>NC_090321.1:191391609-192034055 GCF_040869045.1 Eurosta solidaginis
ATCATGATATCTTCAACGACTGACAAATTACAGCTTGCAAAAGTTTTAAATTACCTTCTTTTAAAAGTGGGCGGTGCCACGCCCATTGTCCAAAATTTTACTAGTTTTCTATTCTGCGTCATAAATTCAACTCGTCTACCAAGTTTCGTCGCTTTATCTGTCTTTGGTAATGAATTATCGCACTTTTTCGGTTTTACGAAATTTTCGATATCGAAAAAGTGGGCGTGGTTATAGTCCGATATTGTTCTTTTCAAGCAGTGATCTGAGATGAGTGCTCAGGAACCTACGTACCAAATTTCATCAAGTTACCTCAAAATTTACTCAAGTTATCGTGTTAACGGCCATGCGGAAGGACAGACGGACGACTGTGTATAAAAACTGGGCGTGGCATCAACCGATTTTGCCCGTTTTCACAGAAAACAGTTAGCATCATAAAATCTATGCCTCTACCAAATTTCAAAAGGATTGGTTAATTTTTGTTCGACTTATGGCGTTAAAAGTATCCTAGACAAATTAAATGAAAAAGGGCGGAGCCACGCCCATTTTGAAATTTTCTTTTATTTTTGTATTTTGTTGCACCATGTCATTACTGGAGTTGAATGTTGACATAATTTACTTATATACTGTAAAGATATTAAATTTTTTGTTAAAATTTTACTTTAAAAAAAATTTTTTTTTAAAAGTGGGCGTGGTCCTTCTCCGATTTTGCTAATTTTTATTAGGCGTACATATAGTAATAGGAGTAACGTCCCTGCCAAATTTCATCATGATATCTTCAACGACTGACAAATTACAGCTTGCAAAACTTATAAATTACCTTCTTTTAAAAGTGGGCGGTGCCACGCCCATTGTCCAAAATTTTACTAATTTTCTATTCTGCGTCATAAATTCAACTCATCTACCAAGTTTCGTCGCTTTATCTGTCTTTGGTAATGAATTATCGCAATTTTCGGTTTTACGAAATTTTCGATATCGAAAAAGTGGGCGTGGTTATAGTCCGATATCGTTCATTTTAAATAGCGATCTGAGATGAGTGCTCAGGAACCTACGTACCAAATTTCATCAAGTTACCTCAAAATTTACTCAAGTTATCGTGTTAACGGACGGACGGACGGACGGACGGACGGACGGACGGACATGGCTCAATCAAATTTTTTTTCGATCCTGATTATTTTGATATATGGAAGTCTATATCTATCTCGATTCCTTTATATATGTACAACCAACCGTTATCCAATCAAACTTAATATACTCTGTGAGCTCTGCTCAACTGAGTATAAAAATAGGTAGGTAATCTGTGTGAGGGTGCAAAGCTTCACGTTTTTTGTGGTCTGCATGTAAAAACTATGGCTACGAATCACGTATTTCAAAAATATATGACGTAAACGTAACTATTTGATGAAATCTGATGAATCTTGAAGCTTCTAGCCGTAAAAAAGGGGTCAATATGACAGTTTATATGAAGTATATAATATATATACCACCGATCTCTATGATTTTTTCAGACAACAATATTGTGAAATTTGAAGCTTCTAACTGTTAAAACGGGGCAGAAATTGCGCAAAGTTTCTTATCTGAACAATCGGTTGTATGAGATATATACTATTTATACCACCGATTTCAATGATTTTTTCAGACATCAATATATGCTATATACGAAAGCATTTTGTGAAATTTGAAGCTTCTAACTGTTAAAATGGGGTAGAAATTGCGAAAAGTTTCTTATCTGAACAATCGGTTGTATGAGATATATACTATATATAGAACCGATCTCTATGATTTTTTCAGACAACAATATATGCTATATACGTAAGCAATCAGTGAAATTTGAAGCTTATAGCTGTTAAAATGGGGTAGAAATTGCGAAAAGTTTCTTATCTGAACAATCGGTTGTATGAGATATATACTATATATACAACCGATCTCTATGATTTTTTCAGACAACAATATATGCTATATACGTAAGCAATCGGTGAAATTTGAAGCTTATAGCTGTTAAAATGTAGTAGAAATTGCGAAAAGTTTCTTATCTGAACAATCGGTTGTATGAGATATATACTATATATATAACCGATCTCTATGATTTTTTCAGACAACAATATATGCTATAAAAGTAAATATTCGGTGAAATTTGAAGCTTCTAGCTATTAAAATGGGGCTAAAATTTGCGAAAATATATATATATATACTATATATATATACTATATATACCACCATATATATACTATATATACCACCGATCTTTATTAAATTTTTAGACAACAATATATGCTATATACGTAAGCATTCGCTGAAATTTGAAGCCTCTAGCTCTTAAAATAGGGCAGTAATTACGAAAAGTTCCTTATCTGAACAATCGGTTGTGGGGGATATATACTATATATACGACCGATCTCATAAATTTTTTCAGGCAACAATATGTTCAATATACGAAAGTATATGGTGAAGTTTGAAGCTTCAATCTGTTAAATTGGGAAAGATATTACAAAAATCCTCTTTTTCTGAAAAATCGGTCGTATGGAGGATATATGCTATAGTGGTCCGATCCGGTCGGTTCCGACAAATGTCTAATCGGACACCCAAATACACCTGCTCACCAAATTTTATCAAGATATCTCAAAAATTGCGGGACTAGTTTGCATACAAACAGACAGACGGACAGACGGACAGACGGACATGGCTAAAACAACTCAGCTCTTCAACCTGATTATTTCGGTATACTTAATGGTGGGTCTATCTATTTTCCTTTAAGGACTTACAATTTTCGGTTTCGTGACGAAATTAATATACCATTTCATTTTCATGAAAGGTATAAAAAAAAAAAATTTAAAAAGTGGGCGTGTTCTTCAGCCAATTTCGCTAATTTTCATTTCACACGTATATAGTAATAATAGTAACGTTCCTGCCAAATTTCATCATGATATCTTCAACGACTGCCAAATTACAGCTTGCAAAACTTTTAAATTACCTTCTTGTAAAAGTGGGCGGTGCCACGCCCATTGTCCAAAATCTTACTAATTTTCTATTCTGCGTTATAACGTCAACCCATCTACCAAGTTTCATCGCTATAAACGCCTTTGGTAATGAATTATCGCATTTTTTCAGTTTTTCGAAATTTTCGATATCGAAAAAGTGGGCGTGGTTATAGTCCGATATCGTTCTTTTAAATAGCAATCTGAGATGAGTGCCCAGAAATCTAAGTACCAAATTTCATCAAGATACCTCAAAATTTACTCAAGTTATCGTGTTAACGGACGGACGGACGGACATTGCTCAATAAAATTTTTCTTCGATCCTGATGATTTTGATATATGGAAGTCTATATCTATCTCGATTCCTTTATACCTGTACAACCAACCGTTATCCAATTAAACTTGAGCTCTGCTCAACTGAGTATAAAACAAGTAAAGAAGGCTAAGTTCGGGTGTAACCGAACATAACATACTAAGTTGAGAGCTGTGGAGACAAAGTAAGGGAAATCACCATGTTGTAAAAGGAACCTAGGGTAACCCTGGAATGTGTTTGAGTATTTTATGAGGGAGTGTACCATAGATCTATATATGGACGCCATTTAGGGATATCGCCATAAAGGTGGACCAGGCCTGACTCGAGAATTTGTTTGTACGATATGGGTATCAAATGAAATGTGTTAATGAACATTTTAAAAGGGCGTGGGCCTTAGTTCTATAGGTGGACGCCTTTTCGATATATCGCCATAAAGGTGGACCAGGGGTGACTCTAGAATGCGGTTGTACAATATGGGTATCAAATGAAAGGTGCTAATGAGTATTTTAAAAGGGTGTGGGCCTTAGTTCTATAGGTGGATGCCCTTTCGAGATATCGCCATAAAGGTGGGCCAGGGGTGACTCTAGAATTTTTGTGTACGATATGGGTATCAAATGAAAGGTGCTAATGAGTATTTTAAAAGGGTGTGGGCCTTAGTTCTATAGGTGGATGCCCTTTCGAGATATCGCCATAAAGGTGGACCAGGGGTGAATCTAGAATGCGTTTGTACGATATGGGTATCAACTGAAAGGTGCTAATGAGTATTTTAAAAGGGTGTGGGCCTTAGTTCTATAGGTGGATGCCCTTTCGAGATATCGCCATAAAGGTGGACCAGGGGTGAATCTGGAATGCGTTTGTACGATATGGGTATCAACTGAAAGGTGCTAATGAGTATTTTAAAAGGGTGTGGGCCTTAGTTCTATAGGTGGACGCCTTTTCGAGATATCTCCATAAAGGTTGACCAGGGGTGACTCTAGAATGCGGTTGTACAATATGGGTATCAAATGAAAGGTGCTAATGAGTATTTTAAAAGGGTGTGGGCGTTAGTTCTATAGGTGGACGCCTTTTCAAGATATCGCCATAAAGGTGGACCAGGGGTGACTCTAGAATTTGTTTGTACGATATGGGTATCAAATGAAAGGTGTTAAGGAGTATTTTAAAAGGGCGTGGGCCTTAGTTCTATAGGTGGACGCCTTTTCGAGATATCGACATAAAGGTAGACCAGGGGTGACTCTAGAATTTGTTTGTACGATATGGGTATCAAATGAAAGGTGTTAATGAGGGTTTTAAAACGGAGTGGCCCTTAGTTGTATATGTGAAGGCGTTTTCGAGATATCTACCAAAATGTGGACCAGGGTGATCCAGAACATCATCTGTCGGGTACCGCTAATTCATTTATATACGCAATACCACGAACAGTATTCCTTCCAAGATGCCAAGGGCTTTTGATTTCGCCCTGCAAAACTTTTTCATTTTCTTCTACTTAATATGGTAGGTGTCACACCCATTTTACCAACTTTTTTTCTAAAGTTATATTTTGCGTCAATAGACCAATACAATTACCATGTTTCATTCCTTTTTTCGTATTTGGTATATAATTATGGCATTTTTTCATTTTTCGTAATTTTCGATTTCGAAAAAGTGGGCGTGGTCATAGTCGGATTTCGCCCATTTTTTACACCAATACAAAGTAAGTTCAGATAAGTACGTGAACTGAGTTTAGTAAAGATATATCGATTTTTGCTCAAGTTATCGTGTTAACGGCCGAGCGGAAGGACAGACGGTCTACAGTGTATAAAAACTGGGCGTGGCTTCAACCGATTTCGCCCTTTTCACAGAAAACAGTTATCATCCTAGGAGCTAAGCCTCTACCAAATTTCACAAGGATTGGTTAGTTTTTGTTCGACTTATGGCATTAAAAGCATCCTAGACAAATTAAATGAAAAAGGGCGGAGGCACGCCCATTTTGAAATTTTCTTTTATTTTTGTATTTTGTTGCACCATATCATTACTGGAGTTGAATGTTGGCATAATTTACTTATATTCTGTAAAGATATTAACTTTTCTTTTAAAATTTGAATTAAAAAAAAAAAATTTTTTAAAAGTGGGCGTGGTCCTTCTCCGATTTTGCTAATTTTTATTAAGCAGACATAAAGTAATAAGGGTAACGTTCCTGCCAAATTTCATCATGATATCTTCAACGACTGCCAAATTACAGCGTGCAAAACTTCTAAATTACCTTCATTTAAAAGTGGGCGGTGCGACGCCCATTGTCCAAAATTTTACTAGTTTTCTATTCTGCGTCATAAGCTCAACTCACCTACCAAGTTTAATCGCTTAATGAGTATTTGGTAATGAATTATCGCACTTTTTCAATTTTTCGAAATTTTCGATATCGAAAAAGTGGGCGTGGTTATTGTCCGATATCGTTCATTTTAAATAGCGATCTGAGATGAGTGCCCAGGAATCTACATACCAAATTTCATCAAGATACCTCAAAATTTACTCAAGTTATCGTGTTAACGGACGGACGGACGGACATGGCTCAATCGAATTTTTTTTCGATACTGATGATTTTGATATATGGAAGTCTATATCTATATCGATTCCTTTATACCTGTACAACCAACCGTTATGCAATCAAAGTTAATATACTCTGTGAGCTCTGCTCAACTGAGTATAAATAGGTAGGTACTTTGTGTGAGGATGCAAAGTTTCACGTTTTTTGTGGTCTGCATGTAAAAACTATGACTACGAATCACGTATTTCAACAATATATGACGTAAACGTAAGCATTTGGTGAAATTTTAAGCTTCTAGCTGTTAAAATGGGGCAGAAATTGCAAAAAGTTTCCTATCTTAACAATCGGTTGTATGAGATATATACTATATACACCACCGATCTCTATGATTTTTTCACACAATAATATATGCTATATACGTAAGCAATTGGTGAAATTTGAAACTTCTAGCTGCTAAAATGGGGCAGTAATTACGAAATGTTTCCTATCTGAACAATCGGTTGTGGGGGATACATGCTATATATACGACCGATCTCATCCATTTTTCAGACAAAAATATGTGCCATATACGGAGGTATATGGTGAAGTTTGAAGCTTCAATCTGATAAATTGAGGAAGATGTGACAAAAATCCTCTTTTTCCTAAAAATCGGTTGTATGGAGGATATATGCTATAGCGGTCCGATCCGGCGGGTTCCGACAAATGTCTAATCGGACATCTAAATGCACCCGCTCACCAAATTTGACCAAGATATTTAAAAAATTGAGGGACTAGTTTTCATAAAAACAGACATACGGACATACGGACATGGCTAAATCAACTCAGCTCTTCATCCTGATTATTTCGGTATGCTTTATGGTGGGTCTATCTATTTTCGTTTAAAGACTTACAATTTTGGGATTCGTGACGAAGTTAATATACCATTTCATTTTCATGAAGGGTATAAATATGTGCAAGTAGAAAAAGTACACACACGCATACATTGATATGCAAGTAAAATATTCTCATTGCCGTTGAGTTCACCCACATCACTCATACGCCATGTGGTACACCATTTATATCGCTGCTCATTACAATTCCTCATAAAACTCGTTGACAACTTTGAGTTAGTATGTATGCATTAAATTTGTTTTATACCCGCAGTACTTGTACATAGGGTATTATAACTTTGATTGGATAACGGTTGGTTGTACAGGTATAAAGGAATCGATATACATAGGTATAGACTTCCACATATCAAAATCATCAGTATCGAAAAAAAATTTGATTGAGCCATGTCCGTCCGTCTGTCCGTTAACACGATAACTTGAGTAAATATTGAGATATCTTAACCGAATTTGGTACACAAGCTTACCTGGACCCAAAATAGATTCGTATTGAAAATGAGCGAAATCGGATGATAACCACGCCCACTTTTTATATATACAACATTTTGGAAACCAAAAAAAACCTGATTATTTAGTAAATAATACACCTAGAATGTTGAAATTTGACGTGCAGACTGATATTGAGACTCTTGATAAAAGTTTGGAAAATTTTTTAAAAATGGGCGTAGCACCGCCCACTTGTGATAAAATCAATTTTACAAATATTATTAATCATAAATCAAAAATCGTTAAAACTAAAAAAAAAAATCGTTAAAACTATCATAACAAAATTGGGTAGAGAGGTTTCCTTTACTATAAAGAAAGCTTGGAAGAAAAATTAACGAAATCAGTTAAGGACCACGCCCACTTTTATATAAAAGATAACTCGAAGAAAAATTAACGGATCGTAAGAAAATTAGGTACACAAATTTTCCCTATAGCAGGAAATATTTGTAGAAAAAATGGACGAGATGGGTCAAAGAACACGCCCAGTTTTATAAAAAAAGATTTAAAGGGTCGTAGACGAAAATAATGAGCTATATCTTTACTTTATAAATTGAATTATAACACTAAATTGGAAAAACCTAAAATTTTTGATAATGGGTGTGGCACCGCCCCCATATCTAAAGGAAAACTGCATTATTACCCGCTCAAGTTCATTGGTGTTAGCCTCTGTATCCTTTTTGCTTCTTTTAAACGAAAATTAGTTCAGAATATAACCATATGTATATGTATTATTGCGCAGCTTTGTATTATTAATTGGTCTGGAAGCACTGCGACCGTTGTACAGATCTATTGCGCAGCCTTGTAACACTATTAAGCACACAAGACAAACAACAACAGCATTTCAAGTGTACAGCTGGGTATGTAATGTTCGGTTTAACCCGAACTTAGACTTCCTTACTTGTATTGAAATAGCTTTACATTTATTAATATAATACATATTTAAATAGTGAATTGATGTTATGCACATAGTTTTTTACTCTTCCTACTAATTTATTTATTATATGCCATGAAAAATGCACTTAATTGTGAAAGCAAATTTTAAACTAAGCGGACTTATTTTTAACTTTAATTATTAATACTAAAATAAACTATGAAAAAAAACAGTTATTAAAAGCTGAAATTTTCGCGTTATGTCGATAAATTAGGGAAATATTCTTAGAACTTAGTTTAAGAATAACAGGTAATAATTACTAAGTCATTTATATAAAATAAAAAGCCAAAAATATGAAAAGCGTATGCGATCATAGGAAGGTATGTATTTTGTAATTCTAAGTTTAACAAAAATGAGGATAAACACTCTATTAGGAGCTCTATATGCACAAATTTACAGCAGTGTTTTATGTGGGCACACTGGAATGAAATAAAAGTATGTTTCCCAAAAACAACAAATCCTTCAAATATTGAGCAGTCATGACTCGTTTTAATTTTTTTTTGATATCTTTTTTCGTGAATGTTTCATTGTATTTTCATTAAAAGCAAATTGTATATTTTCTTCGTGCCTTTTGTTAAATAATTGTTAGCATATTTTACATGTTGGTTGAGTTAAGATCTGAACAAAATAATATATGAAATATTGAGTCATGGAACTTTTGTAAATAAAATAATTTTCGTAATTGATATTAGAGAAAAATTCTAAGTTTACAAACGGCGATGGTTACTAGGACATGTTTCTGAATTTCACTTCTTCATCAGCTAGCTTTTCTGGAGCTGAGCGTTGAACTCGAATCTCCAACATTCATATCAGTGCAAGCCTTTAGCTGCTAAGCCATATGAATGTGCCGTTGTTCGATGTACAATTGGTATCTAAGAGTTGCCTTTTTTGTTTATATTCCTTTTGATCTTCATGTAGGCACATACAATCTGTATGTAGTTTATTCCTAAATTATCAAAAAAATACAATGGTAATAGACTTATCCTGTTTGGTTGATTTTCCGACAGGGTGGATAAATGATGTATATTGGAACGATTTTCCGTCATCCCTTGTCAAATTTGGTTTTGAGAAAAACCGGTTTCGGCGTTGTGCCATCATCAGTGTCGATTTTCGTTCTGATCTGTTGTTGCCTTTTGTCCTGTATTTATAGTTCGTAGGTATATGAGCAGGTATTGTCAAATTGATGCTTGTGTATATTTAGTTATGTGTATGTGCTGTGTGTTCATTCAGAACCGAGGGTGGTTTACTAATCGATTTGTGTAGCTGACTGGGTTAGGTAGAAATCTGTAATTTTAGTCGTTTGACCTTCTTTGTCGGTTTTTTGTTTTGATGTGTTAATTGTTTTGTGTTTATTTGTTGTTGTGTGTTTGTCTGTTGTACCTGTGTGATTAAGTTGTTTCCTGTAAACAAGTTTTAAAGGCTCGAATATTGTGTCAGAAATTGTGTTTATCTGTTCGTTTATTATTCTACCGTCGAATGTTTTCTGTTTGTAGATTTCCATGTTTTCGAGTACGTTGAGACGTCGGCCTTTTTCTTGTATGTGAAGAACCCTAACTGTTTTATTGATGTTTGCTGGGGAACATTCATTCTCGACCATGTGATTCGCGAAGTTAGGCTCGGGTTGTTGTTGTTGTTGTTGTTGTAGCGATAAGGTTGCTCCCCGAAGGCTTTGGGGAGTATTATCGATGTGATGGTCCTTTGCCGGATGCAGATCCGGTACGCTCCGGTACCACAGCACCAATAAGGTGCTAGCCCAACCATCTCGGGAACGATTTATGTGGCCACATTAAACCTTCAGGCCATCCCCTCCCTCCCCACCCCCAAGATCCATGAGCAGCTTGGGGTCGCCAGAGCCTCGTCTGTTAGTGAAACAGGATTCGCCGCGGATAGGTGAGGTTGACAATTGGATTTGGAGAAGCTATATATTGCGCTGGCAACCTGAAGGGTTGCGCTACACACCCCTTGAATCTGGTATTTTAGTCGCCTCTTACGACAGGCATACCTACCGCGGGTATATTCTGACCCCCTTACCCGCTGGGGTATAATGTTTGGATTCCATATTTTTTTGTTGTAATCTCTAATATGTTCTCTGAACCTCGTTCTTATATGCCGTCCTGTTTGTCCTATGTAACTATGCTGGCATCCGCAGGTAAGCTTGTATACGCCGTGGCTGCTAAACGCATCCTCTGAGTTAATGTTAGTTCTTAGTTTTCGCCCTAGATTGTTCGATGTTTTGAATGCTGTGTTAATGTTGTATTTTTTAAAGAAGTTTGCCAATTTATATGTTGCTTTTCCCATATATGTCATAGTCGTCCAGCTATTATTTTCCTTTTAATTATTTCTTTTTGGTTCTCCATTTGTCCTTCTGAGCATATCTACTAGTGCTTTTTTATATCCGTTAATTGCAGCGATATTATATATGACCTCAAGTTCTCTCTTATATGCCTCTTGTGTAAGAGGTGTTCTTTCAAGTCTATGTACCAAGTGCCTTAATGCTGCATTTTTATGCTGTTGAGGGTGATTTGAGGTATTGCGTATTATTGTGTCGGTGGCCGTTGACTTTCTATATATGTCATAGTTAAATCTTTTGGCTTCTTTATCAATATTTATCGTGAGGTCTAGATAGTTGATTCCTCCGTCTTTTTCGGTTTCCATTGTAAATTTTATATTTCCGTGCTGCTTGTTGAGGTATTCCAGTACAAGCTCTTCGTTAATAGTAGTTAAAACGCATATTATGTCATCCACGTATCTAGCATAAAATGACACGCCTAATTTGGACTTCAGCTCCTGTATGTACTTTTCTTCCATATTTTGCATGAACACTTCCATAAGAATTGCTGATGTGGGACTTCCCATTCCAAGACCGTTTGTTTGTCTATATATTTTATTATTGAATTGAAAATAGTTTTGACGTAAAGTGGTTCTTAGCGTATTTGTGATTTGCATACTTTTCACTTTGTTTTTTGTGTTATGAACTATTGTTGATCTATATTTTTGTACTACCGACTGTTTTCTTTATTTATTGTAAATTTGTTTTTTGGTTTCGGGTTTACAGTCCAATGAATCAGAAAAACGCCTTTTTTATTTTCTCGCCAACGTTTCGACCTTTTATTTTGGTCTTCTTCAGGGCCTAATGACAAAAAAATATAAAACTTAGTATATAAGGCCTTGCATTGCAAAAGAGGGTTAATAATTATTAATTACATATACACACAAAAGTACATATATAACACAATTATTGAAATCACAGATTCTTACTCAAAATTACTGCGTTCTTCCTTGTCCAGTTGTTTTGTATAGATGTTTTGTTTTCTGCATTGTGCAGAAATGGTCATATATAAAATTTTAAATTATAGGACTTATTTATAAATTTGAATAAAATTTAAAAGAAATAAGTAATAGGTAATAATTGATCTAACTATGTCCAAAGTCTCCGATAGTGGTATAGATGGGTATAAATCTTTTATGTCAAAAGATAACAATTTGCTGTTTCTTGTTAGCTCTACGGTCTCGAGTCTCTCTATTAGTTCTGTTGTGTTAGCTATTGCATATTCGTTCCTTAGCTCCAGAGTATATATCAATATCGTTTTTAAATATTTGGACAGTTTGTAACATGGTGCCGATTTAAAATTAATGATGGGCCTCATTGGCGTGTCCGGCTTGTGGATTTTTGGTAGCACAACCAGTGGAGGAGCCGAAGGGTTCATGTGCCATGTTAGAATCTACTATATTTGTTGCATTTTTTATAGCAACGGAAAATCGTTCCAATATACATCATTTATCCACCCTGTCGGAAAATCAACCAAACAAGATAAGTCAGTTATTGCTTGTCAGGCTTTTAACTTGAACGCAAAAAACAAAGTGAAAAGTATGCAAATCACAAATACGCTAAGAACCACTTTACGTCAAAACTATTTTCAATTCAATAATAAAATATATAGACAAACAAACGGTCTTGGAATGGGAAGCCCCACATCAGCAATTCTTATGGAAGTGTTCATGCAAAATCTGGAAGAAATGTACATACAGGAGCTGAAGTCCATATTAGGCGTGTCATTTTATGCTAGATACGTGGATGACATAATATGCGTTTTAACTACTAATAACGAAGAGCTTGTACTGGAGTACCTCAACAAGTAGTACGGAAATATAAAATTTACAATGGAAACCGAAAAAGACGGAGGAATCAACTATCTAGACCTCACGATAAATATTGATAAAGAAGCCAAAAGATTTAACTATGACATATATAGAAAGTCAACGGCCACCGACACAATAATACGCAATACCTCAAATCACCCTCGTCAGCATAAAAATGCAGCATTAAGGCACTTGGTACATAGACTTGAAAGAACACCTCTTACACAGGAGGCATATAAGAGAGAACTTGAGGTCATATATAATATCGCTGCAAACAACGGATATAAAAAAGCACTAGTAGGTAAGCTCAGAAGAACAAATGGAGAACCAAAAAGAAATAATGAAAAGGAAAATAATATCTGGATGACTATGACATATACGAGAAAAGCAACATATAAATTGGCAAACATCTTTAAAAAGTACAACATTAACACAGCATTCAAAACATCGAACAATCTAGGGCGAAAACAAAGAACTAACATTAACTCAGAGGATGCGTTTAGCAGCCACGGCGTATACAAGCTTACCTGCGGATACCAGCATAGTTACATAGGACAAACAGGACGGCAAATAAGAACGAGGTTCAGAGAACATATTAGAGATTACAACAAAAAATACGGAATCCAAACGTTATACCCGAGTCTAACTTCGCTAATCACATGGTCGAGAATGAATGTTCCCCAGCAAACATCAATAAAACAGTTAGGGTTCTTCACATACAAGAAAAGGGCCGACGTCTCAACGTACTCGAAAACATGGAAATTTACAAACAGAAAACATTCGACGGTAGAATAATAAACGAACAGATAGACACAATCTCTGACACAATATTCGAGCCTTTAAAATTTGTTTACAGGAAACAACTTAATCACACAGGTACAACAGACAAACACACAACAACAAATAAACACAAAACAATTAACACATCAAAACAAAAAACCGACAAAGAAGGTCAAACGACTAAAATCACAGATTTCTACCTAACCCAGTCAGCCACACAAATCGATTAGTAAACCACCCTCGGTTCTGAATGAACACACAGCACATACACATAACTAAATATACACAAGCATCAATTTGACAATACCTGCTCATATACCTACGAACTATAAATACAGGACAAAAGACAACAACAGATCAGAACGAAAATCGACACTGATGATGGCACAACGCCGAAACCGGTTTGTCTCAAAACCAAATTTGACAAGGGATGACGGAAAATCGTTCCAATATACAATGGTAATACTTTAATTGCTCTTGTCGGGCCAGAAAAAAAATCCGAAACTCACTCTACCTGTACATACTATTAAAGCAGACTTTAGTTTTCAAAATCGTGCTCAACCTGGAACTGTTATCTTTTTCCTGCTGCTACAAATTACCCGGAAAACATTCGGTCGCATTCGAAGAGCTAGTGTTGGTACTTAAGGCAGATATTATCAGACATGGACAGACAGACCAATCTGGCCCAATTAAAATTTTTTTCGACACTAAAAATATTGACGATCGCAGCTACAGTGTAGGCCTACCACTTTTCATCAATACGTCCCATCGTTATTCGATTAAAGCTTTAATACCTTTGCATAAGTTTAGCTATTTCTAATATTCATCAGTGAAGTTGGTTTATATCTAAAGCATTAAAAATATTTACTTTATGTGCATTAGATGCATTGCTTTTGCAGAATGGTTTAAATTCTTTTTTTGAATGGGCTCTCAATAATCTGCGACTAGACATTAATAAATGGTGCCATATGACGTTTTTTAAATTA
Organism: Eurosta solidaginis; assembly: GCF_040869045.1. NCBI lineage: Eukaryota > Metazoa > Arthropoda > Insecta > Diptera > Tephritidae > Eurosta > Eurosta solidaginis. The sequence continues at coordinate 191,405,626 of NC_090321.1, forward strand.
ATGACTGCTCTTTGGGCAACATACCATATCTCAAGTATAGCTCTTTGTTTGGTTAACAAATTTCATGACTCTCTGGATTGTTCATTCACTTTTGTTAACCATTTCAACTATATCATACCAAAGGCTTACGCTCATTAAGCGCAATCTAAGCATGATTCTGTCTTTTGGAATCCCATTTACTTCACACGATTGGCAAGAATTGAAAGGGCTCAACGCAAATTCATTCAATTTGCTCTTCAACCTCTCTATTTTGATAAGCCTTGGCTTCCCTATGTCGCTAGTTGCATGCTTATCAACATTTTGCCACTCAAAGTAACAGCAAAATTTAATGTTCATCTTCGTCACGATCGTTGGTATAATTGAATGCCCAGTTCTTCTTCCTTCTTTTCGAACTCTCAGTTCTAAAAAAATATTTTACATTGCAGTTTTGAGTTCTAATTATCTTAGCTTTGCTCCTCTTATTAGAGAGCTTGACGAGTTTAATCGGATATCTAGAAGTCTGGATTTTACGTTGCGATGTCAAGACCCTTGTTTAAGTTACGTTTTGAGTCTCACACCCGAGTAACCGATACAACTGTTGCTGTTTTTGTTGCCATTGGCTTAATTAAGATATGTAAATGTGTGCTGATGGAAGGTTTTGCATTTGAAAAAATATTTCATTGCTGGCAGTGAAATTTTCAAAATGAGAACTAATACCTTTTGAGATAAGTTTGGAGCCTGGAATTAATATCATATATGAAAGGTGAGTCAAAATTTATTTGCCATCTTAAATTCATTTTCGTTAAAATTGCTGATGGATGGTATTGAATATAAGCCGACGATATATATTTACTTATTTATTTATAATAAAATTAATACACGCAAATATTTGCTTAAAACATCAAGGCACTCACGCTTGACCACAGAAAAAAATTTTATTTCAACAAAGAATAAAAAATTTTTTGTTTCCGCTCACAAATTTTGCTTTTATAAATAACCGTTTTTTTCGGTTTGGTAAACGATTATAATACTATTTTTTGTTGAAACTTCTTGTGGTTACATTTTGTTGCTTTTGGGTGTTTCAAAACTTGCTATGCCATACGTATTAATATAGTTATCGGAGAATGGCCTCTCACGCGACAGAAACACCAAAACTTTCCATAGAACGTATGCACATGCGTAGTTCCATTCTTTGGTGCTTTTTATACTCAGTTGAGCAGAGCTCACAGAGTATATTAAGTTTGATTGGATAACGGTTGGTTGTACATATATAAAGGAATCGAGATATATATAGACTTCCATAAATCAAAATAATCAGGATCGAAAAAAAATTTGATTGAGCCATGTCCGTCCGTCCGTCCGTTAACACGATAACTTGAGTAAATTTTGAGGTATCTTGATGAAATTTGGTATGTAGGTTCCTGAGCACTCATCTCAGATCCCTATTTAAAATGAACGATATCGGACTATAACCACGCCCACTTTTTCGATATCGAAAATTTCGAAAAACCGAAAAAGTGTGATAATTCATTACAAAAGACCGATAAAGCGACGAAACTTGGTAGATGAGTTGAACTTATGACGCAAAATAAAAAATTAGTAAAATTTTGGACAATGGGCGTGGCACGGCCCGCTTTTAAAAGAAGGTAATTTAAAACTTTTGCAAGCTGTAATTTGGCAGTCGTTGAAGATATCATGATGAAATTTGGCAGGAACGTTACTCTTGTTACAATATGTACGTTTAATAAAAATTAGCAAAATGGGAGAAGGACCACGCCCACTTTTAAAAAAAATTTTGTTTTAAAGTAAAATTTTAACAAAAAATTTAATATCTTTACATTATATAAGTAAATTATGTCAAGATTCAACTCCAGTAATGATATGGTGCAACAAAATACAAAAATAAAAGAAAATTTAAAAATGGCCGTGGCTCCGCCCTTTTTCATTTAATTTGTCTAGGATACTTTTAACGCCATAAGTCGAACAAAAATTAACCAATCCTTTTTGAAATTTGGTAGGGGCATAGATTTTACGGCGTTAACTGTTTTCTGTGAAAATGGGCGAAATCGGTTGATATCACGCCCAGTTTTTATACACAGTCGTCCATCTGTCCTTCCGCATGGCCGTTAAGACGATAACTTGAGCAAAAATCGATATATCTTTACTAAACTCAGTTCACGTACTTATCTGAACTCACTTTATCTTGGTATGAAAAATGAACGAAATCCGACTATGACCACGCCCACTTTTTCGATATCGAAAATTACGAAAAATGAAAAAAATGCCATAATTCTATACCAAATACGAAAAAAGGGATGAAACATGGTAAGGTAATTGGATTGTTTTATTGACGCGAAATATAACTTTAGAAAAAACTTTATAAAATGGTTGTGACACTTACCATATTAAGTAGAAGAAAATGAAAAAGTTCTGCAGGGCGAAATAAAAAACCCTTAAAATCTTGGCAGGTATTACATATATAAATAAATTAGCGGTATCCAACAGATGATGTTCTGGGTCACCCTGGTCACATTTTGGTCGATATTTGGAAAACGCCTTCACATATACAACTACCACCACTTCCTTTTAAAACTCTCATTAATACCTTTAATTTGATACCCATATCGTACAAACTCATTCTAGAGTCACCCATGGTCCACCTTTATGGCGATATTTCGAAAAGGCGAACACCTATAGAACGAAGGCCCACTCCCTTTTAAAAATACTTATTAACACCTTTCATTTGATACCCATATCGTACAAACAAAGTCTAGAGTCATCCCTGGTCCAGAAAGGCCCACTCCCTCTTAAAATACTCATTAACTCCTTTCGTTTGATACCCATATTGCACAAACGAATTTTAGAGTCACCCCTGGCCCACCTTTATGGCGATATCTCGAAACGGCGTCCACCTATGGAACTAAGGATTACTCCCTTTTAAAATACTCATTAACACCTTTCATTTGATACCCATATCGTACAAACGCATTCTAGAGTCACACCTGGTCCATCTTTATGGCGATATCTCGAAAAGGCGTCCACTTATAGAACTAAGGCCAACTCCCTCTTAAAATACTCATTAACTCCTTTCGTTTGATACCCATATTGCACAAACGAATTCTAGAGTCACCCCTGGTCCACCTTTATGGCGATATCTCGAAAAGAGGTCCACCTATAGAACTAAGCCCCACGCCCTTTTAAAATAATCATTAACACCTTTCATTTGATACCCATATCATACAAACAAATTCTAAAGTCACCCCTGGTCCACCTTTATGGCGATATCTCGAAAAGGCGAACACCTATAAAACGAAGGCCCACTCCCTTTTAAAAATACTCATTAACACCTTTCATTTGATACCCATATCGTACAAACAAAGTCTAGAGTCACCCCTGGTCCACCTTTATTGCGATACCTCGAAAATGCGTCCACCTGTAGAACTAAGGCCCACTCCCTCTTAAAATACTCATTAACTCCTTTCGTTTGATACCCATATTGCACAAACGAATTCTAGAGTCACCCCTGGCCCACCTTTATGGCGATATCTCGAAACGGCGTCCACCTATAGAACTAAGGCTCACTCCCTTTTAAAATACTCATTAACACCTTTCGTTTGATGCCCATATTGTGCAAACAAATTTTAGGGTAACCCCTGGTCCACCTTTATGGCGATATCTCGAAACGGCGTCCACCTATGGAACTAAGGATTATTCCCTTTTAAAATGCTCATTAACACCTTTCATTTGATACCCATATCGTACAAACGCATTCTAGAGTCACACCTGGTCCATCTTTACGGCGATATCTCGAAAAGGCGTCCATCTATAGAACTTAGGTCCACGCCCTTTTAAAATACTCATTAATACCTTTCATTTGATACCCATATCGTATAAACGCATTCTAGAGTCAACCCTGATCCACCTTTATGGCTATATCCCTAAATGGCGTCCACCTATAGAACTATGGCCCACTCCCTCATAAAATACTCTTTAATGCTTTTCATTTGATACACATTCCACGGTTTCCCTCGGTTCATTTTCCTACATGGTTATTTTCCCTTATGTTGTCACCATAGCTCTCAACTGAGTATGTAATGTTCGGTTACACCCGAACTTAACCTTCCTTACTTGTTTATTGTAGCTACACGTGTCCCGCCTGTCAAATGGAAGCTATTGAGTATTCATGTCAAAATACGAAGCGTATTTTTAACAACGAAATAAACACTGTTACAAACGCGGCTATAAATAATAGATAAAAAGATGAAAGTTACATAAATGTGTAAACAGCGGAGTGCAGAAGAATAGCAGAAGCAATGCTCATCAAATCTTCCGAGTTAAATTCCTTGCTTGTTATTTTCAATATATAAGAAAAAACATTTCCATTAATTTTGTAACCTAACTGTACGAAACTCTCTTCAAAACATTTGCGAAAAATTTCGATAAGGCCATACGAAAGTTTCCAACTTTTTATTTGAAGTTCTCTAAATTTTTTTGGCTATGCAGTTTTGTAGCCCAATAAATTTTAGTCCAACAAAATAAAAGCTTATTGACATTGATTTTTGATAATTTTTTTCGAAGGTTGTTTGTGATTTTCTTCCATGTTAGCAAAAAAAATTTCACATTTTATATGGAACAAAATCTAAAACAAAATTTCGTAGAATTTCCTCGAATTTTAAAATTTTTTCGAAAATGGTTTTGAGATTGAAGTGCATAGTTTTGGGTTAAAAAAAAATTATTAGAAATATTCTCCGTAGATAAAATGTATGTAATTTTGATAAACTATTTCGAGCTTTTAGGAAATGTTCTCGAAACTGGTTGACATAGTTTCAGTTACAATATTTGTATACATTTTTTCAAAAAATATCGATAGTGAAAAAAAGGGAAATGGTTGACGAAAGATAGTAAATTATGTTTATTCTGCATTTGTTGTCATCTCAAATTCACATTCTGTGTACTTTTATTATTATTAGGCCTCGATTCACTGTATACATCTATTGTGCTTAACCTTTTATCCTATTACTATATGTGCTGTCTTTTAATACATTTGAAAACCTCGTCAGGTGTTTTGCTTCATATCACAAAGTCATGCCACCTATATGGGAAAGTCTCTGCCTTGGCAGAACGACACATTTGCACAGAATATGGACTTATGTTTCATCCTCCAGCTCATAAAAGCTTAAGATTTATACATCATATAGATTAATTAACCTTACTTAGGTGATATCGTAGACGACAGTGTAAGTCTCCTCTGCTAAAATAAGTGAGTTTGGCTGATACGCTCGTTGCAGGTAGTATAAACAATTTGGCCTACCCTTACCCTGGGCATTCAAACCAGTGAAGTCTGAACTACTTTGTTTTCCAACTATTTATGATTTCCGTAGTATGTGCCTTTGTGAGTTCACAGAAGGGCTCTGGGCCACAGAAAGTTGCTAAAGCACTCTGCTTTGCTAGGTAGTGTGTATGTTCGTTACCTTTATGTCCCTGATGCCCGGGAACCTTTGTTACAAAACTTTGTTTTTGGCTCCCAAATCTTTTAGGAATCGTAGCTTAGAAGTAAATGTGTAAGATTGCAAAGCATAATGAGGAAAGCTCCCGAGAATAAGCCCCTCCATAGAAATTATCTACCGCAAACTCTTATTGCATGAATTTCTGCCTCAAAAATAGTACAGTAGCATCCCAATAGCATTGGTAGCTCCTTCGGCTCACAGATATCAGCTCCCCTTTTAACGTCATCAAATTTTGATCCATCCGTGAGCCAGACGTCTGCATCAGGCTCAGTATATAGACTCTCGCATACCATTGCATCACATAGTATAGGAAGCTGACTTTTATAATCTTCAAAATCTGACATATCATATGATTTTCTAGTTTAACCATTCCACTTAGTTCGGCATGTTCGAATAGAGAATTTCTATGAATAATTTCTTTTTTGCTTTATTTTTCAAATTTTGCTCAATTTATTTGAAAAGCGTTATCAATTACTGTCACTCAAATTGTGAGTTATGTACATGATTCAATAAAACCAGGCAGATCAGTACTTCAACAACAAAAATAATCCGGTCATGAATTTGAAAAAGGAAGAGTAAAATTAATTTAAGGATAAGATTAAGAGTAATAGTGAAAGTTAAACTTGGATAAGAGCAAGAGCAGGTAGAGTAAGAGGAAAAACAGGAAAATTTACGGAAGAATGAAAGGGATAGGAAAGTTGAATGGACCGATTAAAGTTAATTAGAAAATGCAGAGTGGAAATGGAATAAGAGAGGATGAAAATGGCTAGCCAGAGGAGAGGCAGGTCGATAGATAGAGAAAGTCGGAACCATGTCTTTCATTGACATACTATAAGCTATGATATTTTGAAGCATCGTTGCTGTAAACCTCTGACGCTTTATATTTTTACGCCAGCCACAATTTTCTACTCAATGAACATATGTACCTCTTAACGCTTCCTTTACATAGTTAAATTTTGGGTCTCGGGACCGTGTACGGCCGATCCCTAGCTTTCGTATTACAAACCTCTCAGATACTCTTCCAAGGTTTCATGACATTATTCCAGGTCGCCAATCATATCAATGATGTCATAAGTCCGTTTCCATAATTCTTAGTTGTGAACAATCGGATAATCTGAAGATTCAGTTACTCACTTGCGTTGACTAAAACTTTTCCATTTCCACTTAGGAAAAGAAACTAAACAGCAGGCATTATTTCCTGCACGTTACTTCATATTTCAGAAAGGCATTAATGTAGTATTTTTTTATGATACTGAAAAAATCAATGCTGCAGATAAGTCAAGAAGCAACACTTAGAATTATTAGGGCAGGTATTGCCAAATGCGACTCTATTTTGCAACAATGACTTCACTTGTCTGGTTTTATTGCGTCATGGTTATATTTTATACATAATAAGACTTCACCCTTGTTAGAAAAGTTGTCAAATTAACATTGCCTTTTGCGCTATCTTTAAATGTGACATCTACAACAACACACAGCCATCACTCAGACATACTTGAAAACCATTATGGGGTTTGTGAAAGCTCAAAAAATATTTTAATTTTCTTCTATATATTTATCACATAGTATTAATTTGTTTATATGTATATGAATGGGAAGCTAAATTCATAAAAGTTTCGCAAAATCAGCCATCTCTATTTCATTTCATCTTTTTTGTGTCATCCTCGTCATGTGTTGATTTTATAGTTACATAATGATTGGTTTGCCAGTCAAAGTCATGAATGAGTTGCACGAGCTAAAACATTTCTACTAAAATTTCACTTTAGCTTAAAGAAATCAACAGTTTGTATCAAGCAATTCTTCCTAATTCCATAAAAGTTGCGCAATCGCAATATTATTAATTTAAATTCCGCCCTAAGTTCACTTTCACACATACATCGTAAACCCACCGCAAGTTTGTGTATGCTATTCATTAGCATCCTACTTTGTTTGGTTTTACAATGCACTAATTAGTCAGCCCTATTAACTAAATAGGCTAAGTGCTAATAATAAGCTATCTTCAAGGACAAGTGCAAAGATTGTACTTCTGCAATACATACAAATATACAAACATGCATTTGTCAAAAACAAGCTTTTGTCTCATTCCTTAGTTTCGTCATAATTCAGAATACATGACATAATTTTGTGGCGGCCGCCGTGGTGGGATGGTAGCGTGCTCCGCTATCCACACCGAAGAACCTGGGTTCACGCCCCGGCAAAAGCAACATCAAAATTTTAGAAAGTCGGTAAAACATATTCAATTGTTTCCTGAGGATGATCTCAGAATGAGATCGAAATATCGACCAAATAAAATTGAAATATAAAAATATAAACTGTGTTTCAATTTTTTAAACTGCCTCGAGCTCATTAAAATTTAATAAATTATAATTTTAGAAAGAAGTATTTTAAATTAGATGAAAATTTCTCTAAGCGTGGTCGCCCCTCGGCAGTATTTGGTAAGCACTCCGAGTGTATTTCTGCTATGAAAAGCTCTCAGTAAAAACTCATCTGCTTTGCAGATGCCGTTCGGTGTCGAAATAAAACAAGTTGGTCCTGTTTCGCCAATTTGTAGGAAAAATTAAAAGGAGCACGAAGCAAATTTGGAGAGAAGCTCGGCCTAAAATCTCTTCGGTGGTTATCGTGCCTTTCAGTTTTAATGTTGTGATTTTTTGGTTATCCCAAATTCACACAGAGGCTTAATGAAATAATTAGTCAAGTTTTCTACATTAAAGGCCTAATTGAGCTCAATCTTCCATACAAAATACAAATTCTTAATTATCTCATTATTGCTTTATTGAATGCCTAATCGAGTGAAAAATGACAATCAAAAATAAATTGTTTTCAATACCTTACGAAAAATAGAAAAACGCGAAAAAATTCAAAATTTAATTTTCGCTGCATTTGCGGCAACGATAATATGGCTTTTTCGAAAATAGGCACATATTTTGTTAGGTGCAACATGTATGGGTAGTAGCGCATGCATTTTATTTTGATTGTATTTATAGTTTAGAAGGAAACGGCTGCTTTCAATTTTAACTATTTTTTGTAAAAACGAAATATTTTTTTGGGGCTGCTGACAGATGTAGGCTTAATGAAGCAAAAGGTCCTGTACGAAAAGGAAACTTAATTATTTAATTAAATAGATTTGTAATTCGATTAAGTTTCTGTGTGAAAACGGTATTATGTTAATTGAGACTCGTCTATACAAATTGTCTCGATTGTTATTGAAGTTGGATTTGTAGGATATTCATTAAAGATTATTTAAATATTGTCAAATTTTTCGTACTGGGGAGTAGAATTTGGCCAAACTGGATGTACATATATATGTGTGGTATAAAGGAATATATCAGATTGGTGGATTCGAGTGTACTAGGAAATGCATCTGGTTTTACTTTGCAGTTTGTGTGGTTATGTAGCACAGAGATATTTATATATCCATCTGAAGTTATTCATCATCAAATTCTCTTTCCTGAAAGTAGTATATTCACCTATTTGGCTTATATTTATAAAGGTACGAGATATCGTTTCCGAAAATAACAGAATTTGTCTACTAAAAAATGGGTCATGCAATGCCTGCTTATCAAAAATATAATAGTCAAATTTCGTTTTCAAAGGTTTCATACTTCTGTCCCATGTAAAAGAATAGCACTAATGCGATGATTGCTTATGACCACAGGTACATTTATGCCATATCTTACCTAAATCAACGAACACGAAAATAGGAGCAGCAATTTTTATTGAATTTGGTCCATAATATTCTTCTATTTCATAATTTAGGTTGCAATTTGGACTGGCAAACAAACTCGCACAGCTTTGACATACTTTTTCCCAAATTATAGCAGTGTTGGAATTTGTCACTGGGATACTAATTTAGGTACCTAAAGTTTATGCGAACTCGCACCTAGCCTAAACTAGAACCATATATGTAATACTCCTATATTTCTAATAGAAAATGCTCGCACGGTGTTTTGATTTCGAAATCAAAAGAAGACAGCCTATAAAATTTTTGTGATTGTAGCAGCATAAGTGTGATAAGAAAAAATTAAAATTTAGGTACATTCGATTATTGAACACAAAAAAAACGTTTAAACAGCAATATATCGGCAGTCTGATGTTTGAGAATGTACCTAGCCTTTTGTAACAATATAGAAGTATTACGTATATGACTATAGCAATATTGATCAAAAATTTCAATGCTCAAATTATTCATTTGAAAAAGAAAACAAATATGAAATTTTAAAAGAATACAATTAATTGAAGCCAGTGTGTTCGTAATTAATACTGTAATTAACCATACCTCAATTGCTTTGAAACTTTTTACTGAAAATTGGCTCATGAGTTATTTGCTCTGGGTTACACCAGCTTGCTCTGTTCGCTTTTGATAGGTGCGTGACCTGCTCTGCACTTTATCAGACTATAACTTAATCAGACTATAACTAATTGGACTGCAAAACTAAGCCCGTATTACGTTTAGCGAACCGTGATCGGAACTCATTATTTAAGATCCAATTCACCTCAAGTATATTGAAGCTCTATTCGCTTCTTCGCTGCTGCCAATTGGTAACACCAGGGGAGTATAAATTATTTTCCACATAGTCTTTTCAGCGAAGCTTGCGCCACCTTTTCCTCTGTTTCCATAGGCAGATTCCAATAAGAAAACTTTCTTAGCCGGAGCCCTCGTAACAAATAGATGTCCGTAAATATTGCGAAGAACTTTTTTTCGAACACTCCCAGAGCCGTCTCATCAAATTTTGTCAGTTTCCATACTTCTGCGCCATATATCAGGACGAGTATGGTATGTGATTTATAGAGGACTTCACTTTTCAATTGCCTACTTAGTCCAATGTAACATTTTTTGGAAAGATTGATTATTCGCTGGAGTTCTAGCATCAAATTAAAGAAGCCATAGAATAGCGGGTCACATTGTCTCAAACGTCGTTTAGAACGGCCTCGAAATATCCTGTTAGTGTTGATTATCTTTTGCACAGCCTCATAAGCTTTGCGAAATTCAGACATAGAGTCATATAGGCAGCTCTTTTTCATGCTATCGAGGGAGGCTTTAGAGTCAATGAAGAGGTGATGAGTTTCAATTTATATTTCTCGTATTTTTTTCAAGATTTGACTTATCACCCATTTAAAAAATTCGTACTCTCTCTTGTTGGATTATAGCCATTATTTTTATTTCCACCGGTCTTACCAACGCGATTAGCCTACTTTGCGGCCGTATAGTTGGGACCCTCTGCCCTTTACAGGCCCGCTTATTTATGATGTCCGAAGCCTCTCCCGTCTTGTACCGATTGCAGCACTGAGATTTTTTGCGGAAAAACTCTTACCACAGATCTGCCTTGGAGTTATTCCCACGACCTCGTACGATTCTCTCTGCCTCGCCTGCTACTTCTTGAGTTTCTCTTTGACTCTTCCGTAATTTCGGTCACTAATTATGACTTTTCGCTTTTATCGCCTTTAGTTCATAGTTCAAAAACCGTTCACCACAGTAGCGGCCATTACATTGATAAGGCCATGGTATTTTCACAATTTTCACGTTATTGGAAATCCTTTATCCAAATATGAGCGAATTTACCCCATAGCTGCCAACCATCCTATAAATATTATACGTATTGATGAGGTTTGCAGCTCTTGGCTCCTGACATACCGCTGCCCTCATACTAGAAGATACGCCGTAAATGCAAATTGTTAAACGCTCAGCAACATTTTCTGGCACTTTGAAGTTCGACTAAGCCCTCACACCATCGAAAAGATTGCACAAAAATGTTGCAAACTTTCTCACTTTTAAAAGCGGGTGTTGGGCCCGATCCAAATTCTATATAAAATATGTGGACCCACACTGCAAAAAATGTTTCTATAATTGTTAATGAGTTTTCCCCTTTTCGATATAGAAAAAATGGGCGTAGTTATTGTGTTTAAGGTTGAAAGGATAGAAAAACGGACGTGCCTTAATCAAAAACGTTGCGATACTTATAATTTAGATACTGGGAAATTTATGTGTTTCTCGCTTCCTTTTTACCATTAAAACCACCATCAATGTTTAGTAATATATCTTGGTATTGAGCAACAACTACATGTATTTTTTAGTCAGTTATGCACCTCTTTTTCGGTCCACAAATCTTATTACGTAACTAACTTAGAATATGTCTATCCATTTTATTTGACCCACGTTTGTCAACAAACTTATAATTATATATATATGAAATATGTAGTATTGTATGTATGTCACAATGTACATCAATTTATTCCCCGTTATGGAAATGCCAGCACTTATTTATTTGCAATTTGTTCAACTTCCTTTTGTGTTGCAGTTACTATTGCCATATGCCAATCAACATCACTCAGTCGATTGCCACAATTGAACTTCTTTGTGAGTGGATGAGTCAAAAGTTTCCTAAACAGACAGCTCAGTCAATATCCTTCGCAGAATTTCTTTGCTTCAACTAAACGCACCAAAGTTAAATTCATTTATGTACAACGTCAAACAGAAAATTGTACCGAAGTGAACATCAAACGTTCTTTAATCGTCAGCAGTTCGCTTTGAACATATGTCACGTATACGACATGTAGACCCCAATGTGAATAAATAAGATTACATCAGTATAGATTCTTATCTGTGTGTATGTATGTAAATGTTTTCACCCTGTAGGAAAGCAAAAGATCAGTTATTAAAAATAAAGTTGCAAGAGAAGAGGGCATGGGGGATCCCGAAAACCTTCGCCGAGTGCTTTTATCGCTACAACACAAAAATAAACCCTTAACCATAACCATAGCCGTAGATCATACCGTGACCATAACCGTAACCGTTATCATAACCATAGACTTAATACATACCGTAACTCAAACTGTAAACGTAACCGTAACTGAAACCGTAAACGTGACCATAATAACCATACCCAAAACCATAACCACGACCTTAATCAAATCCGTAACCATAACCATAACCGTAACCAAAACCATAAGCAGAACCAGAACCAGAACCATAACCATAACTATAATCATAACAATAACCATAACCGTAATCATAACCATAACTTTAATCATAACCATACCCGTGACTCAGACCGTAACTATAATCATAATCGTAACTCCAACCGAAGCGGTAGTCTCATAAGTCAACGAAAACGGGTCGACCTACTGGTCCGTTTTTTGAACTTCAGACAAAATTACAAGACTGGTAACGATGTTCTTAATTTCAACTGTAACAATGTATGACCATAGCCCTCACCATAGAAATTTACTTTAGCTTTAGCCTAAATGGAGCCTAAAACGCAGTTACTACAATCCTCGTCGGAACCGTACACATTATTATAGCTGAAGCATTACTGAAAATATGAAGAGGTTTAAGATATAGTTTTTCATTTTCGATTTGGTATTCATCATCACTTTTGTCCACAAAGATCATCATCGCCCACAACTTCGTTTCTTTCGCCGTCTTCTCTTTTTATTACTATCGCGCGTTTAAAAGCATACGACCCTCAAAGCTTTGTAATAAACCCAAAGGAGGCTGGAACTCTGTATTAGCCACGCTCTTGATTTGGTAGCAAAGTAAAAATAAAGTAATAGCTACGGTCGCAGACTTACTAATTAGTAATCTGGAAAAATATAGAAAATCTGCATGGCACTCCCTCTGAGCCTCACTATTGCCAATAAACAACGTACTGTTCAGGTTGACTCTTTTTTACGCGATGTGCGAAGATAAACCCTATAAACAAGACGTACATGCTCTTGTCAGAATCTTTTAAAGCTAGTTGGGTCTTTCTATAATAATTGACTTATAATCCTTCATTACACTCTCAATAAGTTGAAGTTATTGTAGAATTATGGAGGAGAAAGAAATCTAGCAGCATCTGCTGTGTCAATTGTGCGGCATTGTGAAGACGATGCTTAGCTTCTTTCGATTTTGCGTTTTTCAATAAGGGTTTTAAGAATTAGTGAGCTTAACACCGGTAAATAATAATTGTTATTCAATTACTGTTATTCAATAATTGTTATTCAATTACTATTTTTGGTGTTTTTGGGAAAAACTGAAAAGAAGGAAACATTTACTGGCATATTGCGATGGTACCATTTCGAAAACCGCCACGTTATCATCGTCAGGCAATTTCGTAATGTTTTTTTGGGAAACACTGAAAAGAAGGAAACATTTACTGGCATATTGCGATGGTACCATTTCGAAAACCGCCACGTTATCATCGTCAGGCAATTTCGTAATGTTTATTTATTTCAACAGGTTTCACCGAGGATCGAACCGCGGTCACACTGCTGAGATCACAGTCACCTAATCATTGGGCTATTGTGTTGTATTTGCTTTCTTGGCTAATTTCAGTTTTATCCCATTTTCTCTCGCAAAATTTCCCAATAAAACCAAAAATAATAATTAAATAACAATATTTATTTTTTATTTACCGCTGTTAAGCTCATTAATTCTTAAATCTTAACTCTTATCGCACAGTTATCGATTTGTTATAGGTGTGTTTTCGATTAGACATAGACGAGATATCGATTGTCGTCGAAGTGCATAAATTTTGCTATCGATAACAAAGGATACAATGATTTACCGATTTTGTATTAATAAGCTATCGGTTTGCTTTCGAAAGATAACGATTATTTATAGAAAAGTAACCGATATATTATGATAAAATTATCGATTTGGTATTAAATTCGTATCTATTTGATATACAGAACTTTTCGATTTTGTACTAGAGTGTTACCAGTTTTTATCGTCTGTTATCGAAAAGTTATAGATAATTCATCGAAGAGCCGTCAATTTGATACCGAAAAGTTAAAGTTTTCTTATCGCAATGTTACCAATTTATTACAGATTTCTTAGCGACGAATCATCTGTTTTTTATGAATTTTTTCTCTAATAGCCCAAAATTATTTGTTTATGGTAAAGTTACCACTGGTCTGGTTTAACTTTAATTAGTAGTTAGCTTGAAAATGTTAGTTATGTAGAGTTACTTAAAACTTACGCCTCTTTAACAAAAACACGGCTCATATATCTAATCGAATTCCCAAAAAAATCAAGAGGATTATAACTTTGTTCTTAAAAATTTTACTCAGAAGTAGAAACATTTTCTCGAAGCTATGAAAAATTGTCAAAATGATGGGCATTTTCTCCATAACTGGCAAAATACGGCTAAAAATTATCTTTTATCCTTGTTAGCCTCGATCCAGCAACTATTACAAGCATGTTAAAACCTTAATTTTTACGACCAGAAATTGCCTCTACAGGGCATATCGATTAATATTACCTTCTCCACAAAACATGTGCATTAGGGTGGGTAAAATTTATTATTGAAAAGGCACATCCAGTTTCTGAATCTATAAGTCATACTGAGTAATATTGTCCATGGGATCATAGTTCTGAAATGAACTTCGAGCCTCCCTAAATTTTATATCCAAATCCGAATCCGAATTTGACATTTATTTTCATGTATTTTATTTGTGAGAGCCGCTATTGGGATTGGGATATAAAATTTTCTAACAAAATTAGGGAGGCTCGAAATTCATTCCAGACCTATGGTCCCATGGACAATATTACTCAGTATGACCCATAGATTCAGAAACTGGATGTGCACCTGAAGTTTTTTCCCCCTTTTTTCCTCATAAAATTTGACCGGCCCTAATGTGTATACTTTCGAAAAAATTTTAAAACACGTTTATTCTGTTAAAAATATACTAAACTTGTTTAAAGGGATAAACATTAGTAACCTCCATCGCATACGTACACACTCACTCACCATTGTAAAGCTGGCTTTCTTACTTCACAGTAACTGGCAAGCAACTGGCGCCAGCTAACTTTACACCAAATCGCTTCGAAATATGGAATTTCGTTTGGAAAAGAAAACAAGTGCAGCATAAAATAAGCAATGACTTCACAAAAAAACTATGAACTTTCCACAAAATACTCATGCATAATTTACATACATACATACCAACGTACAAACATATATACGTAAAACGTTAAAAATCATTGTACAGGAAATAAAGGCAAAATGTTGTTGCAACTACAAACCAAAACAAAATGTACAAAAATAAAATAAGGAAGAGAGAAAATTGTATTTTCTTTGGTATTTACGTAGCATTGCCTTGCGGTCTTCTGCGTACTTATGTACATAAATGCATAGTATAGTTTTATTATGAAATAGAAAAATTATATTATGCATTATTGAAATAAGTATGTCTGTATTTCTCCCAAAACTTTTGAAGCAGTCATGCTCTGTAGATAAAAGCCGCATTTAATGCCTTGAATGTGCAGTCAATGTGCTTAGTTGCATCAAGGCAAATGGAAATGTTGATGTGTCACCCCAAATACTTATAAGTAGAAAGCACTGTGTTCAAATTTCTCAATTGAACTATATTAGTCAACTAAAATCTGGTTTTAACGAAAATGAAACTTTAATAAAAACACTTTTATAAAAACTCTTTTATAAAACTAGTCTTTTATAACTAAAACCTAACACTTGCACACAAAGTAAAGCCCAATACTGCAAAGAACACGAAGTACAAGATAGCAAAAGAAGAGGACAAGTGGCTTTAAAGAACACTGGCTAATTGGAATATAGTCAAGTTCACCCAATTTCGAAGGCTAGCAAGAATATCTCATCTACTCCGATATTGTCTTTCCTCTTAAAATCGTTAGATATGGGCTATGATTTCGAAAGAATTATTTCAGATCGCAACATTTTTACTGTAATGGTATGCCGAAATACTGTCAATTTAAAAAAACCCTAATAGTTGTTGTTGTATTAATACTGCTTCCGCCCACACAATAGGCGCGACCACCTTCGCCTCGACAATAATTTTCCTATAATACAAAATGAAAAATATTATATGATGTGGTATGGTTTGATATGATATCATATGATACGACGTGATATATATGTTAAGATATTATATCATATCATAATAATAATAATAAAATAATAATAATAATTATAATAATAATATAACAATAACAAGTGATGTAATATGATATTGAACACTGGCAGCTATATTTTTTCCAGAGAAAAATCAGAATAACCCTGACAAAAGCCTTTAATATGATATGATAAAAATGATATGATGGTATGTAAGAAAAAATATATAGTTTGAATCAGGGCATGCATGATAAGCGACATGTAGAGCGTGATTTTGTTTGTCGAGCTATGACTTCACCTTTCAATTGCCTACTCAGTCCAAAAGAGTACTTGTTGCCAAGAGTTAGTCTTCGTTTAATTTCTAAGCTGTCATTGTTTTTGTTGTTAATACTGGTTCCCAAATAGGGAGAAATATAGATCCGTCGAATCGAATATATATCCGTCAACCGTGACGTGGCTGCCATGCTGGGTATGCGTCAATTTTTTTGTATGACAGAAAGTACTTAGTCTTGTCCTCATTTACCGTAATACCAAATTTAAACCAAAAAACGCGGAACACAAAGTATGTTTGTTCAGGCCAATATAATCAATACCGTCAGTTCTCGTACGCTCTTAAAATACATTGTACCCTTACGGTTTAGTTCTGCTACTAGAATTATCTTCTTCATCGTAAAGTTAAAGAAATAGCTCGCCTTGTTTGAAGCCTCGTTTGGTTTTGTATGGCTCGAAGAGGTCCTTCCTAATCCCAGTGGACCTAGTGGTGTTACTAACGTTATTTGGCAGAGCAGGAAACTTAAATTCAGAAATAGCACCATACAAGCAGCTTCTTTTCGTGCTGTAAAACGCTGCTTCTGCAGGATCTGGCGCCTAGTAAAAATCTGGTGGATAGTAAATTTACTAGGATTGAAGACGAACCCATAAGCTCCAATCAGTTTGTTCACAATGGGCTTCAGTCTTCCGCTCAGTACGCTAGATAGAACCTTATACGCGATATTAAACAGGTTGATTCCTCAGTAATTGGCGTGGTTTGCGGGAACGCCTTTCTTTAGGATTGGGAGGGTAAGCTTAAGTTCAAATCTGGAGGCATGCGATTATCTGACCATAGTTTGCAAAGAAGTTGATGCATACTCTTAATACACCCGCAGTGTTTGCCAAATAACTGCTGAGGGGCGGCCCGCTTAGAAACCTTTTTTCTAATTGAAAAACATGTTTTTCTAAATTTTTGATGTTGCTTTGCCCAGGACTAGAACCAAGGACCCGTGGTGTAGTGGGCGGAGTACGCTACACACACGCCATGGCAGCCCACCAGTTTGTATTGTAACGAATATTGTGATATTCCGCTTATTTGCAACCTTCTACTAATGCTCGTATCGCTAAACTGTTGAATAAATAACACCAATATTCAATAATGCAAAATGGTCTTTAGACTACTTTGAAAACACTTCAGAATAACCCTTATACTTCGCAACTGATAGCGTGTTCAAATCAAACTGATTGATCAGCTTTCGCTCCTTTTATACTCTCTGCTGTCTCGTTCGCATACTTCTGGCGTTTCTTCTTCTAGAATTTACTATAAACTTACCAGCTATAAACTACAGATGCACGTATATAGCCCCTCGCATAGCCATATGCGCGTGTATATGTGAGTAATACTTCCACCGATGATTGCATACTTTTGTGCGTATCTCCCCGCTGCTTATGTGTACATATGTGTAGACATAATGACTAATTTGTTTACGTACATACAAGTGTGGCAGCTTGCTTTATTTTTGTTGTGCGCTTACTTAGTACCAACTTATAGATGGTAATATTCGTCACACTGCCCTCCACCTATTCGTCCGGATCAGACAAATCTTTCGATCTAACCGCTGTCGGCCTCTCCAAATGAACCACCCTTCTATTTCGTAGTTTCCCATTGGTTTGTATGCAGTAGATGGTATCACTGATCTTCTTCACAACTTTCTATGAGCCTTTCCAACTGCACCGAACTTTCGATGGAACACCTCTCCGCCGGTGAGGATTGTATAAAAGTACCAAATCTCCCTCCAAGAAACCTTCCGAATTTTTGTTCTCGTCGTACCTGTGTTTCATCTTACTACTCATTACACTGATTCGTTCCCTCACACTCTGTTGTTTGGCCTATGAACTACTTCGTAGAGCTTGGGCTTGACGGATTGACTTTACATAATCAGTATCGTTCGGACGTTTCACAAGAGTAGTGTGCCCTGGCTTGAAACCACCCTTGCATTCTTTCTGCGAAATTCTTTCCTTCGTTTTAGTGCGTCCATTTGGGTTTGTCAATGCCAGTATTTTTCTCGCGGGTACCTTGGGTTTTTATTTGTTTGGCCCATTCATTCCATCAACCTTTACCCGATTTACTGCCTTTGATTTTGGTGGCCTTTGTCCAATCGCCCCCACCAGCACTCGCTTACTGCTGAACCCTTTCCCAAAACTGAAGTTGAGTGGTACATCCTGGTTCTTATAACGCATAATCCTTCTCTGCATATCGACCCTGATGTCATGGTCAACTAAAAAGTCCACTCCCAATATGACTTCATCAACAATCTCCACCACAACGAATTTGTGTAGAACCATGACCTTCCCAATTAAGACTTCACAGATTATCCCTGGACTTGGCTATACTCTCCAGTGACCGTACGCAACCTTGCTCCAGGTAATGGCTTTACTCTCCTGTTGACCAAATCAGATCGGATTAAGGAATGAGATGCGCCCGTATCTACTATCAGTACACACTCCTTGTCATCCACATTTCCTTTGACGGTAAGACTATTCGATTTTCTTCCAATTTGCGAGACAGATATCACAAGACATTCAATAGCTGGGCCAACTTTTCGATCTTTACATCTGACTCGCTCTTGCTTATCTCCTCCAGCTTTGCGTTTACGACCAGCCAAGTTGGAACTGCCAGGGCTGATGATGCAATGACGTGCAATGTGCCCTGGCTTTCCACACTTAAAGCATTTCGTTCCCTTTAAAGCTTCCAAAATTGTGTCTACCCAGTTTGGCCGTTCCACTTCCATGCGATGAGCTTTGTATACAGGCTTACTCAAAAGTGCCGCTGTTTCCTGGGTCTGCGCATGGGATACCGTTTCAGCAAATGTTAGCTTTGGGTTTGCGTATGTAGCTCGCTTCGTTTCCACGTCCCGTATGATTTATAAAGCTCTGGATTTTTACCCTCTCGGTGTATTCCACGGGTGCTTTCGCATTGGCGAGATGAGCCAAACTTTCAACATCCGACGCAAACTCCTTCAAAGTCTGATTCGCTTTTTGGTAACGGTTTTGCAACTCAATTTGGTATATCTGTTTTCTCTGCTCGCTTCCATAACGTCTCTCGACAGCGGCCATCAATGCTTCATAACTGTTCCGTTCGTACTCTGGAATAGTCTGTAAGATTTCAGCTGCAGGACCTTTCAAATCACGAACGGTGTAGCAACTTTATCTTCAGCATTCCAGTTGTTCACTGCTGACGTTTTCTCAACTTAAAGCTTAGAGACCTGGAAAGGAACAGATTGCTTGCTGAAACAGCTGGGCGATCTGGTTGTAATTCCTTCACACGACCTTTTACATCATCTACCAGTTGTGATGCCATATATGTCTTCTGTTCTTCTAGTTGAGTTTCCATCATGAATGTTACTGTCGACGTTTGTGCAGATATTGCAGCCAATATCATGTTCAAGTCTGGGCTCGTAACTGTCTGCGATGTTTCATTTTTCTCTTCAATTTTTGTTGTTGTCTCCTCCCCATCAGGTTGAAAGACATACTGCTCCACATTGATGCCTTCCGACTCCATAAACTGTCGTAGCCGTGCTTGAAGTTCGATCTTATTGCCGGTTGTATTCAATCCAAAAACGGAATTCTAAAAATGCTATCTCGAAATACTTTAAAAATTAACTTCAGCTGTAATTTCTTGTTAAATTTGTGTCGTATCGCTCACTGTGCACATATTTGTACATAAATCGATTTCAAGGATGCACAAACGTTTTTCAACAAAATCAAATAATATGATACAAAAAATAAAAGAAACACACAATCGACGCAATTAAATAAAATATTGAAAAAATTTCTACGAATAAGATTAAAGATAATACAAAAACAAAACTAATAATAATAAAAGATCAAAAATAAGAATTAACAAAATAATTTGCAATAGAAGTTGGTAAAGTGTGGCGATAGTAGCAATATAACTACTGCACTTTCAATTAGTTAATTTTGCTGTATTGCTTTAGTACCGAGAGTTACAACACCATGCCCTGCTACGACAAGTTCTTCTAACTATCTCTCATACGATTAGTTGCTACTGATAACCTAGAAAACGGAGCTATTTGTTGGAAACCGCTTGAGCGGTGCCTTAAACGTTTACATCGATTGATTTCCTCCGATTTCTTCTCATTTTTGCTGATTTTGGAACATCTCGAACAATAACTAACTTTTAACTAAACATAGTCATTTATGAGTCTAACAATTTCTTGAGTTTTTACGAAACAGGGACCAAGAATGGATCTGAAACCAAACCTAAACTGGAGTCGAAGCTGGAACTTATCTGAAGCTAGAACATAGATACAATCAGTATGGAATTCTACGCCATAACCTGAAATCACAACTGTTAATATCTCCTAGTCCATTGCAGAAACCGGAATGGAAGCCGGAACTGAAACGGGAATACCAAACCGAAATCGAAACCAGATCTGACACGATAAGAAAACCAATCTGAAAATAATAACAGAAACTAGGACCGAAGTCGGATCTCGAAATTAGTATCAAAGCCGCAACTTAAAACGGATTTCTAATCAGAACTGAAAATAAATATGAACCAAATCTGAATGTGAAACCAGAACAGCACACGAATTTAAAACGAAAACCGGAAATAAATCTGAAGTCATAACAGAAACCGGAACAAAAACGAAACCAACACCGGAACCTTAGAAGGGAATTAACACTGGATCTGAAATCCCTGCAAACGAAACCGACACTGGAATCAAAACCAGAACCTAAATGTAAGCCCAAAGCCAGATTGAAACAGTAACCGAAATCGGAACCCGAAGCCGAAATCAAAGCAGGATCTTAGACCAGAACAGTAGACTAATTTGAAACAAAAACCGTAAATGAATTTGAAGTTATAACAGAACCCGGATCCGATACCGGAACGCGCAGATGGATCCGAAAGGGCAAGTAAGAATGGATTTGAAATCACCGCAATCCAAACAAACACAGGAATCAAAATCGGAACCCGAATGTGGATTCGAAGCCAGAATCGAAACTGGAATCAACAACGGATCAGAAACTAGTACAGAAAGAGGACCTGAAACCAGAAATAAAGCCGGATATGAAATCAGAAAGCTAAAAAAATTTTAATCCATAACGGAAACAGGAACTGCAATCGGAATCAATACCGGAACCCGAAAGTCGATTCGAAAGAAGAACTAAAAATGATAACAAACTAGAACAGAAATTGAAACCATTACCGAAACTGAAGCTCATAATAGAAACCGTGTCCTTAAAAAGAGCAGAAAAGGGGTCTGAAAGCCGAACTCAAAATGGATCTCAAACCAGATGCGAAACCGGAACGAGAACAGAATCTGAAACCGGCAGAAAACGAAGCCGAAATCAGTACCGAATCTGATCTGAAACCAGAACAGAAAACGGATTTGAAACAAAATCAGAAAATAAATCTAAATCCATAAAAGAAACGAAACATAGCCATACTGGAAGCTAAACCATATAAGAAAACGGATTACAAACTAGAACTGAAGAAGGATCTGAAACCATAACCGCTACCAAAACTAAAATCAGAATCGGAACTCAGAACCATAAATCGATCTGAAACCAGCTCAGGAAATGGAGCTAAATCAAAACCGAAACCAGAACCAAAATCGGAATCAAAGGCGAAACTGAAACCAGCCATAACCAAAACCTAAACAAAGCCAACTGGCCATCACTACCTTAGTCAGTTGTCTGCGCTAAGTTGATTGAAAAGAAATTTAAAGAAAAAAATTTGTTTAACTCCATTCATTGACATCTTCTAATAAAATTAACTATATTTAAAGTAATTTATGTGTCCTAGTAATCATTATTTTTATTTTTACCTTCGAAATGTTCATTGATTCTAATAAACCTGTTTTATCTTCTGCTTCGTTCTTTATTCGCAGTTAAATGTTGCCGGCTTGTCTAAAGCATTAGTTGCTTACAAAGTTTATCAGACAATGTTTCGTGTTGTGAAGGAATCGGAGACGGTTGATAGCCGTCAACATTGCTTTCTATTACAGAGCTCTGGACATGAGCCACGCTATTTGAGCGTTGAGACACGTCAAGAGCTGCTACGCATCGAAAATAGTTGGAATGCGGCCATAGTGACGAGCGTTATCAAATTGGGCGTAAGTATTTTTTTGTTTTTTTTTTTTTTGCTTATATTTAAGAATTCATGAGCTTAACACCGGCTTATAATAATTGAATTACAATTATTATGTTTTCTAAGAGAAACTGAAAAGAAAGAAACATTTACTGGCATATTGCGATGGACCCATTTCGAAAACCGCCAACGTAATCATCATCAGGCAATTTTGTAATGTTATCAAAGGTTTCACCGGGATTCGAACCGTGAATCACATGGTGAAACTGCAGTAGCCTTTAACCACTAGGCTGCTGGTATTTGTTTTCATGCTTAATTCAGTTTTTCTCATTTCTATACTAACAACACAATTGAGACATTTTGTCTCTATATTGATTTGTGTGCCATGTTTTTTTTTTTTTTGTATTTTATGGTTCTTTCATTGTACTCATAAAGTGTATTTGTTTATTTTTTCGCATGTATGTATGTTTATAAATAATCAGCCCTATTCTGCATTTCGATTACGTTCCCGTTCTACGCTCCGCTTTATGCGGCAGTTACTCACGAACGTACGTACCAAAAACGTGTCAGCTGACACGACCTATCTTATGAGTGTGCAATGTAAATGAAAACTCACCGACGTGCAACGCCCGTACGTACGTAGCCCGGAACGTAGAAATCAAAACAATTTTGATTTTTTCCGTAAGAACGTGTCAGCTGATCGCTCTCTCACTAGACAGAGTTGCCGAGTAAACTTTTGTGCGCTAATTTTTGACCGTGTGCAATTTTATGCAAAAACACCTAATTAAAGTTTGAAAAATTGTGAAAATAATTCGAAATAATTATGTAAAAGTGCAGATTATAAATATGTAATCTATTTATACTTATTTAATATTTATTCCGGCCTTTTACAATATCAAAAATTAAATTGGAAAAAGTTGATGTTTCCATAAGCATGCATGCAAACTGGCCAATGGCAACAGTGCTTTGTTGTAAACAATACACACACAAATATGTTATGTACATGTACACAGACGCACACATTGATTCCTACGGGCTTGAGAATTCGGTCAAACGTGCTTCGTACGACAAACGTCCGTACGTACGGCACACGTCGGTGGGTAACTGCCGCATTAATCGAAGTTGGGTATTCTGCGTTACGACGGAATCGTAACGAGAAGAAGAAGAGCAAATGATTTTTCGAAGTCAGCTGTTTGTACGGAATGTTTGAACATTGGAACTAAATAAATTGAAGAAGATTTGTAAAAAACACTGAAAAACGTTTATATTTTATTATCCACGTCATTTTGTACAAAAAAAAGCAATAGAATATATTGCCGCAGTGTTATTTTTTTCTGAGTGAAGTGCTTTCATAATTGTAAGTGCGCTTTTGTCGATCTTTTGGCCAATTCTCTGCCGTGGTCACCAAGTTTTGTTAAACCTCATTCCTGCACGAATAAAGTTGACATTTTCTGAATTTTATGGATGCTAATTTCATTGCCTTGGCCTTTATAAAGATTTCTTTATTCTTTCCGCAAGGATTGTTTACGTTTTCGCTTCACCTTCTCTACTCCGGCAGCTTGCTTTGGCATATAACTGGACCCAACCAACAGACACAAATTATAGCTGTCTATTATAATGGAATCAATAGCCGCTACATTATTTGTGGAGTTGGAAAAAAACGCATACGAAAATGGCCAGGCGAGATTGGAAAGGCAAATATTGCGAGATTTGTGTAATCCATTTGAGATGAGTGACGAATTGTAAGAAATTGAATTTAAAAGTTGTAAAGTTTAATGACTTCTTTTCTTATTTAGGTTTTAAAAAAAAATTTCGACTTAATAAGGATGCTTTCAAGTATGTGTTAGATACTTTTGCGGGACAAATACGTCCAAGGACTTCGACATCGACATGTTGTTTTTGACCTGGAAACGTACAAAAAACAATCGTCATCAAGCGTTTTACGTTTCCTAACAAGCTTAACTTATATTTTTGTTAAAATTCTGTTATAAATTAATAAAAAAAAAATAAAAAGAACATATTTTTCCGCCAACATATTTGCAACTTAGAAAAACGGAGAGACGCACAGTGTTTCGTGTAGAACAAGCTAGCTGGACAAAAACAAAATTCTTATTCCAAGAAAAGTGTAATGATAAATGAAAAAAAAACAAACAAAATAACGGGATTTTTGCTTTTTTTGATATTTTTGCTCATATATATTGAGTAATTGAAATAAGAAGGCAGGGGTGGCCGTAAAATGCATTGATTAATTTGCAAAATTCTTGTTGAATATTAAGATTCATATTTCTTTTAAGTGAACACTTTTACATAATTTTTTTCATGGATTCTAAGCCCGAAGGTAAGTAAAAATTTTTAATAGTAATTCTTTCACAATTAGAGTATTTTCAATATATTTAACATTCCGTTATTAAGAAGAAAATGTATTTTTTTTCTATATTTTTAAATTTAGGGACAAAAAAGTTACATACATCGGCGAACATCCGGGCTTAATTTTACATATGTTATAGTCGCAAGTATTCTCTAATAGTCGAAAGAAAAAACCATTGCGAATTCTTTGCACATCTATTTTAAATTTTTTTTTTTGTAGATTTAGTTATCTCTACATATCAAATAGGATGTATATACGTACCAGCTCCGACGAGATATTTGAACCTTTAAAGCTGATCTACAAACGGAAAAACCAATTCCCTGGTACAGGGAACAAACACGTAGCCATAAAACATACAAAAATAAACGCGCAAGGTCAACAAGATCACACATCAAAAGCAAAAAGGCGAATATCATTGACTTCAATCTGCCACAACCTACCGCACCAGTCACCAAGGCATAAAAACAGGTACATACAATGGATTGATGAAGATACACCAAAACCAGGTTTCGGCAATACCAATGACGGCAACACTGCTCGTAGGTTTTTCGAAAATTCTGAGGCTAGTGCTGAGATTACGGGATTGGATGTAACGCTCATCAAAAGATTCGACACTCTCCTTCGCGCATTAGCATCTGGGTACAATATAAATATCCAAAAATTTGAAAAATTTGCGTTCCAGACTAAAAAACTATACATAGATCTCTATCCATGGTTTAATATGCCTGTTACAGTTCATAAATTCTTAGTGCATAGTACTGATATTATAAAATCAGCAATTTTACCTATTGGTCAACTTTCCGAGGAAGCACAGGAAGCCCGCGTGAAGCCACGAATAGAGATCTTATGAATATGTTGCTTATAACATCGGATCCTTTAGTTAACAGTTTTATTTAGGGAGATACCTAAGAAAAAATTTAAACGTCTGACTTCAGAAGTCTTAAATTTACTGTCCCCCGATAATGTTGAGGAGTTAATAAATACCCCAGTTGTTTCAAGCTTTCACAGTAGTGTTGCTGATGTTCATGAATATTCCACAAGTGGCTCATCCAATGAAAGTGATGATAGCGAATAATAACATAATTATAAAAGATAACCTACCCTATAACTTTTTGTTGGATCAGGTTTTATTCAATTTAAATATATTGTCTTTTCTACTTTGTATGATACTTAACTTTTAAGTTTTTGTAATAAGTAATTTTCACATAATTAATTTAATTATTTACATTGTTGTTATTATTATTGTAATTCACTTTTACATTCCTGACTGGTACTATAAAATAATTTTGTAAAAATTTTAGTGCCAGGATAAATACTCAAATAAATACAAAATATGTATGTACATATGTACAGTCACTCACATAAATAAGTAGACACCCTTTTTGCACAATTCTTACAATTTTCGCTTTCGCAAATTTATTTTAACTTATTTCCCATAAGAAAATTTTCACGATCTATAACAAAAACTAAATTATATTTAAAAAATGTTTGAAAAATTCGACGAATTTTCATAAAAAATTTAAATTTTTTTTTCGGAATTTTTTAGAGTATTGAGATTTGTAGTCCATTCAATTTAAGTACAATAAAGTAATATTCTTAAGTCCTTTAAATGTTTTTGGATCTATGTCAATTATTCACATGATTTACTGTATATGAAATAAGCAAATGTATGCATATGAAGTAAAAGTTTGGAAAAAAATAAAAAAAGATGATATGGCTGAAAAAAATGACGTAGTTGTAATAAATGACTGCATATGAAACGGAAAATCTCATAAAATAATTATGTCCAGCTAGCTTGTTCTACACGAAACACTGTGCGACGATCGAAATGCAGAATTCACAAAATCGAACGATTCGAAGTTGAATCGAAAGAGATTGGAACACAGAATACCAAAATTTCTAAATCGAAAAAATTCCAATCCAAGTCGAAATGCAGAATAGGGCTGAATTTAGTTTAAGAACAGTTGTTCAGACATCATACAGTCGCTTAAATTGACTGTTTTACATTTTACGTTTATCGCGGTTACACCACTAAAAGCCGCATTTACAAACAACAACAAACAGTCTACACAACTTTTCACATACATTTGTGGTTGCTTGTTTTTTAGTTGTCCTTCCTGGGCGGTCGATAAATTTGCTTTGATGTCATTTTTATCACAAGTACTTACATATCCATGAGTTTTCACATGAGTCCATATGCATTTATTTTCTTCCTATATTTCTGTATATCTGCTTTTCACCATTCCTGCAATGACCTGCCGCCAATCACTATATCAGTCCTTCGAGGCTTCATTGAAACATTGTCTCGTTATGCCATTTGCATATTTGCTCATAATTATTAAAAACTTAACCTTGCCTACAAAGTTTTCAGTTACAGTCATATTTGTTTTACTTCAATTTTTATGATTCTGACACTACAAAAACATTTTTGGAACGATCAAAATTTTAAAGTGCGAAATCACAGTAAGAAATATGTGATAAATTTCAGCACCATATAAATGGTAAAATGGAAGTATTTTCTGAGCCATTGGCTATAAAATTGTATATAACGTATCTAAGTGCGCACTTTTTATGGTACGGAGGAATGTAAAATGTAAATAAGTTGTAAATTTTAATGTAAACGGTGATGTAATTGTTAATTGTTTAGTTCATATAAGCGCATTCGGACAACCGCCCATTTAGTGAAAATGAATAAAATCAGAAAAATAATATCAAGCGTAAACTGGAGCGAAACCGAGTGGAAACTGAGCCGAAAACGCGCCAAAACAAAATCGAAACTGGACAGTGTCGGACACCCTATGGAGAGCCAGAGAGAAACCGTACCGAATATGGGCCGAAGCCGACTCAAAACCCAAGGAAACCCAAACAGTTCCGAATATGGGCTGAAACTGGAATGAACAAAAATGGAACCGAAGCGAAAAGCGAAACTCCGTTGAAATCCAAACAAAAAACGTACCGAATATGGGCCGGAACCGAGTCTAAAAGGACAGAAACGAAAATCTAAACCGAAACCTAAATCCAAACGGAACGGAGTTGAGAGTGGAACCGAAAGCAGAAATAAAAGAGGAATCGAAACTGGACTAATAGCAAGACCGACCCCAAAACTTAAATTGAACCCAAACCCAAACCGAAATCGGAGTTGAAACTAGAGTCAAATATAACCAAAAAGCAACAACATTATTACCAAACCAAAAAAGACTACAAAACAGATACCCGTAACGAAACCAATGCCGAACCTTGAACCAAATCTGAAATTAAAACCGAAGCTGATACTGCATAGGCAATAAAATCAAAACCGAGCCAGTAATGAATTAACCCACATCAAAGATAAATTGGAGCCGATTTAAAACTCAAAATCTTAAGCGAAACCTGGTAATGCTAAGTCCTATGCAAAAACTGTGTAATTTGCTCGCAGTTTATACGGATTATGAGAAATATATGCAGCAGTAAATTGGATAGTAATGGCTATTTTTATCAAATTTCGAAAGTTAATTTCCCTTTTTTATTTTCGATAATTGCAGTTAAAACGTCCATGAATTCCGTAGCAGAAGCTATGCAAACCAATCTCAAAATCGTTTCGAACAAATTCGGCGATTCGAGAAAATTTTTTTTATTTAAAGTTTTCTAAATTTTTGTTTTTATGCAGTTTTATAGCCTAATCAATTTTAGTCAAACAAGTCTATAGGGCGAACCTCAAGAAATCGATACCAATGCGATGCTCCCCCAACATATTTCATGCAAAAATCCATGCAATAGAATTCTGTGAGAGAGAATGTATGCGGAGAGGCTCAACATCGAAGAGCACCTACATTATGTCGGACAGCTAAACGGCCCTGCGTGCTTTGCAATCCTACACAGTTACATCAAGATAGTGGATGACTGCACTGAAGTCCTTAATGACCTGGGAGCCAAAAACAAGGTTTTGTTAGGATGGGTTCCTGGACATCAGGGACATGAGTTTAATGAACATGCAGATTACTTAGCAAAGCAGGGCGCTATAGCAGCATTCTATGGACCAGAGCCATTTTGTGGACTTACAAAAGCACACACCCAGGGAAACTATAAATAACTGGGAAACTAAACAATTCAGACATCACTGGGTTAACTGCCCAGGGAAAATATAGGCCAAACTGTTTATACTTCCGGCAACGAAAATATCAGCCAAACTCATTAATCTAAGCAGGGAGGACCAAAGAACTCTCACTGGGTACTATACGGGACACTGTGATCTACGATATTACCTAAGTAAGTTAAATCTATCCGATACTCAAATTTGTCGTTTCTGTGAGCTGGAGGATGAAACGCCGGTTCACATTCTCTGCGAATGCGTCGCTCTGGCTAGGCAGAGACTCTCCGGTCTAGGTGGTGTGACTCTTAATCCCTGTGTGACATACAAAACGAGGCTGAAAGGTCATGCACAATAGATCTGCACAAAGGTCGCAGTGCTTCCAGGCCTAGTAATAATAATAACAAGTAAGGAAGTCAAAGTTCGGGTGAAACCGAACATTACATACCCAGCTGTACACTTGAAATGCTGTTGTTGTTTGTTACATGTGCTTAATAGTGTTATAAGGCTGCGCAATAATACATATGCATTTGGTTTTATTCTGAACTAATTTTCGTTTAAAAAATGCAAAACGGATACAGAGGCTAACACCAATGGCCTTGAGCGGGTAGTAATGCAGTTTTCCTTCAGATATGGGGATTTCCCTACTGGTTACTTTAAAATAGAGATATAAAAGAGCAATAAAAATATGATTGGTACAAACCAAATTAAATATAACTTATTATTTTTGCCTACGATCCTTTTTAAAGTTATTTATATAAAAGTGGGCGTGGTCCTTAAACAATCGCATCCGTTTTTACTAGAAATATTTCCTGCTATAAGGAAAATTTGTGTTCCCAATCTTCTTACGATATGTAAATTTTTCTTCGGGTTATCGCTCCCGAAACATTGAAAACTGCTTAGACAAAAAAGGGACGGTGCTACACCCATTTTCAAAAATTTTAGTGTTTTCCGATTTAATGTTATAATTCAATTTAGAAAGTAAAATTCGATTGATACAAAGCTCTTTTTCGCTAAGATATAGCTTATTATTTTCGTCTACAACCCTTTTAAAAATCTTTTCTATAAAAGTGGGCGTGGTCTTTGACCGATCTCGTCCATTTTTTCTAGAAATATTTCTTGCTGTACGGAAAATTTGTGTACCCAATTTCATTACGACCCGTTAATTTTTCCTCGAGTTATGGCTCCCGAAACATAGAAAATTGCTTATTCATAAAATTTCAATTTTTAAAATTTCAAGTTTTTATTATTTATTGTTATAGATCCACTTGGGAAATGAAATACCATTGACATAAAGCTTTTTTGCAAAGATATAGCTTATTTGATTCGTATACGACCCTTTTAAAAATCTTTTATAAAAAAGTGGGCGTGGTCCTTAACCGATTTCGTTAATTTTTCTTCAAAGCATTCCTTATAGTAAAGGCAACCTCTCTACCGAATTTTTTTGTGGTAGGTTTAACGACTTTTGATTTATGATAATTAATATTTGTAAAATTGATTTTATCACAAGTGGGCGGTGCCACGCCCATTTTAAAAAAAATTTTCAAAATTTTTATCAAGAGTCTCAATATCAGTTCACACGTCAAATTTCAGCATAATCAGGATTTTTGTGTTTTCCAAAATTTTATATATATAAAAAGTGGGCGTGGTTATCGATTTCGTTCATATTCAATACCAAGCTATTCTATAAACTCGTTTACCAAATTTGGTGAAGATATCTTAATATTTACTCAAGTTATCGTGTTAACGGACAGACGGACGGACGCAGGGACATGGCTCAAACAAATTTTTTTTCGATATTGATGATTTTGATATATGGATGTCTATATCTCTATCTCGATTCCTTTATACCTGTACAACCAACCGTTATCCAATCAAAGTTAATATACTCTGTGTGCAAAGCACGCTGAGTATAAAAAGTTCGACATTTTTTTATTAGCGTATTGCAATGGCATATTTTTCATTTATGTATGCACGAACTTGGAGAAGGGATAACTTTAGGCAAAACAGAGGTGGACTTAATCTTAATTAACTTTAGGTGGGAATCTCTTTTTGTAGAAATTCACATGGAGTAGTTGAGATTAAATTGAAAAAGTAGCGGTGCAGAAAGAAAAATGATTGGTCTATGTTGTTGATTTTTGCTGAATGCATTACTTATTTTAGAATGAACTGCCGTATATTGGTGATATTGCTTTGACTGCCTTATTTGTTTTGCGCACCGATATTAGCAACATACATATCATTTCACTTAAATGTTAGCTTTGCTACTTTGAAAATACTTGACCGCCAACTTGCCTCTCAAGATGCTACTTAAGTACTGGCTACTTGAGATTTATAGCAAAATATCTATTTTCTTGTGTTTAGTCTTGATTTTATACTTGGCTTCTTAGGCTACTTAAATATCCGCTGGTATGGTGTGAATAGAAAATCTATAAACTGTAAACAATGTCTTTATTTAGTGCTCATAAATAAAACGAGAATCAAACTCTTTTCGATGTTTTGAGGATTGAAATAAAAAATCGTACAAATATCCGTGAGCAACAAGTACTTACAGTGGTCATCTTCTATGCCTGTGGTCAGGATCAAGTTCCGTTGACAAGCAAGGTTGAATAAACCCCCTTTGCTCTAGCTGTCATCAGTTGCTCAAGAAAACACTCGAGTAATAAACTCGAAAATTTAAAATGTTCTGGAGAAACGAAAGCATTTTCCTGTTAACTGGTATTATAAAGAGCAAAATTCTTTGTTTCTTTGTTTGTCTTTAATGAGCTCCGAAACTACTCGACCGATTTTTATAAAATATTGTACATATGTTCGCTAAGGCTGTGAATAGGTTCAAGACTATTTTTCGTACCGCTGGATACACAGAGTCTTGAGGCCAAAACGTGGCGCCGTGTAAATCTGGAACCTTCATTGCAATATCTCAATCCGTTTCTGGGATAAAGACCTAAAGGGAACCACGGGTAACCCTAGATGAGTTTTAATAAATTCATGTCCTATCGATGATTAGCATAACATGAGCCCTAAAATCTACCCCAGCAGGAGCATTGCATACCATTCTACATATGCCGCCTGTAGATCTAATAGCCCAAAACATCACGTTAGCAACTGCAACAAGGCTTAAGGCCTCGGGGCAGCTTGAGTGCAGAGCTTATGGCCATAGCAGTATAGCTCCTTCTTATATCGGCCAGTGAGTGCAGAAATGTCATAATTGAAGGGGTCGGGGCTGCTGTTTACTGTGTCGATCAGAAATAAGTACATCTCACGGGCTGCCAGATTAATGTAGCGTTTTTCAGGCGGAAATTATAGCCATGAAATGCAGCAGAAATTCTGGAGGAAGCATGCTTAAGTTGCAGCCACATAGTACTTCAT
Organism: Eurosta solidaginis; assembly: GCF_040869045.1. Lineage (NCBI taxonomy): Eukaryota > Metazoa > Arthropoda > Insecta > Diptera > Tephritidae > Eurosta > Eurosta solidaginis. Next base: position 191,438,132 of record NC_090321.1, read on the forward strand.
CAAGAAGTGTTCTGGAATGCAAAGAAGCATTGGAAAAACTTCGCTCAGGCTGAACCATTCACCTATGCTTGGTTCCCGGTCATAAAGGGATAGAAGGTAACGAAAAGGCTAATGAGTTGCCAAAGAAGGATGCAGCACACGCTGAATCGACGATAGACGTCCCAATGCATTTGGCAGAAATCGAAAGTGGACATGATGATGATTCATCAGCCAGGAAATGCGTGGACAAAAGCGTGGGGCTGCAAAATGTCTACGAGAATGTGCAAAGCCTACGATGTTAACTTATTTTTCTCATTGCTCTAATACCGCACACGAAAAGATTAAGCAATTGTTTTTGATATTTGTCATCGCATTTTCTTTTTCTATCCTTTACGCTTCTTTCTGTAACTTCGAAATAGGTTACTCTCATAGTCCAGCATATTTTGTTGTATGATATAGAAAAACCACTGATAACTGAAGTTCCGATTCTGTCTTTATCAGAAGTTGCTATGACAGTGGAGACAATTTATTAATAATAACATTCAATTCCTTCGCGAACTTATGTAACACTTAATGTATGAAAATATATATTTATTTATTTAATTTTTGAAAAGTTAATACGATTGTGATTGACTTTGTCGACTATCTCTTTCAGTTTTTCAGTTCTTTTCTTATTTTATTGTTATCAATTATTAGCATGCAATTAAAATCTATTTTTTAATGGCAAAGAAATATAACCTTCAAACGAGTAACCATTTATACATGACCTCAAATGTTACTAGGAAACATGTTGGACAGGGGCTATTTTGACCCCAGATTTACAGTAACAGCCTTTGCAAACTTGCCATATAATTTATATACTTTTTCTCCCATTATTAGCTTATTTAAATGAACACTAAAATCCTATTTTCAACATTCCTGGGATTGAATTCCAATAATACCGCGTCTCGGGATCGTCATCCCTAATATAGGTCCACAGTTGACATATGAAAAACGCCGCTAGCGTAAGGACTTATAACATTTTGCTTACATTGCTTGCTTACAAATATCCAATGACCACTACTTTTATCTACCTTTTACAGCTTAACAAAGATTTTTTATGCTTCACACAAAATTCAAACAAAAAGTTTTTGTCAGCAATCAAAGGACACTCCAAGTCTGCTCCAGCACTCGAAGTACATTGACCGCTGGTTCAAGGCGGTGATTTAATAGTTACTAACATTTATATATTTGAACAAAGTTTTTTACACCAAAATCACAACTGTTAAAGCTCAGTATTAACGTCTATTTGCTAACATGCAAACAGTTTTGTATGAGCAAGTAGCTGAGAGAATTCTGCTAATATGTACCACGTACTTGTAAGTTATGTTGTTGAAACATAAAAAAAAAAATATAAAAAACTAATAAGAAATCGATATGAAATTCATATGGAAACTACTTGGTCGCATGCCCTTGACAAAAGTCACACACACAAAAGCAGACATGCATGCAGTTTTTTTCATATTCCTTATTACTTGCGTTGCATGATATTCATAAAACTTTATTACGGAAGAAATTTGTATTTTATGAATAATACTTATAAGAAAGGCATACATTTTACTTATAAGTGCAATAGCCCCAATAGACTTTTCAGACTGCGTGGATCATGTTAAAGATGTACACAATTTAATTATTGTGAAACTGGAAACCTTTTTTGTCAATAAGACTTGTAAATCTTATCTCACGGCGAACTCGATGGCAAATTTTGTATCTCTAGAAGAGAAAAAATTTAAAAATCTTTACATAAAATTAAATTCTAACAGGTCGATGTCTGTATATATGCATAAATATTGGATATATTAATAGATGCATATTAATTTTGTCAAAAAAAAAAAACAGATATTTTAGAAAACTTGAAAGGAGATGTTCTTGTTGAACGGCCGGAAACCAAATCAGCAGTCTTTAAAATATTTGTCTATCTGTTCGTCTGTCTGTCTGCATGTTTGTACTCGCATCACTCAGAAACCACTACATATAATGAAGTACAATTTCACTGTTGCATCAGACGAGGTCAGGATACATTTTAAACCCCTAGATCTCAAGACCCCACTTGATACCCAAAACATTGACCCTGGTGTTTTTCAAATTAATTTTTACAATATGGATATCAAATAAAAGCTGCTGATAAGGGCTTTAACACATTTTTTTTTAATTTTTGAGATATCTTCACTAATTTCCAAGATATAGACCGGAAAGGTAACTCCACAATAGATGCCATAGCTGAGGTTAAAAATGCGGTAAGGAAAGCCGAAACGGCGTGCCACCAAGCTAGGTTGGTTGTCTTACTGGTCACGCTGGAAGTGAGAAATGCCTTCAACTCCGTCAGGTGGGACGACATGCTCGATGCGCTAAAACACTCTTTCAAGGGACTACCTAAAAGATCGCTGGCTCACGTACGAAACAAATAAAGGTAAGCGAAAGATGATGATAACAGGCGTAGCAACCCATAGATCGATCTTAAGTCCAGACCTTTGGAATGCTTCGTATGATAGCCTCCGTTGCTTGCACGTGCCAGAAAGCGCTTTTCTTGTCGCTTTCGCAGACGACGTGGCTGCCGTAATTTCAGCATGAAACTGTGAGTTGGCGCAGCTTAAATTAAACCAAGTAATGAGCTGTGTAAGTGCTTAGATTATGGAGGGAACACTACTCAGTTTTCCTAAATGGAAGCAGCAATTCACCGCGCAGAGATGAAGAACCCGATCGCGCAATCGATGATGGTGGAATATATGTCCCCCCGCTCGATTATGATGAAATTAGAACAGCAATAACCAGATTGAAAAACAACAAGGCCGTGGGCGCTGATGGATTGCCTGTAGAGATATTCAAGTACGGCGGCGGGGAGTTGGTAAGGCGCATGCAGCAGCTTCTTATCAAAGTATGGGCGGAAGAGTGCATGCCCGACGGTTGGAATCTAAGTGTTCTTTTCCCAGTCCACAAGAAGGGGGATACTGCAAAATGCACCAACTATCGTGGAATCAGCCTTCTTAATATCGCATATAAGGTACTTTCAAGTGTATTGTGCGGAAGATTGAAGCCCACCGTGAACCGGCTGATAGGACCTTATCAGTGCGGCTTCAGACCTGGTATTCTACCATCGACCAGATTTTCACAATGCGCCAAATCTTATATAAAACCCGTGAAAAAGAATCGACACACATCACCTCTTCATCGACTTTAAATCCGCCTTCGACAGCACGAAAAGGAGCTGCCTATATGCCGCAATATCTAAATTTGGTTTCCCCGCAAAACGTATACGGCTATGCAAAATTATGTTGAGCAACACCATCAGCCCATTCAGAATTGGAAAGGACCTCTCCGAGGTCGAAACAGGGTGACCCCCTATCATGCGATGTTTTTAATTTGATGCTGGAGAAAATTATACTAGCTGCAGAACTTAGCCGCACTGGAACAATTTTCTATAAAAGCGTGCAATTACTGGCTTATGCTGATGACATTGATATCATCGGTCTAAAGACTCGCGCTGTTAGTTCTGCTTACTCCAAACTGAAAAAAGAAGCGGTAAAGATGGGTTTGATGGTGAATGAGGACAAAATCAAGTACCTGCTGTCATCGAGAAAAGAGTCAGCGCATATACGCCTTGGCAACCACGCTATTGTTGGCAGCCATAATTTCGAAATAGTAAAAGACTTCGTTTATTTGGTAACCCGCATCAACACTAGCAACAACATCAGCACTGAAATCCAGCGAAGAATCAATCTTGCCAATAAATGCTACTTTGGACTAGGTAGGCAATTGAAAAGTAAAGTTCTCGCTCGGCGAACGAAAATCATACTCTACAAGTCACTTAACGTACCCGTCCTGCTATATGGGGCAGAAGCATGGACCATGACAACAGCAGATGAAGCGGCTTTGAAAGTGTTCCAGAGAAAAGTTCTTCGAAAGATTTATGGACCTCTACGCGTTGGCGATGACGAGTACCGAAGAAGATTTAATGATGAGCTGTACGAGCTATACGCAGACATCAATATAGTCCAGCGAATTGAAACGCAGCGGCTGCGCTGGCTAGGCCATGTTATGCGAATGAAAGATGATGCTCCGGCCAAGAAAGTGTTTCTATCGGAACCGGCCTATGGAAGCAGAGGTAGAGGGCGGCCCCACTCCATTGGAAGGACCAGGTGGAAAACGATTTAAACTCCCTTGGTGTAATCATTTGGCGCCAGTTAGCAGAGCGAAGGAGCGACTGACGCGCCTTGTTGGACGGCCATAACCGTTTAGACGGCTAAGCGCCAATTAAGTAAGTTAGTAAGTAAGTAATGAGCAGTGTAAATAGATGGATCAGTGACTATGGACTTCAGCTTGCGACAGTGAAAACCGAGATCGTGATCCTCACGAAGAGACGAATTACCACCATAATCAATATGATGGTTGGGGAACAACAAGTACAAACACGCAGCTCCACGAAATAACTTGGGTTAAGGCTAGATAGCAAGCTAATCTTTTCGGAACACTTTCAAGGAGCCTGCGAGAAAGCTGCGCAGACCATACGATACCTAAGTCGATTAAAGGCAAACAAAGGCAGACCAAGACCATGTATAAGAAAGCTGCTTGATTCCGCTTCGGATTCAATACTCTTGTACGGTGCAGAAATTTGGGCGGATGCAATGAAAGTCTGAAAGTACCGAAGAGCTATTACTTTAGTCCAATGCAGAGGGGCGCTACGAATTGCCTCAGCTTACCGCACGGTATCCGCAGACTTAGTTCTTGTTATTGCGGGAACCCTACCGATACATCTTCTCGCTGAGGAGAGGAAATCAATTTATCACCTCCGAGGAGAAGTACGCAAAGATGTTGTTGCCGCACATGCGCGAAAAGATTCTATACGACGCTGGCAAGTGTAATGGAGCCGCAGTACTGCAGGCAAGTGGACCAGGAAACTGATTACCGAGCTGGAGCCATGGTTACAACGGCTACATGGAAAGGTCGACTTCTATCTGGCACAGTTTTTAAGTGGCCACGGCTACTTCCGAGAATATTTCCACAGAATGTGTGGATAGGCAAGATTGAAAATCCGAATTGCTTATACTGTGGGCTCATAGACGACGCACGCCACACATTTTTCAAAGGCGATCACTTCGCACAACAACGGAGAAGAGTGGAAGTAAGGCCAGGCGACCTATCCCCGGGCAGTGTCATCCATAAAATGTCCTGCGGAAGTGATACATGGGACATGGTCAGCAGATACGCAAGGACTATTCTCCTCGCAAAACGGCAAGATGGTTGCTTAGCCCGCGCGCTTCCGTACCCGAAGTTATGCTAAACGCGGTCCCAGGTGCGGAAAATGCGCAGGCCGTGGGAGGTTAGGTTTTAGTGGGTAGCCCATGCAGAAAAAAGGGACTCCTACACTTGGAGAAGCTCGATGCTACAGAGAGTAGCACGGAGGCTTAACACCCGGGTGCATACAGAATTTCCTCCTTCCACGTAACACAAAACAAAGAAAAACAAGTAAGGACTGGAACCCAATATTACATACTCAGCTGAGAACTTAGCTGCGTTGGTTTCGTAGGGTGTCGTAGATAGTTTATAAGTGGTTCTTAATTCCATATCACATACGCTTAGGAAATATCGACCAAATTGTAGACCAAGGGTGAGGTTTTTTGGAACGGTTTTCCTTCATCCTTTGTCAAATAAGGGAAAATCACCATGTAGGAAAATGAGACTAGGGTAACCCTGGAATGTGTTTGTATGACATGGGTATCAAATGAGAGTTATTAAAGAGTATTTTAAAAGGGAGTGGCCCTTAGTTGTAGATGTGAAGGCGTTTTCGAGATATCGACCAAAATGTGTACCATGGTGACCCAGACCATCATCTGTCGGGTACCGCTAATTTATATATATATGTAATACCACGAACAGTATTTCTGCCATGATTCCAAGGGCTTTTGATTTCGCCCTGCAGAACTTTTTCATTTTCTTCTACTTAATATGGTAGGTGTCACACCCATTTTACTTTCTAAAGTCATATTTTGCGTCAAAAAATCAATCTAATGACCATGTTTCATCCCTTTTTTAGTATTTGGTATAGAATTATGGCACTTTTTTCATTTGTCGAAATTTTCGATATCGAAAAATTGGGCGTGGTCATAGCCGAGCAGAAGGACAGACGGTCGACTTTGTATAAACACTGGGGGTGGTTTTAACCGATTCAGCCCATTTTCACAGAAAACAGTTATCGTCATAGAATCAAATTTCACAAGAATTGGTAAATTTTTGTTCGACTTATGGCATTAAAAGTATTCTAGACAAATTAAATGAAAAAGGGCGGAGCCACGCCCTATTTGAAATTTTCTTTTATTTTTGTATTTTGTTGCACCATATCATTACTGGAGTTGAATGTTGACATAATTTACTTATATACTGTACATATATTCAATTTTTTGTAAAATTTTTTTTTTTAAGTGTGCGTGTTCGTCATGCGATTTTGCTAATTTTTATTTAGCACACATATAGTAATAGGAGCAACGTGCCTACCAAATTTCATCATGATATCTTCAACGACTGCCAAATTACAGCTTGCAAAACTTTTAAATTACCTTCTTTTAAAAGTTGGCGGTGCCACGCCCATTGTCCAAAATTTTACTCATTTTCTATTCTGCGTCATAAGGTTAACCCACCTATCAAGTTTCATCGCTTTATCCGTCTTTGGTAATGGATTATCGCACTTTTTCGGTTTTTCGAAATTTTCGACATCGAAAAACTGGGCGGGGTTAGTCCGATTTCGTTTATTTTCAATAGTAATCTGAGATGAGTGCGCAGGAAATTACATACCAAATTTCATTAAGATACCTCAAAGTTTACTCAAGTTATCAGGGAGACGGACGGACATGGCTAAATGAATTTCTTTTTTCGCCCAGATCATTTTGATATATAGAAGTCTATATCCATCTCGATTAGTTTATGCCAGGCATGCTTAACCAACGAAACGATATCATTTCGTTACGATAATCAACGTTAATAAACGAAACGAAGTCACGAAATCAAATCGTTTATGTTGATTATTAATTTCAAACTATGCTGGCAAAGCTGATTGATGGCGGAGTCATTAAAGGTGAAAGCATTATCCAAGCTGATTGCAACTTTTCTCATGAATTTTGACAGTACGAACATTTCTCAGAGTATTTTTGACATTACCACCAACGAATTACACAAACAAATTACATAGAGTTTGTGTGTGTATGTGCGCTCGTTGTTGCCACCTTACGGCTTCACCATGGCTATAGCATTGCCAGCACAATTCAAACATAAAGTATCACGTTTTCGTTAACGTTTTTAACGTTAACGAAAGCTTTTCGTTTCGGTTAAAAACGAGATACAATTTATCTTGATAATTTCTTTATCGATAATATTTCGAAGTGTTTCAACGGAAACGGTGGAAATTTTTTGATAAACGATTAGCTTAACGTTAAGGTGCATCCCTGGTTTATGCCGTTACGGGGTACCGTTATGCGAACAAAATTAATATTCTCTGCGAGCTCTGCTTAGCTGAGTATAAAAAAAAACGAACAGAAAAATTCCGCTGTTCACTATTTATACAATTGTTTTGTTATTGATATTAGAGAAAAAGTACTGCTATTTATATAAAAGTACGAATATTAATAACAAAACAATTGTATAAAGGAATTTGAGCATGTCTCGCTAATTAAATACAGATAATATATAATATACATATATATTATAGCTTGAGAAAGTTTTTGGCTAAAAAAACGTGCTAAATTGCGAAATTAAATGAATAAACAGCTTTTGTTCTACCAATATAACAAATTAAAAGATATTTATGAATATTCCAGCGAAATGAAATTAATGCGAATGTGACAAAATATTTTGATATTAATTCTTAATTTCTTAATTTGTGTATTTGCACAGTTAATTATCTTATAAATAACAAGTAAGGGTGTCTAAGTTCGGGTGTAACCAAGCATTATATACTCAGCATGAGTATCAAAAAAAATTTTTTTTTTGTGATTTTCATTTCAGATAAATTACTTTTCTAATCCTACTGAGGCATATTTTATACACAAACTATTCCAAAAAAAATAAGGGCGACTAAGTTCGGGTGTAACCGGAGTTGGATTTATGCTGCTGTTTATTTTACATATTTATTTGTCCATCTGAACTTCGGTAACATAACGGTCGGTCGTAACTGCATAAATGACTGGAAATAAATATAGGCTAGCACATATCAAAATGCTCAGGACGGAAAAAGCAATTGATTTAGCCATGTGCGTCCGTACGTCTGCCTGTGATCACGATTATTTGAGTAAATATTGAGATATCTTATTGAAATTTGGTATATAGGTTCCATGGCACTCATCTCCTATCGCTATTAAAATGAGCGAAATCGGATAATAGCCACGCCCACTTTATATATATATATATATAACATTTTGGAAAACACAAAAACCTGATTATCTAGTAATTAATACACCAAGAATGTTGAAATTCAATCTAGGCCCATTTTGCTGAAAAATTTCTTGTAATAAGCCTAACTAATGCGTATCGAATTTTGTTACGAACGATTCAAATTTTTTTTTGAGACTAGAAGTTATGCTTTATTGAAATAGGGGCGTAGCACTGCCTATTTAAAAAAAAAGTCGTCAAATCTCCTCTTACAATAAAACTGGGTAAGTGAAGTATGATGAAAACTATCTATCGCTAAAAATAGCTTATTATTCTAGTTTACGATCTTTTAAAAGTATTTTATATAAATATGGGCATGGCCCTAAACCAATCTCGTCCGTTTTAATTTTTATTCGAGTTACGGCTCCCGAAACATAGAAAATTGCTTAGTCATACAAGAGGCGGTGCCACATTGGGAAAAGAAATACCATTGATATAAAGCTCGTTTTTGAAAAGAAAAACTTATTTTCTTCGTCCACGACAATTTTAAAAATCTTTTATATAAAAGTGGGCGTGGTCGATTAAGCGGTTTCGCAAATTTTTTTTTTTTTTTTTCAAATCATTTCTTACAGTTAAGGCAACCCCTCTGTCGAATTTGGTTATGATAGGTTTAACGGTTTTTGATTTATATTAATAAAATTTGTAAAATTGATTTTATCACAAGCAGGCGGTGCCACGCCCATTTTCAAAAATTTTACAAATTTTTATCCAAAAGTTTCAAAATCAGCCCTCACATCAATTCTCAACTTTTTTGTTAGGTGTATTGTTTATTAAATAATCAGGTTTTTTGTGTTTTACACAATGTTATATATATAAATAAATATAAATAAATAAATGGCGGCCACTGTGGTGTGATGGTAGTGTGCTCCGCCTACCACACCGTATGCTCGTGGTTCACACCCCGGGCAAAGCAACATCAAATTTTAGAAATAAGGTTTTTCAATTAGAAGAAAATTTGTCTAAGCGGGGTCGCCCCTCGGCAGTGTTTGGCAAGCGCTCCGGGTGTATTTCTGTCATGAAAAGCTCTCAGTGAAAACTCATCTGCCTTGCAGACGCCGTTCGGAGTCGGCATAAAACATGTAGGTCCCGTCCGGCCAGCTTGAAGGGAAAATCAAGAGGAGCACGACGCAAATTGGAAGAGAAGCTCGGCCTTAGATCTCTTCGGAGGTTATCGCGCCTTATATTTTTTTTTTTTTTATTTATATATAAAAGGTGGCGTGGTTATCATCCAATTTGGCCCAGTTTTAGTAGCGATAGGAAATGAGTTCCCAGGAACCCATAACCTAAATTTTAATATGATATCTCAATACTTACTCATGTTATCGTGTGCACAGACTAACGGACGGACGGACGGTGGACGAACGGACATGGCTAAATCAATTCCTTTTTTCATCCTTTAGATATATGGAAGTCTGTATTTATCTCGATTCGTTTATGCCGTTACGTGTGCAAAGCACGCTGAGTATAACCAAAGCCTCGCTTCTCTCAGCGTTTCTAAGCTGTTTTCAGTAAAAACTAGACCAAGTAAACTAGGCTAATGAATACCCTTACAGTGTAGAACGGGTAAAATTTTTTCTATCAGGAGTATAGCAAAAACGTAATCTACAGATGATTCTAAGAAAAATTGCTGAAGACACCATAGCTCTAAGTCCGATTGCGAGTATCGCACTTTTGCAAAATAAATATTTTGCTACGTACATTTCAGAATCTGTATTAATTTCTATAATGTTTTTCAATTCTAGTAGAGATATCAGGCTTAAATTGTGAGGAATTAGCCTAAAATGAACTTTTAACTACTATATTATCATTTTTAACAAATTTCTTATGGAACTTTTTTTTCACAGCTTTTTGTATTTAAATTTAAAATGGATGAACCAAATCCTTCTACATCATCTGAATCCACTTTATCACATACATATATGAAAACGATATTATTGAATTTAGTTTATCAAATGAATTAAATAATCTGAAATTACCGTCTAGTCGTGACATTTTAAGATTTTATTTTTTTTAGTGATCATGCTAAAATTGAAAGTAAAATGTTTTCGCATAAAAATTTAACTCCTCATGTAATTGATAAATTGGTTGAAATTTGGAATAAATTGAATATTCAACTAATTGATAGACGTAGTATTCTAAGAACACTAAATGTTTTAATTGAAAAATATCACGAAAGCATTAAACACGGAAAAAAATTCAGGAATTTACAGCATTTGTACAATCAACAAATGAATTATTTTACATTGGAAAATGTAAATGCAAGTTAAAAACAACAGAATGCTCATGTGGTTTATTACTAAACGATTTAAAAATATGTATGATGGACCAACATACTGATAGAAAATTCACAATACCTGAATATATGGATGACATTGTAGAAGAAACACCTACAACAATGCCGACAATGCGATCAGTTAGTGATGATCCAACATACATACGAACCACTTGGATCAGATATGGAAACAGGTGAAGCACAAATTGCAAATGAAGTAGTTGCAGAAGTATCTGTTACAATGAAACTAGGACATTATACTCAACGATACGATGCTATAAATTTTGCTATGATGTGTGAAAAATTCGGTGTTTCAGATAGAGTTGCTTCATGTTTAGCAACAGCCCTTTTCGAAGATACAAATTTTCGAGATGTTCGTGGTGAACTTGTCATAATGGATAAACCTAAAGATGCAAGAGAAAAAATTGAAGCTAGAGATGAAGTGCTTGGTAAACGATATATAGATTCCAACATAACTGCATTTTCTTTCGATGGCAGAAAAATGATTCATTACTTAGAGAGAAAATTAATGAGAAATTTTATATAAATATGGTAAAAGAAGCCCATTTAGTTGTTCTAAAAGAGCCTAATGCTGAATTACTTGGATATGTTAATTTGGGTGAAGAAGAAAATGCAAAACACAAATTAAAAAAATTAAATGAATTCTTCAAAAGCAAAAAACTGTCAATAGATCAATTAATTGGCAAATGCAACGATGGAGAACCAGCTAATACTGGAATAGAAAATGGTGTTATAAGCTTTTTGAAAAGCATTTAAGTAGACCACTGCACTGGTTCATATGTCTACTTCATTTCAATGAACTCCCATTTGTACATTTATTCAGAGCATTAGATAAAACAGTCACGACTGGACCAAGAGCAGCAAGTGGAAAAATATACAAAGACATTCAAGACTGTGAAAAATTTCAGGTATCAGATTAAAATAGGAAAATTATACTAATTTTAATTCATATAAAACATTTATTTTTCAGGTTGTAAGTGATTTTGAACCAATAGCATTGGAAAATATGCCTTGTATGATCAGTGATGAAAAATAACGAGAATTATCTGCAGATGTTAAATATTTACATCAAATGGCCATAGCAATTTCAAATGGTGCTGTTTCAGTTGATTTAGCTGACATAAAACCAGGACCAGTTGTACATTCTCTATGGCTAACCAAAGCAAGCAGGAAATTACATCTATATACAACAATTAATACACCATCGGAAAATTTGAAAACTAGCAGTTTATATTATTAGAATTTATGTGCCAATATATTTCAATGTAAAATACTATAATTCTGTTGTATACGGCAATGTACTTTTATCAAAATTTATTCGTTGGACACGATACCTACCACGTAATTTACTTAATATTGTATATGGTGTAATCCAAAATAATTCATATTACGCTCATCCAGAAAACATTTTATTAACAATGTTATTTGAGGATAGAAAAGCTATCAAAATATTGTATACTATCAAAAATATTGTATACTATCGAGAAAAAATACTTGATCCAACTAAACTCAGATTTTACAAAAAATATAATATCAATTTTAATGCTTCAGATTATACTGATATGATTGATCTAAATGACGATAATTTACTATCTGAACCGGCATTCACAAGAAATATTCCGTACGATAACTTATGTCAGAAGCTATGAAGATTTATTGGCAAAATCCTACATTCGTATGGCAAAATATCTATTTTGCAAAAGTGCGGGACTCGAAATCGGACTTAGAGCTATGGTGTCTTCATCAATTTTTCTTAGAATCATCTGTAGATTACGTTTTTGCTAGGTAGGTAGGTTGAACTGGACGGTCCATGAAGACCTCACATAGACTGATTGAGTCAAAGTGTGACCAGAAGTTTGTTTTTAACGACCAAACTGAAAAACCCTATCAAAAACCAGGACCCATGTTATAAAATAACTCAGTCCTCTTGGCAAATACTAGAAGCTTCCTAGGACTTAAGTCACTTGCTGCTTCTAGATCTGACAGCTGTATCACTCCTAATAGCTGTAGTCTTAGCCTGGCAAGTGCATGGCACGAGCACAGAACGTGCTCGATCGTTTCCTCCTCCAACCCGCACTTCCTACATCTGCTATCACTGACCAAGCCTAGTTTAAAGGCATGTGACGCCAGAAGGCAGTGTCCGGTCAGAATACCCGTCGTGAGTCTACAGTCCTCTCTTTTTAATGATAGGAGCAACTGTGCTAGTCTAAGGTTGTAAGACCTACACATAATCTTCGACACTTTACAGCCCCGCGCTTGAACCCACGCCTTTCCCGCTTAGTCGATCATGTGCACCTCTCGCCTTCGCGTAATCTCGCCAAACCTAATTAGGACATCTACGGAGCAAGCTTCAAGGGATGCGCCCTTTTTAGCTAGTTCGTCCGCTTTTTCATTCCCATCTATTCCCATATGCCCTGGGACCCAATATAGAGGTATGCTTCTCCCTGTCCCGATTCTCTCCAGAGACTGCTTACACTCTAACACGCATTTAGATGCTGTGCTATGCGAGATTATTGCCTTAATTGCTGCTTGACTGTCAATATAAGAGTTAACACGGTTGCAGCTTAAGCTATTCTCTTCCAGGGTTTCTACTGCTTTGGTTACGGCTAATATTTCCGCTTGGAAAACGCTACAGTAATCCGGCAGCCTGCATGATCTGCTTATTTCCGGATCAGCGCAGTATACCGCAGACTCTACTCCTTCCACTACTTTGGAACCATCGGTGTACACATGTATCGCCTCTTCCGCCATTTGCGCACCCTTGCGCCAACCGTCCACCTCTATTGTGGCCTTAAGATCTCCCTCGAAGCACAGATAGGGAATCATGTAGTCTGTTCGTCTTGTGCTACCCGAATGTGGCAGTATGGTCGGTGCTCAAGCTGCCCCGAAGCACCGAGCCTGGTTGCGGTCGTTAACGCTTTGTTCTTTGCTACCAGATCTACAGGTGGGATGTGCAAAATGGCATACAGTGCAGCCGTCGGGGTTGTTTTTTTAGGGCTCCCGTAATGCTAAGCATTGACAGTCTGCATACCGCCTCTAATTTTTTGAGGTATTTTGTTTTTTGTGTGGCTTTCCACCAAACAAGAACTCCATAGTATAGAATAGGGCTTACAATCGCTGTAAAAACCCAATGAGAAAGAGAGGGCGATAGGCCCCACGTACACCCCAACGTTTTTGCTATACTCCTGTAGTGGAATTCACTAACTTATAACGATGCGATTTGTCCAGATTTTAATTAACGATTTTGTCGCTTGCCTTATCGATTGTACTATCCACTAACTTAGTTTTAACGACTCGACATAGTTGAAATTTAAATTTCGTTGTATTAGTAGAAAGGTGGCAGCACAGCTTAACGAAACCTAAAAGATGCGAAAATCACAAAAGGAATGCCAAAAATAAATAAATTCTGTATACTAACTGCTTTTAATTGTGCAAGTTTTTACATATCTTAACAAAAGGTAAGTAAATGCGGTATTAATTTCATATTTCTCGACATAACCAATTTCTCACATTAAAATAAAATGGTGTTAACAAGTAATAGTAATAATGCCCTTTGATTTATAAATAAAGCAGCTTTTCGTGTTTGAAAGTATTTAAGTAAACTTCCAATTTTCTTTTTTAACTAAAATTGCCAGAAATATTAATTTCGTGATTTTTAACGCAGCCAAATTACTTGCCGTTTATTTAACAACACAGCTGATCGTCGATAAACAAATATCGATAAAAATAGTTACTGAATAACAAAATCGTTATAGTTGTCGATTCGTAAATAAAGCGATGGCAAATGTCGTTAAAAAAGTTAGTGAATTCCACTACTGATGAAAAAAAATCCATCCATACAATTTGACCCGCTCTACCTTACACATATGTATTAACAAGCATACATACATAAATCGCAACAAGCTCACATCAATCATTTATAAACAATACCAAAGGCATTGCCATTAATCAGCAGTTTTGATATCAAATTAACTGTAAATGAAAAGTCACACGCTAGCCAATTATATATTCGAAGGCATACAAACGACACATAAATGTTTCCAAAATATTAACATATCGTTCATAAACACGTAAAATCAGTACATTTATGTTTAAGATTTAAGAAAAACGGGCATTCTCTTTACGCCAAATTTATTTTAGAAACAAATCATAGATTATGCAGAAATAATCTTGAAAAATAAGTTACCTCAAGACTCTACCGATATGGTAGTAGTATCCATTTTTCATACCTTTCATGAAAATGGAATGGTATACAAACTTTGTCACGTATTTTAAAACTGTGAGTCCTTAAAGTAGAAGAGATAGACCCACCAATGGGTATACCGAAATAATCGGGATGAAGAGCTGAGTTGATTTAGCTATGCCCGTCTGTCCGTCTGTCGGTTTGTATGCAAACTAGTACATCAATTTTTTAGATATCTTGATAAAATTTGGTGAGCGAATGTAATTAGGTGTCCGACCAGACATTTGTCGAAACCGGCGTGATCGGACCACTATAGCAGATATCCTCCATAAAACCGATTTTTCAGAAAAGATGATTTTTTTTTTCATATCTTCCACATTTTATCAGTTTGAAGCTTAAAACTTCACCATATGCTGTCGTGTATTGCACGTATTGTTTTCTGAAAAACTGGATGAGATCGGTCGTATATATAGCATATTATATTATTATATATATCCCCCACAACCGATTTTTCAGATAAGAAGCTTCTCGTAGTTACTCCCCGATTTTAACAGCTAGAAGCTTCAAATTTCACCAAATGCTTACGTATATAGTATATAGTGTTGTCTATAAAAATCATAGAGATGGGTGGTATATAGTATATACCACATAAAAATTGTCATTTCTGCCCCCTTTTTTACGGCTAGCAGCTTCAAATTTCATGAAATACTAACGCTTACGTCATGTATTGTTGAAATAAGTGATTCGTGGTCATATCTATTTCATGCAGACCACAAAAAACGTGAAACTTTGCATCCTCACACAAAGTACCTACCTATTTTTATACTCAGCTGAGCAGAGCTCACAGAGTATATTAACTTTGTTCGCATAACGGTAATCCGTAACGGCATAAACTAATCGAGATAGATATCGACTTCTATATATCAAAATAATCTGGGTGAAAAAAGAAATTCATTTAGCCATGTCCGTCCGTCGGTCCGTCCGTCTGTCCGTCCGTCTGTAAACAAGATAACTTGAGTAAATTTTGAGGTATCTTGATGAAATTTGGTATGTAGGTTCCTAGGCACTCATCTGAGATCGCTATTTAAAATGAACGAAATCGAACTACAACCACGCCCACTTATTCGATATCGAAAATTTCGAAAAACCGAAAAAGTGCGATAATTCATTACCAAAGACGGATAATGCAATGAAGCTTGGTAGGTGAGTTGAACTTATGACGCAGAAAAGAAAATTAGTAAACTTTTGGAAAATGGGCGTGGCACCGCCCACTTTTAAAAGAAGGTAATTTAAAAGTTTTGCAAGCTGTAATTTCGCAGTCGTAGAAGATATCATGATGAAATTTGGCAGACACGTTGCTCCCATTACTATATGTGCGCTAAATAAAAATTAGCAAAATCGGATGACGAACACGCCCACTTTTAAAAAAATTTTTTTAAAGTAAAATTTTAACAAAAAATTTAAAATTTTTACATTATATAAGTAAATTATGCCAACATTCAACTCCAGTAATGATATGGTGCAACCAAATACAAAAAACAAAACAAAATTTCAAAATGGGCGTGGCTCCGCCCTTTTTCATTTAATTCGTCTAGAATACTTTTAAGGCCATAAGTCGAACTAAAACCAATTCTTGTGAAATTTGGTGTGTGCATAGATTCTATGACGATAACTGTTTTCTGTGAAAATGAGCGAAATCGGTTGAAGCCACGCCCAGTTTTTATACACAGTAGACCGTCTGTCCTCTCGCTCGGCCGTTAACACGATAACTTGAGCAAAAATCGATATATCTTAACTAAACTTAGTTCACGTACTTATATGAACTCACTTTATCTTGGTAAAAAATATGGCCGAAATCCGACTATGACCACACCCACTTTTGCGATATCGAAAATTACGAAAAATGAAAAAAATGCCATAATTATATACCAAATACGAAAAAAGGGATGAAACAGGGTAATTGGATTGGATTATTGAAGCAAAATGTAACTTTTGAAAAAACTTTTTAAAATGTGTGTGACACCTACCATATCAAGTAGAAAAAAAATGAAAAAGTTCTGCAGGGTGAAATCAAAAGCCCTTGGAATCTTGGCAGGAATACTGTTCGTGGTATTACATATATAAATAAATTAGCGATACCCGACAGATGATGTTTGGGGTCACCCTGATCCACATTTCAGTCGATATCTCGAAAACGCCTTCACATATACAACTAAGGGCCACTCCTTTTTAAAACCCTCATTAATACCTTTAATTTGGTACCCATATTGTACAAACACATTGTAAGGTCACCCCTGGTCCCCTTTTTTGGCGTTATCTCGAAAAGTCGTCCACCTATAGAACTAAGGCCCACTGCCTTCTAGATAATCAATAGCACCTTTCATTTGATACCCACATCGTACAACACACATTCTAGAGTCACCCCTGGTCCACCTTTATGGCGATATCCTGAAATTGCGTCCACCTATAGAACTATGGCGCACTCCTTTTTAAAATACTCTTTAATACCTTCCATTTGAAACCAATGTCATACAAAAACATTCCAGGGTTACCCTAGGTTCATTTTGCTAAATGGTTATTTTCCCTTATTTTGTCTCCAAAGCTCTCAGCTGAGTATGTAATGTTCGGTCACACCCGAACTTAGTCTTCCTTACTTGTTTATTTTATACTAATTTATCTTAAAAATCGCTTAGGTACGTACATCTGTTCACTGTATATTTCATATCTTATACAGCCGATTATTTGGATATTACGAATGGGATAAGATCATTGTTCAGCCCCATTCATGAAAGGTATGAAGTCTTCAGCCCAGCCGAAGACAGTCCCGTCCTTACTTTTTTATTTTAATTTTATTAAATTTTTTTACTGAACTTATTTCACTTTATTTAATATTAAATTGGTTTTTTTTGTTTATATGTATTATTTCATTTTATTTTATATTATTTAATTTTATTTAATTTTACTTTTATTTTAGTTTATGTTAAGGTTTTACGTGGGCATGTTAAACGTTCCCGAGATGGTCGGGCTGGTACCTTAATGGTGCTTTGTTACCGGAACGTACCTGTTCTATATCCGGCAAAGGACCATCAACTTCGATAACATTCCCCAAAAATTTCGGGGAGTGTCTTTATCGTTAATACAACAACGCCGTCCCATACACATAATCTAATGTTCCACACATTATACCAATACAACGCACTACGCTTGGCACATCACTTACAAAAACTACGCTTACGCTTACACACCACGCTTACATTCATAGCTCCCCAATACCGTAAGAAAATATGTTTACACGTGAAAAACGCTAGAATAATCTAGAAATAAAAAATCATTGGTTAAACAAACTAAATAATAAATTATTTTAGTATTGTAAGTACGTATATTATTCATGCATATCAATTATAATTAGATCTTCTTGGTTACGTTATAATTAATTTACTTTCTTTTTTACACTCTAATATTCATAGTTCTGCGGTCATAGCCATAACTTCTTAAACTAAACAAATTATTCTTACTATTTTTACAGCGGAAAACTTTTGCCGTCTCACATCACGGCAAAAGTGGTGGTCTGACATTGGACTGGCAGTCAGGTTTCTCATTGGCGGAAGGCGCCGATTCCGCTATCGTTTGGCATTATAAATTTTCACAACTACGTGGTTCTAGCGACGATGGCAAATCAAAATTAAAACTACATTTTCAGGATCATGAAACGCGTGCAATTGAAACAAAAGTAAGTAAGCAAAAGCGACGCTAAAGGCCGCGGCACAATGAAATTTTTCATATACATGCGTTTAACACAAGCTTATCCATTCCAGTAACATCGCCACAATCAACTAAGCTGCTTCGTTTATAAATATGAAGGAATTTCAGACTTGGCAATTTATTTCGCCTTGCCAATTCACATACAAAATTTCGCAAAGCACTTTTATAACCATTCTTCCCATACACCAAAAAATACTTGCTAACATATTTTGTGTTTTTGTTGTTGTTGTAGCGATATGGTTGCTCCCCGAAGGCTTTGGGGAGTTTTATCGATGTGATGGTCGTTTGACGGATACAGATCCAGTACGCTCCGGTACCATAGCACCATTAAGGTGCTAGTCCGACCATCTCGGGAACGATTTATGTGGCCACATTAAACCTTCAGGCCTTTACCTCCCTCCCATCCCCAAGTTCCATGAGGAGCTTGGGGTCTCCAGAGCCTCGTCTGTTAGTGAACCAGGATTCGCCGCGGATAGGTGAGGTTGACAATTGGGTTTGGAGAAGCTATATATTGCGCTGGCAACCTGAAGGGTTGCGCTACACAGCCACTTGAATATGGTATTTTAGTCGCCTCTTATGACAGGCATACCTACCGCGGGTATATTCTGACCCCCTGACCAGCTGTAGTAACAAATTTTGCGTATTCATTTATTTTATTGCAGTTTTTAATTGCGAAAAATGTTAGAAAAGTTACCAAAGAGTGGGAAAAATAATTTCACTTGCAAAGTGTGCCAACACCCTTAGCCAAAGCAAATGTCACATTCTTGTTCTTATGATTTGCTTGCAACAAAATTTGCAAGTTGGCTACTTTTTCATGTCAAATTGCGCCAGTGTAGCTCCATCTACCGTTCTCTATAAAATACGTGCAATCTACTCATAATGCATAAGATTGATTTAAACGCAGCTATATGAAAAACTACAGGGGCATTAAGTACTATAAATCCAAATGCATATAGCTACAATCTTACAACAGACCATGTTATATAACTACATACTTCGTCGCTCTTATTTACTCGCAATCTTTTCATTCCACATTGGCTATGATTGATGGTAATGAGTTTAACATAACTGACGGCAAAAAAATGTTGCGGGTGAAATTGCATGCGACTGTCGTCGACAAAGCTGTATGACAGCCATATTAAGGTGTCATTTGGGTGTTTTTGTAAGCTCGTTGTTGTTTTTATGCCTCTGCAAGCTCTGAAATGACAACAATGAATAGGCATAAACTAGCAATACTGGCGAGGCAAAAGTTATGTCGTATACTTCTATAATAGATTTTTTATTTCAGTATTATAATATTCTTCATTTTTATTTTTTCTACTTTCTTCAAGTGGCGGCTCTTTTATTTTGACAGCAGCAGCTCCATGCTGTTCGAGTTTTAATTTTTGCCCTTTTCAAATTGCAATACAGACTAACAACGTATTATTTCCTGCGACTTAGTTACTTCCCTTCGCGCATTTATATATACATATATACCTCTTTTATACTCAGCTGAGCAGAGCACACAGAGTATATTAATTTTGTTCGCGTAACGGCATAAACTTATCGAGATAAATATAGACTTCTATATATCAAAATAATCTAGGCGAGAAAAGAAATTCCGCCCGTCCGTCCGTCTGTCCGTAAACATGATAAATTGAGTAAATTTTGAGGTATCTAATGAAATTGGGAATGTAAGTTCCTAGGCGCTCATCTCAGATCGCTATTTAAAATGAACGAAATCGAACTATAACCACGCCCACTTTTACGATATAGAAAATTTCGAAGACGGATAAAGCGATGAACGAAATCGAACTATAACCACGCCCAATTTTACGATATAGAAAATTTCGAAGACGGGATAAAGCGATGAAACTTGGTAGGTGGGTTGACCTTATGACGCAGAATAGAAAACTAGTAAAATTTTGGACAATGGGCGTGGTACCGCCCACTTTTAAAAGAAGGTAATTTAAAAGTTTTGCAAGTTGTAATTTGGCAGCTGAGTATGTAATGTTCGGTTACACCCAAACTTAGCCTTCCTTACTTGTTTTTAATTTACTTGCTTATCTTAGTTCAATGATTATTATGTTATGAACTTAATAATGACTGATGAATGTTTAATTTTATTTGATTCTGATTCTTTAAGAGGTTATTATAGAAAATGAATTTTACTTATTGTTTATATGTGGGGTATTCCATCCCATTTCGACCAATTTTGAACCCGACCCCTTTAGAATTGGCTGAAAGTTTTTCTTCTTTTTCTAGCTTACGAAAGAAGTTTTTCAAATTTTTTCATCCAACTCAAAAAAAGTTATGAATTTAAAAAAAACATCGTTTTAGTTTCCAAAATGCTATAACTTTTTCAAAAATTGACCCTTTTTTTCTGAAATTTGTTATTAAATGTACTTTTCGGAAAAAATTCAAAAACATTTTTAAAGTTTTTTTTTTGTAATTTTTCAGTTTTTCGAGATTTTTCGAACTTCGCCCTTTTTTCTCATAAAAAACTTCAATCAATCCTGCAGTCATCCCACTACTCCCGGAGTGGGCCGAGAATTTTTTTTTTATTTAATTGAAAAAAAAAATTTTAATTTCTTTTGTATTTTTTCCGAAAAGTAAATTTAAAAACATGTTAAAAACAATGATCCCAAACGGTCAATTTTTGAAAAAGTTATAGCATTTTGAAAAAAACACCGTTTTCCAACTCAAAATAAATTTTAAATATTTTGAAAAATGCTATAACTTTTTCAAAAATTGAGCGTTTGGGATCATTTTTTTTTAATATGTCTTTAAATGTACTTTTCGGAAAAAATACAAAAAAATTTTAAAGTTTTTTTTTTTCAATTAAATAAAAAAAAAAAAATTCTCGGCCCACTCCTGGATTAGTGGGGATGATTGCAGAATTGATTGGAGTTTTTTATGAGAAAAAAAAAACAAAGGGCGAAATTCGAAAAATCTCGAAAAACTGAAAAATTACAAAAAAAAACTTTAAACATTTTTTGATATTTTTGCGAAAAGTACATTTAAAAACAAATTTAAAAAAAAAAAGATCCCAAACGGTCAATTTTTGAAAAAGTTATAGCATTTTGAAAACAAAAACGGTGTTTTTTTTAAATTCATAACTTTTTTTGAGTTGGATGAAAAAATTTGAAAAACTTCTGAAAAACGTCTTCCGTAAGCTAAAAAAGAAGAAAAACTTTCAAGCAATTCTAAAGGGGTCGGGTTCAAAATTGGTCGAAATGGGATGGAATACCCCACGTACATATGTATATGTAGAAATATTTGTAGTGCCCCGTCTTAAAAAAACATGGAAAGGCTCAAAGTGTACATTCCCAACCACTAACACTAGGGCTGAAAGGTCTTGCGCTTTTCAGGGCTGAATAAAAAGAAAAAGTTTGTTTGGAAATACAAAACTTTAGGATAGTCCCAAAGGGCTAGGTGCACTAGAGAAAATTCCTAAATATGAGGAAAATAGATGTCAAAAAAGATAAATGGTATAAGATATTTCGTCATATAAGTTACATGCCAACCTAATAAAATCCACTGCGTTTTTTAGCGCACGCAAACAACCGGCGTTTTTTGCCCTAACCCAAATAAGCATGCGTTACGACAATGTAAAGCATGTGTGCAAACGTCAAAACTAAATGTCACACAGAACAAAAATTGGAAATCGAGTTAAGTTTTCACGCAGCAAATTCAATTTGGGTTGCTCTCATACAAGTTGTATGTGCATGAGACATTTTTGACAGAAAATGACTTGCGTGCGTTTATATTAGGTTGGCATGTTATTCCCCAAATTTAGCCAAGTATTTTTCTTAAATATTAAAACCATTTTCCCCTGGATACAGTAGAAAATTTTATGAAGAATCAGAAAAATTAATTGTATGAAAAAAAAAATTTTTTCAGGGGTCATATTTCTTAGCTGTTTTCTACATATGTTCCCCCGCCTTCTGATGTATCAGTGAACACATACCATATTTCCTGTTAAAAACAGTCAATTCAATGATACAACTCACGGATGCAAAGATTTTCTGAGAGCCTTCAACCTGCCACATATACTTTGGAGCACCTTCGACCACAATATTGTCCCTATATCATACAAGGTGCATAACAATGACTAGTTGAATGACTAATTTTTGCTTTAATCAGATTAACGTCTTTCTGAATTAGTATGAATAAACAGATTTCAAAATTCTTTGACCAAATCTTTCAATTTAACTACTCCGCTGTGATTGATTCATCACCTTCCAATCATCCATAATAACTGAATTTAAATAGCTCCATTTATACTC
Source organism: Eurosta solidaginis (assembly GCF_040869045.1). Classification (NCBI taxonomy): domain Eukaryota; kingdom Metazoa; phylum Arthropoda; class Insecta; order Diptera; family Tephritidae; genus Eurosta; species Eurosta solidaginis. The sequence goes on from NC_090321.1 coordinate 191,461,071, forward strand.
TACATTTATTTCTCGAATATGTTTTATTACACCTTAAGACCCTGAAATAGTCCTTCAAATATGGCCCTGATTTAATGTTCTTATTAAAAAATGTGCAGAATACATTTACAAGACTATTTACTGTTGTTGTTGTTGTTGTTGTAGCGATACGGTTGCTCCCCGAAGGTTTAGGGAGTGATCGATGTGATGGTCCTTTGCCGTTTACAGATCCGGTACGCTCCGGTAACACAGCATCATTAAGGTGCTGGCCCGACCATCTCGGGAACAATTTATATGGCCACATTAAACCTTCAGGCCAATCCGGTATTTTAGTCGCCTCTTACGACAGGCATACCTACCGCGGGTATATTCTAACCCCCTGACCCGCTGGGGTTACTCTTATTGATCTGTTCAAACTCTTTTCCCGAAGGCTTTAAAGAAATCTCTTCTTATCCCAATCCATAAAAAGGTAGCAAGTAGTTTATTGAAAACTGCCGGTTACAGCATAGCTTCCCTTAAGCTATTCGAAGCAACCGTTACTAATCACCTTACATTTTCGATTTCCACATTGATTGATTGTTTTCCGCATGGGTTTTGTTGTGTTTACAACTCACGACTCGAATAGTTTTAGAAACAATCATCCCACCGACGTTATATATACTTATTTCAATGATTCGTTTGACAAAGTATGCCACACATTACTTGTCTCTTATCGCGACTCACTTGGCTTTCAACCGGATCTGATCCTATCTCTGTGATAAAACTCTAAGAGTCATTTTTAAAAATATTTGTTCGAATGTCATTGATGGGCATCATGGACAGCCCATGCTCGGGACAGCCATCTTAGCTCGATTCTTTTCCATTTTTTTTCTAAAATCTTAATGTATGTCGACGACGGTATAGTGTTTGAACCATATATTAGTTACTGGGCATAATGTGAACTGTATGCTGCAAAATATAGAAAAATGTATATTCCTGTGTTTTTGCACATGGGACCGTACAGCAAAACTCAAAGGGTTTTAACTTTTCGCCTTGAAAAATCAATGGGACTTGGTTAAAACTTACGAATCTGCCAACCCGCGCAAGTCATAGAGAAATGCTAGGGGTAATATTTATGGATAAACTACTAAATTGATCGCTTTCAAGCCTATTTCTTTTGAACGAAGCTAACCTCCGAGTTGCGAGCCATTTAATTCTCAAACCATATAGAACCAGTATCCAACTAAACGAAAATTTTCAGTGGTGGTGTAAAGATAAAAGCTCTCACTCGAGGATAATCGATGTTTCAGAATCGCTTTTTAAAAAAAAATGTGTCTATCTTCTCCTAATAATTAAATAAATCATCTTTATATACTTTACTTGATACCCCGCAGACTTGGTTCTGCTTGTTTGCCTACATTTTAATATTGAGCCTCGCTTCTTCCCTTCACTATCTATCCCATTCTCTTCTATTCCATTTTTTCTGTTCCATCTTCCGTGTTTCTTATAATTCTTGTGCATCCCTAATTCTATTTGTATAGATCCCATTCACCAATTACAACTACACTCCCAATCCCAATCTCAATCCCCTATCCGCTCTTACTTTCGTTAAACTTCACATTCCCATTTTCACTTCTTGCCCAAGTCCTACTCCCACTATAACTCCCTCTCTCACCTCAATTTTCTCATATATGGAATCTCTATACCAAAAATGGAATACCTGCTTCCCCTGGCCTACCCATCTCAATATTTTTGTTTGCTTAATCCTACTATATGAAACTAACGCAAGTATAATTTTATAAAAAAAATTTAGATGGATAATGGACAAATTCTCCCTGCGTTGATATTACTCTACCACAGGGGCATTGTCATATGGCTTCTTGCCTCTCCCTCCTCCTCTCTGTATTTGATCTTTGTCTCTCCTCCGTCTCTTCTCATTTTAACATTCTCGATTTTTCTCTCTTCTACTCCCGCTTTCTTTCCTCTCCCTCAAAATTCCTCTATTCTTCTTCATCTGCTTCCCGCTCGCATTTTCATCATTTTTTAACTCCTTTTTTCTACTCACACTTTCTTCGTTCTCCCTCACCCTCCCTTCTGTTTCTTCCCCTCTTGTATTCCCACTCCGATCTGTCATTTTCCTTTTTCGAAAGGCTGCCTAAACAATTAATTTCAAATAATTTGCATCAATAACTAGATTTTGTGGAGTAGGTAGGCCCTTGGTTCACTTCGTTGAATGAAAAGTTTCTTAAATAAAAGCTAGTCAGAGAAGTACCCGTATGCCAAACTTCAAGCAGATCGTACCAAATACTACACACTTCACGGATCAACTCTTCAACGCATTCAGTTAATGATATTTATATTATAAATTTATTTATTTTTTTTTTGAACGTTTTTCTCAGCTGATGAGTTTCACTGTATCTGAACAGTTTTAGATCTTGGCACTTAATAAACAACTGCGTTTCATAGACTCGGCAAAATAAATTTAAAACAAGTAAGGACGCGACTGTCTGAACAATAGTTTTATCAAATTCGTAACATCCACAAAATCGGCTGTATAAGATAGGTTATATATAGAGAACATTGCCAAGTTAATGCAACATAAATGGTTAAGAATGCAAACATCTCTTGAAAAATACTCTTTAGTTAAAAATATTGAACATTTCCTAAAATTCTTAAACCAAAGTTTTATTTTTTGGTATTTTTGCATGTATATGCTAATATTTGTGCACTAATGAAATTTAATTCTTCAATATACTTTTTAAGCTAAGGTAATCCTGGGTTGTGTGTGTACAATATGGCTATCAAATGGAAGCTGTTTATGAGTACTTTGATACGGGGAATTTTTCGTACCTGTTGATGAGTGCTTTAGTAAAGGGTAGTTTTCATACCTATTGGTGACTAGGGTCTCGAGATATAGGCCAAAACGTGGGCTCGTGAACCCCTAGGATGTGTTTTTACATTATGGGTATCAAATTGAACCTGTTGATGTGTGCTTTAGTACAGGGTAGTTTTCATACCTATTGGTGACAATGGTATCTAGATATAGGCCAAAACGTGGATTCCGATACCCCTAGAATGCGTGTGTAATATGGATATCAAATGAAAGCTGTTGCTGAGAGCTTTAAATTAATTTTCATTGTGATATTCCATTTAGTCGCGTCAACCTGGCAATACTGATAAATATGCATGCGAAGCCGAAATAAGGACATGAATTAATAATACCCACATACCTATTTACATACGTACTATTCGATTTGCCTGAAATTTGGTATATAAATTTGCCTATATTAGTAATTACGAGAAGTAGACCAGAGACGGATTTGGACTAGGACTGGGACTGAGACTCGGAGTGGGACTGAGACTCGGAATGGGACTGGGACAAAATAGATACCACCCTCTGGGACTGGCAATAAGGGATGAAGAAGAATGAGAAGAACTTGAGAGAAGAGAAAAGAGGGAAGGAGACTGAGAAAGAGATAGAGTGAGACGAAGATAGATATAGATGAAGCGAAAAAGACGGAGGGCAGAGTTAGACGGAAAAAGCTTATTAAAATGTATGCAGATAGACCAAATTTAGGGAAAAACAATGTCTGCCGGGTCTGCTAGTATAATATAAAAAAGTTAAAAAATCTAAGTTCGAGTTAAACCGAACATACCCAGCTGTGCAAGGATAGTGTCTCTGTCAAATTACGGCTTGTTAAACTTCCAATTTTTATACTCAGTTGAGCAGAGCTCACAGAGTATATTAAGTTTGATTGGATAACGGTTGGTTGTACATATATAAAGGAATCGAGATAGATATAGACTTCCATATATCAAAATAATCAGGATCGAAAAAAAATTTGATTGAGCCATGTCCGTCCGTCCGTCCGTTAACACGATAACTTGAGTAAATTTTGAGGTATCTTGATGGAATTTGGTATGTAGGTTCCTGAGCACTCATCTCAGATCGCTATTTAAAATGAACGATATCGGACTATAACCACGCCCACTTTTTCGATATCGAAAATTTCGAAAAACCGAAAAAGTGCGATAATTCATTACAAAGGACCGATAAAGCGACGAAACTTGGTAGATGAGTTGAACTTATGACGCAAAATAGAAAATTAGTAAAATTTTGGACAATGGGCGTGGCACCGCCCACTTTTAAAAGAAGGTAATTTAAAATGTTTGCAAGCTGTAATTTGGCAGTCGTTGAAGATATCATGATGAAATTTGGCAGGAACGTTACTCTTATTACTATATGTACGCATAATAAAAATTAGCAAAATCGGAGAAGGACCACGCCCACTTTAAAAAAAAAAATTTTTTTAAAGTAAAATTTTAACAAAAAATTTAATATCTTTACAGTATATAAGTAAATTATGTCAAGATTCAACTCCAGTAATGATATGGTGCAACAAAATACAAAAATAAAAGAAAATTTAAAAATGGGCGTGGCTTCGCCCTTTTTCATTTAATTTGTCTAGGATACTTTTAACGCCATAAGTCGAACAAAAATTAACCAATCCTTTTGAAATTTGGTAGGGGCATAGATTTTATGGCGATAACTGTTTTCTGTGAAAATGGGCGAAATCGGTTGATGCCACGCCCAGCTTTTATACACAGTCGTCCGTCTGTCCTTCCGCATGGCCGTTAACACGATAACTTGAGCAAAAATCGATATATCTTTACTAAACTCAGTTCACGTACTTATCTGAACTCACTTTATCATGGAATGAAAAATGAACGAAATCCGACTATGACCACGCCCACTTTTTCCATATCGAAAATTACGAAAAATGAAAAAAATGCCATAATTCTATACCAAATACGAAAAAAGGGATGAAACATGGTAAGGTAATTGGATTGTTTTATTGACGCGAAATATAACTTTAGAAAAAACTTTATAAAATGGTTGTGACACCTACCATATTAAGTAGAAGAAAATGAAAAAGTTCTGCAGGGCGAAATAAAAAACCCTTAAAATCTTGGCAGGTATTACATATATAAATAAATTAGCGGTATCCAACAGATGGTGTTCTGGGTCACCCTGGTCCACATTTTGGTCGATATCTGGAAAACGCCTTCACATATACAACTACCACCACTCCCTTTTAAAACTCTCATTAATACCTTTAATTTGATACCCATATCGTACAAACTCATTCTAGAGTCACCCCTGGTCCACCTTTATGGCGATATTTCGAAAAGGCGAACACCTATAGAACGAAGGCCCACTCCCTTTTAAAAATACCCATTAACACCTTTCATTTGATATCCATATCGTACAAACAAAGTCTAGAGTCACCCCTGGTCCAGAAAGGCCCACTCCCTCTTAAAATACTCATTAACTCCTTTCGTTTGATACCCATATTGCACAAACGAATTCTAGGGTCACCCCTGGTCCACATTTATGGCGATATCTCGAAACGGCGTCCACCTATGGAACTAAGGATTACTCCCTTTTAAAATACTCATTAACACCTTTCATTTGATACCCATATCGTACAAACGCATTCTAGAGTCACACCTGGTCCATCTTTATGGCGATATCTCGAAAAGGCGTCCACCTATAGAACTAAGGCCCACTCCCTCTTAAAATACTCATTAACTCCTTTCGTTTGATACCCATATTGCACAAACGAATTCTAGAGTCACCCCTGGTCCACCTTTATGGCGATATCTCGAAAAGGGGTCCACCTATAGAACTAAGGATTACTCCCTTTTAAAATGCTCATTAACACCTTTCATTTGATACCCATATCGTACAAACGCATTCTAGAGTCACCCCTGGTCCATCTTTACGGCGATATCTCGAAAAGGCATCCATCTATAGTACTTAGGTCCACGCCCTTTTAAAATACTCATTACTACCTTTCATTTGATACCCATATCGTACAAACGCATTCTAGAGTCAACCCTGATCCACCTTTATGACTATATCCCTAAATGGCGTCCACCTATAGAACTATGGCCCACTCCCTCATAAAATACTCTTTAATGCCTTTCATTTGATACACGTGTCATACAAACACATTCCAGGGTTTCCCTCGGTTCATTTTCCTACATGGTTATTTTCCCTTATGTTGTCACCATAGCTCTCAACTGAGTATGTAATGTTCGGTTACACCCGAACTTAACCTTCCTTACTTGTTTTCTTCTAAATTTGGGTGGGACCACGCCCATATAACAAAAAATTTTTGGAATTTATGTTTTGTATCGTAAAACCAATCCACATAGCAAATTTCATTGATTATCGTCCGCTTTCGTTTATTTTCAACACCAATCTATTTTGGGTCCAGACAAGCCCGTTTACCGAATTTAGTGAAGATATCTCAATATTTGCTCAAGTTATGGTGTAAACGGACGAACAGACGGACGGACCTGGCTTAATCAAATTTTTTTTTCGGAAGTGGTGATTTTGAAATATGGAAGTATATATCTATCTCCATTCCTTTATACCTGTACAACCAACCGTTATCCAATCAAATTTATAATACAAGTACAGCGGGGTATAAAAAAAATTTTTTGAGCAGGATTCATTGGGCCACTTGAGTGCAGTGCGTTGTCACAAAAGAAGAGAAAAATAAAATTGTGTAACTGTCACACATCCATGGATTTGTAGTCGACTCAACTTTACAATTGAGTGCGCTCATTCACTCAGCTAACTGGTTCATGTGGCGGGCGCCATGGTATGATGGTAACGTGCCCCGGCCACCACACCGAAGATCCTGAGTTCACGCCACGGGCAAAGCAACATCTTCAATTAGGAGAACATTTTTCTAATCGAGGTCGCCCCTCGGCAGTGTTTTGCAAGCACTCCTAGTGTATTTCTGCCATGAAAAAATTCTCAGTAAAAACTCAAAACTCGCTTAAACAGGGGCGAATTAAAGGAGGGGCTATAGCCCCGGGCCACAGCATCGGGAGGGCCCCGCGCGCTCGAATAAATAATATCATATTACGTATTTGCGTACACATAATTTAATTTTGGACCTGAAAATTTATATACAATAGTAATATGGAAAAGAATACACGCACTCGTTAAGAACAAATTCTGTGCCCTTTGAAAGTTCTTAATTGGATTGCAAATGTGAACATGATCGAAGTATTCCCGAATATCTACATCGCTTACAGGATTTTGGTTACGATTCCAATAGCAAACTGCGAATCTGAAAGGTCATTCTCGGTTTTAAAAAGAATAAAAAATATGTATCGATCAACTATGTTAGATGAACGGTTGTCCGCATTGATGAGGTTAAGCATTGAAGTTGATTTACTTCGATCGATTGATTTTGATGATTTGATAAGTGACTTTGCCAGAACAAAATCAAGAAAAATTTTTTTTAATTGTATAATTTATAGTTTTTAATATATTAGTACCAAAGAAAAAATATTTGCGAGAATAAATTATAAAAATAATTATAACAGTTTTTATTTATTTTAAAAAAGATCATATTTTGCTCCCCTTAAGTGGGCCCCATATTCATTTTAGTCACGGGCCTCGTAAATCTTTAATCCGCCCCTGGCCTTAAACATGACATTGGGAGTCGGCATAAAACAAGTAGGCCCCTTCCCGCCAATGTGTAGGTTATAGCGCCTTACATTTATTTTTTTTTAACTGGTTCATGTAAATATTTTGTGAAAAGTTCAATAAAGTATTCTCGATTGAAAAAATTGGAGAAAATCTTCCTTCAATGAATGAAGATTTTTAAATAAAAATTTGATACTATTATTTATTGAATTGATTTATTGAATGTTTTCTAAATATGAAGAAAATTTGTATTTAATTAGCGAGCTTTGCTCATATTGCTTTATACAATGGTTTTTGTAATTGATATTACAGAAAAATTGTAAGTTTACAAACGGCGGTGGTTACTAGGACATGTTTCTGAATTTCACTTCTTCATCAGCTAGCTTTTCGGGAGCTGAGCTTTGAACTCGAAAAAAGGCTTGCACTGATATGAATGTTGGAGATTCGAGTTCAACGCTCAGCTCCCGAAAAGCTAGCTGATGAAGAAGTGAAATTCAGAAACATGTCCTAGTAACCACCGCCGTTTGTAAACTTACAATTTTTCTCTAATATCAATTACAAAAACCATTGTATGAAGAAAATTTGTTTGGAAAATGTTTTCCTCATTTAAGGAAAGTGTTTTTTTTCTGGGTGTATCAATTCACATTAATTCTACGGACATTATAACACGTAACCGATGTTTTACATTTAAGTTTTTAATACAATATTATTAATTTTTCCTAAATATTTAATTCTATAATTCAATGTTCCCTTTTTACAGGAACTGGAATGTCAAGTACTACAAAGTTTACTCTTCTGCATGCACGCCTTTTTAACCGCCAAAGTTGCGTCCGTTGATCCGGCATTTTTGAGTTCTATACAACAAACCTAAAATTGGTGATTTTAAAATAAACAAAACAAAAAAACAATGCAAGCAATCGAATAAAACTCGTTAAAAACTGAACTTTAAAAGAGCGAACAAATTATTAAATTGATTATACAAAATTAAACGAACAGTAGGTTTATACTTAAAAAAATACTAACAAAAGCTATTAAAGAAATGGATAAGTATTTATTACTATATATTAAATAAAACAAAAACAAAACTAGCTTAATATTTGTATTTATACCTTGGCATATACTTATATAGATAATTATTACAATTAAATAACTTAGTATGAAAATATGAAATGAAGTTTGTATGTTACACACATAAATACGTGAAAAAAATTATACAAAAATTATTAAAATGAGCGTACTCGCATCTGAGGTGTTGGTTACGTATATAAGATATACAGACCCACCAATATACAGAAATTCTTAATTATATTCACAGAATCACTCATGAAAACTATGGTGCAAGCGTGTCTATTAAATGGCTACCGATTATTCTTTGTCATTATATTATCTAGGTATTTGTTAATTGTTAAAATTGACTTGTTACTAAGATAATATTAAATAGTGTAGCTAGGTATTTAATACTTATGCAATATTTCTTTTTTTCTCAATTTGTTGCTTGTATTTCAAAACTTTTTTCTTTTTTTTTTTTATGCCTAAATTCAGCTCTGAAGAGAAGTTCTTAGATAGCTTTATACATATTTTTAATGCTAGTAAAGTTTTAATTTTTTTGGTATAACTAAAAATTTGTATTTGTATTTATTTTATGTTAGAATCTCTGTGGACGGCGTGAGAGCGTAGAAACGCGTAGGCGGCAAAAAGGGAAATTTAACTTTGCCTTCTCATTTCTCGGCCGCGAAGGTCCATCAAACCAAAGAAAATTTCTTGAACTGACTTCAGAGGAGAGGTTTATCGTTGTGCTGTAGAAACTCAGCAAGGCAAAGAAGGCATTTTTTTTTTTATTTTCTAGGGAACTGGACGTTTTATTCATCTTAACCCGATTTGTTCTGCCTATAGCGTAATGTTGCAGATTAATAATCACTCTAAATGATTTACCTGTGATCAGAACTTAATCGTCTGCATATGCGACCTCTGTCTTTCATTGCGGCTCAAAATTTTCGTTATTTCTTAGAGTATTCATAGAAGACCAAGAAATACTCCATCTGAGCATTGTACCATTTAGTAATTTTTAGTGAGCAAAGTTGCGTTGACGATTTTGCTCCGAAATATGATGACAGTACATGCCAGTACATATTTATAACATCATAGACAGATGAAGCATGAGACCTACATTTTAGCGCTACTGAAGACACACATGGAACGTCGAGTATGCCCGACAGGATGTACCTTTATACTTATAATAAACCCTTTGACAACGTGTGTGCATTTTGGCCACCGTGGTGTGATGGTAGCGTGCTCCGCCTACCACACCGTATGCCCTGGGTTCGCACCCCGGGAAAAGCAACATCAAAATTTTAGAAATAAGATTTTTAAATTAGAATAAAATTTTTCTAAGCGGGGTCGCCCCTCGGCAATGTTTGGCAAGCGCTCCGGGTGTATTTCTGCCATGAAAAACTCTCAGTGAAAACTCATCTGCCTTGCCGTTCGGAGTCGGCATAAAACATGTAGGTCCCGTCCGGCCAATTTGTAGGGAAAATCAAGAGGAGCACGACGCAAATTGGAAGAGAAGCTCGGCCTTAGATCTCTTCGGAGGTTATCGCGCCTTACATTTATTTTATTTTTTATAAAAGAATTTAACTTTTTAAACTTTTGATGACCCCTACTTTTAAGCTTTTCTACAAACTTGCAATTATAGGATTTTATAGATAACGCTTTATTTACAATATTAATTCAAAAGCTCTCAGCTAAGATGGGCCATTTTAAAAAATCCTAAGGTGGATGTTTTTCAAGCGAAATCGAAATAAAGACATTTTTACATTGATCAATTTTGGAATCAATTTCTGTATCCACTTAACAAAGAAATATATTTTAATATAAAAATTGCTGTTATTCTCATTGAATTTGGTTAATTATTCATCTCAAATCTTCAATATGTGGTTGACTGTATCAAGTGCAAACAAAAACGGGTTCTATGAAAAAAATTGGTCAATAAACTATATCATCTGTTGCATGCGATTCTCGGAAGGACCGTCTGCTGCATGAGTACATTTTCAAAAATATCCATATAAAAGGCTCTTTAAATCGGGAAATTTCTCATTGAATTTTTTGTTGATTTGGATATAAGCGTGAAATAAGCGCATGCAACAAAATAGTAGGCAGTCAACTTTTGAATCAATTAAAATTTGTCCTACGTGTAAACCTTATTTTTTTTACATTGAAACATTTATAAAAACCAATTTTTAAAGCGTTGAAGCATTTTTTTATGAATTCTGAGGACGACGTATTTAGATAAATATTAGGTTAGCATTTTCTTCAAAAAAAAAAAACCAATTACGAAAAAGCGATATTCCTTGCAAAAGAGATAGATATTCCTTGCAGAAAAAAACTATCAATAGCTAAGAAAACTTTAGTTAATAATTGACTATGTTACGGGACTACGGAAAGTAACTGAATTTGAGTTGACTACAAAAATTGAGCTAACAACTGGACGTAGAGTAAATCATCGTTGGCTTGGCAGCCTCTGTAAGAAACTTATATTGAAATATTTCTAAGCAAGGCGAATTTATGCAATGTGATGGCAAAGCTAATTCAACCAACTCGCCGTGCAGAAGGGTGTCAATTCCAATAAAAATTTGCATCGATTTCGATTAACTGACATATTGTTGTACAAAGCGTTTTCTGGAAAAGAATCAAGAAGATGCAATTCGCTGTTGGGATAACAACAACTGGTACTGAATTCGCCTTGATTTGTGAGTCAAACAGGTAAGGAATTCTAAGCTCGGGTGAAACCGAACTTTACATACCTAGCTGTACACTTGAAATGCTGTTGTTGCTTGTTTTGTATGCTTAATAGTGTAACAAGGCTGCGCAATAATACATATACATATGGTTCTATTCTGAACTAATTTTCTTTTAAAAGAAGCAGAGGCTAACACCAATGACCTTGAGCGGATTTCCCTACTGTTTATTTTAAAATAAAGATATAACAGAACAATAATAATAAACACACAAATACCATTGTACTAAAAAGCTTTATTACAAAAAACAGGGCAGGGTTATTAACGAAATTTTCCTACTTTTACTAAAAGTTGATTATTACCTGCATCTACGCACAGATAAAAATTTCAGAGATGCCACGAACTGAGACACACAGTTGGTCCAAAGCGAGTCTTGATCTTTCAGCTCCACAAGCGATGAGTTGATGTGCCGGCGTATGGCAATTAAAACTCCACAGCCTCTAGAGAGGCCAGTTTTGGAAAAATCGCGGTACTTGCGATAGACAATATACAGGTTAGAGTCAAAAAACTTAACATCAAGGAACTCAGGATTTAGCCAGGTTTCGATAAGAACGAACACGCATAGTCTGCATGCGAACTCATATTGTACATTACGTTAGACTTAGTTCGCATTCCGGAGACATTTTGATAGTAGATACTCAATTGCTTTTGGATGCCATTTATGGAAATATTATCAACTCCCCGACATTTTGAACAGGACGGTAGACAGCTATAAAGGTATGTGCTGCTCTCACAGCACAGGTCTCTTAGTTTTTTGACATATTGACATGCTTTTTGGAGTATACATAAACCACAGAATGAGTCGGCAAGAAGGAAGTATCCAGTACCTTATCAAAATATTTATCAGGAAACGACATTTTGAAGGAAGATATATCTCTCGCATATTTAAAAGTAAACTTGAAGACATTGATGCCACCTGTTTCAGCACCTAGCTTAGTGCAGATATAATTAGAAATGTCATCTTCCGATGGTGATGCATACAGCCTTGATACAAAGATCACTTTAAGAGGCGGAACGGCTGTCACTTCTCTTCGATTATTTTCTCTTCGATAATTTTGAGAAACAGCAGGTTGTGTTGAATTGAAGGCCGAATGATAATTATTATGGGGCGGTGCCACGCCCACTTTTTAAAATTTGAAGGTTTTTCCTATTTACTGTTATAAATCCACTTGGGAAATGAAATACCTTTAAATAAAAGCTCTTTTTTGCAAAGATATAGCTTATTTTATTGATCCACGACCCTTTTAAAAATCTTTTATATAAAAGTGGGCGTGGTCCTTAACCGATTTCGTTAATTTTTCTTCAAAGCATTCCCTATGGTAAAGGCAACCTCTGCAGAATTTTATTACTATAGGTTAAACGATTTTTGATTTATGATTAATAATATTTGTAAAATTGATTTTATCACAAGTGGGCGGTGCCACGCCCATTTTAAATTATTTTTTTAATTTTTATCAAGAGTCTCAATATCAGTCCACAGTCATAATCCGGTTTTTTGTGTGTTTCCAAAATGTTATATATATAAAAAGTGGGCGTGGTTATCATCCGATTTCGCTCATTTTCAATACCAACCTCTTCTGGATCCAGATGGTGAAGATATCTCAATAATTACTCAAGTTATCGTGTTAACGGACAGGCGGACGGACGGACAGGGCCCATCAAATTTTTTCGATACTGATGATTTTGATATATGGAAGTATATATCTATCTCGATTCCTTTATACGTGTACAACCAACCGTTATCCCATCTATTATAACTTTGTGTAAAAGTACAGCTGGATATAAAAACTACATATTTGAAGTATGTACATGATTCAATTAGAAGTTTGTTCCCAAATGATGATAGAGCTTTGACGCTCCCAAATTAAAAATGGGGGGAAAATGTGGAATAATCAAATCCCCTTCAGCAAAAATTGTAGTAGAAAAGCACCTTTAGTAGTATATTAGTAGTGATAATAAGTTTGTAAATGCCAACAGATTTTGGGGGAAATAAATCATTTTCTACTAAATATTTCGTGAATTGATAAGTAGTTATGTTGTCTTGATCATTCTTTCAGAATTTGTTTGACGAATGCCGTACATTAGAATTTTATTCAAAAATATACTATATCTAAATTTGTTTCAAAAACTCCCTATCTGAGTATAAATTCAATGTATTTTGACATAAGGGGGAATTAATGAAAAGCATTCTGAGATAAGGCGTTTGTGTGACAAATCCTGAAATGTAAAATTTTTTAAAAATATTTTGAGATAGGACGATTTCGAACTGGCAGCCGACATGGCGTAATACTCTATTCAGCAGCTGCAATGAACTGACAAAAAAAATACCTAAAAGAAAATTGCTTATTGTCTTAGAAATGTTTATTCCGATCTTGATTTTCACAAAAGAGTTAATCTTTTGTACGGTCCTGCTACACACAGAGTATTCACCTTTTTATTCTGAAATTTCGGAAAGCACTTTTCCTTTTAATTATCCATGGAAATGTCCCGGATAAACCATTAATTTAGAATATTCGGAACACGTTCGTTTGATACTACCTCACGAGGTCTTAATATTCTAAATAATTATATACATAATAATCTAAATATACTTACATAAAACGATTCGACAAATTCTTAAATGGAGACGAATGTTCCGAGTACATTTCGTTATGGCATCTCCATTATTTATTTACTAATGACATTTTTACGTGAATCGATTTACTAGTCGAGTTTTTGACGTTGGACGATGAATTTTGATTGGGGTTAGGTTACGTATGTTTATATGCTTACGAAAATGCACGATTCCTTGGTGTCCGTATTATTCATAAAATTACCTATATTGAGCCACACAAATAGATCATGGCATAGTTAATAAGTTCATCATATATTGAAAAACACTGTTCTAAGGAATTATGCAGTTCAGCGTATCGGGTGTTTGAAAATTGATTGCTTCCTATTTCTACTAATAAAATTTTTCGAAAAGACGCAAAGTAACTACACGGTTAACGGATGTCAATTCAATTTGGGAGCAATTTGGCTGCCATTGTCAAAAAATTTGTCAGCCTAGCAAACCTCTTGTGATTAAATCATGTGTGAAGAAGTTAAGCGAAAAATATTCGAAAAATTATAAATTTCCAAACCGCATTGCAAATAACTTTTTGATCTTTAAAATTGTCTTAAAAATTGAAAAAAAATAAAAACATAAATTAATGTCGGGCCTCCTTCATTTAGAACTGGTTTCATGCATCCAGAATAAGCGCCATGTGTTGGCGGCTTTTAGTTGGATTTCAACGCACCATATATAGGGAATACTTATTTTATTATAACACTTGAAAATGGGCTTACTTATGTATATATCGACTAAAATTAGTAGAAGTAAAACAAACCACTCTTTCGGCTATTTACATGAAAAGTAGTTACCTTGTTTGCTTACAAAATAAATAGATAATAGTGCACTTTAATTTATTAGAAACCAATTTGTAGTTAGCTTGTCGTTAGCCTCTTTCCTGTTATGTGTATATTTAAAAAAAAAACAATTTTGTTATCCAAATTTTTTGTTTTTTTTTTTTTTAATTTGTTCTTATTTTTGCAAACTCAGTCACACCATGTAACGTCAATTTGAAATTGTGTCTTCTTCAAACGAAACTAAAGAAAGTTTCTAAACAAAATGCATACACTTACATACATACATACATACCAAACTTGCATGGAAAAAAGAAAAGCGTAAAACAAATAAAAAAAAAACATATAAATATATATGTATGTATTTTATAAGTGAATATATGCAACATATATTAAACAAAAATTATATAAAAAAAAACTGCAATCGCATAAAACCAAATAATTACTACACAGCAGAGCTCAACCTAACCACCTTCTCCACCAAAAAATATTAAAATTTGCATATATTAATGTATTATATTATAAAAACAATATCTTAAAATGCTTCTTAAACAAAAAATATAGTAAAAAAAAAATAATTACTATTCAACAAACAATATATTATATAATCCATACATAAAAACTTCCAAATAAATAAAGTGAAATTAAAGAGTAACTCAAATTACTTTACAATATTAATATATATACATACAAACATACATATATGTATGTATGTAATACCTTTGTACATGCGCAAACGCATATGTCACCGAAACGTCAACAACTCAGAACTGACAGCTCAAGGCAAGTGTCAAAAACAACGCAACTCATCAACTTAACCATATCAATTGTATAGAAAAGAAAAACCAATATAAACAAAAAACCAATACAAACAAAAAGTTGAATCAAATAATATAATTCTTACAATAAATTTAAATTAAATAAATAAAATATTTTTATGCTACATACTTACACACATAAATAAATATTATACTTACACGCACACATATGACGAAAACAAAAAACGTCACATGCATTTTACAAATACATAAACAACATAGATGCAAATATATATATATATATGTACATACATACCAATAATTACATGAATAGTAATAACTCGAAACTACGATACATACATGCATGCATAAATGGAAAAAAGTTCGGTTAATTATTTCGAACGCAGTCAGATTTGTAAATTTGCGTAATGTAAAGAAAAAATAATTATGTTTTTAAAATTTGTTTATTTTAGCACCAACCTATGGAATTTCAACACACTCCTTACCTAAGTTCGCATGCTAGTATTAGACTGATCTATAAATTAATTTAAAATATACCTTTTTTGGGACATAGGTTAGGTTAGGTTGAACTGGTCGGTCCATGAGGACCTCACATAGACTGATTGAGTTCGTAGTGTTACCAGAAGTTTGCTTGAATGGCCAAACTGAAAAACCATATCAAAAACAAGGACCTATGTTATAAAATAACTCCGTCCTCTTGGCAAATACTAGCAGCTTCCTAGGACTTAAGCCACTTGCTGCTTCTACATCTGACAGCTGTATCACTCCTAGTAGCTGGAGTTTTAGCCTGGCAAGCGCAGGGCACGAGCACAGAACGTGCTCGATCGTTTCCTCCTCCCACCCGCACTTCCTATATCTGCTATCACTGACCAAGCCTAATTTAAAGGCATGTAACGCCAAAAGGCAGTGTCCAGTCAGAATACCCGTCATGAGTCTACAGTCCTCTCCTTTTAATGATAGAAGAAACTTTGTTAGTCTAAGGTTGTAAGACCTACACATAATCTTCGACACTTTACAGCCCCGCGCTTGAACCCACGCCTTTCCCGCTTGGTCGATCATGTGCACCTCTCACCTTCGCTTAATCTCGCCCAGTCTAATTGGGACATCTACGAGCCAGCTTCAAGGGATGCGCCCTTTTTAGCTAGTTCATCCGCTTTTTCATTCCCATCTATTCCCATATGCTCTGGGACCCAATATAGAGGTATGCTTCTCCCTGTCCCGATTCTCTCCAGAGACTGCTTACACTCTACCACGCATTTAGATGCTGTGCTATGCGAGATTATTGCCTTAATTGCTGCTTGACTGTCAATATAAGAGTTAACACGGTTGCAGCTTAAGCTATTCTCTTCCAGGGTTTTTACTGCTTTGGTTACGGCTAATATTTCCACTTGAAAAACGCTACAGTAATCCGGCAGCCTGCAGGATCTGCTTATTTCCGGATCAGCGCAGTATACCGCAGGCCCTACTCCTTCCACTTCTTTGGAACCATCGGCGTACACATGTATCACCTCGTCCGCCATTAGCGCACCCTTGCGCCAACCGTCCACTTCTATTGTGGCCTTAAGATCTCCCTCGAAGCGCAGATAGGAATTCAGGTAGTCTGTTCGTCTTGTGCTACCCGAATGTGGCAGTATGGTCGGTGCTCAAGCTGCCACGAAGCACCGAGCCTGGTTGCAGTTGTTAATGCTATGTTCTCTGCTACCAGGTCTACAGGTGGAATGTGCAGAATGGCATACAGTGCAGCCGTCGGGGTTGTTTTCAAGGATCCCGTAATGCTAAGCATTGATAGTCTGCATACCCCCTCTACTTTTTTGAGGTATGTCGTTTTTTGTGTGGCTTTCCACCAAACAAGAACTCCATAGTGTAGAATAGGGCTTACAATCGCTGTAAAAACCCAATGAGAAAGAGAGGGCGATAAGCGCCACGTACACCCCAGCATTCTTTTACATGCATAAAGTGCCATTGAAGCCTTCTTCACCCTCTCCTCCACGTTGAGCTTCTATGACAGCTTACTGTCTAGGATGATGTTAAACTAATGGGTCTACAGTCTTTGGGATTCGCGTGACCAATCTTCCCCGCCTTTGGTAGGAAAGCTACACGAGTAGTTCTCCAAGAGTGCGGTAAATGATTCAGTCCTATGCACCCATCGAATATTATTTTAAGCCAGTCCACGACCGCCCTACTTGATACTTGTAGCATGGCCGGGAATATACCATCTGGCCCCGACGTTTTAAACTTAGAAAACATCTTCACTGCCCATTCGATCTTGGTATCGGCCACCAAGCCCGGCACTACCCGCTCCGTGATCAAGTCTGAGTAATGTCTGCTGGCTCTTCTAAACCGTCTCCCGTTTGGAAATGTGCGTCGAAAAGCACCTCAAGGGATTCCTCATTATTACGTGACCATTTCGCTTCCCAAGGCAGTCGGTTCTATGTACCGGAGCGACTCGGGATTTTTCCCGACCAAGGACTGTCATTTCAGTGTGACCCCATTTAATTTGTTGCAACCCTCCCACAAATTGTCATCCCCCCGCAGCTCCTTGCAGCAGGACTGCTCCATATTTTCTTACTCCGGGAAGGCATCGAATCCAATCCACGTTCCTCTCCTGACCCCGGTCCTGAGAAATGGTTTTGCTGCATCTGCCGGAAAAGAGTCTTTGTAGGACGGTCATACTCTGTTCAGTGTGTCTCGTGTAAGGGATGGTTGCATCGGACAGGTTGTTCTGGGCTTGATCCCAAAACCCGACGTCCACGTAACTTTTATAAATCTTTTATGGCTCCTTGCTGTTCACGCCCAAGGGCGTCCCGTAGTCTACGCCTAAGCGCCCGCCCCCACTACCTTCCAGCAGCCCCGCTGCTCAGCAAGCCACAAAAAGTACCCGCTACTGCTCGCGCCCCACGGCGCCAACAACTCAAACAGCTGCTACCACTCATAACTACTACCTTCGTAGTAGAGTCGGTAGCAATGTTGAGCATCAGCTCCTGCCCCCGTCTCCCCCCCTCCCTCTTTTCCGGCCCCCCTCTTTTCCGGCAGCAATCGTGTAGGTCAGGGAAATATACTCTTAGTCCCTACCTCCGTTTGCACCGTTTGCCAGCACAGAATATATATGTTTGCGACATCCGCCCAATGCAGCTCCTGCCTTGGGTGGTGCCACTTTCCTATATGTTCTGATCTCCGCGACGGCAACCCCCCAACGGGTTTCATCGCGCCATGTTGCCAGGTCGCAAACCCAAATCATCCGGGTACCCCGATGCTTGCCCAAGGACGTCCAGTCCCAGGGCCACAACAGCAATTGCGCCCTGGCCTTCCACAACCCAGGCGTAGTCACCCGTCACTTTCCCCCAGAGTGGCGGCGTCTTCCCTTATGCACTTCAGAATTCTGCAGTTAAACTGTAATGGACTAACTGGGAAGATTACGGAGATAGTCGATTTCATGAAGCGGCACAACATCCGCATTGCTGCGATTCAAGAGACTTAACTCACAGCAAGATCTGCATTGCAGACCTGCTCTAGGTATAATGTCCACAGGAAAGACCGCGAGAGCGGAAATGGAGACGGCCTCGCGTTTATCATACACCACTCTGTGCAATATTATATATTTGATCCTGGCATCGACCGCAGGGACAAAGTCTTAGAACGTCAAGGCCTATCTGTCCGGTCAGGCGATGCAAACCTAGAAATCATCAACATCTACATCCCTCCTGCCACCTGTTGCCCCAGTGGATACCGCCCTAATATCAGAGCCTTACTCACTGACAACAATCGCATTATCTTAGGCGATTTCAATGCCCATCACGTCCTATGGCACTCAAACTTCCGGGCGGACAGTAGGGGTGAGATGTTGGCGGATCAAATAAAAGAAACGACGTTCTGCACAATAAACGGAGACGCCCCACACGTATGGTAGGAAGCTGTCACAGTTCGCCAGATATCTCAATCGTGAGCGCATAACTCGTAAACTGCGTCAACTGGCAGCCGATGGTAACATTGGCATCCGACCACCTGCCTATACTTATTTCGCTCGAGCGTACCGCCGACTTCATCGTCACCGAAAAACGCACTTTCATAGACTTCAAAAAAGGAAAGTGGGAAGAATATAAATCTTTTACAGACAACCTCTTTGCTGCCCTCCCTATCCAGACTGATGCCCGCCAAGGGGAGTGTGCCTTCCGTAAGGTCATTGAATCCTCCTCGGCACGTTTCATTCCCGCCGGGAGAATTCCCGAAATCCGGTCCCACTTCCCGGCGGAGGCCGCAAACTTAGCGAGAGAACGTGACCTTATAAGACAGCTTGATCCAGGCGACCCCCAAATAAGGGATATAAACCAACGCATCATATTGCTTGTGGACGAACACAAGCGGATGAAAAGGGAGGAGCACCTAAGAGGTTGTAACCTCTCTACCGGTGTGGGTAAACTTTGGTCCACCGTAAAGTCCCTATCGAATCCGACTAAGCACAATGACAAAGTTTCCATCGCCTTTGGCGACAAAGTGCTGCCGGATGCGAAAAAACGCGCGAGCGCTTTCTGCCGACAATACATAATGCATCCTATGGTCGACAAAGATAGACGGAGAGCCAATAGACACGCACATAAACACAAATTCAGCGCGTCACCAATCACCATCACCGCTAAAGTGGTTGAGGACGCCATTGGTCGCGCTAAACCATCCAAAGCAGTGGGCCCAGACGGCATAGCCATGCCAATGCTCAAAAGCCTAGGGAAAGAGGGTTTCAAATATTTAGCGCATGTCTTCAACCTGTCTCTTTCCACCTTTGTCATACCCGAGAAATGGAAAATGGCCAAGGTGGTCCCGCTACTAAAGCCTGGGAAACCAGCTAACATAGGAGAGTCGTATCGTCCCATATCTCTCCTATCGCCAGTAGCAAAGACGCTTGAAGCCATTTTGCTCCCTTATTTCCAAGCAAATTTGCAGCTAGCCTCTCATCAGCATGGCTTCAGAAAACTCCATAGCACTACCACCGCGCTAAATGCCATTAGCACCCACATAAATTGCGGTTTAAATCAATGCTCCCACCATAGAACAGTACTCGTAGCGCTAGACCTATCAAAAGCTTTTGATACGGTTAACCATGGCTCGTTACTGCAAGACCTGGAAGGGTCTACCCTTCCCCCATGTCTTAAAATGGACCGCAAGTTATCTGGGTGGCCGGCAGGCATCGGTGCAATTTAGAAACGAAACATCAAAACCAAGGAGAATTAAACAAGGGGTGCCACAGGGTGGTGTCCTATCCCCACTTTTGTTTAATTTCTACATATCTAAGCTACCTTCAACACCGGAAGGAGTACCAATCGTTTCCTACGCCGATGACTGCACAATAATGGCCACAGGCCCAGGCCCAAAGATCGATGAGCTATGCAATAAAATAAACGGCTACCTCCCTGATCTCTCCAGTTTTTTCGCCTCGCGAAACCTGGCATTATCGCCGACTAAATCTTCCGCGACCTTATTTACAACATGGACGTCCCAAATGTCGACCATTTTGAACATCCACGTCGATGGCACTACGCTACCGACTATCCTACACCCCAAAATTTTGGGTTTGATTTTTTATCAGGATCTACATTTTGGTGAGCACGCAGTCGCAATTGTTCCGAGAATTCAGAGCCGTAAACAAATCCTCAAATCCCTCGGTGGCAGTACCTGGGGAAAAGATAAAGAAACGCTCATGACTACATACAAAGCAATTAGCCAGCCGATTACGTGCTACGCGTCACCCATATGGTCGCCAAGCCTAAAAATTACCCACTGGAAGAAGCTACAGGCCTGCCAAAATACTGCTCTCAGAATTGTCACGGGGTGTCTTCTTATGTACCCAGAACACCACCTGCATAATGAGGCGAGAATACTCCCCATCATGGAGAGAAATAAGATGCTGACCAAACAGTTCCTGTTGAATACCCAGAAACCTGAGCATCCCAACAGACATCTGATTGATGAACCAGCACCGCCTAGGGGCTTAAGGAGTCATCTCCGTAAGCATTTTGAGAAAATACGGCACCTGAGAACCCAGCCGTATGAAGCGAAAAAAACACAAGCAGGTCCTTGGTGAACTCCATAAATAGGCGTCGGACATTTATGCCGGGAATTGCCCGGCGAATCGAGTACTTAAATAAAAGTATACAAAACTCGCGGAAGAGGAACGCATACTCCCCAGGGAAACGCGTGTCACTCTTGCTCAACTTCGTTCTGGATACTGTAACAGGTTAAACTCTTACCTATCCAGAATCAACCCCGACATACAAAATGTATGCCCCGCTTGCAATGTGTCCCCACATGACACAAACCATCTCTTTAATTGTAATGTGGAACCAACGCCTCTAACACCCCTTTCCTTATGGTCCACCCCTGTTGAAACGGCAAGTTTCCTTGGACTCCCGTTAGAGGATATTGATGACAGTTTGTGATCGGTCGCGGCTGTTAGGTGGGGCGAAGCATTGCTACAACAACAACAACGTGACCATTTCCCGTTTTTGTGACCTAAAAGATGTAAAAAAAAAAAATAAACACAGCTTTTGTTACCTCATTCTATATATGAAAATGTTTATATAATTAAAACTAAAGAAAATTTATATGTATGCAAAAATTTGGTATTCTGTGTGCAAATTAAACTAAGAATGAACTAGATTACCCGGCATGGTTTGTTATGCCTAAGAATTATAAAAGCCTCGTTTACTTTCTTTACTCTCTATATCAATCTCTTCTAGTTTATCTTCCACTTTTCTTTCTTTTTTACATCATTTATCTCGCTCCCACTCCAAACTCGCACACCCGCTCCAGCTCCCAGACACACTCCCACCGCCATTCCTACTACCACCAGCACCCCCATTATTACTCCCACTTACACTACCACTCCCATTCTAGCACCCTCTTCCAGTTCGGCTCCAATTTTCACTCCCTCTATCGCTCTATGCGAAATTTTCTCATACATGCAATCTCAATGCCAAATACTGAAAGCCTACTTCGCCTGACCGAACGATTTCAATATTTTTGTTTTTATAATTAACTGCGATATATTTGTACATTACAGAAACATAACTGAGATGTTCTTCTGCCCTATAATATTCCTCCCTGCGATGTTTCTACTAACTCAACAAACAGAGACATTTGTCATGTTGAAGCTTCTGTACAAAAATGTTTTTAGCTTCTTGCCTATCCATCCTCATCGCAATTTTTTAACGGTCTCTTTGCATATCTTCTCCCCCTTTAGTTTTTCGATATTTCTCTCTTCTGTTCCCATATTTATCTCCCTCAACATCGTTCTCCTTTTCTTCATCTCCATCTTTTCTCTTGCCTGCTCTGCTTCATATCTTCCTCTCGCACTTACCCCTCTTTTAGCTCTTTTCCCAGCTTCCCTCCTCCCATTTTTCTTCTATCCCACTGCTCTTTCTTCCTCTTTACAATTCCCACTATCTCTTATTTTTATTTTCGTTTTTGTCTTCATCTGTCTCAGGCGTTTGGCAAAAGTGTTTTTTCTTAACCACCGCCATTTGTTAAAAACCCAATCAAAACATTATATTTATATCCGTAATGTGAAAACACATTCAAATATTACTCTGCTCCACATTTTGATCTATACTCCAGAAATAGGTTTATATTTGGAACGAAATTACACTTCATCCGGTCTTGAGTTATTAAGTTAGCAATAGATTTTGCATTCGTTAATATACTATATTTAAGAGTCACCTTTTCGAAAAATCAAAAAAATCACACCATAAATAAGATTTTTTCTAACAGATCGGCCATACGTCCCTTTTCCGGAAAGCTAGTCAGTGAAGTACCTTTGTACCAAATTTCAAGTAAACTTTACTGTACGTACGAATATTCAAAAAAAAGGTCGGACCCTGGTCCATTTCCCGGAATGAAAAGTTCCTCAAATATTAATTTGGTCAAAGAATTCCAAGCAAATCGCACCAAAAGTTAGACTTTTGGAATAGCTCGGTTCCTAATCCACTTTCTTAAAAGAAAAGTTTCTCAAATAATAAGCTCATCCAGGAAGTAGCCCTGTACTATATCGCAAAGAAATCACGCCATAAACTATTTTTTTTTATGAATAGGTCAGCCCCAGGCTAACTGCTCGAAAAGATAAGATAAAAAACGGACCAAGTTGTGAATCCAAATCATCCTCAAATACCCTTGAACACAAACATAAAACTTCATCGAAATCGGTACATTCGTTGAAGAGAGTGCGGTCACAAACACACGTACAGAAAAAATATTTTATTATATATAAAGAATATCCAACAGGTGACGCACAATTCGAGGTAATTGAAAAATGTTTGCGAAACACGCGCTTATGTGTTAATTGAAAGTTGCATATTCATATTAAATTTTTGTTAAAAATTATGCTACTCTACTATATCACATGTATGTATGTCCATAACATATAACAACATGTATGTATGTAAGTCATTTAAGTAGTTAAACCTTTTTTACTTGCTATATATTTTGAAGTTGATTTCCTTCATTCATATCTGTCTATATATGTACATACATCCATACATACATACACATATTGTATACTAAGTATGTAACACAAAATGTTGTGAGAAATCCTTGCTAAAGCAAAGAAAAATGGAAATATGTATACTGGCATTTTACGAATGTAGAAATACAAAAATAAAAAAAAATTACTGAAGGAAGTAAGGGCACAGCAAATCTAGAAATTTAAAAATAAATTGCATAAAACTCATTGCTGTTAGCAAAATCTTGTACTTTTTTTTGTTATGAGAGAAGATGAAGAAGATGTCTTATAATGTAGCAAATGTAAGTAGATAATGGATCTCACGGTAAGTAGGTTTTTAAGTTAAATTGGTACTCACACACGCACATACATAAATTTATAAACTATTTAACAAACCAATTGGTATTCTCAGAAGTTTCGCTTAGCTTTATAAAACAGTGTAAATGGCAATCACATCCGTCAATAATTGTATAATTTTGTATATTGATGTTAAAGGTTGCTCATACGCCCCGACAAACGGTGTGTTCTAAAGCCGGTAGGCAATCACCGCTTAATCGACCGTACAAATTATCTGTACAAGAAGCAATAACAGCCAAAGTCGATTAGAATGAACTTGAGAAAGTGCACTCATTGCAGAGGACGTGTGACTAAAGAGAACCGCCACCAGAAAAAATAATGGGAAACAGTAAAGTATCAAATCACGGGTAGGTAATTCACCTTTGGGGAAATGAAACTGGTCAATTCCAACGCTACAAAAATATTATTTTGATATACAAGATTTACGTCTCTGCTCATTGTGTTCTCCATACTCAGATCACACAAGTTTTAGTGACTTTTGCTCTAAAAATCATTACATACCGCAGTATACCTACATACAAACAGCCTAACTCAATAAATGTTACACAATTTATTAAGAGATCGCCGGACGAGAAAACGGCATCAAGATGCTCAAAATAATTTTAAATTATGTATGTAGATATTTTAATTTGTTTTGTAATATCAACCGAAGTTAGGAAACGCCGGAATAATGACTTATCTTAATATAGACCAACAAAAAATACTGGAATAATTGGGCTCTTAAAGATAAATTTCGCTTGAAGCTTGAACGAGAAAAAATTGTTGCTATATTTACTTCTAACCCAACTGAATATTTGAAAAATTTTGTTGCAGCAACTCCTTTATTGATGGCGACGGTACAACCAGGTGAGTGTCTTTATAGCTACAACAACAACGACGTGTATCGAGTTGTTACCCTACCGGTAGTGGAATAATTTAAAAGAAACTTCTATAAACTTAAAATTCTTCTTCCGCCTATTTCCTATTTTTGAAAATATTTTATTCAAAAGATATCAAAAGCCCTATACGAAAAGCGCTAAAATAGAAAATTTCCACAGACCCAAAGAAAAGTTGTGACACTTGTCGTGGTAAAAGCGAACATCAGATGTTTCGCTAGCCTTTCACACTAGATAAAGTTCTATGCCCTGAAATATGAATAGAAATTCTGCAAGCAGCACCCAAACGAAAATACAGACAAAGAAGAGATTCAAAACTAAAATCTAGCAAAAAAATTAAATGTAACAAAATATGAAGTCATTGCTTGTTTGGATACCTAAAAATTTCAAAATTTCGCATTAAATTTCACACTGCTAATTCGGACATGTTTGTCCATTATAGAAAATTTGTACACCTGATTTTTGTACTGAATGAAATGTTAATGTCAGCACCAGATGAGAACGCGTTCAAAACTATCGAGTTTTTAATTTATACACATTGTATTAGAAGACCCGGCAGACGTTGTTCTGTCCTAAATTTGACCTATCTGCATATATTTTAATAAGCTATTTCCGTCTGACTCTGCCCCCCCCCCCTCTCATCACATTTTCCAAATCCTTTTATTCATTCCTTCCTCCTTTTTCGCTTCATCTATCTCCATCTTCGTCTCATGCTATCTCTTTCTCAATCTCCTTCTCTCTTTTCTCTTCTCTCAATTTCTTCTCATTCGTCTGCATCCCTTATTGCCTGTCCCAGAGGGTGGTATGTATTTTATTCCAGTCTCAGTCCCAGTCCTAGTCGTAATCCCAGTCCCAGTCCGTCTCTGGATAATATATTACTCTATACTAAAGCACCCATCAACAGCTTTCATTTGATATCCATATTGTATAAACACTGTCTAGGCATTCACTGGCCCACGTTTGGGCCTATATCTCGAGACCCTGTATGTCGATCGCAACCAAACCTATGTAGTAACCACAGCGTGAGGTTTACGCAAATTGTGTGAAAGTTTGAACAAAATCGACCGACGCATCTCTTCAAACACCGGCGACCAACTAACACACATTTTAATCTCTCTTTTTATATTGTAACGAATTTACTTGCAAATACTCTTATTTGCCCTTCTGCTAAGTTGGAATCACTAAACTGTTGAATAAATAACTCCAATATGTAATAATGCAAATCGGCCTTTATTTAAGTATTTCACAATAACACTCAAACTGTGCAACGAATAGCTTGCTTAATACCACACTGATTGATAGCTCAATGAAACTCTACTATTCAAAATAATACTGCTCTTGCTCGCTAGATAGCGTCTTAATCGAAATCTCAAATCAAACTGAATTCCAGCGCCTCTACAATTGCCGCCTTTTATACTCTTGGATTTCAACGTTCGCCTCTTCTAGGCGCTTCCAGAATCTACTAGTCCAGCAGCTCTCAAACTTCTCAGCTGTAACTACAATTGCACAATTTTATAGTTTTTCTCATTGCATGCTTTCAGGAGTATCTCAGATATATGCATGTGTTTGTGCATTGACTCTCCGCTGCTCGTATACGTACATGGTACATATGTGTAGACGCAATTATTGTTTCGTTTATGTAGATACATAGTGATTGATCTATGGATGTGAATTCACGTCACTGCTTAGCATCGGCTTAGAGACGATAGCATCGCTCAGTGCTGCTAACATTCGTTACAATATATATAAATTTTTATTTTCCACACTTCACTATAGATTTCGTTGCTGTTGAAATTCGGCTTAAAAATTGCACATGGAACAACTAAAGATTCTCCTGAATTTAAAAAAATGTCATAGTACCTCTAAATCGCAGGCCCCCTCAGAAAACACGGGCCCGGGGCTAATCCACCCCCCTCCCACCTTCTCGGCGGGCCTCGTGATGTGCTATACTTGATATCATTCGCTAAAATATTTTTTATTGATAAGCACGTTGTTTAATTAAACACCAACCAATTACATGGAAGTATATACGCACGACCTGAAAATGTGAGTGCCGGTGCGTATACGTAACATTTTATTATTACGTGTAAACAAATAAAAAAATTTGCAATAAAATAATATTGCGTCTATGAACTGAGATATAACCTACTCTATATTTCAAGTTAGATCGAAGTACACACGGAGTGCAAAACAAATTCAAAATCCGTTCTGTAGTTTTGGAGTCCATCGGGACCAAACATAGTGACACGTGATTTTTATATATTAAAATAGTTAGAGTACTGTTTTGTTCAGATATATATGTGCATAAATTTGGAACTCGATAGTTTTGAGCGCGTTCTTAGCTGGTGCTGACTATTAACATTTGTGTATACATATGGGGTATTCCATCCCATTTCGACCAATTTTGAGCCCGACCCCTTTAGAATTGGCTGAAAGTTTTTCTTCGTTTTCTAGCTTACGAAAGACGTTTTTCAGAACTCAAAAAAAGTTGTGAATTTTAAAAAAAAACACCGTTTTTGTTTTCAACATGCTATATCATTCAAGGTTCGAATCGAGCTCAAGGCCAGAACAATAATATATAGTTGGTAAAAAGGAATAGAAGTAGCAAATTTGCCAGTCAAACAAACCACCGCTGTATAGCTAAATGGTTAGCGCAGCATGCCTAAAGCGTACTGATGATGAAGGCTTAGCACCCTTCGAAATGGATCTATCTGCGCAGCTATGGCAGGTTGTCTGAAAAATTTTCTACTTACTATTGCAAAAAAAAATACAATTTTTCAAATTTAGAAAAATTAAAAAATAACAATAATTATCAGTAGAAAAAAATTATTGTTCTGGCCTTGAGCTCGATTCGAACCTTGAATGATTTATCAATAGGCCGATAAGAACAAAAACAATTGTTAATAAACCATGAGCACTTGGGAATGTCAAACAAAGTAATTGACAATAAACAAAAAATCCAGCATTGTCAGTGATTTGCACCAGATGGCGCAACACTGAATAAATATAGTTGGTAAAAAGGAATAGAAGTAGCAAATTTGCCAGTCAAACAAACCACCGCTTTATAGCTAAATGGTTGGCGCAGCATGCCTAAAGCGTACTGATGATGAAGGCTTAGCACCCTTCGAAATGGATCTATCTGCGCAGGTATGGCAGGTTGTCTGAAAAATTTTCTACTTACTATTCCAAAAACAAAATACAATTTTTCAAATTTATAAAAATTAAAAAATAACAATAATTATCATTAGAAAAAAATTATTGTTCTGGCCTTGAGCTCGATTCGAACATTGATTGATTTATCAATAGGCCGATAAAAACAAAAACAATTGTTATTAAACCATGAGCACTTGGGAATGTCAAACAAAGTAATTGACAATAAACAAAAAATCCAGCATTATCAGTGATTTGCACCAGATGGCGCAACACTGAATAAATATAGTTGGTAAAAAGGAATAGAAGTAGCAAATTTGCCAGTCAAACAAACCACCGCTTTATAGCTAAATGGTTGGCGCAGCATGCCTAAAGCGTACTGATGATGAAGGCTTAGCACCCTTCGAAATGGATCTATCTGCGCAGCTATGGCAGGTTGTCTGAAAAATGTTCTACTTACTATTCCAAAAACAAAATACAATTTTTCAAATTTAGAAAAATTAAAAAATAACAATAATTATCATTAGAAAAAAATATTGTTCTGGCCTTGAGCTCGATTCGAACCTTGAATGATTTATCAATAGGCCGATAAAAACAAAAACAATTGTTATTAAACCATGAGCACTTGGGAATGTCAAACAAAGTAATTGACAATAAACAAAAAATCCAGCATTATCAGTGATTTGCACCAGATGGCGCAACACTGAATAAATATAGTTGGTAAAAAGGAATAGAAGTAGCAAATTTGCCAGTCAAACAAACCACCGCTGTATAGCTAAATGGTTGGCGCAGCATGCCTAAAGCGTACTGATGACGAAGCCTTAGCACCCTTCGAAATGGATCTATCTGCGCAGCTATGGCAGGTTGTCTGAAAAATTTTCTACTTACTATTCCAAAAACAAAATACAATTTTTCAAATTTAGAAAAATTAAAAAATAACAATAATTATCATTACAAAAAAATTATTGTTCTGGCCTTGAGCTCGATTCGAACCTTGAATGATTTATCAATAGGCCGATAAAAACAAAAACAATTGAAAATGCTATATCTTTTTCAAAAATTTACCGTTTGGGATCTTTTTTTTTTTAATGTGTTTTTAAATGTACTTTTCGGAAAAAATACAAAAAAAATTTTTTGTTTTTTTTTTAATTTTTCAGTTTTTCGAGATTTTTCGAATTTCGCCATTTTTTTTTTTCTCATAAAAAACTTCAATCAATTCTGCAATCATCCCCACTAATCGCGGAGTGGGCTGATTTTTTTTATATTTTTTGTTTTTTAATTGAAAAAAAATTTTCAGAAATAAAATTTTTTTTTGATCAATTTTATTTATACAACAAAAAAAGTAAGGAAATGATTTTTAAGTATTCTTTTCTTTATATATTATGTTAATCTACGATTAAAATAACCAGGATTAATGTACGATTAAAATAACCAGGCCTAATGCAGTTGCTGGACAGCGAAAGCAAGTCACGAAGCAGAACACGAAGCTTTTGTTCTTTTATTTGAATCGAGTTTTTTAACTTAAGAACTTTACTCTATAAAGTTGTAATAACATTTTACCACAAGATGCATCTTCAAATTTTCGGGTAGCATTTTCATCCCGCTGGCCACCTGTGGTCCGCTCCTGCACATCTGGGCATCGATCTGCAGATGATTTATCCAAGGTTAAGATCGGTCTCATTCGACACTATGTCGTTGCCGTGCAACGATCCTCTAGGTAGTAATAATTACGGCACTGTTGTTTTATGTGGTATCACAACGGATCTTCATGCTGTCCAAGTAAGCTTCCCCTACCAGGGCAGCTTTCACCTAACCTAGCCTAACCTTTGACCTATGCTACTTGCTTCTTCTAGATCTGAAAGCGGTGTCACTCCTTATATCTGGAGTCTTAGCGTAGCAAGCACAGTGTATGTTCGGTCGTTTCCTCATGTAACCCACACTTCAAGCGAGAGTGTCGACCCCGAGAGCTTGGCCTCTCACGAGATTCTCGTATCTCGAAATACTCATAAGTCTCGCGAGCTTTTCGACTAATAATTTAGTCCCTGTATTGAATTTATTACTTGTTGTTTCTTTATTCATTACATTGCCTTTACAATGATACCTCACACAAAACATATTTAAATTATATTCATAACATTCAAATTTTTTATCGAGAAAACAAGAACCCGGATCCTCGCGAGACTTTCGAATCTCGAGATACTCGTAAAGCTCGTGAGCTTATTTTCATTAAATGAATTCGCTAAGATGCCAAAAACATAAATAATTTCTGGTAAAATTGTGTCAGGGTACAGTACGAATGAAAATTAACGAATCATTTCACAGTATTGTTAAGTGCTGTTTTGAGTTAATGACATCGTAATCAGCTTTCCATACGTAAAGGGTTTTCTCACAAGAAAACTCCTTTTTTATATGGTAGACAAAAAAATTTTCCTTTTTCCAATTAACTAAATTTCATAGGAAAACATCCCTCAAAAAGGTTAATTTACCACAATCTGGCGTCACTGGGATAGGGTTATATTTCACCTAGCAGGCGCTTCATAACAATACCCTCCAATTAACTACTAATCGACTTTTTTATAAACCTTAGCATTTTTGCATTATTTACAATTGTATATACACCCGGAAATTCGGCGTGCGCACAACATATCCCTGACGCCCGGTGCATTTGAATCTTCCGTATCATGAATCAGTTCCACCACGTCCAGCACAAATCACAATCACTTGTTAAAACCCTGCCTCTCCTGGCTTATAACGCGCCACCAAATCCCACTTTGGTGTTATCGGCACGACAACAGTTTGAAGTACACTCTCTGTTTTCATATTATTTAGATCTGTTGCACCCTATCCACCAATTATCTTTGGTGTTCCCGGTTTTAATATAGTTTTGCAAAGTGGTATTGGTCTTACTGTAGGACTCGGGATAAAGGGTTTAAGCACTTTTATAGCACCTACAAAAAAAAATTTTTTTGTTTTGAGACTATAACAAGGTGGAATACTAGAGCGGCACATTGCGAATATATACAGCGTAGCGCACATCGGTTACACCAGCTACAACGATGAAGAACTTCGGTGCATAAGGCTACAGGCAATGCGCAGCTGTAATCACAATTTGCATAGTGACTAATGAACCAGTGCAATAATATTTGCGTTTATAAAATGGCGACATATGAGGGCTATCTTTTATATCCGAAGAAGTAACATTAATAATACGAAATTGCGATTTCGTATAGATCAAAAAGCAGGTAACTACGATAAACAGTAGCGCGAAATAATTGCAAGAATTCCATTTAGCTTTTTATTTACCGCCGGTTGTTAAGTTTAAGCAAAGAAGAAAACATTTGTATTTGTATTTATATAAATTATAGCTTATGGAAATGTTTGGTTAAATGCGACTGTTAAAGTTTCAAAAGCAGGTAAACAAACAGCTTTTGTTCCACAAAAATAAACAAATTCAGGATAATAATGAATATGCCAACAAAATGAAGCTATTCTTTTTCAAAATAATATTTTATTATCACAGTGGAACTGAGCAAATACATACATAAATGAATGGATTTTTAGGAATTAAGCACAGAAACGTAAACAGAGTCCACTTGTTTAGTTTAGTCTGTTTCTAAACTTTTGATGTTCTTTTTTTACTGTCATAAAACAAAAGTTGGAAGCAGTGCACTACATTTTGAGCACCAACACCGTTCGAATTTGAATGGGTTGTCAAAGGGCGTTTTCAGTGAACAGAATTGTTTTTAATACGTTGCAAACTTGTTTTCGTTCGTTGAGTGATCGAAAATTTGTTCTATGAACGGCAAAGTGGAGGCAACTGTCAAATGATAAAATTAACCTTAAATTTTAAGGAAAAGGACTTCTTAAATTACATTAAACGCACTATAACACAAAGAGTAAAAATTACTTTTATTCTATTTCGGCCTTTATTTTGTAAATTTTTATAAAAAATGCTTGTTTTACATATAAATTTTATATTTGTCTAATTTATTTTTATCAATTTATTTTAATCGATATTTCGATTTCAAACTGAAATCATCTTCAGGAACTCCTGAGTGCACCTGATCTTATAAAAGAGTAAAAATTGTTCGTCAGTTGTGTTCGTTGAAAGCGGTCATAATTAAAATCTTGTGTTATTTGTTCGTGAGATGTTAATTTGTTATGGACTTAAAAGTCTGTTCATCTATCACATATTCGTAAAACCTATTGAGTTTTAGACGTCTTCTGTATGACGGCGGCCGCCCTGGTGTGATGGTAGCTTTCTCCGCCTACCACACCGAAGATCCTGGGTTCAAGCCCTGTGCAAAACAACATCAAAATTTTAGAAACAAGTTTTTTCAATCAGAATAAAATTTTCCAAGCAGGGTCGGCCCTTGGCAATAATTTAGCAAGCACTCCAAGTGTATTTCTGTCATGATAAACTCTCAGTGAAAACTCATATTCCCTGCAAATGCCGTTCGGAGTCGGCATAAAACAAGTAGGTCCAGTCCCGCCAATTTGTAGGAAAAATTAAAAGAGCACGACGCAAATTGGAAGAGAAGCTCGGCCTAAAATCTCTTCGTAGGTTATAGCACCTAACATCTATTTATTGTATCTGTATGACGTCTGCATTACGGGAGCCATGCGAACATGCCCGACGGCAGCAATAGAAGTGCTGCTTGAGTTAACGCCTCTACACATAATAATTGAGCAGGCAGCCAGGAGTACTTTAGTAAACATAGCTAAAGAGGGATATGGAAGAGGCATGGCGAAGCTGCAAGAGCAGATTCCACTTATTAAACTTCCCAGAGATGATACGAGGAAGATAAATAAGTTTGAGAAGCGCTTCAAAATCGAGCTGGGGAACAAATGTACGTGGGACACCTTCAGAATTGAAGCGTTTCACCAGGAACACACTATAATATGGTACACCGATGGCTCGAAGGCACCAGAGGGCATAGGAGCGGTGTGCAGAGATAAACTTACAGCGAGGATATACTAACGAGAAAATCGCTATACTCAGCGACAGTCAAGCTGCACTCAAGGCATTATCTTCAGTTGAGATTAAATCAACAACGTTCCTTGAATGCGTGGAGAGGTTAAACAATCTAGGACTCAATAATACCATCCTTCTGGCATGGCTACCTGGACACAGAGGAGTAGATGGTAACGAGTGAGCGGACGAGCTTGCCAGGTTGGCAGCGGCCGGAAAGCCAATAGGACCGAGCCTATGGTGCCAAAAGGGTCAGATACAATAAGGGAGGACTTTAGACAAAAGGAGGCGTGCCTTAGAGAACAACACTGGCAAGTCCAGGACTTCGGCAGGCAAAGGCACTAATAGGAGGGTACAACTTGAAGCGATATAAGGCTATGATTAACCTCCCAAAAAGTAGCCTTTGGATTTCAACAGGTATACTGACAGGTCACTGTAGGCTAAAGAGCCATATGCATAAATTGGGAATATCAGCTAGTAGCCTCTGTGGATTCTGTGATGTTCAAGATGAGTCTGCAGAACACATCCTGAAGGAATGTGAGGCAGTCGCGAGACGAAGACTTAGGATCCTAGGATCATCCAAACTAGAAAATAGTCACATACACTCTCTGAAGCAGAGAACCATTCTGAATTTTCTCAGAGAACTCGGCTTGGATGAAGTGTTGTAAAGAGAATGAGCGCACAATAGACCAATAGGTCGCAGTGCTTAACCTCACAACATCTATCTATCTTTCTATCTGTATGACGTTGAGTTTACATCGCTCTCAGAAGCTAAAATTTAAATAAGGGGTTGCCTACACAGGAAATGTGATTATTCTAGCTGTGTAATTTATTGAATAATTTCGTTGGTGGGTGGTCGCCGTGATGTGGGAGCGTGCTCCGCCTGACACAACTGAAGTCGCGGGTTGAAGTCCCCATTGGTTGAATGCCTTGTTCAGGCAGATACAAATACTAATCGCTTTGTGAAACAATAGATAATAACAAAAGCGAGCCAGAGTAAAAACGGTATTGATGAAAACGATTATAATAATAAAATAGAACACCTATTAAATGACAAAATCACAAACAAAACATATGAGCAGATCCTAAAAATTATTAAGGAAATACAACAGTATCATAAATGAAATTTACAAATCTAAGAATACATCTTTTAAAGAAGAAGAAGAAGCAACTAACTTGAACTGCAGCTACAGCGCCGTGCTATAAACTTTCAAAGCATATTGCACTTACATAAAACAAGTAAGGAAGGCTAAGTTCGGGTGTAAACGAACATTATATACTCAGCGTGAGCTTCAATTGCACATTTCATTTCAGATAAATTACTTCTCTACATAACACGTGGCACCACCCGTTTAAAAAAAAAATATCTCCCCATTTCCTCTTACAATAAAACTTGATAAGTGATTCAAAGCTATTTTTCGCTAAGATGTAGCTTATTATTTTCGTCTACGACCCTTTTAAAAATATTTTATATAAAAGTATGCGCCCATTTTTCTAGAAATATTTCCTGCTATAGAGAAAATTTGTGTACCCAATTTTATTACGATCCGTTAATTTTTCTTCGGGTTATGGCTTCCGAAACATAGAAAATTGCTTAGTCATAAAAGGGGCGGTGCCACGCCCATTTTTAAAATTTTGAAGTGTTTCCTAATAATTGTTATAAATCCCCTTAGTAAATGAAATACAATTGATATAAAGCTCTTTTTTTGCAAAGATATGGCTTATTTTATTCGTCCACGACCCTTTTAAAAATCTTTTATATAAAAGTGGGCGTGGCCTTAACCGATTTCGTTAATTTTTCTTCAAAGCATTCCTTATAGTACATGCAAGCTCCCTGTGGAATTTTGTTACGATAGGTTTAACGATTTTTGATTTATGATTAATAATATTTGTAAAATTTATTTTAGCACAAGTGGGCAGCGCCACACCCCTTTTAAACAATTTTTTTCAAATTTTTGTCAAGAGTCTCAATATCAGTCCCCATGTCAAATTTCAAGATTCTTGGTGTATTATTTTATAAATAATCAGGTTTTTTGTGGTTTCCAAAATTTTATATATATAAAATGTGGGTGTGGTTATCATCCGATTTCGCTCATTTTCAATATCGATCTATCCTGGGTCCAGACCAGCTAGTGTACCAAATTTGGTGAAGATATCTCAATATTTACTCGACACGATAACTGTTAACGGGCGGACGGACGGACATGGCTCAATCAAATTTTTTTTCGATACAGAATATGTTTATAGAATATGGATAACAAATGAAAGCTTTTGATGAGTGATTTAGTACACAGTAATATATTATACCACTGGGTGACTAGGCTCTCGAGATATAGGCCAAAACGTGGAAACAGGATACCCCTAAATGTGTGGGTAATATGGATATCAAATGAAAGCTGTTGCTGAGAGCTCTAAAGTAATTTTCATTGTGATATTCGATTTAGTTGCATCAACCTGGCAAAACTGATAAATATGCATGCGAAGCCGAAATAGAGACATGAATTAATAATACCCACATACCTATTTACATATGTCCTATTCGATTTGCCTGAAATTTGGTATATAAATTTGCCTATATTAGTATTTACGATCCTTTTTTCCGAGAAGTAGAACAGAGACGGACTGGGACTGGAATTAGGACTAGGACTGGGACTGAGACTCGGAGTGGGACTGGAACTGAGACTGGAACAAAAGAGATAGACTGAGAGATAGATAGAATGAGACGAAGATGGAGACAGATGAAGCGAAAAAGACGGAGAATAGTGGGAAATAGCAAAGTATCCAATCACGGGTAGGTAATTCACCATTGGGGAATTCCAACGCTAGAAAAATATTATTTTGATACACAGATTTACGTCTCTGCTCATGATGTTCTCCATACTCAGATCACACAAGTTTTTGTGACTTTTGCTCTAAAAATCATAACATACCGCAGTATACCTTCATACAAGCAGCCTAACTCAATAAATGTTACACAGTTTATTAAGAGATCGCCGGACGAGAAAACGGCATCAAGATGCTCAAAATAATTCTAAATTATGTATGTAGATTAGGGTGGCCTTATTTGTATGGAGAAAATTTTATCATCAGATTTCCAAAGTCTCAACGCCTAAATCGATAGTAATATAGCTGAAGATATCACACACAAAATGTTATCCCGATTGGAGATGGTTTAGGCATGTCGCAGGGGGGTCAAATTTGAAATTGCTCTATGGAGATTCAAAAAATAAAAGTGATTTTTCTTCTTATCTAATACTCGAAATCGGTAATCCTATGATAGAAAATAGCAGATGCAAATTCTGGTTCCGATTGGAAACGCCTAAGGGGTGTCGCAGGGAGGTTGAAGTTCAGACTACCCTATGGAGACTCGAAAAATAGAAGTGATTTTTCTTTTTATCTAATACTCGAAATCGGTAGCCCTATGGTAGAAAATATAAGATGCAAATTCTGGTCCCGATTGGAAATGCCTAAGGGGTGTCGCAGGGGCGTTGAAGTTCAGACTACCCTATGGAGACTCGCAAAATATTATTTGGTATAGCTCACGAAAAAGCATTGAACATGATCAACAACCAAACTGATAAGGAGTTTCTTATCAATCAGAGGAAGAAAGGACGTGATATCTATTTCGGGTGTTAGATAAAAGGAAAAATCACTTTTATTTTGCGAGTCTCCATAGGGTAGTCCGAATTTTACCCCCGTGCAACACGCCTTAGGCTTTTCCAATCATAACCAAATTCTGTATGGGATATCTCCGACCATAGTTATATCTATTTCGGGTATTATATAAAAAGAAAAATTGGTTTGCTGGGTAGAGCTTTTATGGTCGTTTTAATAAGTGTACTTTGTTGTTTTTGTATTCTTTGACGCGTTTCGACGCTTACTGCGTCATCATCAGAAAGCTGTTTTTATTTGAAAATATATCAAATATATAAACATTAACTACTTTATCCAACAATAAACATGAAAATGTTATCTTGACAATTGTTACTTACATTGATTGTTTAACTAATTGTAATATCACAGTTTAAAAACACACATACATATTTACATATTATCAAGTAGCACTGATTTGCGCTTGTTTCTTTGCTCTTTGTACAACTGCGGTATAGATGTTGCTTATATTGTTAGCGTCCTCTTTGAAATTCATAACCTGGTGTATTTTTTGTTGTATTCTTAAGCTCTCCAAAGTTAGACGTGTTTTTTCTCTTTTTTCTATGTCTAATATTTGTGCATGGTCAAAATCCGCTGTATGGTTACTCTTTGTAAGGTGCTGTGCGAGAGCCGTTGTCATCTTCTTATTTTTCGCATCTGTTCTGTGTTCATTTAGCCGTATACCCAGTTGTCGTTTTGTTGTGCCTATATAGTATTGATCACATTTTTCACCCACTTTGCCATTACATTTTATTTGATATACTACATTGTTCTGTTGCTCTTTTTCCACCGGATCCTTTGTTTTTGTAAAAATATTTCTTAGAGTGAAGTTTGGCTTGTGTGCATAGTTCACATTTTTAATTTGCATTATTTTATGCAGATTTTGGTTGTCCGTTAAACCCGGGATAAATGTTACTCCGATGTATTTTTGGTGAATTTCATCGGATTTTTGTGTTTCCTTTTTATCTTCGCGAATTTTATTTGTTACATTTTCTATTAATTTGTCAATAAGCTTGTGTGGATAGCTGTTGTTGTACAAAATGTTTTCTACAAAAAATTTTAAAATTGGAAATAAAAGAAACAAATGTAACCATAAAAATAATAGAAAAAGATTTGAAACGCATAAAAGACACGCTAATAGCGGTACTCGGAGAAGAAGATTACAGTAATATCGTAGAGACACGAGATCAATTTATAAAACACATCGGCACTGACATGGAAAAAACTCATCAAAAAAAGCTTCAAAGGCAAATATTTAGCAACATTCAAAAGTTTGGGATCCGATTCAATGAAGACTGGTTCATTAATACTACGAAAATCGAAATACCGCAAGAATATCGTTGGATACTTTCGCTAGGCTACAAATTCTTACTACCGGTTTCAAACAAAAATTTCTCACCATTGCAAGTTATCGCGGAACTGGAACAAGGAGTACAAAAAATCGAAGATGACAGAACTAAGGACAGTGTAAGAAGCCACATCGCAATGAAGATAAATAATTACCAGAGTAGGCGCAACAATAACGCAAAAGATAAACTTTTGCTAAAAACTTTTGAGAACACAAAAGAGTTCATATCTAAATACAAAGATGAGATAGTTTTAACTCAGGCTGACAAAGGAAACAAGACAGTCTTGATGTACAAAAATATTTATGAGGAAAAAATGAAAAAATTGTTAGATGACCGTAACGTATACAAAAAGATACAGAAGGATCCCACACAACAGCTTATGAGAAAGAACAACCTAATTATAAATGAAATGTTTAAGCAAAACGAAATCGAGCTAAAACAGAAATTTCAATTATCTAGTGTTGCAGCCATCGCTCCTAGAATATACGGTCTTCCAAAAATACATAAGAAAAACATGCCCTTAAGGCCAATTGTATCGTCGACAAAAGTACCATGCTATAACTTATCTAAGCATATTGGAGTTGTACTGAAGAATATAATATCTGAAGAATATAATATAAAGAACTCATTTCAATTAAAAGAAAATCTCAAAAATATCCATATAGAAGATGACGAAATTCTAATATCTTTTGACGTAGTTTCATTATTTACGAACATCCCAATACATTTAGCAATACAAACAATAATGAAAAAGTGGCCAGAGTTGGAAAAACACACAAAAATTTCAAAGAAACGTTTCCAGACTATACTCGAGTTTTGTCTAAGAGAAAATAATTATTTTATGTGCAACTCGAATTTTTATCAGCAAATGTACGGCATGCCCATGGGCAATCCCCTATCGCCAACCATAGCTGACATAGTTCTTGACAAAATACTTGACGACAGCATAGCTGAACTTAAAACCAATGACATATATATCAGATACATAAAAAAGTATGTAGATGATATATTCGCAATCATAAAGAAAAAGGACGCGGAAGACATCTTGAAAATATTGAACGCACAGCATACTAAAAAAAAATTCACAATGGAAATAGAACAAGAAAATGAAATAGCCTTCCTAGACCTAAAAGTAATCCATAAAAATAGAAAATGTACAACGAAATGGTACACGAAAACCATTGCATCGGGGAGAATAATTAATTACCATTCGAACCATCCGTGGAAACAAAAGTTAAACACAGCGAAGAACCTAATTAGAAAATCAATATTACTCACTGACCACGAGTTTATGCCAGAAAACAAACAAAAGATTAAAAAAATTTTGTACAACAACAGCTATCCACACAAGCTTATTGACAAATTAATAGAAAATGTAACAAATAAAATTCGCGAAGATAAAAAGGAAACACAAAAATCCGATGAAATTCACCAAAAATACATCGGAGTAACATTTATCCCGGGTTTAACGGACAACCAAAATCTGCATAAAATAATGCAAATTAAAAATGTGAACTATGCACACAAGCCAAACTTCACTCTAAGAAATATTTTTACAAAAACAAAGGATCCGGTGGAAAAAGAGCAACAGAACAATGTAGTATATCAAATAAAATGTAATGGCAAAGTGGGTGAAAAATGTGATCAATACTATATAGGCACAACAAAACGACAACTGGGTATTGGGCTAAATGAACACAGAACAGATGCGAAAAATAAGAAGATGACAACGGCTCTCGCACAGCACCTTACAAAGAGTAACCATACAGCGGATTTTGACCATGCACAAATATTAGACATAGAAAAAAGAGAAAAAACACGTCTAACTTTGGAGAGCTTAAGAATACAACAAAAAATACACCAGGTTATGAATTTCAAAGAGGACGCTAACAATATAAGCAACATCTATACCGCAGTTGTACAAAGAGCAAAGAAACAAGCGCAAATCAGTGCTACTTGATAATATGTAAATATGTATGTGTGTTTTTAAACTGTGATATTACAATTAGTTAAACAATCAATGTAAGTAACAATTGTCAAGATAACATTTTCATGTTTATTGTTGGATAAAGTAGTTAATGTTTATATATTTGATATATTTTCAAATAAAAACAGCTTTCTGATGATGACGCAGTAAGCGTCGAAACGCGTCAAAGAATACAAAAACAACAAAGTACACTTATTAAAACGACCATAAAAGCTCTACCCAGCAAACCATATAGTTTCAAATTGGTCTAAATAAAAATAGAAAAAGAAAAATTACTTTTATTTTGCGAGTCTCCATAGGGTAGTCTGAACTTGTACCCCCCTGCGACACGCCTTAAGCTTTTCCAATCATAACCAAATTTTGTATGTGATATCTCCGACCATAGTGATATCTATTTCGGGTATTATATAAAAAGAAAAATCACTTTTATTTTTCGGGTCTCCATAGGGTAGTCTGAACTTCAACCCCCCTGCGACACCCCTTACGCGTTTCCACCCTGCGACACGCCTAAACCATCTCCAATAGGGATAAACATTTTTGTGCGATATAGTTGACCGTGGTGCAACCGACCTAGGGGGTGAGACTGGAAAAAATACTACATTCGATTATAAGGACCTCCTAATGTAGATATTTTAATTTGTTTTGTAATATCAACCGGAGTTAGGAAATACAGGAATAATGACTTATCTTAATATAGGCCAACAAAAAAATACTGGAATAATTGGGCTCTTAAAGATATATTTCGCTTGTATCTTGAACGAGAAAAAAATTGTTACTATATTTACTTCTAACCCAACTGAATATTAGAAAACTTTTGTTGCAGCAACTCCTTTATTGATGGCGACGGTACAACCAAGTGAGTGTTTTTATAGCTACAACAACAACGACGTGTATCGAGTTGTTACCCTACCGGTAGTGGAATAATTTAAAAGAAACTTCTATAAACTTAAAATTCTTCTTCCGCCTATTTCCTATTTTTGAAAATATTTTATTCAAAAGATATCAAAAGCCCTATACGAAAAGCGCTAAAATAGAAAATTTCCACAGACCAAAAGAAAAGTTGTGACACTTAATTTGGTAAAAGTGAACATCAGATGTTTCGCTAGCCTTTCACACTAGGTAAAGTTCTATGCCCAGAAATATGATTGGAAACTTTGCAAGCAGACCCCAAATGCAAATAGAGACAAAGAAGAGATTCAAACCCAAAATCTAGCGAAAAAAATTAAATGTAGCAAAATATGAAGCCATTGCTTGTTTGGATACCTAAAAAATTTCAAAATTTCACATTTAATTTCGCACTGCTAAATCGGACATGTTTGTCCATTATAGAAAATTTGTGCACCCCATTTTTGTACTGAATGAAATGTTAATGTCAGCACCAGATGAGAACGCGTTCAAACCTATCGAGTTTTAAATTTATATACATTGTATAGTTATAATACTTTTTTGTTCAGATATATGTGTGTATAAATTTAAAACTCGATAGTTTTGAACACGTTCTTAGCTGGTGATGACTATTAACATTTGTGTATATGTACATGTATAGTAAACATATATATTAATTATATATGCATGTACTGCAAACATAATGTATATAAGCATTTTTCTATTTTCTAACCTATCAGCTGTTGAGGCCAGCGCAATAAATATTATAACGAATTTGGTACAAATCCTCTTATTTGCCCTTCTGCTAAGTTCGAATCACTAAACTGTTGAATAAATAACTCCAATATTGAATAATGGAAAAACGGCCTTTATTAAAGTACTTCACAATACACTTATACTTTGCAACTAGCTTGCTTAACAACCAAACTGATTGATAGCTCAAATGAAACTCTACTATTGCCCGCCAGATTGCGTGCTTAATCAATAACTGCTTGATAGCTCAACTCAAACTGAATTCCAGCGCCTCTACATTTGCTGCCTTTTATACTCTCTAATTTCAACATTTCGTCCTCTAGGCGCTTCCATTTCCAGAATCTTCTAATCCATCAGCTCTCAAACTTCTCAGCTGTAACTACAATTGCACGATTTTATAGCTTCTCTCATTGCATACTTTCAGGAGTATCTCAGATATATGCATGTGTTTGTGCATTGACTCTCCGCTGCTCGTATACGTACATGGTACATATGTGTAGACGCAATTATTGTTTCGGTTATTTAGATACATAATGATTGAATTATTGATGTGAGTTCACGCCACTGCTTAGCATCGGTTTAGAGATAGTAGCACCCCTTAGTTTTGCTAATATTCGTAACAATATTTTAAACAAGGAATAAAACTGATTCAAAACATCGTGTAAACGGTAGTTTTGGTTCTATAAACTCTTTCGGTCTTGGGCTACATTTTTCAAAACTATTCCGGTTTCGGTATCTGATTTTCTAATTTACAGTTTTTTTCAAAAACTGCTGGTTACTTTTAGCTCAAAAAATCAATTACGTTTATCGTTTCATTTACAAATTCTCTCTTTGTGTTAATATGTAAATATTTACATATGCAAAATTTTGTTTTGGAAAGTCTTTTTGCTTCAAAATTTTTTATTATAAACATTATCTACACAGCATTTCTGCTAAGCTAACAAAAACTCATTTGTATTTGGCCAGATCCCTAAATGGGAGTCCTGTCAGAGCCCTAGATTGGTATTTTATTACGCTCAAAATTACTTCCTAAAAGACTCTTTCTGGGATGATTTTTATGTTTAATATAAGGAACTAGGGTTGCACCATGCGCGGATTTTTGACGTAAGGCATTCATAAAATAATTTAAAAAATGTTTAGGTTAAACGGTTTTATTGAAAACATTATTTACATTAAATAATAATAATACTAAAAGCTAGAAAATAATTAGGTAGGTCCTCGGTACTAGTCATTACACTCCTCATTAATCTAGGGCGTTGATCAGACAATTAAATAAAAGCGTTGGGCGCGTGAAATTTCTAAAAATGTGAGGCGTAGCATAACCTGATTAAGGTTCAGTTGGTCTTATATATGACTATCAATAGAAATCTGACGGGCCCAACGCTTTTATTTAATTGTCTGATCAACACCCTAGATTAATGAGGAGTGTGAGAACTAGTACCTAGAACACACCTAATTATTTTCTAGCTTTTAGTATTATTATTACTTAATGTAAGTATTGTTTTCAATAAAACCGCTTAACAAATTTTTTTTAATTATTTTTTTTTTTCAAGTTTTTAGTCTTTATTTAATTGCCTACTATTTCTCATTCTATTCCTATCCTTCCAAAGACCTTACTCAACTCTGCGCGACGAATGTTTGTCCCCCCTCGAAATCCAAGATATTTTGATGTCACTTCTACGGGACTGTATGTAATATGTGTTCCAAATATGAGCCAAATCGGACCAAAAATACGATTTTTTTAAAATCTCGATCCTTGCGCCACCTAGCGGCGATTTATTTTCATAGGTAGCTTTCTATTCGTGTATGTATGTTAGGCTGGGTCGATTTATTAACCGATGTCGCGCCATCGATTTTTCGATAGGATTTGGGCTCAGGAAAAAAAGTTCCACTACGCATACCCAAAAAAATAATTTTCGAACCTACGAAATTTAATTTTTTTGTCTTTTTTTCGTCTTTGATTTTTATGGTTTTTTTCGTGACAGAGTTAAGCTAAATAAAACCGTTTAAAAATGGGGTATATCGGAAAGTACCATTGGAAAGTACGATATTTGGAACGCCTCAAAGTGGGGCATATCAACATCAGCGCTAATCTAACGAAGGCTAGACACAGCAGCAGGGGTACACCGCGAATGCAATTTGTTGTTGCCATCGAAAAATTCCAAAATACTAATAAGCATTGTTAATATGTGAATAATTAGTATATTATAAATTTAAATGAAATTTTTTTAGGTAATATATGCATATCAGTTCTGAAGTCTCGGCATAAGGCTCGAATTTTTCAACACAATTACATTACAGAATGTG
The DNA here is from genome assembly GCF_040869045.1 of Eurosta solidaginis. Classification (NCBI taxonomy): domain Eukaryota; kingdom Metazoa; phylum Arthropoda; class Insecta; order Diptera; family Tephritidae; genus Eurosta; species Eurosta solidaginis. The sequence goes on from NC_090321.1 coordinate 191,505,270, forward strand.
CTAGAAGTGCTTCTCTCGTTTAAATTTGTTTTATCATTTTCAAGATTAATTTTGCTTAATTCCAAATATTTCAATATGTATTGAATACGTCTAAGGATACATTGCGAAGACAATAGAGTATCTGTAAAGTTGCTGCGAGCAAACAACTAAAGTTGCCTCATGTAAACTCGGCTATACTAGAAATGTTTAATACTGGGTGTGTGTCTTTACTGTGTGGTTTTTAAATTTAATAAAACTTATCCATGGTGAATGCACGCATGCTCGCCTACAAACAGAGTGCCGTTTGAATACAATTGTATCCATTTGGATACATTTTAAATGAGTAGGTACAGAGAGATACAAAAAATCTTAAATGGATAAATTTTTAGGCTGGTATGTTCAAAACAAAAAAGGTTCGAAATATGTCAGAAAAACCTCAAATTTTCAAGTAGTATTTTCAAAACATTTAAGACGAAGTAATTTTTTTGACACATTAAATTTAAGAATGATATCTAAGTTGAAATCACTAAAAAATTCGCGGAATTTTCAGATTTATTGTCGTGAGGATGAATATTTTTTTCTCCAAAATTAATCAAATACGATTTTTCTATTGAAGTATTTAAAACAAATTGCTTTCCAGAAAACAGCTAGGTATTATACTTATATTGAAATGGCCATAGCCTGCATAACATTCTGACTAAAAATTTCATTACAGTTCTTCAAACTTTTATTTATCTTTATGACCCTTGCGCCAGTTTTTAAATGAATTATGTATTTTCAACATTTAAATTTTAAATTTTCAGTATATAATGTTACAGCAAAAGTAAATTTCGTAGGTATAAAATATTTGCAGAAACATTTTCTTAAACGTACCTCTTTTTCCCCGCGAAAGTTCGATCGACCTGCGTAGTGTGATGACGGCGTGCTTCGCTTTCCACACCGAAGATCCTGAGTTCACGCCCCGGGCAAAGCAACATCAAAATTTAAGAAACAAGTTTTTTTTATTAAAAGAATATTTTTCTAAGCGGAATCGCCCCTCGGCAGAGTTTGGCAAACACTCCGAGTGTATTTCTGCCATGAAAAGCTCTCAGTGAAAACTTATCTGCCTTGCAGATGCCGTTCGGAGTCGGCATAAAAGAAGTAGGTCCCGTCCCGCCAATTTGTAGGAAATATTAAAAAAGGAGCACGAAGCAAATTGGAGGTTATCGCGCCTTATATTTATTTATTTTTATTTGTTGTACTTATAAATAGTTTTTCTTCTAATAATTATTTTAAAAATGTTGAAGTTATTACTTTAGGTTGTTGTTGTTTTTGTGTAAAAAAAAAAACATTGCTTGTTATAAAACGTTATTAAAAAAAATCTTGTAGATGTGTTCAATAGAAAACTATTTATAACAATGAGATTTATTTAAAACAATTTTTAAATCACAGTAGCACTGGAATGGTAATTATCAGGGAGCGAGTTTTAAGACCTCCATATCTCTAGAAAAAGGCAAAATAAAGTAGCCAAAGGGAAGAAAAAGGCACTAAAACATAAACAAAAGGCAAATAAAAGGAAAAAATATTATATATAAGCAAACAATATATTTATTTTAAATCAGATAAAAATTTCACTTACCTAAAAATTGCTAACGACAAGAACAAAACGAAAAGCACACTTACACGAAGCTTTTGTACTTCTATTTGAATCGAGTTTTTTAACTTAAGAACCTTACTCTATAAAGTTGTAATAACATTTTACCACAAGATGCATCTTAAAATTTTCGGGTAGCATTTTCATCTCGCTGGCCACCTGTGGTCCACTCCTGCATAGCTGGGCCTCCATTCAGCTCAGCAAGCGTCGGGCGGACACCTCCCTCTTGCAGGATAGCAAGATTTTTCTGAGGTTTTGACAGAGCACTGTACAATGGGAGTTCATGCGGTACATCTGAATATACTGGAGACCCCATCCTGCTGCAGCTGGAGGAGATAGGGTGGAATCATCGAGTAACATCATGCTTGATTGCCCAGTTTTTGCCAGAACTAGGCAAAAGTACTTCGGTCGCGAATACTAAGATCTGCAGATGATTTATCCAAGGATGAGATCGGTCTCATTCGAAACTATGTCGTTTACATGCAGCGATTCTTTAAGTAGTATTAGTTACGTCACTGTTGTTTTATGTGGTATCACAACGGAACTTCATGCTGTCCAAATAAGCTTGCCCTACAAGGGCAGCTCCCACATAACCTAGCCTAACCTTGGACCTATGCTACTTGCTTCTTCTAGATCTGAAAACGGTCTCACTCCTTATATCTGGAGTCTTAGCGTAGCAAGCACAGTATATGTTTTGTCGTTTCCTCATGTAACCCACACTTCAAGCGAGAGTGTCGACCCCGAGAGCTTGGCCTCTCACGAGATTCTCGTATACCGAAATACTCATAAATCTCGCGAGCTTTTCGACTAACAATTTAGTCCCTATATTGAATGTATTACTTGTAGTTTCTTTATTCATTACTTTGCCGTTACAATGATACCTCACACAAAACATATTTAAATTATGTTCATAACATTCACATTTTTTTATCGAGAAAACAGGAACCCAGATCCTCTCGAGACTCTCGAATCTAGAGATACTCGTAAAGCTCGTGAGCTTGTCATTGAATGAATTCGCTAAGATGCTAAAAACGTAAAATTGTGTCAGGGTACAGTACGAATGAAAATTAACAAGTCTTTTCACAGTATTGTTAATTGCTGTTTTAAGTTAATGACATCGTAATCATCAGCTTTCCATACATAGAGGGTTTTGTCACAAGAAAATCCCTTTTTTATATGGAAGACAAAAAAATTTCCCTTTTTCCCATTAACTAAATTTCATAGGGAAAACATCCCTCAAAAAGGTAAATTTACCACAATCTGGCGTCACTTGGATCGGGTTATGTTTCACCTAGAAGGCGATATATAACAATACCCTCCAATTAACTACTAATCGACTTTTTTATAAACTTTAGTATTTTTGCATTATTTACATCTGTATAAATACCCGGAAATTGGGGGTGCGCACAACATATCCCTGACGCCCGGTGCATTAGAATCTTCCGTATCATGAATCAGTTCTACCACGTCCAGCACAAATCATAATCACTTGTTAACCCTTTCGAACCTGAAAGCAACCAGTAGGAAAATTCCTGGTTTATTGATTATTTTAGCTTTAGTATAGGCCTTAAAAGTAAAAAATTTTGAAGTGGAGGTTCTACCCCCTCCAGGGAGGTCGAAGGGGGGAATATATATGTTCCATTCGGTTTTTTGAGCCGGACATACAGGTCCTGTTGGGACAAGGAACAGGTTTATAATACATTATTTTTAATTACTAAAAGTTAGAGAATGTCGGCATGCTCTATACGGGACATATTTATACCAACAAATAAACCTAATGGGACACATATAACCGTTACCTGAACTTCAATATACCAGACAGGACAGTTTTTAATGAGTTTAAATGGAAAATTAAGATTTTAGTTATAAGAAAACTTTTTCTGGGATGTATGTATCCCAACAGGTCCGAAAGGGTTAAAACCCTGCCTCCCGGCTTATAACGCGCCGCGAAATCCCACTTTGGTGTTATCGGCACGACAACAGTTTGAAGTACACTCTCTGTTTTCATATTATTTAGATCTGTTGCACCCTATCCACCAATTATCTTTGGTGTTCCCGGTTTTAATATAGTTTTGCAAAGTGGTATTGGTCTTACTGTAGGACTCGGGATAAAGGGTTTAAGCACTTTTATAGCACCTACAAAAAAATTTTTTTTGTTTTGAGACTATAACAAGGTGGAATACTAGAGCGTGCACATTGCGAATATATACAGCGTAGCGCACATCGGTTACACCAGCTACAACGATGAAGAACTTCGGTGCATAAGGCTACAGGCAATGCGCAGCTGTAATCACAATTTGCATAGTGACTAATGAACCAGTGCAATAATATTTGCGTTTATAAAATGGCGACATATGAGGGCTATCTTTTATATCCGAAGAAGTAACATTAATAATACGAAATTGCGATTTCGTATAGATCAATGGTTCCCAACCGGTGGTCCGCGGACCACCGGTGGTCCGCGGAAGCCAAAATATGGTCCGCGAATGATTTGAAATTTAACGGTTGGTAAACAAAAACTATCCACATATGGCATGGCAAAATAACGGTTGCTCCACATATATATATTTATTTTCCATGTATTTTGTTTCTGTAATATGAGCCTAATGCCAAATCGTATTACCAAAAAAGTTATTATGCCAAATTTCGCTGCTGTAGGACCCCCCTCCATAAAATAAGAATACATAAGTGAAATCGGAATAGCGATTGTGATTTTCTTAAAAAGTAACAGCTATTGAAGGTAGCAGTCACTCTCTTCACTGATACTGAAAAAACAGTGCGTCGCTCATAACTAACCCAGTCATTTGTTATATTTCAGTTTCTGTAATAGCATTTCGTATTACTTTACTGTGTGAGGAAGGGAATTGATCATTACCGATCGTTGTTCTTAACTTTATTTTTTGAATTTGTCCGTTAATGGTACAGGTAAGTAGACATTTTAATTAAATTGTTTTCGTTGGTCTAAAAACTTCGATTTCTGGAATACCATGTACATTTTAAAAGCGTATATTTCTGTTTAAGTGAGCTCACGATTATGTGTAAATGGTGTTGAATCAGTGCATATCAAATTGCTGTTGTGATTTGTATATGATTTGATATGATATCGTAATTTTAATGAAACATCAATATAGGTATATGCATATGCACATGTGAAGTAACATGGTTCAATTACAAGGTTACCTATTCCATCCAAGGAAGAACAGCTGATGTTCCTTGTAAGAACACTATCGGTTAGATAACTAGAGGTCACGACTTTAAATGTTTATGGACTTCTAAAAGTCGAATTGATAATTCTAGTGCAAAGATTTGTTATTCGTGGGTTCGTAGTACATTTTTTTTTGTTTTTGTGTTATATAAAAAATAAGTACCTCCCGTGACAAAACCAAAACAAGTAAGTATCGATTAGTTTTCCACCTGCTTACTTGGTTATGCATTTGTCACGAGAGAGCTACTTACTTGGATTTGTTGTGTCACGGGAGAAGCTAGCTTAAGCTACGCGCACACTGCAACCGATTTTTGTAGTCCGGCACGGCCGGCAAATTCGAGCGCGTTCTATTTGCACGGACGAGCAAAAGTTTGTTTACATTCCGGTGAAATCGAATGAAACTTGCGAGCACATTTAAAACACATGTGTGCGGATGTGTGTTTGCTGATGGACGACAAAAGTCGGTTGCAGTGTGATCGTAGTGTAACACCATGATAAATATTTTTTATAATGTCTGAACTTACGGTTTTTTTCCTAGTTTGTATTTAGCTCTATTTTTTTTTTGATTTTATTTTAAGGACATGGCGCCCAAGAGAAAATACGACAGTAACTACATAAAGTTTGGATTTACCTCGATAGAAAATAAGGGAGAAATAAAACCACAGTGTGTTATATGCTCAACTGTCCTCGCAAATGAAGCTTTAAAACCGGCGAAGTTAAAACGCCACTTAGACACGGTACATCCGAATTTGTGTGACCGTCCAGTAGAATTCTTTGAAAGAAAATTAGAAAACCTAAAAAAAATGAAACTCGGACCTAGTGGTACGAGATTTTCAGCATCACAAAAATCATTAGTAGCTTCGTTTGAGATTTCTAAATTGATAGCACAATCTAAAAAACCTCATAAAATCGGGGAACCGCTTGTGAAACCCTGTATGATCAAAGCCGTCGAAGAAGTACTGGGATTAGAGGCCAAGAAAAAAATTCAGGATATACCTCTGTCTAATAACACCGTCAAAGCCCGAATTGAGCTAATGTCAAATGATATAGAGGAGCAACTTGTTCCAAAAATCAAAAAATCTCCATTTTTCGCTTTGCAGTGTGATGAATCGACCGATATTTCAAATTGTTGTCAACTACTGGTATTTGTTCGCTTTTTAGATGAAAACGTAATTAAAGAAGAATTATTGATTTCACGGGAGCTGGAAACAACATCGAAAGGTATGGACGTCATGAATTCAATAGCGGAATATTTTGGTAAGCATAATCTGATGTGGGATCACCTCGTTTCTCTCTGCACTGATGGTGCTCCAGCAATGTTAGGTTCACGTTCTGGTTTGTCGACTTTAGTTAAACAGAAAAATCCCAATGTAATAACGTCACATTGCTTAATTCATCGCCAGGCATTAGCTTCTAAGACTTTACCCGTATGCCTTAATGATACGTTGCAAATGGCCATAAAAGTTGTGAATGTAATTAAAAGCAGCGCATTAAATACACGCCTTTTCAAAAAGTTGTGCACTGATATGGAGTCTAACCATGAAGCACTTCTTTTTCACACAGAATTTCGATGGCTTTCGAAAGGTAATATGTTGGCAAGATTGTACGAACTAAGGGCAGAGGTTGAGATATTTCTGGTTGATAAAAAAATGAATGATATTTCAAAACAGTTTACTAATCCGACGTGTCAGATAAATTTGGCTTATCTTGTGGACATTTTCGAACATTTGAATAAACTGAATATGCAACTGCAAGGTTCCGGAAATAAACAATTACAAAACGTCGGAAATATATTCATTTTTGAAGACAAACTTCGAGCTTTTATTTGCAAACTTCAGTTGTGGATGAGTAAACTTGAAGAAAAAAATTATTCTGCGTTTGCGACATTTAAAACTCTTGTGGAAGACAAAAAGTATGGCTCGAGTGTAGCAAATATCCAAAAAAACATTAAAACTCATTTACAAATGTTGATTGATGAATTCAATCGTTACTTCCCAGAATATGCCGAAGAAGCTATAGTTGATCAAAAACTGATTCGTAGCCCTTTTACCATGAACGTAAGTGAAGTTACTGAAGGAATCCAGGAAGAACTGATAGAACTCCAAAATGACAGAAACTACAAGGATGCTTTTGAATCGAATTCAATAGAGTCGTTTTGGTGTAAAAAAGCTATTTTTTATAACAAACTTCGAGAAATTGCCTTGCTTTATTTGATATGTTTTTCAACGACTTATTTATGTGAGCAGAGATTTTCTGCTTTGTTGGTAATTAAAAACAAGGCAAGGAATCGTTTGGAAGTAAGTGATGATCTGCGTGTAGCTTTAAGCAACAGCATTAGCCCGAGGATCCACGAGCTCGTACAGAATATACAAGCTCAAAAATCACATTGATACCAAATTACCGAACATTTTTTAAATTTATTTTTGTGTACATAAATACCCATTGAGGTTTTAAATAATGTTCAATTTGATTTTTAAATTTTTTTATTATACCTACTTAACTAGTGGTCCCTGGCACCAACAGAAAGGTAAAAGTGGTCCATGGCCTAGAAAAGGTTGGGAACCAATGGTATAGATCAAAAAGCAGGTAACTACGATAAACAGTAGCGCGAAATAATTGCAAGAATTCCATTTAGCTTTTTATTTACCGCCGGTTGTTAAGTTTAAGCAAAGAAGAAAACATTTGTATTTGTATTTATATAAATTATAGCTTATGGAAATGTTTGGTTAAATGCGACTGTTAAAGTTTCAAAAGCAGGTAAACAAACAGCTTTTGTTCCACAAAAATAAACAAATTCAAGATAATAATAAATATGCCTACAAAATGAAGCTATTCTTTTTCAAAATAATATTTTATTATCACAGTGGAACTGAGCAAATACATACATAAATGAATGGATTTTTAGTCATTAAACACAGAAACGTAAACAGAGTCCACTTATTTAGTTCAGTCTGTTTCTAAACTTTATGTTCTTTTTTTATGTTCTTTTTTTACTGTCATAAAACAAAAGCTGGAAGCAGTGCACTACATTTTGAGCACCAATACCGTTCGAAGTTGAGTGGGCGGTCATAGAGCGTTTTCAGCGAATAGAACTGTTTTTAATACGTTGCAAACTTGTTTTCGTTCGTTGAGTGATCGAAAATTTGTTCTATGAACGGCAAAGTTGAATAGTTGCCAAATAGTCAAATGAAATAGTTATCCTTAAATTTTAAGGAAAAGTACTTCTTAAATTTTATTAAACGCACTATAATACTAATAGTAACAAGTAAGGAAGGCTAAGTTCGAGTGTAACCGAACATTACATACTCAGTTGAGAGCTGTGGAGACAAAGTAAGGGAAAATCACCATGTTGTAAAAAGAACCTAGGGTAACCCTGGAATCTGTTTGTATGACATTTGTATCAAATGGAAGGTATTAAAGAGTATTTTAAGAGGAAGTGGGCCGTAGTTTTATAGATGGACGCCATTTTGGGATATCGCCATTAAGGTGGATCAGGCTTGACTCTAGAATTTATTTGTACGATATTGGTATCAAATGAAATGTGTTAATGATAATTTTAAAAGGGAGTGGGCCTAAGTTCTATAGGTGGACGCCTTTTCGAGATGTCGCCATAAAGGTGAACCATGGGTGACTCTAGAATTTATTTTGTACGATATGGGTATCAAATGAAAGGTATTAATGAGTATTTTAAAAGGGCGTGGGCCTAAGTTCTATAGATGGACGCCTTTTCGAGATATCGCCATAAAGGTGGACCAGGCGTGACTGGAGAATTTGTTTGTACGATATGAGTATCAAATGAAAGGTGCTAATGAGTATTTTAAGAGGGCGTGGGCCTTAGTTCTATATGTGGACGCCTTTCCGAGATATCGCCATAAAGGTGGACCAGGGGTGACTCTAGAATTTGTTTGTACTATATGGGTATCAAATGAAAGGTGTTAATGAGTATTTTAAAAGGGAGTGGGCCTTAGTTCTATAGGTGGACGCCTTTTCGAGATATCGCCATAAAGGTGGACCAGGCGTGATTCTAGAATTTGTTTGTACGATATGAGTATCAAATGAAAGGTGCTAATGAGTATTTTAAGAGGGCGTGGGCCTTAGTTCTATATGTGGACGCCTTTCCGAGATATCGCCATAAAGGTGGACCAGGGGTGACTCTAGAATTTGTTTGTACGATATGAGTATCAAATGAAAGGTGCTAATGAGTATTTTAAGAGGGCGTGGGCCTTAGTTCTATATGTGGACACCTTTCCGAGATATCGCCATAAAGGTGGACCAGGGGTGACTCTAGAATTTGTTTGTACTATATGGGTATGAAATGAAAGGTGTTAATGAGTATTTTAAAAGGGCGTGGGCCTAAGTTCTATAGATGGACGCCTTTTCGAGATATCGCCATAAAGGTGGACCAGGGGTGACTCTAGAATTTGTTTGTACGATATGAGTATCAAATGAAAGGTGCTAATGAGTATTTTAAGAGGGCGTGGGCCTTAGTTCTATATGTGGACGCCTTTCCGAGATATCGCCATAAAGGTGGACCAGGGGTGACTCTAGAATTTGTTTGTACTATATGGGTATCAAATGAAAGGTGTTAATGAGTATTTTAAAAGGGAGTGGGCCTTAGTTCTATAGGTGGATGCCTTTTCGGGATATCGCCATAAGCATGGACCAGGGGTGACTCTAGAATGGGTTTGTACAATATGGGTATCAAATGAAAGGTGTTAATGTGTATTTTAAATTGGCGTAGGCCTTAGTTCTATAAGTGGATGCCTTTTCGGGATATCGCCATAAACGTGGACCAGGGGTGACTCTAGAATGCGTTTGTATAATATGGGTATCAAATGAAAGGTGCTAATGAGTATTTTAAAAGGGAGTAGGCCTTAGTTCTATGGGTGGACGCCTTTTCGGGATATCGCCATAAACGTGGACCAGGCGTGACTCTAGAATGCGTTTGTACAATATGGGTATCAAATGAAAGGTGTTAATGAGTATTTTAAAAGGGCGTGGGCCTTAGTTCTATAGGTGGACGCCTTTTCGAGATATCGCCATAAAGGTGGACCAGGGGTGACTCTAGAATTTGTTTGTACGATATGGGTATCAAATGAAAGGTATTAATGAGTATTTTAAAAGGGCGTAGGCCTTAGTTCTATAGGTGGACGCCTTTTCAAGATATCGCCATATAGGTGGAAGAGGGGTGACTCTAGAATTTGTTTGTACGATATGGTTATCAAATGAAAGGTGTTAATGGTTATTTTAAAAGGGAATGGGCCTTAGTTCTATAGGTGGATGCCTCGAAAAGGCATAAAGGTGGGCCAGGGGTGACTCTAGAATTTTATTGTACGATATGGGTATCAAATGAAATGTGTTAATGAGTATTTTAAAAAGGAGTGGGCCTTAGTTCTATATGTGGACGCCTTTTCGATATATCGCCATAAACATGTAACAGGGGTGACTCTAGAATATGTTTTTACGATATGGGTATCAAATTAAAGGTATTGATGAGGGTTTTAAAATGGAATGGCCCTTAGTTGTATATGTGAAGGCGTTTTCGAAATATCGACCAAAATGTGGACCAGGGTGATCCAGAACATCATCTGTTGGTTACCGCTAATTTATTTATATATGTAATACCACGAACAGTATTCCTTCCAAGATTCCAAGGGCTTTTGATTTCGCCCTGCAAAACTTTTTCATTTTCTTCTACTTAATATGGTAGGTGTCACACCCATTTTACCAAGTTTTTTTCTATAGTTAAATTTTGCGTCAATAGACCAATACAATTACCATGTTTCATCCCTTTTTTAGTATTTGGTATATAATTATTGTATTTTTTTCATTTTTCGTAAGTTTCGATATCGAAAAAGTGGGCGTGGTCATAGTCGGATTTCGGCCATTTTTCACACCAATACAAAGTGAGTTCAGATAAGTACGTGAACTGAGTTTAGTAAAGATATATCGATTTTTTCTCAAGTTATCGTGCTAACGGCCGAGCGGAAGGACAGACGGTCGACTGTGTATAAAAACTGGTCGTGGCTTCAACCGATTTCGCCCTTTTTCACAGAAAACAGTTATCGTCCTAGAATCTAAGCCTCTACCAATTTTCACCAGAATTGGTAAATTTTTGTTCGACTTATGGCAATAAAATTATCCTAGACAAATTAAATAAAAAGGGCGGAGCCACGCCCATTTTGAAATTTTCTTTTATTCTTGTATTTTGTTGCAACATATCATTACTGGAGTTGAATGTTGACATAATTTACTTATATACTGTAAAGATATTAACTTTTCTTTTAAAATTTGAAATTAAAAAAAATTTTTTTTAAAAAGTGGGCGTGATCGTTCTCCGATTTTGCTAATTTTTATTAAGCAGACATATAGTAATAAGAGTAACGTTCCTGCCAAATTTCATCATGATATCTTCAACGACTGCCAAATTTCAGCTTGCAAAACTTCTAAATTACCTTCTTTTAAAAGTGGGCGGTGCCACGCCCGTTGTCCAAAATTTTACTAGTTTTCTATTCTGCGTCATAAGTTCAACTCACGTACCAAGTTTCATCGCTTAATCCGTATTTGGTAGTGAATTATCGCACTTTTTCGATTTTTCGAAATTTTCGATATCGAAAAAGTGGGCGTGGTTATTTTCCGATATCGTTCATTTTAAGTAGTGATCTAAGATGAGTGCCCAGGAACCTACATACCAAATTTCATCAAGATACCTCAAAATTTACTCAAGTTATCGTGTTAACGGACAGACCGACGGACGGACGGACATGGCTCAATCGAATTTTTTTTCGATACTGATGATTTTGATATATGGAAGTCTATATCTATCTCGATTCCTTTATACCTGTACAACCAACCGTTATCCAATCAAAGTTAATATACTCTGTGAGCTCTGCTCAACTGAGTATAAAAATTGTTCATCAGTTGTGTTCGTTGAAAGCGGTCATAATTAAAATCTTGTGTTTTTTGTTGGTGAGATGTTAGTTTGTTTTGGACTTAAAAGTCTGTTCATCTTTCACATATTCGTAAAACTTATTGAGTTTTAGACGTCTCCTGTATGACGGCGGCCGCCCTGGTGTGATGATAGCTTGCTCCGCCTACCACACCGCCCTGTGCAAGTTTTTTCAATCAGAATAAAATTTTCCAAGCAGGGTCGTCCCTTGGCAATGATCTGGCAAGCACTCCGAGTGTATTTCTGTCATGAGAAGCTCTCAGTGAAAACTCATCTTCCCTGCAGATGCCGTTCGGAGTCGGCATAAAACAAGTAGGTCCAGTCCCGCCAATTTGTTGGAGAAATTAAAAGGAGCACGACGCAAATTGGAGAGAAGCTCGACCTAAAATATCTTCGTAGGTTATCGCACCTAACATCTATTTATTGTATCTGTATGAATATAGACGTTGAGTTTACATCGCTCTGAGAAGCTAAAATTTAAATAAGGGGTTGCCTACACAGGAAGTGTGATTATTCTAGCAGCGTAATTTATTGAATAATTCCGTTTGTGGGTGGTCGCCGTGCTGTGGGAGCGTGCTCCGCCTGACACAACTGAAGTCGCGGGTTGAAGTCCCCATTGGTTGAATGCCTTGTTCAGGCAGATACAAATACTAATCGCTTTGTGAAACAATAGATAATAACAAAAGCGAGCAAGAGTAAAAAACGGTATTGATGAAAATTACTATAATAATAAAATGAACACCTATTAAATGACAAAATCACATACAAATCCTAAAAATTATTAAGGAAAAACAACAATATCATAAATGAAATTTACATATCTAAGGATACATCTTGAAGAAGCAACTAACTTGCACTGCGGCTACAGCGCCATGCTACAAATTTTCAAAGCATATTGCACTTACATAAAAAAAACATAATTTGTGACACTGGAAATGTAAAATTTCCTAGTTTAATGTTGTTTTATCGGCCCATTAGTTGGTATGTATTCACAAAAAAATTGCTTTGTTACACAAACACTTTCACATACAGTTTGTTATTTTTATGAAAATATAACTTATGACATGAGGTCACATATCTGAGTCTAGGCAGCATAGATAACGTAGAGTTTTTAATATTGCTTTGCAAAGTTTTAAAATGCAACAACAAAATATATTTGTAAAATATTTTCTAGTATTTTTACATTTTCGATATCCTAGCCCATGTATATTTGTGTAGTACAAGAACGTGATAACTACGTTTTTAAATAAAAATAAGAAAAGTTTTTGCAGGAAAACCTGCCGTGGCAGTTTTTATGAAAACCATGGTTGTTGTTGTTATTGTTGTGTTAACAGTACTTAGCTGCATTCAATGGGTGCGACCACTCACAAATTGTCATCTAAGTCCATTAACGGAAGTCCAAGGAAACTGGCAGTTTCAAAGGGGCGGACCATAGAGATATTGGTGTTAGAAGAGTAGGTTTCACATTACAATTGAAAATATGGTTGGTGGCATGTGGAGACACATCGGGGTTGATTCTGGACAAGTAATAGTTTAACCTGGTACAGTATCCATAACGAAGTTGGGACAGGGTGACTCGCGTCTCCCTTGATAGTGTGCTTTCTTCTTCTGCAAGAATGGGATACTGCATATTGATAACTGGGTTCACCGTGCGTGTCCTGGCAAATGCGTTTACAGATTCTGTGTGGAATTTGCCTATAGCTTTCTTATGCTTGTCTGGATCAAACGGCTGTGTTGGCAGGTGCCGAAACCCCATTTGAAAACCATGGTCGTTTTCTCAATCGCATCAGCGATAATAAACTATACCAAAATTAACGAAAAAAGCTATGAAAGGAATAATCGTTGAGAGTTGAAGTGTATAAAGTGTAAAGCTTTGTATAGGGGACATGTGGGACTATATGTACGTATGCTCAGCGAAAATGATCTGTACGAAGCCCGTTTTATGAAAAATACCATGGTTTCGCTGTTGCAAATAAAAGTTATAATTTTGCTGTACATTAACTTTAAAAAACCGACGAAAATTATGTATTTCTCTCTTAAAGTATTTCTACGGTCACTACAGCTCTACAAAGAACGTTTTTAGTTTTTTTTTTTGGTCAATACTGGTAACACCTCAGCTCATTTGGTGATATTTGAAGACAAAAAAAAATTAGGAGTTCCCTAATTTTATTCAGTTAGTTTTAAGGCAACAGTGAAGGATTCTCTGTATATAATGGTGTGGTACGCCGCATTCAAAACCGTGAGAGTTGCTTGAATTTTGTTAATGGGGAGTTAAACTAACTCCGCCGCCTACATTGACATCATTCAAGACGGCATCTCACCAAGAATTTGGCGTCTAATCGAGCGCGGAAGCTGGTTTTATTAGAGCCAAGGACTTTCTAATTACCTCAACTGAGGGCGGCCCAATGAGTGCATAAAGTCACCGATTCAATATATTTCGTTCGGAATCACCTAAGGAATTATATAACAGCCGTGTTTTTTTTTTACATGTATATACGTCTACGTTTTGGGGTAAAATAACGCGTATCCTCACTTAGATAATGTTTAGGAGACCCATCTAGCGGCAGTGGTTAAATAACTAGCTACAGAACATGTTGTACCGAAAAGCGCAGACACAAGCCTCTGGTGGCCATAGTGTATAGGCTATAGCTGAATCGGTTGCGTGAATAGTGGACAGACATCATTTGTAGAGGTGAATAGAATCAGTGTAGAGCTGAAACATAGACACATATTTCAGTTGCCGCTGAGTATAATGCGTATTGAAATTTAGGAGTACTAACTTTCTGGGCAGCAATTCAGAAGTGTAGATAAAGTTTAACGCTTAGCACTCCAAATAAAGTTTAAGGGTATATGTATATAGATGCAAAAAAAAAAACACAGCTAATGTTCTCCGCCGACGCTTTCTATAATTTTTCGTGATTTGTCCTTTTTAAACAATTATGTTAATTTGAAGATGCTAACAAAGATTAGCGAAACGTTGGGAAAATAGTGGAATAATCTAGTTTTATTTGCACGCTGGACTTAGATCAGAAAAGCCTGTTAATTTTCTTTTTCAAGAATACCACTATTACTTTCTAACTTTCTCGCCTTAATATAACACATAAAGTGTTAAGGAATCATCGATATGCACCTCAATAACGAAAAAGTTGCGTTATGGAGCTGTATTGACTGTGGAAACTCCATAACGGAGAAACAATTTTCTTCGCCTTTTTTTTTTTTTTGACCGTCAGTGTACTTTGTAATAAACTGTGTATGTCGCAGGGCTTAACTTTCGTGGTGATTTCAAAATGAATTTTCGTATATTATGCGTGGGAAATATAAAGAGCAATAAAACAATTTTTCTTTTTTTATTTTTAACGTAAAACAGGTTTATTTCAAACTAATTAATATCAATAGCAAATAACTTTTTATTCCTAAATTAAGTTTTAAAAAAATATCCGAGGAGTGTACCCGTATCGTTCCAGGCTTTTCTTGAACTTCCAAATGGCTGTTTTGAAATTTCAAGCGCCTGTACGAAGTTTAAATGTAAAATAAATACAAACACTTAACATTGAAAGTACAAGCATTACAACAAACTAAAAAGTTTTTATTTATACCTAAAACTATCTTGTGACTTGGTAATTTAGACTACTCAAATTGAACTTGAAGTCATATAATTTCGGTGTTCTTAAAAAGAAAAAAAAATTAACTTTTCAGAGTGCAACAGTTTTTCAGACAGTGGCAGGTACAAACATTTTAACGCAAAACCCGAATTGAAATTTCAAAATTAAAACATGAAATTCAGTTAATCATTTTAGAGAATTGGCTTTTTCAAATATTTTTCATGGCTGTCGAAAAATATTTGACGCTTATCGATGCTTTTTACGTTAGCAAGATAAATTAGGAAAATGTGTATACTTAAGAGCTTCAAACTGATATAAATAAAAGATAAAGTTTTATGTATACATTATCAAAATAGAATAAATTCCTGGTATTTATGATTTCATTAAGTTAAAACGTTTTCATGGCTGCGAAAACGTTTTAACTGAGCTTTGAGGTTTTTTAACAGAGCACAGATAATATTTTTATGAGTTTTTTTTTATCCAGTATGTTTTGAAATCAGGAAGTATGTTCAATAGTTTGAAAATAATATAAGTTACTGCTTCTATTTTTGTTTTGACATTACAGTGGCTGTTAAAATGCTTTACCGTTTTGTATCTAAAATGAAAATTTGGGCATTTAATGAAACTTTCATTATTAGGGGTAAAGTATTTCATCCGTTCCACTTAAAAAGCTTCATCGCTTCGATTTGAATGAAATTTGGTGAAATTGCTGTGCTATATAGTAGTGTTCGCTTAAGTTCGCTCCTAATTTTTGGATGGTTACGGAGATATAAGCGTCTGAATTCTCAATTTTTTTTGTGAAAGCCTTTTTCCTATAAATCATAAGTCGTGTAATTGGCTTTCTAAGAAGAAATGAATAAAACGGTTTCTAAAGTATTTTTTCCATTCTTTTTGAATATAAATATAAAAAAATTTTTTTGAAATATTTTAGTAAAAATTTTATTAAAAAAAAAATTCTTTTTAATTTTTTTCAAAGAGGGGCATTTTTCATATTTTTATTTTTAAATAAAAACTTGATATTTTACCTTTAAAATGATACCTATTTTATTTTGGCACGCGAAAATTTCTTTAATACATTTTTATTTTAAACATATAGAGTTCCAGCTAAAATCCACCCATAATTTTTTTTTTATTTTTTATTTTTTTTTTCAAGTTTGAACATTTTATGTATTTTTATTTCTATTTTTAAGTAACAGCTTGATATTTTTCCTTTAAAACGATACCTATCTGGTTATGCTGCCCGAAAATTTCTTTGATACATTTTTTTTTTTTTTTAACATAGAGGTACAGATAAAAATTCACCCACATAATGCCATTATATTAATTTTATAATCACTTGAACACCTGTATATTATTCTGTGTATAAAACCATTTTATTTATTTCATTCTACAGGTTGTACTTACAGGCTATTGCTAGTTTAGTGAATAAATTTAATCTAAAATTATACATACTGGCATTAAAATCTATTCAGCTCAAAGTCAATATAGTAGAGTTGTACATACAAATGTTTTTTTTTTTTTTTTTTGGGAAATTCTTGGCTGCTAGTATGAAGGAAAATCTTTTTACTTCAAGCTGTGTTGTAGAAGCAGGAATAAATGAATCATATTTTTGTGTTCCAAGTATTGGTTCAGCTGAATGAAAACGATCTTTTAATTCGTTGCCTGTTTTTGCATGACTCTCCTTAGAACTGAACTAAATCTCTGTATGAAGTAAGTTTCCTTTGGCCCACTGATAAAAAGAATCGCAATTAAGAATTTGACTATCCGTTGAAGCTTGTAAACTGGCACGCCTTGCAAGTCTTTTCAAGTTTCGACCAACTCCATCACATGCGCCTTTGCCATGTGCACTAGCATGGAAATGCCATTCTGCTGGAATACCGAAATCTTCCTCGTGATGTACAAGGTTTTGAAAGTTGTACTTGCTTTTTAAATTGTGTGCTGCCCCGTCAGTAAAGTATATAATTCTGGTAACTTTGAAGTTGTTAGTTAAATACTTCATCAGTCGTTGTTGGAAAGCATATACAGCTACTGTGTCATGTTTCAGACTCTCTGATAAAATTGCCATACTTTTATGTGAAACAGTATTTCCTTCCTTATAATAAAAAACGACAGTGAATATCGTCATACGGTCATTATTCTAGTGAAAATATTGTGCAGCATTTTGAGCAATGAAAGAGTAATTTTCAGCAAAGTCACATGTTACGAGAAATTCGCCTTCTTTTAGATTTTCTTTTTTTTTTTGTTTTCATTCAGCTGAACCAATACCTGGAACACAAAGATTTCATTCATTTATTCCTGCTTCTACAACACAGCTTGAAGTAAAAAGATTTTCCCTTCGTACTAGCAGCTAAGAATTTCTCAAAAACAAAAAAAACATTAGTATGTACCACTCTACTATATTGACTTTGAACTGAATAGATTTTAATGCCAGTATGTATAATTTTAGATTAAATTTATTCACTAAACTAGCAATAGTCTGTAAGTACAACCTGTAGAATGAAATAAATAAAATGGTTTTATACACAGAATAATATACAGGTGTTCAAGTCATTATAAAATTAATATAATGGCATTATGTGAGTGAATTTTTATCTGTACCTCTATGTTAAAAAAAAATGTAAGAAAGAAATTTTCGGGCAACATAACAAGATAGGTATCATTTTAAAGGAAAAATATCAAGCTTTTACATAAAAATAGAAATAAAAATACATAAAATGTTCAAACTTGAAAAAAAAATAAAAAATAAAAATTATAAAATTTATGGGTGAATTTTAGCTGGAACTCTATATGTTTAAAATAAAAATGTATTAAAGAAATTTTCGCGCGCCAAAATAAAATAGGTATCATTTTAAAGGAAAAATATCAAGCTTTTATCTAAAAATAAAAATAAAAATGTGAAAAATGCCCCTCTTTGAAAAAAAATTAAAAAAAATTTTTTAATAAAATTTTTACTAAAATATTTCTAAAAATTTTTTTTATATTTATATTCGAAAAGAATGGAAAATATACTTTAGAAACCGTTTTCTTCATTTCTTCTTAGAAAGCCAATTACACGACTTATGATTTATAGGAAAAAGGCTTCCACAAAAAAAATTGAGAATTCAGACGCTTATATCTCCGTAACCATCCAAAATTTAGAAGCGAACTTAAGTGAAATTAACTCTACTATATAGCACAGCAATTTCACCAAATTTCATTCAAATCGAAGCGATGAAGCTTTTTAAGTGGAATAGTTGATATACTTTACCCCATTAACGAAATTCCCTTGAAACAATAAAATTTCTAATTATAAACATTGTTATTATATATTTAAAATTTTCAGCAAGTTATTCAAGCATCGCTTATCAACATGTTTACATATCTGATTGTGTTGTAAGAATGTTGTTGCTATCCGTATATTACAATTTACTTGCTAATAAAACATTGGTGCTTATTTTTAATGTGTGCATATTATATTTTAGATTGTAGTTTGCTTTTATATACAAAATAGCACTACTTTTTTTTGTAAAAATGGAACATCTTAAAGCTTCAACTATCGCATTTTTTAATTTATGTACATATGTATATATATATCTGTACAAAAAAGTATAATACCAATACATATATATTTATTTTATATAGATATACTGTATACATAAGTACATAATAAATGTAATAATATATATGTATAAAAAAAACATTTGATTGTGCACAGATTTCTCAAAAAGCATTTTTCTATTATCTAAACTGTCAGCTGTTGGGGTCAACGCAATAAATATTTTAAATGAGGTATGAAACCTTTGAATCGACACAGTGTGTAAGCTGTGATTTTACCTTTATAAAATTTGTTTAGTTTCGGTTGTATTTTTCAAAACTATTCCGGTTTCGGTTTGCAATTTGCAATAAAACGTTGGTAAACAAATTTGATATAATACATACATATGTGACCCGGTCTATGAAAAGGAGGCTTATGACTCAAAAAAAAGAAGAGCACAAACGTCCTGAAGAAATGCATTGTTTATCTTTAACATCTGTTTCTCGCAATTTCTTTTTTGAGTCGTGAACCACCTTTTCTTAGACCGGGTCACATATATCCTTTTTTCAGATACTCATAGTTAAACAGCTTCAGCGTCTACCTTTTTTAACTCAAAATATCAGTTACGTTTATCGTTTCGCTTCCAAATTCTTTCTTTGTTTTAATATGTCAACATTTTCATATGCAACATTTTGTTTTGGTAAGTCTTTTTTCTTCAAAATCTAATATTATCTACACAGCATTTTTGTTAAGCTTACAAATACTCATACATTTTTCGTTTTTGTAAATGCATATAAATGTATGTATATACAACAGCAAATAACCCTACATATGTACATGCAGCTTTTCTTCTTGTTTTCTTTAGTCAGGCAACAACAATTAATTTTTTATGTATTTGGCAAAGTAAATGAGTCACAATTTCGTGGTTGGGGTCTCTCACCTTGTAAATAATCACTTCTACTCTCTAATACTAATTAATTGTCTTTATATGTTATTAATATTCACTTCATATTGCATTGCTTGCTGTGGAACTTTCACATATTTACACATTGTCGGTGAAAGTGCAAAACCGCGCAAAACACTTTTACAAAACCGCGTCAGCGAAATTTTTGTCAAAAATGAGATATGCTCAATAGAGACTCCTGATATTTCTCTCTATTCGGAAGTAAAATGACAAATTGACAGCGTTATTGCAAAACTGTGAATAAAAAGTAGCACAAAATAAAATTGCAAAGCCCCATTTGTCCTAGTTTTTTAGAGATAGGGAACTTGCTCTTATACGAAAATGCATTTAAATTCCGAAAATTTAATTTGATTGTGTATCTGTAAATACAGAGCTGCTCAACCGCTATAAACTTATGTTTTTATTTTGCCCGGCAGAAAAGGCACAGATACAAATTCACACTTTGAATATAAAAAAAGTTTCATAGCACTCCCATTTGCCCTCACATATAAATTCAATTCATATGAAAGTGCCTGAATTCCATATGAAAGTGCAAAGAAAAAGCACTTCCATATGAAGCTAAGGCACTTCGGTATGATGATCAAATAAACATTCATAAATTGATAATACAAAAAAAATTTTCAAAAATATTGTAGCATTGAGAAAATTTTTAATTCAAAATTTATTCATTATAAAAACCACCAAAATTCTTTAGAGATTTAAAATAATTTCTTTTTTTTTTCAATTTAAAAGAAATTCAATGTACATATCATTTTTTTTTCCTTTACTAACAAATTTGATACACAATATCTATACATACGTTAATTTTTTGTATGTGTATTGCGATTTGCACTTCAATATAAAAATTTTTGAACAGCCCCGGTAAATTGTAAATGTTTACAAAAAATACGAGAAAACTATTTTTCAATATTTTTCGACTTGGAAATTTCAAGTTATTTTCATAAACGTTTGTTCATGAGATAGAATGGCTGCTGTTAAACCGTTTCATGGATTCTCCAACAACCCATTAGAATTGCCATTCTTCCTTTTATGTATGCATGAAATGAAGAATTAATTTATATATATACACGGCCGCCGTTGTGTGATGGCAGCTTGCTCCGCCTAACACACCGAACACCCTGGGTTTACGCCTCAGCCAAAGCAACATCAAAATTTTAGAAATAAGTTTTTTCAATTAGAAGAAAATTATTCTAAGCAGGGTCATCCCGTCGGCAGTGTTTGGCAAGCACTGCGAGTGCATTTCTGCCATGGAAAGCTTCTCAGTGAAAACTCTTCTGCCTTGCAGATGCCGTTCGGAGTCGGCATTAAACAAGTAGGTCACATCCCGCGAATTTGTAGGGAAAACTAAAAGGAGCACGACACAAATTGGAGGAGAAGCTCAGCTTAAAATCTATTCGAAGGTTATCGCGCCTTACACTTATTTATTTATACACATCATGCGCTGTTCCAGGGGGGGGGGGGGGCTTTTTTGAATTGACTGTAATGAAGTATATAATACTAATCTACATAATAGTTTCTTATCACACAAACAATTTTTACTAATTTTTAACTCTTCTTGCTTTTTTACGTTATTATTACATATATTTAAAAATAAAAGTCCCCCCCCCCCCCCCTAGAACGTGAAAAAGCTAGAAAAATTAAAAATTAGTAAACATCCGTTTTGTGATAATATACTAATATGTAGATTAGTATTATATATTTCATTACAGTGAATACAAAAAAAGTTCCCCCCCTGGAACCACGCATGATACAAATACATATATATTTTGTATGCGTTAATATTTTAAAATGATTGAAATAAAATGTATCTTATACAGGATTGCGTAATTCTAAATCCTTTTCGAATTGAACCTCAAATAGAAGATACTTTTAATTTTTTATTTGATTCGACATCCAAATAAAAAATATTTTTTATTTGTTATTTGATCCTTCAGCTAAATCAAAGATACTATTTACACCTTTCATGCAAATGGGGTGATATATTAAGTTTGGTCCGAGTGCCGAAATTGTAAGTCCATAAAGGAGAACAGATAGACCCACCGATAAAAATACGGACATGATCAGGATGATGATCTGAATTGATTTGGCCATGTCCGTCTGTCTGCCTGTTCGATCTCAAACTAGTCTCTCAATTTTGAGATATCTTAATGAAATTCGGTGAGAGGGTATATGTGTATTGCTTTCAGATTATAACTGTATCGGAAACGACCGGATAGGAATACTACAGCATATGTTTCTTAGCGATCTCTCTGGCCTCTTCATAGCTGATCCCCCTAGCAAAGGCCGTAGAGAGAAAATCCGAGCCTGGGACTAAACAATTCACGGGCCCCCTATAAAAAATCCACTAATACATTTGATTAACTTGAATTAATGACGTCTCATTCATGAATAATTATTGATGGATTACATCAAAAATTTGATTTTTGATTTTTGGACTAAGAGCTGACAATAAAATTAACACAGAATATTTACTATTTATACTATTTTATTGTAATGTAGAAATAAAATTCTCTTTTAACAGCAACATATTGTTTCAAATAATCTTTTCTAGTTATTTGGTAACATTTTAATAAATTTCTGATAAATTTAATGATGATTACAAATTTTAATTATCCAATATAGAAAGTTCTATATCAGAGAAGTGGCTTTACTTGCTTATTCGCTGCAAAATTTGTATAATATGTAATATCAAAATTTAACTACCTTGCCAAAACGGATTCAACACAAAGCGTGGCAAGTCTTGAAACTCGCTCTTGAGATGAACACGATCTATGAAAGTTTTTGATTCTTGAAAGGACGCTGAAGGAACGTTCTGCACTAGCTACAGTGACAGGTATAGTGTAAAAGATACGTAAAGCAACACAAATGTTGGGGAAAGTCGTATACAGATTTTGAACATATGTAGATGGAAGCCACCGGCCACCATGGTGTGATGGTAGCGTGCTCCGCCTACCACACCGTATGCCCTGGGTTCACAGCCCGGGCAAAATCAAAATTTTAGAAATAAGGTTTTTCAATTAGAAGAACATTTTTCTAAGAGGAGTCGCGAATCAGCAGTGTTTGGCAAACGCTCCGGGTGTATTTCTGCCATGAAAAGCTCTCTGTGAAAACTCGTCTGCCTTGCAGACGCCGTTCGGAGTCGGCATAAAACATGTAGGCCCCGTCCGGACAATTTGTAGGACAAATCAAGAGGAGCACGCAAATTGGAGAGAAGCTCGGCCTTAGAACTTATCGGAGGTTATCGCGCCTTACATTTATTTTTGTTTTATTTAGATGGCATTTAGCAATTCCAATTGTGACAGACCTTTATCAAAATTTGCTTCGTAAATATGTTTCAAGTAAATTATTTCGCTTTCTAAGCTTTGAGAAATGTCCGACTTGTATTTTTCGACAAATTTTGCTGCGCTCGCCCGAACCGTGTTTTCATCCATGTCTTCAAAATGCCACAAAAAGGAAAACGTCTCGCTCAAATTTCTCATAGCTGCAAATCGTTCAGTAATGCCAGTGATTACCGAATCAACGATCACCAGGAATGTATTGTTTTTAATTTCTGACTCTGAATCATCCGTAATCATCTCATTTAAATTATCTTCAGAACGTCTTTTGGGTTTTCTCTTTCAAATGTCCGGAAACTTTGGCGAGATGTTTAATTGAATAGCAACTGTTTTTCATTCGTTTAAAATTGTTTCCCATTGATTCCTGATCAACTTCAAATTAGCTAATAACCTCAACATCTTTGGTGGCGTCTCTAGCTTGGAGGACCACGTTTCTTTCATTAATGGTAGTCAGTATTTTGAACCAAGTTGAGATCAGCGATTTTCTGACCAGTTTTTTGGTTACACTTCACGAAAGCCAAAAACCTTTCTTGAATTGTAAAATTTGTTACTTTCGAATGGAAATAGAGTTAGCGCAAAATGAACGTAGTCTGTTCAACGTGACTAGGATCAGGCATAGCGTCAACGATAATAGCAAAATACTTGGCTTTCTTGCCTTGATCTAATATAGTTTCCGTCACGTGCTTGGCAAAAATTTCTGTAAACTCGTTCTGAATGTCTGGGAAAAGATAGTGAATTTGTAAACGTTTGTGCTGCTGTTGTGAAATCCTAACTTTCTCGAAATGATCTCTAAGTATCGGATCATAATGGATATGCCCAAAAAAATGTCCATCGTTTCGTTCACCAAGAGATATACCTTCGCCTTTGAAAGCTAGACCTCTTTCATCCAAAAATAATATAGTGACCAAAATTCTATATAAAATTTCTTTCCACTTTTGAGTTTCAGTGATTAGCTGTTCATTGGTAAGTGTATCAATTGTAGCCTCCTTTTGAATTAGACTTTGTAAAGATCGCCATTGAATATAACATTTAATGTGATCTTGAGTATTTTCGTGTCATGGCAGTTTATAGTATAGCTTCTTCTATACCTGGAATTTCGATTACCCGCACAACAAATTTTAGGTCGATTTAAAGTATTGGTGCTTAACAGACGACATGGTGGCAATAAAAAGCATCGCTACTGGCACTCCACACTAACCAGTCACACTCCACTTTCTCTCCATTTAGCAAGATTCTGTTTAACAACAAGGTAGGAAATGCCTCGTCATGACAATCACGTTAAAAACTAACAGGACAGTTTTGATGACCTCGACGAATTATTTTGTTGACTTTTTTAGATCGAAAAAACTCATTATTCATGGTACCGATATCGAAGTCGTTTAAATAATCTGGACTTTGACACAGAGTTGGTGGTATTGTTCGAAGACTTTTTGAAGATGAACCTTTATCAGTGTCACCACGAAAACTTCACGATTTCGGATTTATGTAAACATACATTTTTGTTTGATGTTTTTCTTGTCTCCCCAGGCCCAGGCAAAAAATCATTATCAATATTCGTTGCTTTTGAAATTCGGCTTAAAATTTGCACATGGAACAATTAAAGACTATCATGAATTTAAAAAAATGCCATAGTACCCCTAAATCGCGAGCTCCCCTGAGAAACCACGGCCCCGGGGGAAACCCCCCACCCCAGGTTACAACCCATTAAATATATTTTGTTGCCCTAACATCTGGACAAAAAGCTTAATGAGCACGGTTTAGATCACTCGCAATTACGATTTTTATCGAGTTGCTCTTTCTAGATCTAACAAATTTCATAAAATAAAGCATGAGGCACATATTTTAGGTTTTGGGCTTCAAAATAGCACCTGCTTCATGAGAAACTTTGCCCTGAATGAAAGAGAAAAGGAATACCGAAGTTGAGACCAGAAGGAAGATCAGGTTGCAGGAGGGAGAAAAGGGTCGCAGCTCGAAATCTCATCAGAAACGACAACAACAATCGACGTTTTGGGATAAAGCCGACATGTAAGGCTAGAAATCTCAATAATAATAACAAGTATCTTTGATTTGGATGCCGAATCAAATAAAAAATAAACAGTATCTTTGATTTTCAAACATTTTCAAATAAAAAATACGTTTTATTTTTGGATTCGTGATTCATTCAAATAAAATTACATTTCTAAGCTTAAAAGCAACAAGCCGTTTCGATTATATCACGCTTACTTCTAAACAATTTGTTAACAAAAAATCAAAATTTTTTAAGCTTAGTGCTTATTTGAGAATACATTTTATAAACATACATTACGTTTAATTTGCTTGTTTATCAGCATAAATTGAATTTGTTTTGTCCTAAGCTGGGGCGTTTATAAAAAAAATACCCTTAATAATAAAATACCTTGCAATTAAGTATTCTTCGACGTTGTTATAAACCTTCGAACTTTTGCATTATTTACATCTGTATAAACACCCGGAAATTGGGGATCCGCACAACCTATCCCCAATGATACCACCGCACAAAGTCGTCCATTCACAACGCCCGGTGCTCCAGAATCGCCCTCACACGCATCACTTCCACCACATCCAGCACAAATCATAGTGTTTGTTAAAAGTGTGCCTCTCGGCTTATAAAGAGCCGCACAATCCTTCGTTTTTGCTATAGGCACGGAAGAAGTTTGGAGTACATTCACAGGTTTCATAATATTTAGATCTGTTGCACCCCATCCAAAAATCTGCATTTGCATGCCCGGTTTTAATTTAGTTTTGCAAAGTTGTATTGTTCCTACTTTCGGACCCGGGATAAATGGTTTAAGTACTTTAATAGCACCTATATCCATATCTCTTGTACTGAGCCTAAAACTACGTGGAACAAATATAGCGTGCACGTTGCGACTTTGTCCAGTCTCGCGTATATCGGTTCTACCAGCTACCACCGTGATAAACTTCTGTGTATAAGGCTGCAGGCAATGCGCCGCTGTAATCACAATTTGCAAAGTGATTAATGAACCAGCACAATAATATTTGCCGTTGTAATGGAATGACACCATATAAGGGCTATCCTTTATATCCGCAGAAGTGCCATTAATAATACGAAATTCCGAATTCGTACTGGCCACAAAGCAGGCAACGACGACAAAGAGGACTGCGAGATGATTGCCAAAATTCATTGTAGTTTACGTGTTTTTCCTCCGGTTGTTAAGTTTAAAGTAACGCAAGAAAACTCTTGTGGATGTTATTTATAGTAATTATAGCTTATGGAAATGTTTGGTTAAAAGTACCTGCTAGTATTTCAAGATCACGTGATCAAATTGCTTTTGGTTCATTCAAATAAAAAATTCAAGATAATTATAAATATTCCAGCGAAATGCAATTAGCGAGAGTTTGGCAAAATATTATTTTTCTAAAGAAAATATTTTCGTAATTGTCTCTTCATATGGGAGTTTCCACCAAATCAGATCCCTCTGAGCTAATACACAAATTCTATCTTTGAATATCGAAAACATTTACATGCAATCAAGTAAGGCTACTCCATCATAATTTTAAATTTTTTTACATTTGGATAATGAGACGAAGACGTAGGCTCAGCTCGAAATTGATGTCAAGATAGTTTCAAGAATCTTTAAAATCGTAATCGTAGTTGCAAAGATTTTTTATGAAGTCAAACTTCTTTAACAAACATTAAATTAGGTTGCGATGAATTTTACTTTTTCCATAATTCGAAACAAGTATCAAAATCTTTCAAAGAATTTGCGGCTCACCGGCGACTTGCGGCGACCGTAACAGGAAAAGTTTAATAACATGACTACTAAAGTTTTGCTAACAACTTCTTAATATTACGATGCCAAACTTTTAGAAAGGTTAAGCCGTTGAATTTATTTCTAACTTTTTAAACGTGGCGCGACATTTTCATTGAGACTTAAATTTTCAATTCTGAATTTAGTAGTACTAATCATTTTTCTATGTAAAATAAACAAATGCGAGGCATGATAAACTCCGAGTATATTTAAGGCCGAGTTTCTCTTCCAATTTGCGTTGCGCTCCTTTTAATTGTTCCTACAAATTGTCGGGACGGGACCTACTTGTTTTATGCCGACTCCGAACGGCGTCTTCAAGATAGATGAGTTTTCACTGCGAAACTGTTCAAAGCAGAATACACTCAAAGTGTTATCCAAACACTTCTGGGGAGCGAGGTCGGTTAAACAAATTTTTTAAAATTAAAAAGATTTTTTTATAATTTTTTGATGTTACTTTGCCCGGGAGTTGAACCGAGGATCCTTGGTGTCAAAAAGATTTAAGACATGTTTTTTATCAATAGATGCAATTTCAAATTTAGATATGGTAATATGGTTTAAGTGAATTTAGTGGGAAATTTTTGCATTTATGAAATTATTAATGTCGCGACTGCTACGCTCTTCTTTGACCGTTTATGGGCATTTTTAATTATACTCTAAATTGTAGTTTATCCCACTATATTTCGTAAGACTTGAAGTCCTTTTTGCATATAATATTCAATTATTACTTCGATAGTTTTATTTAAAATAATGGAAGTCTTACACAAATGTCGCGACCGTAACAATGGAACCTCTCATCTAATATATACCTATTAGTATTTGCACAGTTGAAATACGGTATCAATACCGTGAAAAGTTCTTTTTATATTGAATACAGAAAAGTAAACAGAATTCACTTATTAAGGTCTGTTTATTTTGAAAGTGATAATATGTTCTATCGTATACAACAATAAAACCAAAGTGCGCAACAGAGCAACAACACTGCTCGAAGTTAAGTGGGCTGTTAATGGGCGCTTTCAGCGAACACAATTTTTTTTATATGTTCCAAAGATGTTTCTTCAGTTGTGATAAAAAATATATTATATGACCGGCAAATAAAGCCTACCGCCAAATGAAACAAAATAAATGAATAAATAAATGCAATGCATCGTGCTTCATTCTTAGTTTTTCTAATAAAATGGCGGAGCGGAACCTACATGTTTTATGACGACTCCTCCGAACAGCATCTGCAAGATGCCTGTGAAGATGGCATACACAATCTCGCAAAACAAAAAAACAAAAACTGTTCTGAGTAGGTTTCAAATAGTTCTGAAGTTCCTGAAAAGGCAAAAAAGTGCTGGCTTTTTAGATAGAAAAAAACGTTTTTGAAATTTGTGTATGCCAACTTCACGCAGCATACCAAATTTCGAAAATATATAAAAATAACTGTTCTGAGTAACTTTTCAATATTTCTGGAGTTCCTGAAAAGGAGAAAAAAACTTCTGCAAATTTACGCCCAATATTCACATTTTTCCAAAAGTCAAATATTTTAAAAAATGTTCAAAACCAAAAAAAAATTGATTTTCTGAGTAGCTTTTAAAAAGTTCTGGAGTTTCTGCTCAGAACACCATTTTTTTGATTTTGACCATTTTTTAAAAAAATTTACTTTTGGAAAAAAGGCGAATATTGGGCGTAAATTTGCAGAACTTTTTTCTTTTTTTCAGGAATTCCAGAACTTTTTAAAAGCTACTCAGAACACCATTTTTTTTTTCTTTTATTTTGATTTGATTATTTTTTAAAAAATTGTCGACTTTAGAAAAATGTGAATATTGGGCGTAATTTTACCTAAATTTTTTTCTCCTTTTCAGGAACCCCAGAACTTTTAAAAACCTACCCAGAACAACTTTTTTTTTTTACTTTTTTCCAAATTTTCGAATTTTTCAAATTTTTGAAAAATGTGAATATTTGGCGAAATTCTGCAGAACTTTTTTTCTCCTCTTCCGGAACTCCAGAACTATTGAAAAGCTACTCAGAACAGTTTTTTTAAGCGATTTTCAAGATTTTGTATGCTGCGTGAAGCTGGCATACACAAATTTCAAAAACGTTTTTTTCTATCTAAAAATCCTGAACTTTTTCTCCTTTTCAGGAACTGCAGAACTATTTGAAACCTAATCAGAACAGTTTTCGTTTTTTTGTTTTGCGAGATTGTGTATGCCAACTTCATAGGCATATCTGCAACGCAGATGAATTTTCAGTGAAAAGCTTTTCATGGCAGAAATACACTCGGTGTGTTTGCAAATCACTGAAATAGTGATGCTTAAATTTTAAGGATAAGGATTCCTTAAACGATTTTTCATACACACTTTAATATTGAGATGAAAAATGTTATTCATAATCATTATTTCGAAATGTCAATGAACAGTCAGACAGCCAAATAAACACGTTTAGCGAATGTAGCGAAAGAAAAATATGCTCATTAATTTGACATAAGGTCCCAACTGTTGAGCGAGTCAAAAATAATCAGAGGTGCGGTCACATTTTCAAATTAAAAACAAGATTTTCATTTGTCAGACAAAAATTAAGAAAAAACAACATCAATGTCAAAAGAACTTAACTAGAAAAGAAAATGTTTTCCGTAGCGGGTATGTCGTGCATAAACACATATGTATGTATTAAGCCACACATTAAATACAAATCCGTATTTGATGCAATGATTTGGAATATCACTTTTATTACACTCATTCTCTCATTAGAATTTCTACCTTTGTTGGAATGCGCCCCTTACTGATTGATTGCGAGGTAAATTAACTTTTAGTCTCTCCTGTACAGGTAATGTAGCAACGCTTAAGCGGGTTTGCACTTTCACCGGCGATAGTGAATGTCTATATGAATGTTTGTCAGCGAAACCTAAGTACATTACGTTGTTTGTGAAATTTGCATTTGTAAAAGTGTACAAAATTTTATTTTTTTCTAATAAAAATTATTTTCATTTTCTACTATCAATTACTTATTTACTAATTCCCTAATTTGATATTACCTTTAACTAGTGAGCAGATGACATATTTAAAATTATTTAAATAAATTTCAGTTATACTAACATTGTGTTTTAGGCATAACATTAGAACAGTTTGAATATTTAATTTGAAAAATTTAAAAGTTATAAAAAAAATAAAACCTAAAAAAAATTTTATACATAATATATCTTAAATCTCGCAAATGGCTGATCTCAAACTTCAGCCCCTTCTTTGGCGTCTGTCAGTCGCACTTGTGTCGCCTCCGCTGTAACGCCATTTATGGAAACTTGCTGATCACGCCACGGTGTAGTGAGAATTTTCAGGCGCTGTTTATAATTATTATTTAAATAATGTTGCTGTTTGGTTAATTTTGTTAAAGTTACTTCGCTTTTTTTTACCTGTTTTAGGCTGCCCGGTGTTTTGAGTATCATTATTATCGCTACAGCAGGTATCATTATAACTGAGGACCCCGCTATACACCAACCTAATGCATTGGCCCAACCTGGATAGGTGTAACCTTCGTATGTTAATGGTTCATAGCCAATTAAACCATAGACCGTGATGAAGAGCAGGAATATTGGTGCTATAAACCGCCAGCATACTTTCCAGTATAGGCCTGGCGGGAAGCCAATCATGTCCCGTATGTCATCGCAAAAGCGTTTTGTGCCTAAGGGATGGTACATAGAGTAGTAAAATTTAAAATACATATGTATGCAGTGATTGAAAATACTTTGGTGCTGCGTAACTTTCTTTGCTATTGCTCCAGCTCTGAACATGAAGAGAGTAGAGAGCAGAGCCTTAGCATAAAAAAGTAATAGCATTATAGTATAATTACAACCATAGACTAACAAAGTTACTCCTAACATTAAAAAGAGGGGACTGTAGACGCATGATGAATATACTGACCGGGCCAACTCCTTCTGGCATCACATGCCTTTAGATTAGGCTTGGTCGGTGATAGAAAATTTAGGAAGATCGAGCACGTTTTCTGTTCGTGCCCTGCGCTTGCCAGATTAAGACTCCAGCTATTAGAGAAGATAAATTTGCAGGTCTAGAGATGACAAGTGTCATAGGTCATTAAGGAAACTTTTGGTAACACTATGAACTCATTCAGTATATATGAAAGCCTCGCAGACCGGCCAGTTCAACCTAACCTAACCTTGCCCTTTTGGGCATTGCTGTGCAGGGCTTTGTCATTTCTCGTGCTATTATTTATCTACAACAACCTGCAATGCAGCATGCGAATTTAGGTGAGTGTCCCCATACAATAACAACATGAATAGGAACTTCAGAACTTCAACGGCAATTAAAACCGCAAGTACAACAACAATAACATTACAACGCTACATCAGTTCAACAACAAAAACGGCAGAAAATACAAAGTCCTGCAAAGCAATGCGCAAAAGAGCAAACAGCAATACATTTTTTTTGCTACTGCTTAACTACAAATAGCGTTTCGTTCGTAGTTTTCATTCTGCTATTTACTCCGCCCTAATACTGTTTTCACACAGACGGCTTATTGAATAATAAAGGCAGCTTTCTACATTAAGACGCTTATTGGGCTCAATCTGCCCTACAAAATTCGAATCTATAATTATTTCATTAGTAGCTAATCGAATGCCTAATGAAGTCAAAAGCACAATGCAACTCTGTTGGGAGCGTTCAGTTTCTTAGTTTTTGGTGTGTTCAGTGCTTAAAAATGTAATTTGTCAAAGTAAATGTCATTGTCTGCATGGCGGAACGATACAAGGTGGCCGCATCGAACAGCTGATTATAACCTTTGTTTATTTGATTTGATACATCAACTTCCGGCGCAGTACGATTTTGACATTTGTCCATCGAATTTACAAAAACAAAGTACATGGAATTCTTATTTATGTATGTAGGTATGTCACCATGCTGCCACCTTGTATCGTTCCGCCATGATTGTCTGTCATATAGCATTGTCATTTTATTCGCTTGACATTTCATCCTTCATACTACTCGAGCAGTTACTTCTGTGTGAAAGCAAAAAATTACGATTTCATTAGAAGGTGAAATGAGATCATTAAGTTTATGTGTGAAAACAGTATAAAACACGCAGTAGCTCATAGCAGAGTCTAAGAAATGCTATTATTCTTTTATGCTCCTGCTCTGTTCATGTTCAGAGCCGAGCTGTAGCAGAGCATATTTTTCGTTATTACTGCTACTCTGGAGTACCAAATGCAAACACTGGGGTGCATAGTCATAGTAAAAATAAAATAGGTTTTAAATTTAGTTGCAGTTTTTTTGACAGATAACTCATAGAAAATTATGTCAAAAAGCCGTAACTAAATTTAAAATTTATTTTTATTTCGACTATGACTATGCGCCTGTGTATGTATGCATGTAAGAGAAGAACGAAAAACATTGCTCCTTTATTAACAGATTATGTGGAGAGTATCTCGAAACAGATTTTCATTTATTCTTTTTTCGTTTCGTTTTATTCGAAATTTGTACTGGTCCTGAAACGCTCCATGTTTCTTATTGATATCCTTTTGAGCTCTGGGGTCGCTTCATGCATATAGTTTTGTCTGCTTAACGAGCCTTTTATAGCAAGAGTCCTGTTTTGCCAAACTATGCCGAAATGACTTTGTGAAAATGACTTCAGAATGTATAACAGAGCTTCCAAAGCCATGAAAGTTAGTTTCACAAATTATATGTTAAACCACAAAGCTATCATAAACAGCATTTTCACTGTATTTAGCAGGATCTGCATCATAACCCCTGCATCACTTTCTAAACTTACCATAAATCCACGAAACAGCAATTGACTCAAAAAATACAGCGACTAGTATGGAATACCCCGCTGCATAGCGATCTAGTAATTGAAAGAAATAGAAGCCCCCGTGAGTGCAACTGGCCAATCCCACAACGAAATACAGTGAAAAAAGAATGGCAACAAAAACTTCACGATTTCTGCCGATTTTCGGAAATTCGTCACTTAAAGCCGTTATGATTGCTTCAGAGCCGCCAAACTAGGATATTTAAAGCGCTTATTAGAAATAAGTTATATGAGTGAATATTATGAATAAACAACTTACCGAACTATCCAAGCCCAATGTTAGTAACATCATAAAAAATATCAAAGCCCAGAATGTGCTGCCTGGCATTGTAGCGATTGCCGCCGGGTAAACAACAAACACTAGTCCCGGTCCTTCTGTGGCGACATCCTCGATATTTTGACCGGACGTATGTGCCATATAGCCAAGCACAGAAAATATCACAAAACCAGCAATAAAACTGGTAGCAGAGTTGATGCAGCTGGTGAGTAGGGCGTCCCTGAATTTGGGGTGAGAAATTAATTTGGATTTTATGAATTAATATCTTTTTAGTATAACAGTGCTTCGCCAACTACACAACATCAAAATTTAAGAAACCATTTAAAAATTAAAAGGAGCACGACACAAATTAGAAGAGAAGCTCTGCCTAAAATCTCTACGGAGGTTATCGCGCCTTAAATTTTTGTTTTTTTTATAGCAAATGTGAATGTTTCGTTATTCGGAAGCTTTAACGTTTGGATGTACTGACTATTTTTTCAAAGAAAGGATCCACGACACTGGGAGCCTTTACTTTTCAAACATTTTTTTATCGTGTTTATAACTGAAGCAGGCCGGAATGCTTTGAATGGTTTGGATGAAATTTGCAGCGAATCTACATAAGTAATAGGAAAGTTATACTTGCTAAGAAGGGGTTCCACGGCCATAGCGCCTTCTGAACAATATTAACTATAAGTCTGTTTGTAGGTGTAAGCAGATGTGGAAAGGTGAGCGGTGGCATCCTTCTTCTGCCTTCATCTCCCCAACTCCAATATTCCCATACTCTCCCTTCACCGTTTAAATAAATCGTAACAACTACATATTTGACTCCGAGCAACAGTATTTTATATACAGTACATATAGATTGTGGTCTTAACAATTAGGCATAGGTTTATTTTATGAGTTGCACCAATGCTGCATCATATAGATTAAGATTTAAGCTTTTGAGAGATTATTTTTGTTAAATTTCGAAGCTATATTGGTTCAATTTCGGTATGGCTTCAAGGGTGATATAAAAACTAATTTGGAAGGATTTCAGGATAATTTTGCATCTATCTTCGAACTATGTTTGGCTTATTTCGGACTCATCTTCTGATGACTTCGGGATTTTTTCTCGACTATTGTGGGAATATTTTATTAATTATATCGGAACCATATCGAAATAACTATACAAATTATTTCGGGATCATTTCGATGATACTTTCGTTCAATGTGTGACCATTCTGGCATCAATTGGAGACCATCTCTGGATCAGTTCCGGATTTAATTGAGATTGTTTTAGGGATAACTTTGGAAAATGTTTCCATAATATTTTAGGATGGTTTTGGCGTAATCTTCTGTATCATTTCGGGATGGTTTTTCGCGCTATTTCAGAGTTTTATAGAGACTATTTCGAGACTATTTTTGGATAGTCTCGGAATGGTTTTTGGGTTAATTTAACGGCGATTTCGAAACTATTCCAGAATTACTTTAGAATAGCTCTGCGACTATCTGCGGATCATTTCGGATTTGTCTCGGATATTTCTTGATCAATTCGATAATTTGTGCGCCATAATTTGGAAATAATTTCCCAAATGATTTAGATTTTGCGACTTTTTTATTGTTATAAATCGGATTATCTTAGGGGGGTTACGAATCTTTCGAATTATTTCGATATTGCTAGAGTTATCGCTTCGCGACTATTAAGTTATCGTTTTGTATAACAAAAACTTATATACAACTTACTTATATACATTATTGTGATATTTATTGTAGGACGCATACGCCAGCAAAACTCCAAAACCTGGACCCAATGAGAAAAACACCTGTGTTGCAGCATCGACCCATACTTCCGCTTTGTAGATGGCATCGAAATTGGGATTCAAATAATATTGAATTCCCATGGCAGAGCCAGGCAGTGTTATACCACGTATAAGTAATATCAATAGCACAACATATGGAAAAAGCGCTGTAAACCAAACAACCTTACCCGACGTACTTATACCTTTCCATAAGGAAAAATAACAAATAATATAGACAACCAGCAAACAAACGGCCATGTCCCATTTAATAGCGCCGAGATCGTCAAGTCCTGTGCTGCGATTAAGCTCTAAAATATAACGACTGAAAAGAAATTTAATAGTTTGTCAAGGCTACATCATTCTAAGAATTAACAGCTTTATTTTTCGCAATTGCAGAAAGTACTTTGTAAAATATAAATTATAGTCCGAACATAAATACTTGCAATCTTACTTAAAATACTCTGATGCTGCTGATTGAAATCGTTCTGAAATCGTTGTAGTTTCTATTGTTATATTTTCGTTGTAACTGAGTATAGCTGATTTATTGTCTGGCATGAAATCAGTAAAATTCGATGAAATATTTTGTGATTGTAAAATCGGTCGCAAGGCAGCTATAATATTTTGCTGAACTTCAAACTGAAAACGATTAAAAAATTCAAACTCGAAAACAAACAAGTATAGAAGGTTAAGTGCGGGTGTAACCGAACATTACATACTCAGTTGAGAGCTATGGTGACAACGTAAGGGAAAATAACCATGTAGGAAAATGAACCGAGGGAAACCCTGGAATGTGTTTGTATGACATGTCTATCAAATGAAAGGCACTAAAGAGTATTTTATGAGGGAGTGGGCCATAGTTCTATAGGTGGACGCCATTAAGGGCTATCGCCATAAAGGTGGATCAGGGTTGACTCTAGAATTTGTTTGCACGATATGGGTATCAAATGAAAGGTGTTAATGAGTATTTTAAAAGGGAGTAGTCCTTAGTTCCATAGGTGGACGCCGTTTCGAGATATCGCCATAAAGGTGGACCAGGGGTGACCCTAGAATTTGTTTGTACAATATGGGTATCAAAAGAAAGGTGCTAATGAGTATTTTAAAGGAAGTGATCCTTAGTTCCATAGGTGTACGCCGTTTCGAGATATCGCCATAAAGGTGGACCAGGGGTGACCCTAGAATTTGTTTGTACGATATGGGTATCAAATTAAAGGTATTAATGAGGGTTTTAAAAGGGAGTGGTGGTAGTTATGTAGGTGGTCGCCTTTTCAGAGATATCGCCATAAAGGTGGACCAGGGGTGACTCTAGAATGCGTTTGTACAATATGGGTATCAAACGAAAGGTGTTAATGAGTATTTTAAAAGGGAGTGGGCCTTAGTTCTATAGGTGGACGCCTTTTCGAGGTATCGCAACTTAGAATTTGTTTGTACGATATGGGTATCAAATGAAAGGTGTTAATGAGTATTTTAAAAGGGCGTGGGGCTTAGTTTTATAGGTGCACGCCTTTTCGAGATATCGCCATAAAGGTGGACCAGGGGTGACTCTAGAATGTGTTTGTACGATATTGGTATCAAATTCAAGTATTAATGAGAGTTTTAAAAGGGAGTGGTGGTAGTTGTATATGTGAAGGCGTTTTCCAGATATCGACCAAAATGTGGACCAGGGTGACCCAGAACATCATCTGTTGGATACCGCTAATTTATTTATATATGTAATACCTGCCAAGATTTCAAGGGTTTAATATTTCGCACTGCAGAACTTTTTCATTTTCTTCTACTTAATATGGTAGGTGTCGCAACCATTTTACAAAGTTTTTTCTAAGGTTATATTTCGCGTCAATAAACCAATCCAATTACCATGTTTCATCCCTTTTTTAGTATTTGGTATAGAATTATGGCATTTTTTTTAATTTTTCGTAATTTTCGATATCGAAAAAGTGGGCGTGGTCATAGTCGGATTTCCTTCATTTTTATACCAAGATAAAGTGAGTTCAGATAAGTACGTGAGCTAAGTTCAGTAAAGATATGTCGATTTTTGCTCAAGTTATCGTGTTAGTGGCCATGCGGAAGGACAGACGGACGACTGTGTATAAAAACTGGGCGTGGCTTCAACCGATTTCGCCCATTTTCACAGAAAACAGTCAACGTCATAAAATCTATGCCCCTACCAAATTTCAAAAGGATTGGTAAATTTTTGTTCGACTTATGGCATTAAAAGTATCCTAGACAAATTAAGTGAAAAAGGGCGGAGCCACGCCCATTTTGAAATTTTCTTTTATTTTTGTATTTTGTTGCACCATATCATTACTGGAGTTGAATGTTGACATAATTTACTTATATACTGTAAAGATATTAAATTTTTCGTTAAAATTTTACTTTAAAAAACTTTTCTTTTGCGTCATAAGTTCAACCCACCTACCAAGTTTCATCACTTTATCTGTCTTTGGTAATGAATTATCGCACTTTTTCGGTTTTTCGAAATTTTCGATATCAAAAACGTGGGCGTGGTTATAGTCCGATATCGTTCATGTTAAATAGCGATCTGAGATGAGTGCTCAGAAACCTACATACCAAATTCCATCAAGATATCTCAAAATTTACTCAAGTTATCGTGTTAACGGACGGACGGACGGACATGGCTCAATCAAATTTTTTTTCGATCCTGATGATTTTGATATATGGAAGTCTATATCTATCTCGATTCCTTTATATCTGTACAACCAACCGTTATCCAATCAAACTTAATATACTCTGTGAGCTCTGCTCAACTGAGTATAAAAATAGTGTTACGTTTCAACATACCGGCTTACAAAAATCAGAGTTCCAAGGGTTTGTACATGATGTCCAAGGTAAATTATTTGTAAATGAAGCAAAGAAGAAACGTAAACTCCACGCAATTATAACATTATAATAGAAGTCAACATAGAAAGCAATTAACACAACTGCATAGCCGATTCCTAAACGAAATTTTATAAAATTAAAAAATGCATTTTGAATGAAATTTCTGAACTTTTTTTTGTTGCACAAACCTTTGAATAACGGCACTAAGCGCCCCCAACATGTAATTGCACCTTTTCGATTATGCTGGCCTAATGCTAATTCCATATAAAATAACGGTATGCCACCAACAAGAAGCATAATACAATATGGTACGAGAAAAGCGCCTAGAAAAGGAAACAAATGAAAATGATACAGAGATTATTCTATTATATGAAATCTTAAAAATAGCATGATTTTCAAATAAAAATGAAATAAAACATGCACACGTAAGATAATAAACTAGGTCGGGCCTTACTTCAAGCCAACCTTTGTTACCGCAAATAGAAGATAAGTTCTACAAATCACACTAGTCTCGGCCCCTACCAGTTTTTATCGAACGAGAACTCCAATTACGACCACACATTTATATGTTGTTCTTCCCTTATAAGTGAATTAAAAGCCAAAGCTTAACCCGATTTTTTTAAGAAAAACGCAGACAATTAGAAGCTTTCTGCTCCACCTTCTACTCAGTGGTTTTAAACCCGAAAACGATGTCTCCTCTGGATCGCGAAAATTAACCACTGACTTGAATTAAAGGTATTATAGCACTTCATTTGGTTGAATATTTTTTTTCTTTTTTGCATGTTATCGTAAATCTTCTGAACTTCTTAAACTCAAATAAATTTTTTTATTTTAAAAACACATTAAACAAGGTGCCAATTTCTGTGTTCTTTTCATACATCACATCGTTCTTCTGGAAACATTGTGTACATGCAGCAGGAAAATCAATAAATTGTTAATTGTATCCATTAAAAAGGTCATAATCAGGGCAGTCATGGAATCCAAGTCGGTTTGCGTTTTGTCGGAATTTCAAACCAATATTGATTTAAATTGGTGTCATAAAACCGTATTGGTTTTGCTGTTTTCCGAATTTAAATAAAAGTGATGTTCGAATCAGCTGTTTTATAGTGTTATCGGTGCACCAGCAATTTTGATGATAATTTTTTTGGCAAAACTTTATAAAATAATTATTTTGTGCATCTAAACAGAAATAGAAAAATTTATTGACATTAAAATGGCATCAGCAGTTGTAGCATTTATGTTATTGGAAGAAGAAAGTTGAGAAAAGGTCAAAAGGAAAATTTTGAGAGATCGCAGCAATACATTTGAGTTGCCAGAGACAGCGTAATTAAACATTTTTCTTAATATGGGTTTCTAAATATTTATAGTGTATTTGCAATTACATTGAATAATATCGCATAAACAAAGAGGCTTTCCGAATGGTATTGGACACCTTTGAACGACGCACAGTGGCGCCTCTGCCGTTAAAGCATGGCAAAAATCAAAAAAATCATGAAAGTTTTCGCTAAATCTAATACATGTTTCTAATAGAGAATCCAGGGATCAAGAATAATTAACTGTTTTTTCACAGAAAATTATAGTTTACCAGGTAGAGCCGCTCAAAGTTGACCAATTTTCAACATTGGGCAAAATTTGAAATTGTTCTTCTTTTTCGTTGTATTTAAAATAGTTTTGTGAGTAAATAAGGCGGCCGGTTGTCGTTTACTTGTATAGCAATTAAAGATAATATAATTTCGGATTGAAACAAATAAAATTTTTTTTTGTTAAAAGTTGGCGGATATACCTGTTTTTGAAATGCCTATTTTTAGGCCCTCTTTAAAATTTTGATGGAAAAAAAAATGTTTAAATATGTGCTCCGTCGAATAAACAGTAGTTATTTATGAAATATTCAGTTACCTAAATTCATAAAGTCTACCTGCGTCCAGCTGCAACTTCACTTTTTACATCAAATAAAGTTAAACAACCTTGGGCATAAATGCGCGCCTGAGCAGGTATATATAATTCAATACGGCCGTAAGGTCTTTTTTGTTATTGGAACTTGTTAACAACATACATTGTTTTAGTTACGAATTGTATACCTGAAATTCATTTTAATAATTTGAGTAGGTATATAAAGCTATCCGTCATACAATGCACATTATCATTCGTCATTTGGAGATTAAGGAACTAAGTATTTTGTTTACTTAAATAAAGTGAATAGTATTTTTAAATATAGTTCACAGTTTAATATTTAGTCAGATACACTCGAAGCCAATTCTAATATTAATCTAGAAAACTCGAAACTATTTGCGGTGTTTAAATCTACAAAGTCAAGACGGGACTTCGTTGAGGCTATTATGAGAGAATTAGCGAGTAAAACAAGCATTAAAGAAAAGGAAGGCCTGGAAGAAAAAATTGGTTTACAATACATTATGCTAGAAAGAAAATGGAAGGATGGCTATCGTAACAATTCAAAATTTCTAAGTAAGCATGAAAAGTGGCTAGCTGACAAAACTTTTTTGGACGAAGAAACGCCTAGCACGTCAACCAATCCAACTAGAGGGAGACCAACAAACCCCATAAAAGAGTGTTCTACCTACACAAGGAAAAGGAAGCCTTCTGATACCACAAAAGCTACGGCCACGACTCACCTTTCAGAAGCACTGGCTATTAAATATAAAAAAGACGAAGAAAACGTGAAGTCTCATATAACAGAAGCAGTTGCGGTAGCAAGTCCAGTGCGACTGATGAGGATCAAAATGAGCATTCCCACACCCCCAAATGCGCTACCTAGAAAAAACACTCCCGAAGAAGCTTTGGCACTGTTTATAGATCTCGGTTTAAAGAAGAAAAAATATATTATATTGCGTAAGTCATTATTGCAACGTAATGCCGATATTTTACCTGTATACAAAAAAAAATTACTCAAGCCAAGAAAGAAGCAGTTCCTCTAAGTCCCAAAATAACCGAAGTATCAGCTGAAATTGAGCTACAAAACCTAACTGATCATACGTCTACACGACTCCTTCAAAGTTTTACTGAAGAAAAGTAGAAATCACTGCCAAATGAGCTAGAATTGATAACTAAGTGGGGCTGTGATGGATCATCAGGACAAAGCACATATAAAGAAAGAATAAATGTAGACGATGAAACAATTAGAGATAGTAATATGTTTATGGCTTCTATTGTTCCATTACGACTAAAATATGAAGCTGCAGAATATTGGAAAAATCCACGTCCGTCATCAACTATATTGTGCCGCCCGATAT
The DNA here is from genome assembly GCF_040869045.1 of Eurosta solidaginis. Lineage (NCBI taxonomy): Eukaryota > Metazoa > Arthropoda > Insecta > Diptera > Tephritidae > Eurosta > Eurosta solidaginis. The sequence continues at coordinate 191,546,155 of NC_090321.1, forward strand.
TATTTAAATACGAGGAGTCTTCAGAACTCATAAAAGCTACAGTGAGCGATATAAAAAATCAAATTGCCAAATTAGAACCAACAATAATTGAAATTGAAGAGGGGAATGTCATTACAATAAAGCATGATTTTGTTCTAACAATGGTCGATGGAAAAGTTTTGAACTTAATAACAAATACGACATCTACAATGAAATGTCCAATTTGTAAGAAGAGCCAAAAGGACTTTGAAAATATTGATGATTCAATAACTGACAAACTAAATTATGAGTATCTCCTTTGCATGCTAGGATAAGATGTATGGAATTTGTTTTGAAGCTGGCTTATACACTACCACAACAAGGAGACATTTTCGACGACAATACAACATGTAAGGAGAAACAAAACAGGAGAAAATAAAATTCAGGATGCATTCTATAAAGAGATTGGCCTTAGAGTTGACTGGCCAAAGTATGGATACGGAAATAAAAATGATGGTAACTCCTCAAGAAGATTTTTTGAAAACGATGAAGTGACTGCTCGCATAACAGGAGTTGATAGGGATATTGTGAAAAGATTGGGAGTAATTTTAAATATTTTAAACTGCATGAACCAGTTAATGGGCCCAAATTTGGAGAATATGCATCTAAAACTACAGAGTTGCTGCATCAAAAGTATCCTGAGAAGAAACTTACACCAACGGTACATAAAATTTTAGCACATGGAAAAAATTTAATGGAGTACCAGTGCTTACCATTAGGAGAATTGTCTGAAGAAGCTCAAGAATCTAAGAACAAAGACTACAAAAGATATAGATGTATGAACACCTGCAAAGTATCATGAGTTAGACAAAACGAAGACCTTTTCAACATGGTAGTTATCTCTTCTGATCCATCTGATCCAGTCATATCATCTATGAGGTATGTAAGAACACAAAACAATCTTACAGATGCGTATAGCTCAGAAATGGTTGCTTTGTTAGATATATGTTCCAGTGACGCTGACTATGTTAAGATAAAATAAGTTTCTCACTTCTTGTAACAACAATGAAAAAGAGATTTACTAATCAATTTTGTTACTTTATTGAAAATTAAGATGTCTATGTACAAGTTAATTTTTTATTTCAAATAAAAGAATTAATTAATTTAGCAATTTGTAAATATATACTTTTCGTTATTGCATTTCTCTAAAGTTTATCAAATTTGTTTTAAAGCTTAGGCATTTCGCTTTCAAACGAGTATTAAATTTTTATAGAAATCAATACGTCTATCGAGTTTGGTACAAATTGGTAAAGCGGTTACTAAAATCAAACTGTTTAGCATAAATGGGCAGTGCCACTCCGCTTTTCCAAAATTCGTTGGCTGTTTAATCTTTAGCTCAAATAAAATTTCATTGAACCACTTTCAATAACTTTTAGTTATTAATAAAATACATATTTGTATATGTAAAATTTTACGATGAATATTGAAGCACCTTGTTATTGTGGGACCAAAAACGGACATTTGAGTTTTATAAGAGTATTGCCATTTAAAGAAACAATACGTCTATCGATTTTGGTAGTTATTGATTACGTGACTACTGAGATACAACTTTTTATCATAAGTGGACAGTGCCAAGCTATCTTATCAAAATCATTATTTTATCTTATTTAATGCTTAAATACGTCATTATAAGACAAATCTGATGGTTTAGATTTTATGAATTTTTGAAATTTCTTCAAATTGTTGTGCGGCTTCATTCATGAAAGGTATAAGGTCTTCCACAGCCACAGAGAGTTACGTCCTTTCTTTATATTATTTAATAATGTTTTTAGTTTGTGAGCGTTTTGAAGAACGCTTGCATATAGTTATGCCACAAAATCTGCTAATCATTCTTCTCTTATGGTCTTATTCCGACCGTTACCAGTTCATGTAACCGCGGTTCTGACCTATACGGTTATACCGTCGAAAAACAAAGATGCGCAATTGACAATGAAATGAAAATGTGAACTAAATTTTGTGCTAAAAAATATTAACTTTTAAGCAATTCATAAGGTATCTTATCTAATGTATGTGCTATGATTTTAAAGTCTTGTGTGCTTTGTTGCTGTTTCTTATATAAATTTTTTTTTTGTTCTTTAGTAAAGTTTTGAAACTCCCATAGTTAAAAATCAAAACGCGTTGCTTTTACGAAGCAAGGAAATTAATATATTGGTAGCGATAGTAATATTTAAGTTATTATCGGTCGCTTAAGCTGAGATGGGCCGCAAAAGTATATGTTATCAAACAAAGTGGCTAGATAAAACTCTTGTCAACTTTGACTGGAGTTTAAACTCGCACTGAACACCGAGTCTTAATAAATCTACGGTAACAGTCTATAACAGCTGGCGACTGCTATAACACATCCAAAAATGTCGAGAAAAGTGTTAAAATAGCGTTTTTATCACAGTATCAATGATTCTGTGTACAACAAGATGGAGCTAAAATTTTTCTTTTCTGCCTTCGGATTATTGTCAAATACGCATTGTATGACACCTCTCCCGATGGACCGTTGTTCTAGACCTTAACCAAGTTTACCATAAAATCAGAAAAATAATACTAAGGAATTATACACTTCACATCTTATTTGGCAATTGTAAATGATTGCCCTCGTTTTTCTACTACCAATATATTTCATAATCTGGGAAAGAACCAACACAGTTAATGGATGTCAATTCGATTTGAGAACAAAATGGCTGCAATTGTCAAACAAATTTTCAGCCGAGCAAACCTCTTTTGATTGAATCATGATTTAATCACGGGAATCATTCCGCCAAGAAATGCGTTGGACGAAGCAAGGAAGAAAGAAGATCAAAAATTGTGACATATATTGGAGTGGCCATGCGAATAAGCGCAGTTTCGGCGTCGGATTCGTGGTGGGAGAGAGACTTTGTCGCCAAGTGCTGGCGTTCACGCCTGTGGACGAGCGTCTCGCCGCTATTCGAATAAAAGCAAATTTTTTTAATATACCATGCGCCGACAGAGGAGAAAGACGATGAGGTGAACGACACTTTTTATGAACAATTAGAACGCACATACGAGCGCTGCCCCCGTCATGATATAAAAGTCGTGCTTGGCGACTTTAACGCCAGGGTGGGCAAAGAAGGTGTTTTTGGCCCTACAGTCGGAAAGTTCAGCCTACACAATGAAACTTCTCCTAACGGACTGAGGCTGATTGACTTTGCCGGTGCTCGAAACATGGTCATATCAAGCACGAGGTTCATGCATAAAAAGATACATCAAGCTACATGGCTGTCTCCTGGTCGAAATACTCGCAATCAGATCGATCACGTTGTGATAGACGGACGGCATGCCTCCAGTGTTTTAGATGTGCGAACGATCCGAGGACCTAACATCGATTCGGACCATTATCTCGTTGCAGCCAAAATACGCACCCGCCTCAACGCGGCTAAAAACAAGGAACAAAAAACACAAGGAAAGCTAGACGTCGAAAAGCTTCAATCACAACAGACTGCCAATGATTTCGCAACTCGACTCTCACACCTGCTCTCTGAGGGCACAACTCATCCTGAAGGAATACAGGAGCAGTGGGAGCATATCTCCAAAGCACTTCATACTGCCGCCGAGGAAAAAATTGGTTACCGGCGGCCACGAAAAAACAACTGGTATGATGAAGAATGCCGCGTTGCAACCGAAAGAAAAGACGCTGCCTACAGGGCTACGTTAAAAGCGAGCGCGACAAGAGGATTGTGTGAACGCTATCGTGAGTTGAAAAGGGAAGCGAGACGCCTTTTCAGGAAGAAAAAAGCAGAAGCAGAAAGGCGTGAGTGCGAGGAGCTTGAGCTGCTAGCCACCAGGAATAACGCCCGAAAATTCTACCAAAAAATACGGCGACAGACGGAAGGTTTTAAGCCCGGGGCAAACTCCTGTAGGAATGAAAACGGCGACCTTGTAACTGATGTCCAGAGAGTGCTTAGATTATGGAGGGAACACTTCTCTGCTCTCCTAAATGGAGGCAGCAATTCACCGCGCAGAGATGAAGAACCCGATCCCGCAATCGATGATGATGGAATATATGTCCCCCCGCCCGATTATGACGAAGTTAGAATAGCAATAACCAGATTGAAAAACAACAAGGCCGTGGGCGCTGATGGATTGCCTGCGGAGCTATTCAAGTTCGGCGGCGAGGAGTTGGTAAGGCGCATGCAGCAGCTTCTTAGCAAAATATGGGCGGACGAAAGCATGCCCGACGGTTGGAATCTAAGTGTTCTTTGCCCAGTCCACAAGAAGGGGGATACTGCAAAATGCACCAACTATCGTGGAATCAGCCTTCTTAATATCGCATATAAGGTCCTTTCAAGTGTATTGTGCGAAAGATTGAAGCCCACCGTGAACCGGCTGATTGGACCTTATCAGTGCGGCTTCAGACCTGGTAAATCTACCATCGACCAGATTTTCACAATGCGCCAAATCTTGGAAAAAACCCGTGAAAAGAGAATCGACACACATCACCTCTTCGTCGACTTTAAAGCCGCCTTCGACAGCACGAAAAGGAGCTGCCTATATGCCGCTATGTCTGAATTTGGTTTCCCCGCAAAACTTATACGGCTGTGCAAAATGACGTTAAGCAACACCATCAGCTCAGTCAGAATTGGGAAGGCCTCTCCGAGCCGTTCGAAACTAAACGAGGTTTCAGACAGGGTGACCCCCTATCGTGCGATTTCTTTAATTTGATGCTGGAGAAAATTATACTAGCTGCAGAACTTAACCGCACTGGAACAATATACTATAAAAGCGTGCAATTACTGGCATATGCTGATGACATTGATATCATCGGCCTAAACACCCGCGCTGTTAGTTCTGCTTACTCCAAGCTGGAAAAAGAAGCGGTAAAGATGGGTTTGATGGTGAATGAGGACAAAACGAAGTACCTGCTGTCATCGAGCAAAGAGTCAGCGCATATGCGCCTTGGCAACCACGCTACTGTTGGCAGCCATAATTTCGAAATAGTAAAAGACTTCGTTTATTTGGGAACCAGCATCAACATTAGCAACAACATCAGCACTGAAATCCAGCGAAGAATCAATCTTGCCAATAAATGCTACTTTGGACTAGGTAGGCAATTGAAAAGTAAAGTCCTCTCTCGGCGAACGAAAATCATACTCTACAAGTCACTTATCGTACCCGTCCTGCTATATGGGGCAGAAGCATGGACCATGACAACAGCAGATGAAGCGGCTTTGGGAGTGTTCGAGAGAAAAGTTCTTCGAAAGATTTATGGACCTCTACGCGTTGGCGATGGCGAGTACCGAAGAAGATTTAATGATGAGCTGTACGAGCTATACGCAGACATCAACATAGTCCAGCGAATTAAAACGCAGCGGCTGCGCTGGCTAGGCCATGTTATGCGAATGAAAGATGATGCTCCGGCCAAGAAAGTGTTTCTATCGGAACCCGCCTATGGAAGCAGAGGTAGAGGGTGGCCCCCACTCCGTTGGAAGGACCAGGTGGAAAACGATTTAAACTCCCTTGGTGTGACCAATTGGCGCCGGTTGGCGGAGCGAAGGAGCGACTGGCGCGCCTTGTTGGACGGCCATAACCGTTTAGACGGTTAAGCGCCAATTAAGTAAGTAAGTAAGTAAGTAAATGAACTAAATGGAATGAAAAATAATAGGCAATTAAATAAAGACTAAAAACTTGAATATAAAATAATTCAAAAATTTTATGTTAAACGGTTTTATTGAAAACCATACCTACATTATATAATAATAATACTAAAAGCTAAATAATAATTAGGTAGGTCCTAGGTACTATTCATCACACCCTCATCAATCTAGGGCGTTGATCAGACATTTAAATAAAAGCATTGGTAGCGTCAAATTTCTATTAATAGTCATAAGTAAGACCAACCGAACCTTAATCAGCGTATGCTACGCCTCACATTGTTAGAAATCGCCCAACGCTTTTATTTAATTGGCTGATCAACGCCCTAGATTGATGAGGATTGTGATGACTAGTACCTAGAACCTACCTAATTATTTTCTAGCTTTTAGTATTATTATTACTTCATGTAAGTATTGTTTTCAATAAAACCGTTTAACTTAAATTTTTTTTAAATAAATTTTTATACAATAAACTAAAAAAAATATTACAGTGCAAAAGGAAAATTTTCTCCGTCGGGCATACGAATTTGTTCGATGCCATTAGAATTATTTTAAAGAACGCCTAATCTCAGAATGTTTTCATTAACTCCCTCTTATGTCAAAATGCATTGAACTTATGGTCAGATAGGGGTTTTTAAAACAAATTTTGACATAGTGTATTTTTGAATAAAATTGTAATGGACGGCATTCTTCAAACATATTCTGAAAGAAATCCCAAACCAACATAACACTTTATCAATTCACGAAATATTTAGTAGATACAGTAGTAGAGAAATTAAGTCCCCAAAAACCTGTTGGAATTTACAAATTTATTATCACTACTAATATTGTACTAAAAGGACTTTTCTACTATAATTTTCGGTTTCAAGTTGTTTCACGTTTTCCTTACTTCGTAAGAGCAACCCGTCTAAAATTTTTAAATTTTGGAGTGTCAAGGCTCTGTCATCATTGGTGAACGAACCTCTAGTAATTAAATCATGTGATTGAATCATGTCGGCAGCCTATGTACATATATACCGTGTGCTAAAGTATTGTCAAACAAATTATATATTTTAAAAAATGTCCAAGAAAGTCCGTAACAAAATGCAGAATAGCAACGAAAAAAGAGTAGGTATCAATTAAAAGATAAACGGTTGCATAAATTTAGATTTTTTAATGCTTTTTGCTGAGAACTTTCCTTACGGATGTATTTCAATACAAGAGTCGTGTTTAAACAAGTCAGGAAGGCTAAGTTCGGGTGTAACCGAACATTACATACTCAGCAGCAGCGTGGTTATATTCAGATTTCGTTCATTTTAAATAGCAATCTGAGATGAGTTCCCAGAAACTTACATACCAAATTTCATTAAGATACCTCAAAATTTACCTACTCAAGTTATCGTGTTCACGGACAGACGGACGGACGGACGGACATGGCTAAATGAATTTCTTTTTTCGCCCAGATCATTTTGATATATAGAAGTCTATATATATCTCGAATAGTTTATGCCGTTACGGGATACCGTTATGCGAACAAAATTAATATACTCTTTGAGCTCTGATCAGCTAAGTATAAAAAATACTTTATAAGACAATAAGTTACGTAATGAATTGCCTAACTGTTTGGAAATTCTAGTACAATATTATAATTTTTTTGTTCAAACAAATATTTATCAAACATGTGCAATTTTTGCGTGGTAACAAGACACTATCTACTTTGCAGAGCTGTAAAATGATTCAATCAATACAGTTATAAATCAAGACTGATTAATTTTACAAATATGATTAGTTGATTTCAAATATATAAGCCATGTTTGAATGCGATTTCGTGTTTTCCATTCAAAAATTCCGTTAGTGATTGCATGGCTGTAACAAAAGCATTCAACTTGATTGTGAGTGCATCGAGAATACTCCCAATCACGAGTGATTGCAAAATTTGTTGACTGCAATCACCTTTTCATTCCGTTCCATTGAAATTTTCGTTTTCAGGGTTGATACTTTCGTACTTTTGATGGTTAACATATCTGTTATTGGTTTGCAGTTGTCAAAATAGTTATAAATAACCGGACTGTCATATTTCATTTAAAACATTATGTTTGATACTTAAAAGTTTTATTTTATTTTGCTTCAAATGAATGAAACCCAATAAAATGTGCTTTAATTCCGATTGGAAGAAAGCGAATTCCAGAGTCAAAATATTCAAAAAACTTAATTGGAATATAGTATTACCTAAAGCAAAATAATATTTAGTCATAAGGTCCAAAATTGGCTTCCATATTCAATAACTACGGTGACTCTGACTCAATGTTTTGACATTTTGTATTTTAATAAAGTTCTTTACTGATTTATACTAAATTAAGCATTATTTTTTAAGGAGGTTAATGGAAATCAATTGCCACATAAAATGTGTATTTTATAAAGTGCATTTCAATGGTGTTCTTGCAGTGAAAGTGTAGAAAAAAGCATTTTAAAATTCGAAGCGGTAGACGTCAAGAAGCAATGCACAGTGTTTCATTATAGAACAAAGTCTAAACAAATTCGGGGTGATACGATACATAAAATGAAAGTTTTGGAGTGTGCTACATTGGATGTGGAATAACTCTGAGGACCCACTATATATATGTTTATGTCAATATAATTATATTTTTAATACCGTGAATTACAGATGTGTTATATTTATGAATCGAAGGGAAAGCGAAAATTTTAGTTTAATTTATGACGTACAAAAAATGTTTATATATTGATTTTTTGCCGGCTCAAGGTCTAAAAACCCAATTTAAAAACAAAGTTTTTCGGTTTTTTTATGCCAATATATTTCCTCAGGGCCACTGAGGAAGGTTACCGCAGTGTAGCGGAAATATATTGTCATAAAAAAAACCGAAAAACTTTGTTTTTCAATTGGGTTTTTAGACTTTGAGCCGGCAAAAATCAATATTTGATCAAAACAGGTCGCTAAAATTATCAATGAAAAATTGTTTATTGGAGTGATCGATTAACAACGTCAGGCGAAATTCTTTCTATTTTCGTCCTCCAATACATTTTATTACCGTTGTAAATTTTATAATAATCTACTCAAAGGACCACTTTAGCTAACCGGCATTCATTATTAACTATTAAGAAATTCGTATTTATTTTTGTTCGTGTTAACATACATCATCTGTAAAAATTGCCGCTAGAATGAATTTGTGATACTAACGATTGTACACAAAACCATCGATGTTGTTGTAGCAGTGCTTCGCCCCATCCAACAGGTGCGACCACTCAAAAATTGTCATAATATCCTTTAACAGAAGTCCTAGGAAACCTGCAGTTTCAACAGGGATGGATATAGTGAAAGGGGTGTTAGAGATGTTGGTTCCACATTGCAATTAAAGAGATGGTTGGTGTCATGTGGGGACAGGTTGCAGGCAGGACATACATTTTGTATGTCGCGGTTGATTCTGAATAGGTAAGAGTTTAACCTGTTACAGTATCCAGATCGAAGTTGAGCTAGAGTGACGCGCGTCTCCCTAGCGAGATTGTTTTCCCTCTTCTGCGACTTCAATATATTTATCTTTAAGAAAAGGGTTCACCGGGAAATTTCTGGCAGGTTGGTCCCACGACTTTTTGTGGATATCTCTGAGGACCTGTTTATGTCTTTCTTCTACATACGTCTGAGTTCTCAGGTGCCGTATTTCCTCATTATATTTGCGGAAAGCGGAGCCTCTTTAATCCGTTGTCTGTTGGGTTGCCCAGGTTTCTGGTATTCAGCAGACACTGTTTATTCAGCATTTCATTTCTCTCCCTAACAACGATTCTGAAAACAGTGTTTTGACAGGCCTGTAGATTCTTCCACTGAGTATTTTTTACGCTTGGCGACCGTATCGGGGAGGCGTAGCATGCAAGCGGCCGGTCAGTCAACTGATTTGTAAGTGGTAATGAGCGTCTCTTTATCCCTACCCTAAGTGCTGCCGGCAGAGATTTGAGGGCTTTATTACGGCTCTGAATTAAGGTACAATTGCGGGTGCATTTTCGCGATCCTGATCGAACGTCACACTCAGTATTTTCGGGTGTAAGACTGTCGGTAGTGTGATGCCATCTGCGTGGATGTCCAATACGGTCGACATTTGGAAAAAACTGGAGATATCAGGGAGGTAGTTGTTTATTTTATTACATAACTCCTTCTGGTGGCGAAAGGAGCTTCTATATATAGAAGTTTTTTGTTTAATTCTTCTTGGTTTAGATGTTGCGTTCCTGAATTGCACCGATGCTTACCTACCAGATAATTTGCGGTGCACCTTTTGAGACTTTGAGGAAGGGAAACTTTTTGAGAGTTTTGATTAACCTATGCTCTACGATAGTTTCAAAACAAAAAATAAACCTACAATACTATCGATTGTTACAATTTTCAAAGTTCCACCTTCCACCATTTTGATCTACTACAAGCTGTTTTTTATTTTTCATATTTGTCGAATTTGCTACACTGTGATAGGAGGAGAACGGTCATGTTTTTTACTGTCAAGAACAAAACAAAAGATTAAATATAAAAAATTTTAATTATTTGACAACCCAATAAGCATTTTTATCAATGGTAATTTAGAATTCATTTGAGAGCTAACCTTATTCTTAAATCTCCTACGTTATTTAGTTTTCAAGTACACCTAAAATCACAGTAACACCAATTTTACACAGAAGTTTAATGGAACCACAATTTAACCTTTTAAGTATAACGGTTTTAACAAAAAATAGCTAAAAGAGAAAGCACTTCGAATAAAATCAAAATAAAATGCATACTCAAATTTTCAAAAATATTTCACCCAACCAAATATGTTTAAATTTTTTAAAAAGCCATATTATCTTGTGCCGCAAACTTTGCAGAAATAATAATTTGCATTTTCTTGGTGCTTTTATGAATTTCATTAATTATATAATTAATTTTTAAATGTTGTTACAATAACTATATAATCCGAAACTCCAAGAAAACCGACTATATTTTTGAATCTAAAAGCCTTCTAATAAAGCAATAATGAAATAATAATTTTGATGTTGTATTGAAGCTTTGTTCCAAATAGAAAGTACCTTTAAAATTCATTTCAATCAATTAATTTTATTGAAGCAATCTTTTTCAAATTCTCTATTGGTTGAGTAAGTCCTTTTAGATGGATTTTTTTCATAAACTATATTTTCTCTCGAAAGTGTTCGCAGAACAGTGCGCGTATCTATCTATATATATCTATCTATCTATAAATCTTATAAAATAAAGTCGCTAAATGCCATGTAAGCACATAACTTCACACAGAATTCTCCGATTTTAAAACGGTTTTTTGCATTTGAAAGCTTAGCTACGTGAGATGGTACAGTTAATATAATTTGAAGATATATTATAGGGGCGTGGCAAATTGCCAAAATGTAGCAAAAAAATCATAAAATTTTTGTTTACACAGCTATAACTCATAAACGGATGGATGGATTTCAAAAATTCTACTTTTCATTAAAACCTTGAAATATTTACCTTCGATCTGCATCAAAAAAAATACTTGATTCCTTTATTATATCAGCAAAATTGTTTAAACAAAAGTAACATTTTTATCAAAAAATGCGTATGTGTGTTTGTTCGCTGTGAACTGTCCACGCTAATTGCTTTTGAGTGAGGCTTGATGCGACACATACATTCGTTCATACATATATAGCATTCGCTGCGTTATTTAACTTCGGGCGTAGGTTTATAGGTATATATGGATGTACATCACTAGATAGTATAAAACAAAGTAGCTTTTTCTGTCCATATTAGGTCCGACACATAAGCAGCTTTTCATATAGATGAGTTTAACACAAGCTTATGCATTATGAGTAGATTGCACGCATTTATATGGAGAACAGTAGAATGAGCGACACTGGCGCCATCTGATATTGAAAAGTAGCCATCTCCCAAATTTTGTTACAAGCAAATCATAAGAAGAAGAATGCGACATTTGTTTTGGTTAAGGGCGTTGACACACTTTGCAAGTGAAATTATTTTTCCCACTGGTTGGTAAATTTTCTAACATTTTTCGCAAGTAAAAACTGTAATATAACAAATGAATACGACACAAAATATGTTAGCAAGTATCTTTGTTGTATAGGGATAATGTTTATACCAGTGCTTTCCGAAATTTTTTATGTGAATGGGCAAGGCGAAATAAACTTCAATTGCCAAGTCTGAAGTTCTTTCATATTTACAAACGCAACATCTTGGTTGATTGTGACGATATTATTGGAATGCATAAGCTTGTGTTAAGCGCATCTTTATGAAAAATGTCCTTGTGTCACGGCCTTATGTCCCTTTAAACCTTTAAAAATACGCAACGGATTTTGATGCGCTTTTATTAATAGATAAAGAGTGATTGAAGAGGAAGTAACGGATGAACATATTTGGCTGAAAATTGGTGGAGGGGTAGCTTAGAACCAGGAGAAAGGCATAGGCTAATTTTTATCCCGTTCTGGATAGGGGCTTCAGATCAAAACGTGGCCGTGGGTAATCTTGGGATATGTTTGTACAATATGGGTATCGAATGAGTACTTTGATACGGGGTATTTTTCGTACCCGCGGGTAACTAGGGTCTCGAGATATAAGGGAAAACGTGGACGCGGGTACCCCTAGAATGTGTTTATAGAATATGGATAACGAATGAAAGCTGTTGATGAGTGCTTTAGTACAGGGTAGTTTTTATACCTATTGGTGACTAGGGTCTCGAGATTGAGGCAAAAACGTGGACCCGGGTACCCCTAGAAAGTGTTTATACAATATGGATAACAAACGAAAGCTGTTGATGAGTGCTTTAGTACAGGGTAGACGGAAAAAGCTTATTAAAATGTATGGAGATAAACCAAATTTAGGGCAGAACAACGTCTGACGGGTCTGCTAGTAATAAATAATGATGATAAAAATTTTGATTATAGAGGTTAAAATATTTCTGGTGTTTTAACTGACATTATCTGAATAAGGAAAAAAGTCAGGGGTATCCTGTAAATTTGTAACAAACATATATATAATAAACAAGTAAAGAAGGTTAAGTTCGGGTGTACCCGAACATTACATACTCAGTTGAGAGCTATGTTGACAACATAAGGGAAAATAACCATGTAGGAAAATGAACCGAGGGAAACCCTGGAATGTGTTTGTATGACATGTGTATCAAACGAAAGGTGTTAATGAGTATTTTAAAAGGGAGTAATCCTTAGTTCCATAGGTGGATGCCGTTTCGAGATATCTCCATAAAGGTGGACCAGGGGTGACCCTAGAATTTGTTTGTACAATATGGGCATCAAACGAAAGGTGTTAATGAGTATTTTAAAAGGGAGTGGGCCTTAGTTCTATAGGTGGACGCCGTTTCGAAATATCGCCATAAAGGTGGACCAGGGGTGACTCTAGAATGTGTTTGTACGATATGGGTATCAAAATAAAGGTATTAATGCGGGTTTTAAAAGGGAGTGGTGGTTGTTGTATAGGTGGTCGCCTTTTCGAGATATCGCCATAAAGGTGGACCAGGGGTGACCCTAGAATTTGTTTGTTCAATATAGGTATCAAAAGAAAGGCATTAATAAGTATTTTAAAAGGGAGTAATCGTTAGTCCCATAGGTAGACGCCGTTTCGAGATATCGCCATAAAGGTGGACCAGGTGTGACCCTAGAATTTGTTTGTACAATATGGGCATCAAACGAAAGGTGTTAATGAGTATTTTAAAAGGGAGTGGGCCTTAGTTCTATAGGTGGACGCCGTTTCGAAATATCGCCATAAAGGTGGACCAGGGGTGACTAAAATGAGTTTGTACGATATGGGTATCAAATTAAAGGTAATGAGAGTTTTAAAAGGGAGTGGTGGTAGTTGTATATGTGAAGGCGTTTTCCAGATATCGACCAAAATGTGGACCAGGGTGACCCAGAACATCATCTGTTGGGTACCGCTAATTTATTTATATATGTAATACCTGCCAAGATTTTAAGGGTTTTTTATTTCGCCCTGCAGAAATTTTTCATCTTCTTCTACTTAATATGGTAGGTGTCACAACCATTTTATAAAGTTTTTTCTAAAGTTATATTTCGCTTCAATAAAACAATCCAATTACCTTACCATGTTTCATCCCTTTTTACGTATTTGGTATAGAATTATGGCATTTTTTTCATTTTTCGTAATTTTCGATATCGAAAAAGTGGGCGTGGTCATAGTCGGATTTCGTTCATTTTTCATACCAAGATAAAGTGAGTTCAAGTAAGCACGTGAACTAAGTTCATTAAAGATATGTCGATTTTTGCTCAAGTTATCGTGTTAACGGCCATGCGGAAGGACAGACGGACGACTGTGTATAAAAACTGGGCGTGGCATCAACCGATTTCGCCTATTTTCGCAGAAAAGTGTTAGCGTCATAAAATCTATGCCCCTACCAAATTTCAAAAGGATTGGTTAATTTTTGTTCGACTTATGGCGTTAAAGGTATCCTAGACAAATTAAATGAAAAAGGGCGGAGCCACGCCCATTTTGAAATTTTCTTTTATTTTTGTATTTTGTTGCAACATATCATTACTGGAGTTGAATGTTGACATAATTTACTTATATACTGTAAAGATATTAAATTTTTTGTTAAAATTTTACTTAAAAAAAATTTTTTTTTTTAAAGAGGGCGTGGTCCTTCTCCGATTTTGCTAATTTTTATTAAGCGTACATATAGTAATAGGTGTAATGTTCCTGCCAAATTTCATCATGATATCTTCAACGACTGCCAAATTACAGCTTGCAAAATTTTAAATTACCTTCTTTTAAAAGTGGGCGGTGCCACCCCATTGTCAAAAATTTTACTAATTTTCTATCCTGCGTCATAAGTTCAACTCATCTACTAAGTTTCGTCGCTTTATCTCTCTATCTTTGTAATGAATTATCGCAATTTTTCGGTTTTTCGAAATTTTCGATATCGAAAAAGTGGGCGTGGTTATAGTCCGATATCATTTATTTTAAATAGCGATCTGAGATGAGTGCCCAGGAACCTACATACCAAATTTCATCAAGATACCTCAAAATTTACTCAAGTTATCGTGTTAACGGACGGACGGACATGGCTCAATCAAATTTTTTTTCGATCCTGATTATTTTGATATATGGAAGTCTATATCTATCTCGATTCCTTTATATATGTACAACCAACCGTTATCCAATCAAACTTAATATACTCTGTGAGCTCTGCTCAACTGAGTATAAAAAAGCTTTTTTTTTAGTATTTTATTATAAAATCCATAAGTGGTTGGGTCCCTGGCGTGTACAAAAAAATCTTAAAAAATGCAAGAATGTTTGCTTTTTGCAAATAAGTATCTCCTTCAAGAAAATTTCGATTTCGAATTTTTACACCTCTCCCAACATTCTTGGAGGTATTTTAGCATTCGACCGCCAATGTGATTTTCTCGTATTCTGCTATTGCAGTTGACGATAGGATTGTATATACATATGTATGCAAAGTGGCCTACAATATATCGGCCAAACTTCAAATATTTTCCGAAACGCTGTCTCTAATGTTTCTTAAACAAAAAAAAAAAAGCTGCAAATTAATGTTTGAGTTAACTTTCTGAACAATTTTTTTCTCAAATGATGTAAAAGGCATATAATCAAATTGAGAATTAACATTTTTTTTCTTTCAGATATTTTGTTCCATTGTTTATTGGGAAAAAAGAAGTTAGTATGAAAGACAGGAATGTTCAACCTGCCGAAATAATACTTTTTTTCTGGTTTACATTGCGCTTTTTCAAATTGTCACGTTTAATGCTTTTGAGCAAGTTGTTTCAACTATTCTTATCCTGAAGAATGTTATAAACATTTTTTTAATAAATTTTTAAATTTCAACTTTCATAAAAAGGAACTTAAATTTTTACATACTATTTTAGGGAGTATTTGAGCATTTTTGTAGCAAGTGATTGGTACTGAATGCATGACTTCACACACCAAAAATGTGAAATCATCTGAGTGCACTCATTGATTTCAGAATATTTATTTCTGCAGTTTGATTTAGCATTCTTTTCAATTGCTTGTGGCGCTGAATGAAATCCTTATTTCTCAGCATGATTGCAGATTTAAAAAATTTAAAGCATAATTGTCGTATGAAGAAAAAATTGTGAAATACTGATTGTAGAAAAGCTCTAATTTCAAAAAGCAAATGATTTCATTCTTCAACAGCTCTGCTACTTTGTTATACGCAATCAGAATACAACAAATAAAGGTGTCTAAGTTCGGGTGTAACCGAATATTATATACTCAGCGTGAGCTTCAATTGTATATTTCATTTCAGATAAATTACTTTTCTACATGACACGTCGCACCGCCCGTTAAAAAGAAAAAAGCCTCCACATTTCCTCTTACAATAAAACTTGATAAGTGAAATATCATTGATTCAAAACAATTTTTTGCTAAGTTATAGTTTATTATTTTAGTCTACGACCTTTTAAATTTGGCTTATATCTAAGTTGCCGTAGTCATTAACCGATCCCGTCCATTTTTATTAGAAATATTTTCTGCTATAAGGAAAATATATGTACCCAATTTCATTACGATATGCTAATTTTTCTTCGAGTTATGGCGCCCGAAACAGAAAATTGCTTAGTCATAAAAGGAGCGGTGCCACACCCATTTTCAAAAATTTTAGTGTTTTCCAATTTTATGTTATATGTAATTCAATTTAGAAAGTAAAATTCTATTGACACAAAGCTCTTTTTCGCTAAAATATAGCTTTTTATTTTCGTCTACGACACTTTTAAAAATATTTTATATAAAAGTGGGCGTGGTCTATAACCGATCTCGTCCATTTTTCCTAGAAATATTTCCTGCTATAGGGCAAATTTGTGTATTTTTTGTTATAAATCCACTTGGAAAATGATATACCATTGATATAAAGTTCTCTTTTGCAAAGAAATAGCTTATTTTATTCGTCCACGACCATTTTAAAAATATTTTATGTAAAAGTGGGCGTGGTCCTTAACCGATTTCGTTAATTTTTCTTCAAAGCATTCGTTATAGTAAAGGCAACCTCTCTGCCGAATTTTATTATGATAGGTTTAACGATTTTTGATTTAGGATTAATAATATTTGTAAAATTGATTTTATCACAAATGGGCGGTGCCACGCCCATTTTAACAAATGTTTCCAAATTATTTTCAAGAGTCTCAATATCAGTCCACATATCAAATTTAAACATTCTAGGTGTATTATTTACTAAATTATCAGTTTTTTTGTGTTTTCCAAAATTTTATATATATAAAAAGTGGGCGTGATTATCATCCGATTTCGCTCATTTTCAATATCGATCTATCCTGGGTCCAGACAAGCTAGTGTACCAAATTTGGTGAAGATAAAGTTGTTTGTCATATTCGTAACCGGTTAGATGAATGTTGTTTCCAGCGTAAAATAAAGGCGTAAATAATGATTTCCATAGTCTATAGATATCATAATTGCCAACACTTAAAGGACCAGTAAGTACAAGCAGCATATAAATGTATATATACATATTAGGGGGATTGTCTCCATTTCTTTAAACGGTTTAGGGCTTAAATGAGATATGTTGCTGAGTATAAGTGAAAACTAGAGCTGCTGTAAAAAATCTCTCTTAATTTCTACTACCCGTGGACATTTGAGACGATTATCGCTGTTGAAAATTTTACGAAGGATTGGGTATTTTTCTGTAACTTGCAACCTTGTTTCGATCGGGTAATTTGAGCACCCTAATATATATTCATCAACATGAACGTACACAACTTTGCACAGATATTTGTATATACTAAATAAATAAATATTATCCATCGGTGCTAATGAACAATGACCCTAGCTGAAGCATACAGATACATTGTTTAATTTGTATATATACTTACATAGATACGTACATACTTAATAGGAAAGTTGAGAAGGATTGACTGCAGTATTTATACCTTAAGTACCTACATAACTCATAGATTAATTTCGAAACCTTAAAGAAACTTTCCGATATAAAATGAAGGTAATTTGTTTAAAATAATAATTTTAAAACATATTTAAATGATTTTTCTAATTTGGGTTATTTGCTTTTCTTTTCCAGGTGTTTTTCCTGTTTTCACCGTTCTAACGCGTCTTCCGAAACATGGTCGGCAGACAGAACTATCGTCTTGCCAATATTTTAGATGTTGCAAATATGTAATTGCCAATTCGTTGGGTGGGATATCATCTTAGCAAAGAGGATAAATATAATAAGAGCCACCAGTTTGCTACGAGTGGCGAGTTACTCGCTGGAAATTAAAAAATGTACATATGCCTAATGTTTTCTGAGAGGGACATTTTTAATTGTCTCGCATTTATCCATGCCGTATGGGCACCTTGTGCAACTTTGATTTTTGGAAAAAGAACAGCGATTAGAAGAAAACTTTTAGCAAATGGCTACAAGTAACGAGTGTTGTCTCTTATTATATTTATCCCCTTTGGTCTTAGAGGCTGTATTTTTATTGAGCTAGGTACACTTTTTTTTTAACCCTCGCGTTAAAGTCGACAAGTGTTTGGTGTTATATACAAGTAAAAGAGTTGTTATATATGTAGTGGCAGAGGTTGCGCTTGTATGTGCATTGCAAGGGCTTGTATATTGCAATATTCTTCGTTGGCAGTGTGTAGATAATTGTTACTTTAAAGAACTACCCCCGATCCTACACCAAATTTAAGCTTATCTACCTCGGTCTGCGAGCAATAGTGTTAGATTACACATTGTAATGCGGTCCATCAGAAATCTTTCAAATAGTTTATGACTCAGTGACCTTGCTTGGTTTTAGCCTAAACCACATCTTCATACTGATGGTCAGATTACCCGAAGGCCACTCGATGGTGAATGAAGTTTAGAAAGTTTCATACTTATACGCATTCTTTATACAGCTTCAACTTTCTTTAATTTTTATAAGAACTTAGGGGTGAATCTTGGATGGGGCAGTGAGACGCTTCCCATATGATGTAGGGTAAAACCGGGAAAGATGCCCCACTTTTTGGAAAATCCGCCTAATTTTAAAAATATTAATTTTATACCAATAATTCTTATTAATGTAACTAGTTCAATATTTTAACTTGAATTATTATTATTATTTGTTATCCTATTGTAAACAGTTTTTGAAAAAATTAGCTTTTCGTGAAACCTTTTTATTAGGGATAGATGCCTACCTGTATGGATAGTTGCCCCACCTTGAAAATATTGAAATTTTATACCATGTAAGCGAAAAACCAAAACAAATGTAAGGTAGCTCTACTCCTACTGCAAAACTATAATAAATAAAACATTTTGTGTTTTTTTAATCTTTTAATTGCTATCATAAGAAGATAATTCTAATATAAAACTAATCGTCATAGTTAAATTAAAGCTTTGCTTAAATAAACAATAAATTTTTTAGTTTTAAAATGTATAGTTATATTTTTTATTAAATTAAATTTTATAAGCGTTTATTCAACAAAAAAAAATTATTATAAAAATTCATTTTAAGTGTCAACATGCACATTGCACATACATTTTTATATTAAACTAAAAATAAAAATAAATAAAATCATTATTTCATCCAATTTAATTAAAGTTCAGCCTGATAGTGCTTTTTATTTCCCACATCTTGTGCAATAGTTTTTGTTGATTTTGCCCATTTCATTGACCGCTGCTTGAAGGCTTTCCGTAGTCCAATGAAATGCTCGAGGTTGCACCCCTTTTCTTTTGTATTTTCTCGGCATCGTTTTGCTGAAATCTGTAAAAGTTCGATTTTAAATATACATAAAGATATAAAAAATATTTCAGACTAATAATATTACAAAAATATATACTTACTCCATATGTGATATTTTGATGCCCTTAGGGGCATCTATACGTGAAAAAAACAGGGCAACTATCCTTTTTAACAGGGCTAGATGCCCACGTATTTAAAATAAATTATAAACAAAAACACATCTATTTACACCTGTATGCAATCTTTAAAAGCTCTTTAAAAGCGTTCGAGATAGCGAAAGTAATTTCAATAAAGTATCTGCTTATTCTACGAAAAGCTAAATTAACCGACAGCATTAGGGCAGGAGTTTGGTCTTCATTAAGTTGCCCCATACAGTGCGCTGTTTATTCTTCTTGTAATTGATCTGCCCTTCGGAACACAAACTAAGCGAAGCATCTCTGGTTCTGCTATATTATGACTTCGTGGTGCAACCAAACACAAAAGATATTTGTAAAATATTTGATTTCAATTGGACTTTTGACGTAATAATTATGCTCTAAAATTTGTTTGTGTGAAGTTTTCTTTTAGGACAAATGGAAGGAAAAACAAGTCAGGAAGGCTAAGTTCGGGTGTAACCGAACATTACATACTCAGTTGAGAGCTATGGAGACAAAATAAGGGAAAATCACTATGGAGGAAAATGAACCTTGGGTAACCCTGGAATGTGTTTGTATCAAATGGAAGGTATTAAAGAGTATTTTAAAAGGGAGTGTGCCATAGTTCTGTAGGTGGACGCCATTTAGGGATATCGCCATAAAGGTGGACAGAGGTGACTCTAGAATTTGTTTGTACGATATAGGTATCAAATTAAAGGTATTAATGAGGGTTTTAAAAGGGAGTGGTGGTAGTTGTATATGTGAAGGCGTTTTCGAGATATTGACCAAAATGTGGACCAGGGTGACCCACACCATCATCTGCCGGGTACCGCTAATTTATTTATATATGTAATACCATGAACAGTATTCCTGCCAAGATTCCAAGGGCTTTTGATTTCGCCCTGCAGAACTTTTTCATTTTCTTCTACTTAATATGGTAGGTGTGACACCCATTTTACAAAGTATTTTTCTAAATTACCATGTTTCATCCCTTTTTTCGTATCTGGTATAGAATTATGGCATTTTTTTCATTTTTCGTAATTTTCGATGTCGAAAAAGTGGTCGTGGTCATAGTCGGATTTCGGCCATTTTTTATACCAATACAAAGTGAGTTCAGATAATTACGTGAACAAAGTTTAGTAAAGATATATCGATTTCTGTTCAAGTTATCGTGTTAACGGCCGAGCGGAAGGACGGACGGTCGACTGTGTATTAAAACTGGGCGTGGCTTCAAGCGATTTCGCCTTTTTTCACAGAAAACAGTTATCGTCCTAGAACCTAAGCCCCTACCAAATTTCACAAGGATTGGTAAATTTTTGTTCGACTTATGGCATTAAAAGTATCCTAGACAAATTAAATTAAATGAAAAAGGGCGGAGCCACGCCCATTTTGAAATTTTCTTTTATTTTTGTATTTTGTTGCACCATATCATTACTGGAGTTGAATGTTGACATAATTTACTTACATATGTACTGTAAAGATATTAAATTTTTTGTTAAAATTTTACTTAAAAAAAATTTTTTTTTGAAGGTGGATGTGGTCGCTCTCCGATTTTGCTAATTTTTATTAAGCATACATATAGTAATAAGAGTAATGTTCCTGCCAAATTTCATCATGATATATTCAACGGCTGCCAAAATACAGCTTGCAAAACTTCTAAATTACCTTCTTTTAAAAGTGGGAGGTGCCACGCCTATTGTCCAAAATTTTACTAATTTTCTATTCAGCGTTATAAGTTCAACTCACCTATCAAGTTTCATCGTTTTCTCCGTCTTTGGTAATGAATTATCGCACTTTTTCGATTTTTCGAAATTTTTGATGACGAAAAAGTGGGCGTGGTTATAGTCCGATATCGTTCATTTTAAATAGCGATCTGAGATGAGTGCCCAGGAACCTGCATACCAAATTTCATCAGGATACCTCAAAATTTACTCAAGTTATCGTGTTAACGGACGGACGGACGGACGGACATGGCTCAATCAAATTTTTTTTCGATACTGATGATTTTGATATATGGAAGTCAATATCTATCTCGATTCCTTTATACCTGTACAACCAACCGTTATCCACTCAAAGTTAATATACTCTGTGAGCTCTGCTCAACTGAGTATAATAATAACTTTTCATAAAACCATTTGAGAATTAAAAACAACTTTTTAACTTTTATTCGAATTTTTTTTTTTAACAAAATATGAAATGACAATGTTATCATAACACCTTCCAGTGCCGCTGAAGTTTTCTTCCCAAAATAACTGTTAACGAGTAAGGAAGGTTAAGTTCGGGTGTAACCGAACATTACATACTCAGTTGAGAGCTATGGTGACAACATAAGGGAAAATAACCATGTAGGAAAATGAACCGAGGGAAACCCTGCAATGTGTTTGTATGACATGTGTATCAAATGAAAGGCATTAAAGAGTATTTTATGAGGGAGTGGGCCATAGTTCTATAGGTGGACGCCATTTAGGGATATAGCCATAAAGGTGGATCAGGGTTGACTCTAGAATGCGTTTGTACGATATGGGTATCAAACGAAAGGTATTAATGAGTATTTTAAAAAGGGAGTGGGCCTTCGTTTTATAGGTGTTCGCCTTTTCGAGATATCGCCATAAAGGTGAGCCAGGGGTGACTCTAGAATTCGTTTGTGCAATATGGGTATCAAACGAAAGGAATTAATGAATATTTTAAGAGGGAGTGGGCCTTTCTGGACCAGGGGTGACTCTAGACTTTGTTTGTACGATATGGGTATCAAATGAAAGGTGTTAATGAGTATTTTTAAAAGGGAGTGGGCCTTCGTTCTATAGGTGTTCGCCTTTTCGAAATATCGCCATAAAGGTGGACCAGGGGTGACTCTAGAGTGAGTTTGTACGATATGGGTATCAAATTAAAGTTATTAATGAGAGTTTTAAAAGGGAGTGGTGGTAGTTGTATATGTGAAGGCGTTTTCCAGATATCGACCAAAATGTGGACCAGGGTGACCCAGAACATCATCTGTTGGATACCGCTACTTTATTTATATATGTAATACCTGCCAAGATTTTAAGGGTTTTTTATTTCGTCCTGCAGAACTTTTTCATTTTCTTCTACTTAATATGGTAGGTGTCACAACCATTTTATACAGTTTTTTCTAAAGTTATATATCGCGTCAATAAAACAATCCAATTACCTTACCATATTTCATCCCTTTTTTTCGTATTTGGTGTAGAATTATGTCATTTTTTTCATTTTTCGTAATTTTCGATATCGAAAAAGTGGGCGTGGTCATAGTCGGATTTCGTTCATTTTTCATACCAAGATAAAGTGAGTTCAGATAAGTACGTGAACTGAGTTTAGTAAAGATATATCGATTTTTGCTCAAGTTATCGTGTTAACGGCCATGCGGAAGGACAGACGGACGACTGTGTATAAAAACTGGGCGTGATATCAACCGAGTTCGCCCATTTTCACAGAAAACAGTTAACGCCATAAAATCTATGCCCCTACCAAATTTCAAAAGGATTGGTTAATTTTTGTTCGACTTATGGCGTTAAAAGTATCCTAGACAAATTAAGTGAAAAAGGGCGGAGCCACGCCCATTTTTAAATTTTCTTTTATTTTTGTATTTTGTTGCACCATATCATTATTGGAGCTGAATCTTGACATAATTTACTTATATACTGTAAAAATATTAAATTTTTTGTTAAAATTTTACTTTAAAAAAAAAAAAATTTTAAAAGTGGGCGTGGTCCTTCTCCGATTTTGCTAATTTTTATTAAGCGTACATATAGTAATAAGAGTAACGTTCCTGCCAAATTTCATCATGATATCTTCAACGACTGCAAAATTACAGCTTGCAAAAGTTTTAAATTACCTTCTTTTAAAAGTGGGCGGTGCCACCCCATTGTCCAAAATTTTACTAATTTTCTATTTTGCGTCATAAGTTCAACTCATCTGCCAAGTTTCGTCGCTTTATCGGTCTTTTGTAATTAATTATCGCACTTTTTCGGTTTTTCGAAATTTTCGATATCGAAAAAGTGGGCGTGGTTATAGTCCGATATCGTTCATTTTAAATAGCGATCTGAGATGAGTGCTCAGGAACCCACATACCAAATTTCATAAAGATACCTCAAAATTTACTCAAGTTATCGTGTTAACGGGCGGACGGACGGACGGACGGACATGGCTCAATCAAATTTTTTTTCGATCCTGATTATTTTGATATATGGAAGTCTATATCTATCTCGATTCCTTTATATATGTACAACCAACCGTTATCCAATCAAACTTAATATACTCTGTGAGCTCTGCTCAACTGAGTATAAAAACAAGTGTTGCGAAAACTTAACGCAGGTTGAAATGATGCATATTTTGCGTACGACTTCAAGATCTTGATGACGCTATTTTTCGCACGAAATTTGATGTTTATGAGATATTTGTTTGGCAATTTGTACTATAAACGCGAAAGTATTTCGTGCAAAGTTTTAATCGTTTTTTTGGTAAATAAATGTGTCAATCATTTGTAACATCAAATCTGTTGACTATTGTAAATGCATGCAAGTGAAAAATTTTTCTATTCTTCTACTGCCATACCTACTTGTGAAATAATTGCTGACAGGGAGAACGGTTGTCGCTAATGGCCAGAGAATGATAGAAAGATTTGTTTTTTGATCGCGATTAATAAATTACAGTGTCATGAACTGCCCTTTCATGTTTCAGACCAACTTTTCTTTTAGATGTGTCTACAGAAAATGAGACTACCAATTAATATTGATTTTTAAAATCTAGTTAATAGAGAAAATATGAGCATCCAGTTTAGCAATTTTTTTAAAATATATAAGTAATACAATGTACAAGTCGTCTATAAAAATGTTTGAAAAACAAAATTGAGCAAATGATTTAAGTAATCCAACAGCGATTCAACAGGTAATTCAGGCTGTTTATTATTGTGAAGGTTTTTTTCAAACATTCGCCACTTGTATGAATTCACAATGCTGTTGACCGTGTAGCTGCCTTACAACGTTGGTGCAAAGAAGAAAAAAGTTTCTGTGAAACAACGTGGACGTATTCATGACTGCAATCAGTATATGGGTGGGGTGAACCTGCAATACAACGCTGTTGAAAAAAAATTTTGTTGGACCCTATGGACCAATTCAGTCAATAGTACCACTTTTAACGCATAGCAAATTCATGGCCTGATTTGTTAGGTAGAAGGAACTCCTGTGCCTCAAAATTCTTTCAAAACCGAATCTGAAGAATCATTACTACCCACTCAGCATTTAGATGACTAAATTTTGAATTTCCCTACATATAAATACAATTTGATTACTCCTTCTGATCAAATAATGAGTTATCATACAATTGAACAAAAGAAATAATCAAATATGAATACTTTTGATGATCAAAAACTGAAAAGTAATTTTCGATCACTTTTTGGAATCATTTTTGAAGTCATTTGATTATTAAATTGTAATATTTCATAAAAACCAACAAAAAGAATAATCAAACGTGTTTACCTTTGATGTTAAAGTCTGCATTATCAACTACAAACCTCACCTGGAGAGATCGCTGGTAGCTCGCTGCAAGCACTCGTTGCGTTTTTTTTTTTTTCTTGGACTTTGTTCCATCATACGGATCCGTTAAATGGCATCGGTTCCTTGTAGCCTATAAAAGGGACGAACAGCTATAGACTCGCCCTTATTCTTTTATCAGCGATCCACCAGGTGAGTGTTTGGCAATACATTTTTATTTCACCCTTCTATATTTTTAATAAAGGCCTGTGCGACAGGCTATCCTATATATATATATACTTCACATCTTTGTATATTTAATTTATCTGCTTGTTGTTGGACAGCTAGGCACAGCTGGTAAGTTTTCCGTTTCATTATCGCGATTTTCAAGAACCGGCTCCCCATAGGTTCCCCGTTTCCGTAGTTCACGAGGAATTCCGGCTTCATTTATCCCCGCTCGAACATGGTCCATTCTACCGCTCAAGGGCAGTGTCTCTGATTCTGGGAGTAGACGCGTGTGGAGCATATTCCGTCCTGGGCTTAGGCCTGCAACCCCGTAATTGAATTTATAATGAAGTTTATATATTAATATTGAATTTATATTGCAGTGATGCTGCAAGGCGGGCGGCATGCTAAAGTCTGCATTATCAACTACAAACCTCACCTGGAGGGGTCGCTGGTAGAAGACTCGCTGCAAGCACTCGTTGCGTTTTTTTTCCTTTGTTGGACTTTGTTCCATCATACGGATCCGTTAAATGGCATCGGTTCCTTGTAGCCTATAAAAAGGACGAACAGCTATAGACTCGCCCTTATTATTTTATCAGCGATCCACCAGGTGAGTGTTTGGCAATACATTTTTATTTCACTCTTCTATATTTTTAATAAAGGCCTGTGCGACAGGCTATCCTATATATGTATATACTTCACATCTTTATATTGTAACGTAGCTTTACAATAGTATGACCCCCACTGTAACCCCTTTTCTCCTACGCCTGAGACCCCCACTCTAACCCTTTTTCACCTACGCCTGAGAGTTTCATACATAGTACATAACAATAATATGCACACGGCACGCCAACTCACAGTAAATGGCAAACTGCATGCGAATAGCATTGGGTGATAACAATAATATGCACACGGCAGGCCAACTCACAGTAAATGGTAAACTGAAGTACCCAATTAGCGGTTCATTTCTCACTCGCATCATAGCAGAAGCAGTATAAAAGAGAATGAATTGGCTGTTGTCACTTCATTCCTCGCAGGTTAGTCAGAGGAAGTGGTTGCTTTATTAAGCAACCCAGTCACTCCTCCTGACTAGCTGAGTTGAAGGGGTGCTGCCTTGGCACTGGTCACTCCTTGCTTGCAGGGACAACGGGTCGTCGCCTGTATGGTTTTTTCGCCCGTGTCTCAGCTAAGTAAGGGGGGGCCCGCCGGCTGAGGGCTATCCCGCCCCTTCCTCTTAGCTAAGGCTCCAGCCGACCCGGTTCGGCAGCTGCGTAGCGTGGTGCCTTCGGGCCTCAGTTTCTCCTCGCAGTCTACCAACCGGCAAGGGCGGAGCTGGTGCACCGCCCCCCGGCATCTTACCTTAGTGTGCAAACCACGGGGTGTGCGATGTCCAGCGAACGAGCCAATCCCACCTCCAGAGGGAAAGGGGGTGCCGCCACGGCACTGGTCACCCCTTGCTTGCGGGACAACTGGTCGTCGCCTTTATGGTTTTCTCGCCCGTGTCCCAGCCAAGTAAGGGGGGGGGGGGGGGGCTCGCCGCTGTTCGGCCGATAGATCCCTTCACCTCAGTCCTGGATCAGGCAGTAGAGCGACCCGTCGGCTAAAGGGTCTACCGCTGTGCCGTCAAGGCGCACTTCCCCTCAGCCTACGGATCGACCTACAAAGACCCGCCTGGTACAACTCCGCGTCCAGCCCTGCCATCGTGCAAGCATGGAGGCGGTGGTGACCAGCTAGCGAGCCAGCACTGGAGGCGAGTGAGCCAACCACACCACGGAGTGGAAAGGGGCGCTGTCAGGGAACGGGTCACCCTCACTTGCGGGGACAACGGGTCGCCGCCTTCATGGTTTTCTCGCCCTTGTCCCAGCTAGGGGGCTCGCCGCCTATGACCTTTCGGCCCTTTTCCCCTCCGCCCCGGCCCGGCCGTCGACCGGTCCAGCAGCTAAAGGGGCTACCGCTGTGCCGTAAGGTTCACTCCCCCTCAGCCCATGGATCGGCCTACGGAATTCCTGCTGGTACAACTACGCGTCCAGCCCTGAATTCGTGCGGGCATGGAGGCGGTGGTGTCCAGCTGGCGGGCCGGCATTCGCCATTACTCTTTTTATTCATTCCTCACAGGTCCCTCCGCCACCGCAACTGTGACAGCGTCCTCGTAGGAAGCCGCCACCCACAACCGCCGCTACTGGTAACCCACCGAAAAGGTAATCAAGTAGAACGTTCGCACGGACACCCCGTCTTGGCCACGCCACTGGTACGCGCTCCGTTGCCCGTTGTTGCCGTCGCTATCCTACCGCCGTTGCGCCGCTGCTACGACGACCGTTAGCCGCTGCTACCTCACCACCGTCCAACCAGCTCGCTGGTACCGTCACTGCGTCCATACCACTACATCCATCCGTCCGCTAATACTGTCCGCCGTCCAGCCGCGGTGCTAATCCCGCCACTGCATACCGCTGTACCAATCTGTCCGCTAATACTGTCCGCCGTCCGGCCGCCGTGCTGATCCCGCAGTTCGATCGCCGCACCGACCCCTCTGCTATTACAACGACCGTTAGCCGCCGCTCGCCTCCCTCCCCCGCCATCTTCGCACGGAAAGCTGCTGCCTTCACTACCCGTCAAGCTGTGTGTGTGTGTGTATTCGTCACTAACACATAACAACTGTGTTCTTATTAAGTGGGGGTTTGTGGGACATCTACTTGAC
Source organism: Eurosta solidaginis (assembly GCF_040869045.1). Lineage (NCBI taxonomy): Eukaryota > Metazoa > Arthropoda > Insecta > Diptera > Tephritidae > Eurosta > Eurosta solidaginis. Next base: position 191,573,996 of record NC_090321.1, read on the forward strand.
CCTGGATTGACTGAGTGCTACCTCAGCCTTCGACAAAACCCACCTCATAAATGGCGCCCGAGCAGGGACCCTCCTCCGCAGATGACAGTGGAAAACCCAACACCACAACCACCAACACTGCCGGGGCGGGTTCGACGAACACACTATCAGAAACGGTAAACACACCGGCCCCGAAGGTACAACGCTGACCACCGACTCCCTCAACTAGATCTACCTACTCAAGAGGGAGAGGCTAATCGAGGAATGCAGGAAACACCATATCAAGGTGGAAGGCCAAACCGTAGCCGAACTGCGTCGCGCGCTGAGCGCATATGTGCGAGCCAAACGTACCAGAAACTCAAGTGAAGACCTGCTAAAGGAGCTGGAAAGGGAAGGGAATGAAGAAGAGGGGAAATCCGTTATGCTACTCCCAGCCAACAACAAAGCCGAGCCCTTCGATCCAGATTCATAGTCCCCAACCGCATGCGCACCACCGAAGCGAGACGAAATGAGCGACGGTGAGCTGATGAGCACCGTTCGCCGCTGGGATTTGCATTTTTCGGGTGAAGAGCCGCTGCACGAATTTCTGGAGAGGATAGAGGAGCTTGCCGAATGTTAACGCATCCCCGTCGACCGGCTCCTCCCAACGCTGCGAGAACTCCTACGTGGCAAAGCACTCCAATGGTACCGCATCCGTAAACAACAAATCAACCAATGGGGCGATTTTCGAACGGAGGTGCAAAATTTTTTCCTACCCAAGCGTCATCTTCGACATTTGGAAGAGGCCATCCGACAACGCAAGCAACACGGCCGTGAAAAAGCCAAAGACTACATCCTCGCATTAGAAACACTGATCCGCCAGCACCCGACAATGTGTAAGGAAAACCACATCGAACGAATATACGATGGCCTACGCGTTGAATACCGCCTCTTCGTCAAGCGCAGCGAGTTTAAGACGATCGATGGGCTCCTGGACATAACGGAGGAATATGAGTTGCTAAAAAGCGAGGAAGCGAAACAGGCCAAAGTGGCGATCCACAGCCTGTATCATCTTCAAGGAGTAAGAAAGTAAGGAGTGCTGCTGGCGCTGCAAGGAACGCGGACACCGCCGCTTCCAATGCAGGGGCCGCTGGAGAATGTTCTGCTCCAGGTGTGGACAAGACAACATCCTCTCCAGGGACTGCCTATGCCCTTTAACCAACCAATCCACCAATAAGAACACATCCAGGATGTCATCAAGTTATGTGAGAGGAAGCCGCCAAGCATTATTTGTGCGGCCACAGAAGTCTATGGAACCACCAGCCTGCGCTCCCGCTGCCGAAATGTACGTAGATGATCGTCTCTACATACCGATAACCATCGAGGGCATGAGCGTGGGCGCCCTAGTAGACACCGGCGCCACCCTATCATACGTCGATGAGTCAATACGAAATCACCTGGAGAGTAACAACATACAACCACGTCTTAACAGGCGAAGCGTCCAAATGGCACACCAGAGGTGTGTCTATAGCTCGAATTCGTACCCAGCAAGAATTACGTACCAAAGGCGAACGACTAAAACAATGATGCCTGTCATCCCGAACCTGGCAGAACGGATGATCTTATGAATGGACTTTCTACGGGAAAGGGGAATCACCCTCACGCTAGATGGCCAGGCGTTAGAAGTCACCTTGACCAAGAGATCAGCCGAGCTAGACACACTATGTGCAATGACCAGCCGGTAACACGTGAACAATGGTCAAAAACCGGAGCACCACCAGAAGCGATTGAGTAAAACCGGTAGCCCAATTACCGCAGCCGAACATTCGACCATTCGTAAACATAACCGACCGCTGAAGCAACGCTTCTACCCCCGTTACCGGGCTATACAAACATACAATATCAATGAAGATTACCGAAAAAGAGCGCCGAACGCGATATGCAATGCGCTCCCCCGCCGCCCGTTACAAAACACCGAACCAGACATATTTTACACAATAAACGGCGACAGAGAAGAGCCCGGTGAGATTATTGACAACCATACAATATCCGCAGCCATGGAAATAGTAACCGCCAACTTCGTGCCACTACTACCACGTTCCAAGCAAAGAAGCACTTACCTCCTCGCCATGATCTACAAATTCTACAAGTGGGTGGAGTTAATTCCGGCGCGCCAAGCAACAACGGCAAGCGTGCTCAAAGCGCTACAAGAAAAGGTCTTATACCGACTTGGTTGTCCGAAAACCTTCCCCACCGACAATGGGAAGCAGTTCGGTGGAAAAGCGTTATCACCGTTCCTGAGCAACCACCGCACATGGGAGTAGGAGACTCCACAAAGGGCATTTGCAGTAAATGTAGTCAGCAAAGAGGGTACAAAAACATCTTCAGCAGACATAAACTCCGGCGATATAAAGCGACGTTAGAGCGGGTACACACGGAGGGAGCAGTACTAGTGGCCAGTCAACCGAGTCAAAACACAAGGGGTACCACATTTTTTCCGGCCCATATATTACCGAATACCGAACGGCCATAATGCAATCACAACATGAGGTAGATAAGAACAACGCCAATATGTCAAGGATGGAAGAAGAAGAAGAAGGATGGCAATTCATTTATAATATTCATGAATTTCGCATTATTTTAAAATTAAATATTCTGTTACTTTTAAGAACAATGAAATTGTAAACATTTTTTTGAATCAACTTTGTTAAGTATAAGTGGAATGACTCTGTATATTTTATGGAAAAAAAAATGTTAATAAAACGATGCACGCATACACACCGGCAAAGCCGGCATAACGGCACACATACAACCGCTAGGCCAGGCCTGGCTTGATACTCCTGTTCCTTACAGCAGCTTTCCGTCAGCCGAAGTGGGAGGGGGACTGTAACGTAGCGTTACAATAGTATGACCCCCACTGTAACCCTTTTTCTCCTACGCCTGAGACCCCCACTCTAACCCTTTTTCACCTACGCCTGAGAGTATACATACATAGTACATTAACAGGTAGCTAACATCAGAAGCTACATACCAATGCATGCGAATAGCATTTGGCGATAACAACAATATGCACACGGCACGCCAATATCAGCAGCTACATACCAATGCATGCGAATAGCATTTGGCGATAACAATAATATGCACACGGCACGCCAACTCACGGTAAATGGCAAACTGAAGTACCCAATTAGCGGTTCATTTCTCACTCGCATCATAGCAGAAGCAGTATAAAAGAGAATGAATTGGCTGTTGAAACTTCATTCCTCGCAGGTTAGTCAGAGGAAGTGGTTGCTTTATTAAGCAACCCAGTCACTCCTCCTGAATAGCTGAGTGGAAGGGGTGCTGCCTTGGCACTGGTCACCCCTTGCTTGCGGGGACAACGGGTCGTCGCCTTAGGGTTTTCTCGCCCGTGTCCCAGCTAAGTAAGGGGGGCCCGCCGCCTTAGGGCTACCCCGCCCCTTCCTCTCAGCCAAGGCTCCGGCCGACCCGGTTCGGCAGCTGCGTAGCGTGGTGCCTTCGGGCCCAGTTTCTCCTCGCAGCCACCGAACCGGCAAGGACAGAGCTGGTGCACCGCCCCCCGGCACCTTACCTTAGTGTGCAACCACGGGCTGAGCGATGTCCAGCGGACGAGCCAATCTCACCTCCAGAGGGAAAGGGGGTGCCGCCACGGCACTGGTCGCCCCTTGCTTGCGGGACAACGGGTCGTCGCCTTATGGTTTTTTCGCCCGTGTCCAAGCCAAGTAGGGGGGGGGGGGGGGGGGGCGCCGTTCAGCCGATAGATCCCTTCCCCTCAGTCCTGGCTCAGGCAGTAGAGCGACTCGTCGGCTAAAGGGGCTACCGCTGTGCCGTCAAGGCGCACTTCCCCTCAGCCTACGGATCGGCCTACAAAGACCCGGCTGGTACAACTCCGCGTCCAGCCCTGCCATCGTGCAGGCATGGAGGCGGTGGTGTACAGCTAGCGAGCCAGCACTGGAGGTGAGTGAACCAACCCCCTCCCCCCTAGGAGTGGAAAGGGGCGCTGTCAGGGAACGGGTCACCCTCACTTGCGGGGACAACGGGTCGTCGCCTTCATGCTTTTCTCGCCCGTGTCCCAGCTAGGTGGGGGGCTCGCCGCCTATGACCACCCGGCCCTTTTCCCTTCCGCCCCGGCTCCGGCCTTAGACCGGTCCAGCAGCTAAAGAGGCTGTGCCGTAAGGTGCACTTCCCCTCAGCCCATGGATCGGCCTACGGAGTTCCGGCTGGTACAACTCCGCGTCCAGCCCTGCATTCGTGCGGGAATGGAGGCGGTGGTGTCCAGCTGGCGGACCGGCATTAACCATAACTCTTTTTATTCATTCCTCGCAGGTCCCTCCGCCGCCGCAACTGTGACAGCGTCCTCGCAGGAAGCCGCTACCCGCAACCGCCGCTACTGGTAACCCCCCGAAAAGGTAATCAAGTAGAACGTTCGAACCGACACCCCGTCTTGGCCACGCCACTGGTACGCGCTCCATTGCCCGTTATTGCCGTCGCTATCCTACCGCCGTTGCGCCGCTGCTCCGACGACCGTTGGCCGCCCGCTATCCTACCGCCGTTGCGCCGCTGCTACGAAGATCGTTAGCCACTGCTACCTCACCACCGTCCAACCAACTCGCTGGTACCGTCACTGCATCCATACCACTACATCCATCCGTCCGCTAATACTGTCCGTCATCCAGCCGCCGTGCTAATCCCGCCACTGCATACCGCTGTACCAATCTGTCCGCTAATACTGTCCGCCGTCCAGCCGCCGTGCTAATCCCGCCACTGTAAACCGCTGTACCAATCTGTCCGCTAATACTGTCCGCCGTCCGGCCGCCGTGCTGATCCCACCGTTCGACCGCCGCACCGACCCCTCTGCTATCACAACGACCGTTAGCCGCCGCTCGCCTCCCTCCCCCGCCATCTTCGCACGGAAACCTGCTGCCTTCACTACCCGTCAAGCCGTGTGTGTGTGTGTATTCGTCATTAACACATAACAACTGTGTTCTTATTAAGTGGGGGTTTGTGGGACCTCTACTTGACCCTGGATTGACTGAGTGCTACCTCAGCCTACGACAAAACCCACCTCATAGTATATCTAATTTATCTGCTTGTTGTTGGACAGCTAGGCACAACTGGTAAGTTTTCCGTTTCATTATCGCGAGTTTCAAGAACCGGATCCCCATAGTTTCCCGTTTCCGGAGTTCAATAGGAATTCTGGCTTCATTTATCCCCGCTCGAACATTTGATTATCCAAAACTGAATATAGTTTTCAATCACATTTTGGAATCATATTTGAATCCATATATGTAATACTCCTATATTGTTACAAAAGGCTAGGTACATTCCCAAACATCAGAGTGCCGATATATTGCTGTTTAAACTTCTTTGTTTGTGTATTCAATAATCAAATGTACCTAAATTTTAATTTTTTCTTGTCACACTTGTGCTGCTACTATCACACAAATTGTATAGGCTGTCTTCTTCTGATTTCGAAATCAAAACACATTGCGAGCATTTTCTATTAGCAAAATAGGAGTATTACATATATGTTTGAATCAAATGTGTTTACTTTAGGTGATGAAAAATTTATAATCATTTCTAATTCAGCTTAGTTGATATTTTGATCAAAAAATATTCAAATATCATACCCCAAGATGATTAAAAACGTCGAAATTTAAAAGCATTTTCTGTTCGAAAATTAATGTATCGTCGGGAGAAAAATGTACCTTAAATGTGATTATTCTTGAATAATCATTTATGATTCCTATTTCGAAACGCTTTTTATTCATATTTAACATCATTGTAAAATTGCGCTTTAATTGTTTGGGAGTAATATTTGACTGCTTTTCACAGTCATTTTCTGATCATATTCGTGAACATATCTCAATCGTTTTCATTTATTTCATTTATTTTTTTTTTTTTTTTTTTTTTTTATATTTTGGTTGAAATTATTGAATCATTTTTGAATGCGATTATGATGCATTTATTCTTCACATCTCATTAAAAATAAGATACTACAAAATAATCTTATTTCATCAGGGAAAGAAAGCATGCGGAAGTGAGCTTTTTGAACCGCAGGTCACTCGCAAACAAACTTGACCGATATACACCAGCGATTACAACATCCCATCAGCTATGACCATCGATATCTTAAAATACGATACGGTACGAGATGTTGAAGACATATCCAGGTACACATGTCAAGATAGTTTCACTTACCTGGGGTTCAAATAGCTCACAACTTTGTATTGTCCAACTATTATGTATTTTCTGGGAAGCCGAAGGTCGAGAAATGGTTAGGGAAATATTCGGTCACGAGCAGCATTTGCATTATATTGTCTTGAAGAATATCTTAATAATCGCGGGTTCGAATCGAGCTCTTAATAATAAAATCTTTTTTATATGTAGTTGGTAAGGCGCATGCATCAGCTTCTTCGCAAAATATGGGCGGACGAGTGCATGCCCGACGATTGGAATCTAAGTGTTCTTTGCCCAGTCCACAAGAAGGGGGATACTGCAAACTACACCAACTATCGCGCAATCAGTCTTCTTAATATCGCATATAAGGTCCTGTCAAGTGCAGTGTGCGAATGATTGAAGCCAACCGTGAATCAACTGATTGGACCTTATCAGTGCGGCTTCAGACCTAGTAAATCTACCATCGACCAGATTTTCACAATGCGCCAAATCTTGGAAAAAACCCGCGAAAAAAGAGTCGACACGCATCACCTCTTCGTCGATTTTAAATCCGCCTTCGACAGCACGAAAAGGAGACGCCCTGTATGCCGCTATGTCTGAATTTGGTTTCCCCGCAAAACTTATACGGCTGTGCAAAATGACGTTGAGCAACACGATCAGCTCAGTCAGAATTGGGAAGGACCTCTCCGAGCCGTTTGAAACAAAACCAGGTTTCAGATAGGGTGACCCCCTATCGTGCGATTTCCTTAATTTGGTGAAAACCGCTCTGGAATAAAATTGTATAAAGCGTGCAATTACTAGCGTATGCTGATGACATTGATATCATCGGCCTAAACACCCGCGCCGTTAGTTCTGCTTACTCCAAACTGGAAAAAGAAGCGGTAAATATGAGTTTGGTGGTGAATGAGGACAAAACGAAGTACCTGCTGTCATCGAGCAAAGAGTCAGCGCATATGCGCCTTGGCAACCACGCTACTGTTGGCAGCCATAATTTCGAAATAGTAAAAGACTTCGTTTATTTTGGGAATAAACACTAGCAACAACCAACATCAGCTCTGAAATACAGCGAAGAATCTCTCTTGCCAATAAATGCTACTTTGGACTAGGTAGGCAATTGAAAAGTAAAGTCCTCTCTCGGCAAACGAAAATCATACTCTACAAGTCACTTATCGTACCCGTCCTGCTATATGAGGCAGAAGCATGGACCATGACAACAGCAGATAAAGCGGCTCTGGGAGTGTTCGGGAGAAAGGTGCTTCGAAAGATTTATGAAACTCTACGCGTTGGCGAAGGCGTATACCGAAGAAGATTTAACCATAAGCTGTACGAGCTATACGCAGACATCAACATAGTCCAGCGAATTAAAACGCAGCGGCTGCGCTGGCTAGGCCATGTTATGGAAATGAAAGATGGCGCTCCGGCCAAGAAAGTGTTTCTATCGGATCCCGCCTATGGAAGCAGGGGTAGAGGGCGGCCCATACTCCGTTGGAAGGACCAGGTGGAAAACGATTTAAACTCCCTTGGTGTCACCAATTGGCGCCGGTTGGCAGAGAGAAGGAGCGACTGGCGCGCCTTGTTGAACGGCCATAACCGTTTAAACGGTTAAGAGCCAATTAAGTAAGTAAGTAATCAAATATGAATAAAAAGCGTTTCGAAATATGAATCATAAATGATTATTCAAGAATAATCGCATTTAGGGTACATTTTTCTCTCGACGTAACATTAATTTTCGAACAAAAAATGCTTTTAAATTTGAACGTTTTTAATCATCTTGGGGTATGATATTTAAATATTTTTTGATCTGTTCGAAAATTAATGTACCGTCGGAAGAAAAATGTACCCTAAATGCGATTATTCTTGAATAATCATTTATGATTCATATTTCGAAAAGCTTTTTATTCATATCTGATATCATTGTAAAATCGTGCTTTAATTGTTTTAGGGTAATATTTGACCATTTTTCACAGTCATTTTCTGACCATATTCGTGAACATATTTCAATCGTTTTTGTTGACATTTTTGAATCATTTTTGAATGCGATTATCATGCACTTATCATTCAAATTAAGGTACTACATAATAATCTTATTTCATCAGAGGGAGAAAGCATGCGGAAGTGAAATATTTGAACCAGGTAGCTCTCAAACAAACTTCACCGATATACACCTGATACTACAACATCCAACATCAGTTATGATCGTCAACGTCTTAAAATACGACACGACACGGGATGTTGAAGCCGTGTCCAGGTATGTCAAGATAGTTTCACTTACCTGTGGTTCAAATAGTTCACAACCTTTGTATTGTCTAACCATTATGTATTTTCTGAGACAAATGATTGGGGACATCTTCGGTTACGAGCATTGTGAATCAAACTAAGTGTGATATCTTCTGCATAGACGTCAAAATTCCAAAGTGATGGGATCACCTGATTTGCAGTTGACTATCGCTGTCTCATTCTGTATCTTTTTCTATCACCCGCTTAAGATGGCCGGCCCTATGCGCCGCCATATTGAGCACCCTTTGAGGCAGTTGACAGATAAGATATCGCACTTAGTTTGATTCACAGTGGTTACAAGCAGCATTTGCATTGTATTGTCTTGAAGAATATCTCATATCGTTTTCTTTTCTGAAATAAATTTTTGCCTAAGTAAATGGTAAAGCCTTAATACAGTTACTCCTACCCCAGAAGATTTAAGATTTATAGTGCATGCAAAGAACATAAATGTCTACCCCGTGTATTAGCTGATTTTCACAAACGCGCTGTCAATGATAATAAAAATTATTAGCAATTATTTCCTTCATTTCAATTTTCTTCACTAAAAATTTGTGAAGTTACGAAAATAAATTGTTACGATCAGCTGGTTTATCAGAGTTGCCACACCGCCATTTTACGTAGGGTAAAAGTGTAATACTGTTTTCACACAGAAACTTAATGATCTCATTTCACCTTCAGTAGTAGTTGCTCGATTAGTATGAAGGATGAAATGTCAAACGAATAAAATGACAATGCTATATGACAGACAACGACATTTACTTCGACAAATGACATTTTTAAGCACTGAACACACCAAAAACTAAGAAACTGAACGCTGCCAACAGAGTTGCATTGGGCTTTTGATTTCATTAGGCATTCGATTAGTCACTAATGAAATAATTATAGATTCGACTTTTGTAGGGAAGATTGAGCTCAATAAGCGCCTTAATGTAGAAAACTGCTTTTATTATTCAATAAGCAGTGTGTGTGAAAATAATATAACGCTTTTGCGTTGCGAGCAGGCAAAAATGTAACAAAAGAACGAAATACCTCCTAAAGGCGTTATCTGCTTTTTAGAATAGAACAAAATATATTTACAACCTTTGCGTGGCGTACAAAAAGCGTAACACTTTTGCCAGAAAAGAAGACGCTATTAATCATAGTACAAGTTTACAATTAGGATATGCGTGAGAAGGAAACACTTACTTTCTCTTTCTAGCATACTGCCGTTTGAGACTTCGGTCAGTGTCAAACTAGCGTGGAACCCAGTAGAACCTGCGTGGAACATGAGTTTCACACTGAACGAAGTGTCAAAATTATCGGGGTTGCTGTCGTCGAAAGAGACGCAGGGAAACAAAAAAGGAGTGGAATATCAGATATGGGTTGCTGTGGTGGTAAATTTTTGTGAACGAATTTAGTAGGAAATTTTACGTGCACCTATATGGGTCCTACAGGAAATTATACAAAATCTACAATTGGTGTATCCCAGGACGCCTAGTTATTCCAGCATTAACAATAGTAGTAAGTTTTTCTACTTGTTCAAAAGTTATCCGCGAAAACCCGTTTGAAACCAAGGTCGACTGCAATAACCCATCCAAAAATGTGGAAAGAGATATGAAAAGACGGCTTTTGTCCTCGTATCAATAATCCAAAAGCGAAAAAGTATTCAAATTATTGGAAGTGAGGCAAAAACGCTTCTATTAATACCTCCCCCGACGGGTTTGGTCGCGTTTTAACAATCGTCCCCGGTAATAAAGTATCACAATCTGTTAACTAAAATCTGTGCCAAAACATATGGATTTTAAAGAGAGATGTAATTAAGTGCTCAAAGGACTTTAAAAATGTTTCCAAAAAGTGACCGAAAAATGCTTTTACGTTTTTGGTCACCAAAAGTATTCATATTTGATTATATCTTTTATTCAACTGTATGATAACTCATTATTTAGTCAGAAAGAGTAATCGAATTGTATTGATTTGTACGGAAATTCAAAATTTAATCACCGAAATGCTGAGTGGGATATTACGAAGAAGTAGCTGATGAAATAAGTGATTTTCAGACATCGACGAGGCAGAGAGATCAGTCCATTTACCTCGCACAAATTTTCATAATCATGTATAATGTGGGAAACCATAAACAAATGAGCCAGGATCTGGCATTCCGGAATTATTGTATTTGTAATCGAATTTGAAAAAAAAAGATTGATGACGTAGCGCTTTTGAAGTTTTTCGATTTATTACATTTCTCTCATATTTTGCTACCAATGTTCGGAATATTTAAAACTATTATCTTAGTAAACGACTACGCCGAAGAAAAAATTAAATTTTCGGAGAATATTTTTACTTCCTTTTTGAAAGCGGGCGAACAACTAACATCAAACTGATATGGTGGCTTGGCAACCCCTTCGATTGTGTTTTTGCCATGAAATGTTTCTCAGCAAAAAAGTTATCTGACTTATCAGATGTACATGGAGTCGGCCTAACACGTGTAGGATGAGTAATTAATACTCCCGTAAGCACACCACATTCTGGAAGAAAAATCGGTTCTATTTCCCTGGATATTTAACGCGAAAAAATATTATTATTATTATTTTCGGTTTACTATACATATTTCATGCTCTTTGACTGACAGAAGGTTTCAAGACCGGGCCAGATTCCTGTAGGAACGATAATGGCGACCTGGTAGCTGAGGTACAGAGTGTGGGGGAAGACGAAACCGATACCCCTATTGCTGATGATGAAAACACGCTCGGGTATCCAACTATGGCGAAGTGAGAATAGCAATATCACGGCTGAAAAATCGCAAGGTGCCAAGTAATGACGGGATATCCGCCGGGTTGTTCAAACATGGTGCCCCCAATTGGCGACTGTTATCGCAAAACAGGGTTAGCTGACCTCACTGACTCAACGTAATTCATTTTTATACTCAGCTGAGCAGAGCTCACAGAGTATATTAATTGTGTTCGCATAACGGTACCCCGTAACAGCATAAACTAATCGAGATAGATATAGACTTCTATATATGAAAATTATCTGGACGAAAAAAGAAATGCACTCGTCTCAGATCGCTATTTAAAATGAACGAAATCGGGTTATAACCACGCCAATTTTCTCGATATCGAAATTTTCGAAAAACCGAAAAAGTGCGATAATTCATTACCAAAGACGGATAAAGCGATGAAACTTGGTAGTTGAGTTGAACTTATGACGCAGAATAGAAAATTAGTAAAATTTTGGACAATGGGCGTGGCACCGCCCATTTTTAAAAGAATGTAATTTAAAAGTTTTGCAAGCTGTAATTTGGCAGCTGAGTATGTAATGTTCGGTTACACCCGAACTTAGCCTTCCTTTCTTGTTATATAAAACTTCAATAAGTGCTGTATGTTGAATTTTGGCAGACTGCACATTTTACTCCTTCTATTCTCATTCCGTACGAAAAAAGTACAAAAACTGTGAGTAAAATGTGAACAAACACGTCTTAAGACACGAACAATGATTTCGCGTCATTTCATCTGATCGTCACTTGTAAACAATTAGCTTTTCATACGTATGCTATGAAAACTTCAACAAAAAGATATTAGGAAGTAATACTATTTACTAGTAGGAGGTAAGAGCGGACCAAAATACTCCGATTGAAATAAAGTGTGAACACTGCGTCAGCAATGAAACATGTTGTCAAAAGCGTGACGTCACGCCGATAAAATTTATTTCCCAGCCAACTATGATTTTTGTGCTCTCAGTTTTTAATGCGGTATCTGTTTATTGGTTCATGGTGGGAACCTCTAGGCAAACTTAAAAGATGTGTAAACTTTTTATGAATATAAAAAATACAATTTGAGATTACATCTAAAATGTTTTGATGGATATCATACAAATTAGGTAATTAGAAATATAATTATAAAAAACCTCAAGTTAATTTTTAAAAATGAAAATTTTCGAAAGTTTCATAAAAAAAAGAAAATTTCAATTGTCAAATTTTTGAATTAATAAAATAAAATTTAGTTCAAAAATTAAAATATAAAAAATATGGTATTTATTCAAGCTATAGTTGTTTAGTAGTACTTAAATAACAAACATACAAAATTTCACGCTATTATTTCCACGGAATCTAGTACCGGTAGGAAATGGGTTAACATCACAGCCAAATATCTTCGAGCTTTTTGAGAAGAGCTGCGCTCGCCTCTATCAGTAACAACCGATACCGACAAGTTATTGTTTTAATATCGGCTTGTCATCGATAGCGAAATATTATCCCCGAGCTAACGATTTGTTATTGGCTTTTCAGATCCTTATGGGGTAGCTGTCAACGGGCTTGAGATGTTTCATCCATTTTATATTGAAGTTTTATCAGTATCTGATTCATAAAAAATCGTTAAGGTCTTGAAAGCAAATTGGTGATCGATAACAAGTCGATACATTTTAGAACACAAATATATAGCTCGTGATAACAACCCGATATCTTCTCTATAACACACATTTACTTTTTGGTAAATTATAGATAACTTTTCGACAAGTAATCGATAAACGTTGTATAAAAAATCGATAACTTTGACGTGAAAAATCAATAGCTTTTATCTTTTCCCACATTATACTACAGTACAGTGATTACATTTACGTTTATATTCGGTATTTCTCCATACAGCTTGGCACTCCGAAACACTACACTGAAAGAAAAAGACTGGTAAAATCAGCCGAAATACAGGTCAATTCAACCAAAATTTCTGTTAATTTTTATCCATCGCAACAAGATGTTGAATCCACTGCGCACAAATCGTTGATTCGTAATTGACCGTTTTAATAGTCAATTGAACAAAAAATGTTGTTGCGACAGCTTTTTACGAAAGTACCTATATTGCCATATAAATAAATAAATGTAAGGCGCTATAACCTCCGAAAAGATCTAAGGCCGAGCTTTTCTTCCAATTTGCGTCGTGCTCCTCTTGATTTTCGGTACAAATTGGCCGGACGGGACACCTACATGTTTTATGCTGACTCAGAACGGCATCTGCGAGGCAGATGAGTTTTCACTGAGAGCTTTTCATGGCAGTAATACACTCGGAGCGCTTTCCAAACCCTGCCGAGGGGTGATTCCATTTAGAAAAATTTTCTTCTAATTGAAAAACCTTATTTATAAATATTTGATATTGCTTTGCCCGGGGTGCGAACCCAGGGCATACGCTATGGCAGGCGGAGCACGCTACCATCACACCACGGTGGCACTTACTAACCAAACGTCAATTGGGCTTACAACAAATATGCTGGCACTTTCACCAAATTTTATATGTTATAATTTATTTAATTTATAGTTTTGAACTTCGCTTTGCAAATAGAAATGCAAATAGTAGTCACAAAACTGATTCTCAATTCTTTCGGTTGCAGTTCAGCTCATTCTCAATTTCTTCTCTAGCATGTAGTTGCCAGACTTGATTGTTTCGAACAAAACTTGTATAAATGTTTGGCATAACATTTTAATAGAGAACTTGTAAATTATAGAAAAGTAAAGAATCAAATCGCTGGAAAGTAATTCACCACTGGAGTAACTTTACATGTAATTAGGCAAGTTAAATTTTTTGTAACATTTTAAGTTGAAACGATTCCAAAACAACTCAAACTTTTATGTTGTCGGAAGCATCAACATTAAAAAAGGATGTTTTTTATTATCTTATTAAATTCGGTCGCGTGAGCGAAAATTCGAAAAAACTTGAACAAAATGTTACTAACTTTGGCAAAATCCTGTTCGTTCCAACAAAACTTTTCCAACAAGAGGGCGCAATTTTGTATTTCGCTTGGAGGAGAAGTTGCAAAATTGTACCCGATAAATAAGTGTCCCGGTATCTCATAATTTTTTGCATAGTAAATTCAAAAAAGGGTTTTTCGTTTTGTATTGATAACTGAAAAACTAGTTTTTTGTTGTTTTCCCATTTTGTGTGTTTTCGATTTGGTCGTTTTCTTATTTTGGTATTTTTTTTAAACAAGTGGCACCATCGTCATAAGTACAAAGTAGAGAGCGCAGTGAGCGTAAACTTCTCTTTGAACTTTGCTCACGTATTGACTGTTGATCGCTGTTGGAATGACCAGTGAGATCAGTTGTGTTAACAGAAAAATCAGTTAGATTGACCAGGAATCTGTCATTTTTACAGAATTTTGTTAACTTATGAGCGACAATTTCTCTTGTTTTGACAAAGAACTCGGTCGAATTAACCGTAATTCGATGAGTTTCACCGAATCTCCGTTAAGTCAAGAACAACAGAACCGATTTGTTGATTTTACTAGCACCATTTCTTTCAGTGTATGATTACACTTACAGTTTTCAAATGGCCATCAAAGGGAATTTAAGAGATACTAACATCAATTACACAGTTGCAATAAACAAAGGCTAAAACATTTAAAAATTAAGGATATATTAAACAAAAAAATAGTGTTCCCGGCTTCAAGTTTTGGGTATTCCTCAGCCAATTTTTTTTTTTTTCACCTTACCTGAACGATAATTTACCGATAAACTCTTTTTCTCGAGTACAGCAGGAGCTAATTCCATCTCTTTTGAACACTTTTGATTCTTCGGGCTTGTATATTTTATAAAAACAGCATGCGATATTTTCAACAATATTAAATAAATTGCCTTTGTAGTTATTTTTAAAATGCATAGATCCGTCTATTTACAGAGAATACTTCCCTCTTACCCACTTAACAATTTGTTATTGAAAGGTTAATTTCCTTTTTCCGCTGCTGCAACATTTTCCGTTCATCAATGCTGTCACAACCATTACCGCATATTTAACACACCATACATTTTCACAGCCCCTTCATCTAATACAAATTCTGGCTTTTTGTTTTCTATCAACTTTTGCTTTGGCTCACTTAAAATAAAAGGAGCCAATATGAATTTGATGATAGTACAATATAGAACATAAATCTAATTTTAAAGCAAAATAGTCACTTAACTTACTTATTTTACACACACACATACATATCTAACTACATAATGTATATATGTAAGTACTATGGGTATACCGATATCGACATTTTTACTCCTATTCGTTTTATATTTTTGTGTCGACTTGGTAACTGAAGTACTCTGCTCTTAGCCTAACAAAGGCATACGCCATTTTCGACATCGAGAAGCATCAACAACACTCGCTCTTACATAATACATAAGTGCATACGAATACAATACATTTAAGTTTGTGTGTTTGTGTATGTAAAGTATTTTGAAAGATAACCTTTGTTGTTGTAGTCAATAGAAACTCAATAATTTTATTGCTTGGCTTTTATTGTTTGAAGCATGAAGTCGGTGTGTCCTTGAAGTGGGTCCATAACGCATTCTAATGACGTCATCTAATCAAATTTCTCATTTTAAACGATATTTCATGATAGCAAAATTTTTTATGGTCGCACATGCATACATATATAAAGTGTGCATTAATGACGAAAGTGATTTCACTCAAAAATTTGCCGTGTACACCCAGCAGCGGTTTTAGTCCGTCGTGGCTTTTCAGATATTTCTTATAGCATTATTTTGGTTTAATTAACCGGTGTTTATCATACTTTTTTTCAATTTTGTGTTGTATGCTGATTATCTACAGATTTTTTCGACAATTACGAGCAATGAACACATGTTAAGCCTACAATCTGATAAAGATAATATTGCCGACTGGTGGAAACGTTTGCTTATTTGCCTAAAGTAGTTAGACAACAGACGTCATATTCTGTCTCCCACCTTTGTTTTCGATATGATGTGTGGAGCGATAGACTGTTCAATTCTGCTAGTAAGAATTTGTTTCAACATCCCATAGAGTAGTCTACGGAATCATGATAATTTCTGGCTTGGCACGGTTACAACCAATTACGCGTCTAATGCTCCGATTTTTGGAGATTCTAAAGAGTTTAATACGCTTTCAAATTCTGTGGGTTTGGATTTTTCCTCCACAAAATACATATTTAAGTCATTATTAAATGATTTATATACGTAAACTTTTAGTTAGTTTTTAGTTTTAACGCTTAAATACTACATAGTACGTCTATTTTATTCTTGTAATCTGTGTGAAATTTCTTACATTTTCTAGATTAGTACGAGATATATATGTACATAAATAAATAAATAAATATTAGGATCTGTCTCCATAGTGTTGGCACAATCACCAGCCGATACTCGATTATCGTCATTAAGCAGTCTTAAATTAACCATCAATATCCAGTGCCGCTGAAAACTTCGTATTTTACTGTCTACCATTAGCCGTTAATCATCAATCATCAACCAGTCTATCTACTTGTAAATTCTGCATCTGTTCACCACTTATCGTTTTAACAATCACTGCCCGACCATCCATAAACCACCATTCACCTTAAACCCACTAACCAGATGATCACCATTACCTAAATTAACCGGCCGTTCTGCACATAAACCAACTGCTCCCTGAAACACCGCTAATTGTGGGTATGTGTCAACAGATATGTACACCATTTTGACTTGCCAGTCATCTACCACTAAACTTCACATCAGTTACAACTCTCCGTTACGATTTGTGTGAGTGCCAGACTCAAAAAGCTTCAACAAAATACTTCGTATCCATTAGTAAATAATGTGGGAGGTCTAACCTACAGTGGATTGGCCGACCTCTAATCTAGCTTTCGATGAAACGTACATAACACAAAGCAAAACTTGCCAGCCCCAATACAGCTAAGGCTAGAGAAGTTCTTGAAGAAGCATTTTCCTGGTTCATTCATTTTGCTGCAGAAGTTCAATAGGTGTCCTACAGCTTCTGCTAATGTAACCTTAAATTAAGGTGCCTATCCTAGAATATAAGTGGCTGATATTAGGAGCAAACTCAAGTGAATCTCCGAGCCACCTTTACATATCTCAAAGTTTCCTTAATCGGGCAGGAAGTCATACAATTTCTACTTCGCTAGGTTAGGATCATTAATCGATGTGTACATCTATGCTGTTAGGTCAATCTCTTTGCCTACATATCTTTAGCTCGTTTATACAGAGCCAGTTTATAAAGGGCAAGTTTATATACCTGCTTGACTTTAAACTTGGGCTTTAGCCTCCAATGCATTCAGGCATCAAGTGGACTTCTAAGTACTTCGCAATATTAGAAAGGCTTATCTTTTCACCAGGATTGGATTTTTCCTCGCAGTAGTGAAATTTTGAGTTCTGGATTCAGCGCCTATCTTTTATCCTCAGTGTGAATTGTATGATTGCTCTGATCTCCATGAGACACAGATCGATTTAAGTAGTATTACTACCTAATCTGAGTAAGCCACCACTCAAACTCCATTCCTGACAATGGCTGCAGCTATTCATTCTGTGGAATCCCCTTTATCAAACGTACTTTAACTTCACCAGCTCTCAGCATATCATTTATCATTCTAAACCATATAGCCAAACCAATATGTCCAAGAATGCACCCAGGATAAGCTGTTCGTATAAGCTTCGGTTAGTTACCGTAGGCTTGGTTGAGCTGCTCTTAAGATAAGCATGTTGTGTTGTTGAAAAGCCCAAAGTATACAACTCATTTTAAATGTGGACATTCAGTAGGACTCTTCATGTGGTGATTGTTATCGATGTTTTTGGTTCCTTTCCGGATATATATCCGATTCATTCTGGTAACAAGCCCAATTAAGGTACTAGCCCAACCATGACAACATTGAATTGCATATACCATCCCTCCCCTATTAGTTCCATGAGGAACTTGGGGTGTCGCCAAGGCCTCGCCTGCTTAAAATGTGTATGAAACATTCATATTTCTAACGGGATTCTATGCGGTCAGATGAAGTTGACAATTGGGTTTCGAAGCTGTGAAGCTATAAATCTTTTTCTTGCGCTTAAGTAGTATTTTATCATCATATTTATTGGCGCTTAACCGCCCAAGAGAGTTTGATCATTTAGTACAAGGCACGCTAGCTTTCCATGTTTCGCGATAGCTGATGCCAATTTGGAGCACCAACTGAGGACAAGTTCTCCTGCACCTGCTCTACAGCTGTTCGAGAAGACTGCTCCTGAAAAGTCTAGACCTTAGGAGAAATGGGCGAACGAGGTAACGGAGAGTATAAAAGCAGGGCAAGCTGAGGAATAATCAATTTAAATTTTAAACGCTATTACCGAAGAACGCGGTTATTGTAATTGTGAAGTACTATTACCAAGTACAAGTAGTGTAAATAAAGAACATTTTGCTGTACTGAATATTCGAGTTATTTCTTCGACAGCTCAGAGATTCGAACGTTAATGGTAGCTGCAAAATAATCAGAAATTTCCTCAAATTCGCTACTTTATTAATTGAATAAAGTTAACTCCTAAGCTTATATCACAGGTGAGCAATCATAAGAATATAAATTTAAAAAAAAAATTTTACTAAAGCTGATTTCATTCCTTATCTTCTAATATTTAGGCGAATTAATTAAAGTTAAAGAAAGTTGTACATATTTCTGTGCAAAGTGAAATGGCAAATGTGTACAATTTATATTAATTTAGTTGTCATGGACACTTAAGCCTGATTATAAAAACCAAGTTATAGTTTGGTTGAAAAATGGCATAATGCTTTGGGTAGCTTGACTTCCGTTTTGTTGATTGAATGCAATGACGCGTGAGTACTTTATTCAAGGCTAATCAAAAGCTCAAATACTCATAGTCATTGTGATTTCTAAGTTGTTCATTCTACTCCATCCCCCATGCAGTACTTTACCTACCCAAATAATATCTTGCTTCACTGATTACGCGCCACTTATGAGTATTCCATTCTTATGATGAACGTATGTGCCACATAACTTTCTTGCCAATTCCTTGAACAACCACACATTCATAGCTGGGCACGTAGACGCATGAATTTTATTCTTATACAGATTTGTGAATTGCAGAGATTTCTTTTGTTAACCTCTACTTAATAACTGTACAGTACAATGTTATTTATTTATGTACGCTATCATTAAACCAAAATTGTTTTGAATGGCTTTTCAATATTCCTAGGTTCCTAAGAATGAGAAACAAAATAGCGCAGAACTTTATCTACAAAAAAAAATAATAAATATAAAAAAAAAAAACGTGTCCTTTAGAATAGCTCCACACCATTTACACATGGACTTTAGAAAGGTTGGAATATAGAATTGAATTTTGGAATTGTCATTGGATTTTCGAAAGCTTTAGTTAGAATTTAGAAGTGTGAATTGGAACTCCGAAATCGTCATTGGAATTATAGAACTATCAATTAGATTTTCAAAAACGTTGAAAAAATCAAATTTACTCTTTTTGAAATCCAATTGACTTTTTCTAAAATTCAGTTTGTGTTTTTAATATCAATTTGAAGTATTAAAGAACAGTCAATTGGATATAAGACAGCATGAACATAAAATTTTTTACAAATTTTAAATGCCAATTGGCTTTTTATGAATTCCATTTAGATTTTACCAAAATCCAATTTACTTTTACTAAATTCCAATTAAAGCTTTCGAAACTCCAACTGAATATTCAGTTGACAATTTCCAAAATCCATCCTAAAATTGGGGTAGAGTTGGTGAAAGGTGATCGAGGAAATTTCACACTTAAAAAAAAAATACAAAAAACAAATCAAGTTTAGGAATTTACAGGGTCTTTTATTCGCCGTATATACTATTCTTCCATTAAATTTTAAATTGGAAACCATGAAACAATTCAAATCTTAAAATTTTACATGAATACGACACTGTGTATTGCCCAATTGTTTTATTTACATACGTATTGTTTGAATTTTTATTTGTTTTATCCCTTCGAAAATCTTTAAAGATTTCGCGTAACTAATACAAAACTTTTCTTTATAGAACTCTGCAACGGCTAATCTCAAGAACTACGAATCCGATTTTTATGAATTATTTTGTAAAAGAAAGTATTGGCGCAAATAAACAAAAATGGCAAAAATGTTGAAATTTGACATGTGGGCTGATATTGAGACTCTTGATACAAATTTCGAAATTTTTTTTTAAATGGGCGTGGCACCGCCCAAATATTATTAATCATAAATCAAAAATAGTTAAACCTATCGTAACAAAATTCGGCAGAGAGGTTGCCTTTACTATAAGGAATGCTTTGAAGAAAAATTAACGAAATCGGTTAAGGACCACGCCCACTTTTATATAAAAGATTTTTAAAAGGGTCTTGGAGGAATAAAATAAGCTATATCTTTGCTAAAAGAGCTTTATATCAATGATATTTCATTTCCCAAGTGGATTTATAACAACAAATAGAAAAAACTTCAAATTTAAAAAATGGGCGTGGCTAAGCAATTTTCTATGTTTCGGGAGCCATAACTCGAAGAAAAATTAACGGAACGTAATAAAATTGGGTACAAAAAATTTTCCCTATAGCAGGAAATATTTCTAGAAAAAATGGACGAGATCGGTTAAAGACCAAGCCCACTTTCATATAAAAGATTTTTAAAAGGGTCGTAGACGAAAATAATAAGCTATATCTTAGCGAAAAAGAGCTTTGTATCAAGAGAATTTTACTTTCTAAATTGAATTACATATAACATTAAATTGGAAAACACTGAAAATTTTGAAAATGGGTGTGGCACCGACTCTTTTACGACTAAGAAATTTTCTATTTTTTGGGAGCAATAACTCGAAGAAAAATTAACATATAGTAATGAAATTGTGTACACATATTTTCCTTATAGCAGAAACTATTTGTAGTAAAAATGGACGGATCGGTTAAAGACCACGGCAACTCAGATATAAAACAAGTTTAAAAGGGTCGTAGGCTAGAATAATAAGCTATAACTTAGCAAAAAACAGTTTTGAATCAATCATATTCACTTATCACGTTTTAGTGTAAGAGGAAATGGGGAGACATCTTTTTTTTAACGGGCGCGCCACGTGTTATGTAGAAAAGTAATTTATCTGAAATGAAATGTACAATTGAAGTTCACGCTGAGTATATAATGTTCGGTTACACCCGAACTTAGACACCTTTACTTGTTTTTGGGATAAAGATGATGAAAACCCCCAAATAATGCAAGCATAAAACTTTTCGATAGCCAAACCCAAGCTACAGCGGGCCAACAAAAACAACTTTGTGTTTGTCAAGAGATACATAGACACAGCCAAAGAGAGTGCGTCATTTCGCTCTTGGCAAATGCACGAGTTTTTTGCTCGCAACGAGCTGATGTGTGTACAATGTGAAGCATTGTTTACTATATAGTTTGGCAGCTTAAATAGAGGTTATGTTGCGAATAGAGTGGAAGGCAGTGGACTAGGCACTCGAATGTCATATAATGAAGGAATGGTGTTCGGAGTGTTTTCAAAGTTAAAAAAAAATGATAAACCTTTAATTTAAATAAAACTATTGTTTAAATAACAAAAAAAATGCCTTATATATATTCTATATACATAAATTCGTAAGGGTTATCTCACTTTAAAATTTGAGTTAAATAATCTAAAGTTTTTGTTTGAAACTGAGTCCAGAACTGTGCGTGTGAATGTGCGAATTTTCACCGATCAGCTGTTAGTTGCGCTACTTGGTAAAATTTACAATGATGTGAAGCTAGCGCGCGCAAATCAAGGAACATACAGTTACTCACAAAACATACAGTTAAACAAAAATATAAAAAATATGTAAAATCATAAGAAATTGACATAGAATTAAAGTGAAATTACTTGACATTAAGTTGAAAAATAGGGTTTTCCACACCACCCGGGATGTCCCCGTTGGGGCGCTACCGAAGTTAGTTTTGTGTGCTCGGTTCCCCAGTAGGCCTATATCTCCCATATACATATATCGCCCATTGACTTCAATAGCGTCATAATTCAAAAACACGAACTTTTAGTTAAAAACGAAGAAATGTGCTTAAGGAATTTAGCCTATTTCACGCCACCCGTTAGGTATGCAATTGGCGCTTTACCGAGTTTAATTTTGTATAAATACATATGTAGTATGTACATAAGTGTGACACAAAACGAAAATTTCGAATAGAATAGAGGATACCTTCATAAAAAAAAATATAAAAAAATTATGTAATGAGAAAGAAGGCAGAGTTTACTAAAAAAATTTAAATGAAAGAAAAAAAATAAAGTACTTAAAGTGCGAAAAAATTAAGTGATGTGAATGAACAGTTCCATATAAAAACGCAATAAGTGCACTTGGACCTTTTTCCGGGTTTTAATGTTATCATTGTGGAAATATGAAGATTCTAATATTCGGATATTTAATGTTGGGATTCCCATTGTGATCTATGTACGTAATTAATTTGTATTAAATTTGTAAACATTCATATTCATGAAATGGAGATGAATATATATGACCATATCTACCATAAAATATCGTCTGTGAACGATATAATACTAAGATATAGCAAAGCAGAATAAATTAGAAAAAAAAGAAAAAGAAACTAAAACATTGAAATTATTCACGCAAACATATTTACTAAAATAAAATTGATTTCATAATTTTAAGCGACATAAACAAATTAGAATTATGGGATCTAAGCATTCAATTAATGTGCATATAATCAAACAAAGTTAGCCTAATAATAAATATAGTGGGCAATATACTGCCTATGCAATATTTGGACCTAAAATCGAAAACAAATTTGGGTCGTTTTTTTTTCGTTTAATATACAACGTGAAATTTTCCGATTCAATCAAGTTGCATTTAAATAATAATAAACTAAGTTGAAATAAAAGATAATATAATAAAATCAAATAAGAAATATCAAAATAAATTATCATAAAAGACAATATACAAATTTTAATGTAATATCTTTGTAGCAAATTTATTTATTTTTTGTTCACTATAAGACGTGCTATACCTAAAATGAGCATAAAATCTGGAAATGCAAAAAACATTTGGGTCAAATTTGCAATTAATTGTTATAAATAAATAAATTTAGTGAGTTTGAACAAAATTTGACTCATTATTTCTGATTTATTTTTTTTTAAGCACCTAAAATGAAAAACAAAGAATCTGTTAAATAAAGACCTATGCTTTTACATGTAAATAAAATTTGTCCAAAAAAATAGGCCGGTTAAGTTATTACTTCTCTTTAAAGTTTTTTTTATGCGCTAACAATTATTTTAGAACAATTTTTTAAAGATTTTGGCACAAAACAATATAGGTAATTGGAAACAATGGGAAACAATATTTTATTTCGACAGAAAATGGGCGAAGCAGTAGTTCTCTCACCGTTTGGCGTGTACAAATATATACATATGTAGAGATGAAACATTTGAGCAACGCAACAATTGAGAATTTGGAGCTATGTACTCAGGGGGGTTTGTGAACATAATGCGTCCTACAGATGGCAATTAATTACAGGATAAAGACTACGTTTTCAATCAAATATCTAACGAGACGGTGCGCAGGGTCCTGATAAGCAGCAATATTCACGGTCGTGCAGCAAGGAAAAAACCTCTTACTTCAAAAATCAATCAAGGAAAGCGGCTTTCATTCGCCAGCACCTATAAAACCTAAAGTTTTGAGTTTTGGAAAACCGTCATATTTAGTAATGGAAGCAAGTACCATATTTTTGGTCCGGACGGACGTCATATGGTATGGCGGAAGCCAAATGAAGACCTTCAAATCAAAGGTATTAAACCTACAGTTAAGCACGGCGGAGGTTCAGTCATGGTGTGGTGTTGTATGTCGGCTCAAGGAGTTCGCAAACTTGTGTTTATAGATGGGACGATGGCTAAACATCTGTATTTGTCCATTCTTAAAAATAATTTACATCCTAGTGCAGAAAAAATGGGTATGTCATCTAACCAGTTTTTATTTCAACACGACAACCATCCGAAGCATACAGCTCACGACGTCAAGATGTGGATACTTTTCAACACAAAGCATCTGCCAACACCTCCCCAAAGTCCCGACATCAACCCCATACAAAATCTTTGGTCTTATCTCGAAGACAGAGTGCGATAATATAAGATTTCATCAAAGAGCAACTTTAGAGCTATTCTGCTCGAAGAATGGGAAAAAATACCTATTGAATTTTGTCAAAAGTTAGTGGAATCCATGCCAAGACGCTTGGAAGCAGTTTGCAAAAATAAGGGTTACCACACTAAATACTAAATCAATAGAAATTAGTATATTTCGAAAGCGCCTAGTCAAAAGCAAAATACTTTTGTGCGCAATGAATTCTATGTTTTTTACTTTTTATTACATTTACACTAATACATATTTTTATACTCAGTTGAGCAGAGCTCACAGAGTATATTAAGTTTGATTGGATAACGGTTGGTTGTACATATATAAAGGAATCGAGATAGATATAGACTTCCATATATCAAAATAATCAGGATCGAAAAAAAATTGATTGAGCCATGTCCGTCCGTCCGTCCGTCCGCCCGTTAACACGATAACTTGAGTAAATTTTGAGGTATCTTGATGAAATTTGGTATGTAGATTCCTGGGCACTCATCTCAGGTCGCTATTTAAAATGAACGATATCGGACTATAACCACGCCCATTTTTTCGATATCGAAAATTTCGAAAAACCGAAAAAATGCGATAATTCATTGCCAAAGGCGGATAAAGCGATGAAATTTGGTAGATGGGTTGGTGTTATGACGCAGAATAGAAAATTAGTAAGATTTTGGACAATGCGGGTGGCACCGCCCACTTTTACAAGAAGGTAATTTAAAAGTTTTGCAAGCTGTAATTTGGCAGTCGTTGAAGATATCATGATGAAATTTGGCAGGAACGTTACTACTATTACTATATAAGCGCTAAATAAAAATTAGCAAAATTGGATGAAGAACACGTCCACTTTTTAAAAAAAATTTTTTTAAAATTCAAATTTTAACAAAAAATTTAATATCTTTACTGTATATAAGTATATTAAGTCAGAATTCAACTCCAGTAATGATATGATGCAACAAAATACAAAAATAAAAGAAAATTTCAAAATGGGCGTGGCTCCGCCCATTTTCATTTAGTTTGTCTAGAATACTTTTAATGCCATAAGTCGAACAAAAATTTACCAATCCTTTTTAAATTTGGTAGAGGCATAGACTCTATGACGGTAACTGTTTTCTGTGAAAATGGGTGAAATCGGTGGAAGACTCGCCCAGTTTTTATACACAGTCCACCATCTGGCCTTCCTCCCGGCCGTTAACACAATAACTTGAGCAAAAACCGATATATCTTTACTAAACTTAGTCCACGCACTTATCTGAACTCACTTTATCTTGGTGTAAAAAATGGCCGAAATCCGACCATAACCACGCCCACTTTATCGATATCGAAAATTATGAAAAATGAAAAAAATGCCATAATTCTATACCAAATACGAAAAAAGGGATGAAACATGGTAATTGGATTGGTTTATTGACGCAAAATATAACTTTGGAAGAAACTTTGTAAAATGGGTGTGACACCTACCATATTAAGTAGAAGAAAATGAAAAAGTTCTACAAGGCGAAATCAACAGCGTTTGGAATCTTGGCAGGAATACTGTTAGTGGTGTTGCATATATAAATAAATTGACAGTACCCGGCAGATGATTTTCTGGATCACCTGGTCCACATTTTGGTCGATATCGCGAAAACGCCTTCACATATACATCTAAGGGCCACTCCCTTTTAAAACCCTCATTAATACCTTTAATTTGATATCCATATCATACAAACACATTCTAGAGTCACCCCTGGCCCACCCTAATGGCGATATCTCGAAAAGGCGTCCACCTATAGACCTAATGCCCACTCCCTCTTAAAATGCTCAGTAACACCTTTCGTTATTTACCCATATCGTACAAACATTCTAGAGTCACCCCTGGCCCACCCTAATGGCGATATCTCGAAAAGGCGGCAACCTATAGACCTAATGCCTACTCCCTCTTAAAATGCTCAGTAACACCTTTCGTTTGATACCCATATCGTACAAACATTCTAGAGTCACCCCTGGCGCACCCTAATGGCGGTATCTCGAAAAGGCGTCCACTTATAGACCTAATGCCCAGTCCCTCTTAAAATGCTCAGTAACACCCTTCGTTTGATATCCATATCGTCCAAACATTCTAGAGTCACCCCTGGCCCACCCTAATGGCGATATCTCGAAAAGGCGTCCACCTATAGACCTAATGCCCACTCCCTCTTAAAGTGCTCAGTAACACCTTTCGTTTGATACCCATATCGTACAAACACATTCTAGAGTCACCCCTGGCCCACTCTAATGGCGATATCTCGAGCAGGCGTCCACCTATATACCTAATGCCCACTCCCTCTTAAAATGCTCAGTAACACCTTTCGTTTGGTACCCATACCGTACAAACATTCTAGAGTCACCCTTGGTCCACCTTTATGGCGATATCTCGAAAAGGCTTCCTTCCACCTATAGAACTAAGGATCACTCCCTTTGAAAATACTCATTAACACCTTTCATTTGATACCCATATCGTACAAACACATTCTAGAGTCACCCCTGGCCCACCCTAATGGCGATATTTCGAAAAGGCGTCCACCTATAGACCTAATGCCCACTCCCTTTTAAAATGCTCAGTAACACCTTTCGTTTGATACCCATATCGTACAAACATTCTAGAGTCACCCCTGTCCGACCCTAATGGCGACATCTCGAAAAGGCGTCCACCTATAGACCTAATGCCCACTCCCTCTTAAAATGCTCAGTAACATCTTTCATTTGATTCCCATTTCGTACAAACACATTCTAGAGTCGCCCCTGGTTCACCTTTATGGCGATATCTCGAAACGGCGTCCACCTATGGAACTAAGGATCACTCCCTTTGAAAATACTCATTAACACCTTTCATTTGATACCCATATCGTACAAACATATTCTAGAGTCACCCCTGGTCCACCTTTATGGCGACATCCCTAAATGGCGTCCATCCATAGGTCTATGGCCTACTCTCTCTTAAAATACTCTTTAATAGCTTCCATTTGATACACATGTCATACAACCACATTCCAGGGTTACCCTAGGTTCATTTTCCTTCATGGTGATTTTCCTTATTTTGTCTCCATAGCTCTCAACTGAGTATGTAATGTTCGGTCACACCCGAACTTAGCCTTCCTTACTTGTTTTCTTTTGAAGTTGTAACATATGATTTATCTAGCAATAAGGTTTATATTTAAGAATTTATAAAATAATAAACAAAAAAATTTTAAAAACATACAAGAATTCAATTCTCTATTCTCTCTATTCTCTTCTCAAGTGTACCATATTATTGGAAATTTATTACCACCGCCCAACATGGTTCCAAAATTTTTAAAAATATATTTTTCTTCCCAAGAGGAGCAGCTTTCGTTGCGCCAAAATGCTGCACCAACTCTTTAAAGAGATATTTTAAAATTAATTCACGAAATTCTGCTTGAAAGTAATGTGTTTGTGCAAAGTTTTATGACTTCTGTGGAGTGTATGCCATCTAATTCGAATAACTATGGGGTTGTAATTCATGCCGACAAACGCCCTGTTAATGAACACCGTGGTTGATATAATGCCCCGACTACAGGCGAGGTCGCAGTATTGAAAGTTGACGAAAATGTCGTCCCCACCATATTGTGCTACAGTCCCATGATAACACTCTCCACCGTGTGTCAGAAATGCGTCCTTAATATGACACCTTGTAATACCCTATCATATTTTAAATGGTGAGGACGGTTAAAGCATAAATATACCGCAAACTTCTCCAAGCAGTGGGGCCCATAACCCACAAAATACATGTATGCAATTTTATGCATATAAAATTATGATTAGAGAAAATATCTCTTTAACCGATACTGTGTGGACATGGCTGCTAAGCTGATGACCAAAAGGTTGAATTTTATAAGAGCACACCAAAAACCGTTGCATGCAAATAGTTTTATATATCTAAGGGGTGCTGTTAACGAGGATTGCAATCCAGAAAATATTGGTGAGTTAGTAATTTTGACGTCTTCATTAACTGGATCGCATCGATATTTGCACACAAGAAGCCCTCTTATATGTGCGTCATTATGCAAGGCCTGACTTATTTATAACATTCACATGCAATGCAGAGTGGAGTGAAATCAAAAACGAATTGTTTCCTAATCAACGACTAAGTGAGCGCCATGACATTGTTTCAAGAGTATTCCATACCAAACTACACCAACTCATGAGTTTAATTACAAAACAAGACATTTTTGGAAAAGTTAGATGCCATATGTTTACTGTTGAATGGCAAAAACGATGTTTACCTCACGCGCATATGTATTTTAATTTGGCTAATATATAAAATTTTTCCCGATGACATGGATCGCATTATATCAGCGGAAATTCCAAATAAAGGCGAAGATCCGATGTTGTATGATATTATTACTAAAAATATGATCCACGGCCCATGTGGGGTTGATAATTTATCATCGCCCTGCATGTTGAATGGACGATGCTCAAAACGATACCTACGCGAGCTCCAACAGCATACGCAGACCGGGGAAGATGGATATCCAAAATATAGACGAAGATCTTCAGCGGACGGTGGCTATACCCATGTATTTTCTAATGGGACAACGTCGACAACCGATGGATCGTTCCATATTCCGTTCTTTCCAGATGTTTCACCGCACACATAAATGTAGAGTACTGTCATTCAGTGCAAGCAATAGAATGTTTTTGTAAGTATGTCAACAAAGGTAGCGACATTTTCCATTCAAGATAATAAGGACGAAGTGCAAATTTTTGAATGGCAGATATTTAAGCACATCAGAAGGTATTTGGAGATTACTGGGATTTTCGATTCATGAGCAATCCCCAACGGTTGTACATCTATCTGTTCACTTAGACAATGGACAAAGGGTTTATGGTACTGCACTACAAACCACTTTAACAGCATTTTTTCCCTTTGTTCAGTTGACAATTTTGCAAAGACTTTGCTTTACTCCGAAGTATTGTGTTTTATCTCGGTATAAATTCAATACATTTTGAGCTGAGATAAATTCTGAGATGGGGCGTTCTCGAAAAAAAAATTCTGATGTAGAGTGTTTTTAAAAAGAGTTTTGAGGTGGGGCGTTTTTGAAAAGCGTTTTGAAATAGAGTGATATTAGACTCAGCAGTCGATTTACTTAAGTACCTAATGTTATTTGAATTGTTTTCTTTTTGCGTTTTCTTTCAAAGTTGTTCATTAATAAATCGTTTATAACGCTAACGAATTTAAAAGTGTTTGCATTTCATAGAACAGAGGGTATTACACTATTACCTTCGTAGCAGAAAAAATATATGACATATGTATGTGTATCTCTTCTTTTAAACTATACCCAAATAGCAAAAACTCAATAGATTTACTTTTTGCGACGTAACGAAGTAAGCCGGGTACTTGCTAGTACATATATAAAATTTATCAGGAGCTTCAGAACTTTTTAAAACCTTCTCGGAAGTAATTTTTCCATTCTTATTAATCTTTTTTTTTAAATCTTTAAATTATAAAGATTTTTTTTTTAAAGCTGAAGTAATCTTAAAAAGAATTGTTTTGAGTTGCTTTAAATTTGTTCGAGTTTTTAAAAAGTAGTATAGATTTATTGAAAGCTACCCGCACTTTTCTTTCAAGTTTATATATGCGAATAAATGTCTAAATATATTCCTTATAACGAAACTTGTACCGTAACTTTCATTAACAATCTTATTTCAATGGATGTATACTGTATTCTCAACTTTAGTTACTTAGAGCAAAAAATCCATTGCTTTTCCTTAGCAATTTTTCACCCATTCCTTTACTACTCAATATAAGCAGTAAATGCGATTATGAATGCCAGATTTAGTTGTCATACAAAAGCACTTAACTTTGAAGTCTTTATGATGAATAGAAAGCGATGTGTGTTGCTAATGTAGCTAGAAACTTAAATACCGCTTTTTTGGTATTAATACCGGTAAATTTCCTCCTGAAATCATTAAATTGAAGACTCTGTTCATAAATAAATTAATAATAAAAATATAGTAACGCTCTAGAGCTCTGAACTATAAATACAACATTTTATTGCATTAGTGAAAGCTCTATATCGCGTATCTGCGTTAGCGTAATAACGTATAAACGTGAAAGCATATCAGTGTTGTAGCGTACAAGTGTAGGTATCAGTGTAAAGGCAAATAGCAATAAAATGTACAAGCGTAGTAGCGTAAGAACGTGTTAGCTTCAAAGCGTATTAGCCTAGAAGTATAGTGTCGTAAATTCTCACTCGCTTAACATCTTATAAATCGAACTAGCGTAAAATATTACTACTGTAAAAGATTATATGCCTTATTGGCGCAAATCAATAGTAACGTATTAACATAAAAACGTAAAGTAACATTTAGCGTTTTCTTTAATGAAAGTAATGTCACGCTGTTAGTTCCTCCCAGCTCTCTCGTAAGTTAGTGCATCCTAAAGTTTGATGTGAAAACCTACATTACTCATAGGCGCCAGCGGATTATGCGCAAGGAGACAGTAGTTACGTCATAAGAGGTAAGAAAAATCTACAGACCCGACGATTCCAGCGGTTACAAAAAATTGTTTCCGAGTCATTGGAGCTAGTTACAGAAGTACTAGAAGCGGAGCGTACAGGATTAATATCCGTTAAAGCACTGCCCACATCCGTCATATTACCCTTAGTCTTCTGAAAAATCAGTGTTATGAGTACGCTATTTGTGTAAAAGATGGCTTCAGTCAGACGTTAAGCGAATACTTTTTTCATTATTTACTACTTTCATTTGACTTGACTTGGCTTTGGGTTGACTTTGCCTTGACTTTGAATTAATTTTGGCTTGACTTCGAATCGAATTAGACTCGGCTTTAACTCGACTTTGACTTGAATTTGAATTAACTTGGTCTTGAATTTGGCCCGATTTTGTCTTAACCTTGACTAAACTTTGACTTAAACTTGACTTTGATTTAACTTTGACGTGACTTTGTCTTGATTTTGACTTGACTTTGACTTGACTTGACTGGACTTTCTCTCTAATTCGGCTTGAAACTGATTTGACTTGACACTGACTTTCCTTGACTTCGACCTGACTTTGAATTGACCTTGGCTTGACTTGACTTTCACTTTACATGGGCTTGACACTAATTTGATTTGATTTCGACTTGACTTTGACTTCATTTTGACTTCACTTAGACTTAACTTTGACTCTACTTTAACTTGATGTTTTTAATTTATTTTTTAAGTTCAAGTACCGAAAACACTTTTTTACACCCAGAGTTTTTCTACGCACACTAAACACAAGCAACTGTCTAGTGGCAATAGGACTTCAATGGACTCCTCGCGGCAGCAGCAACTGGTGTTAATAGTGTTGGAAAAGACTTTGAAGGGATGCATTCAAACAGAACACAGCAATTTTCTCAAGGAAGTACGCTATAAGAGGCATATTTAATGACACCACTTTTGTGGCAAAAGTGTTGAGTATGACAAATGGGCATTGGGCATGAATTCAATATACTCCACATTTCCACGCAAGTGAGAATATAAAAGTAATACAGCAATGTTGCCTAAGCTATTATCATAATTATTGTTACTTTAAAAGAGATGCAATGTGAAAAGGTTGGGTGTTAAGTGGCAAAGCCTAGTAGGCCATATTATTTGAGACCGAACGTTCGCTCGAATTATTCTTATACTACTTTTTGAAGCTAAACAGGAGCTGAGAAACATTTTCTAAATCCATATCAATGACATTTAGTTTCTGTCACGCAAATTAGCAATGAGATTTGAAGGATGGTTGGTTTCCAAAAGCTTCTCAGCTTGAGATTGAACTATATTGTTTATTGGGGAATTACAACAATTAGCTAAAAATCACATCAGTACATACAGGCATATACGATACAGATCAACTTCCAAATCCTTAAAATAAAAACAAAGTTGGCGTGTTCATGCTACGATGCCAGGAAGAATGAAAAAAGTTCACTGTTGTACACTGAAAGAAATGGTGCTAGTAAAATCATCAAATCTGTTCTGTTGTTCTTGACTTAACGGAGATTCGGTGAAATTGGTCGAATAACGATTAATTCGGCCGATTAGGCCGAACAGAACAGAAATTGTCGCTCTTAAGTTAACAAAATTCTGTAAAATTGACAGATTCCTAATCAATCTAACTGATTTTTTTGTTATTACAACTGATCTCACTGGTCATTTCAACGGCGATCAACAGACAATACATGAGCAAATTTCAAAGAGAATTTTACGCTCACTGCGCTATCTACTTTGTACTTATGACGATGGTGCCAATTGTTAAAAAAAACACCAAAATAAGAAAGCCACCAAATCGACAAAACACACAAAATGGAAAAACAACAATAACTAGTTTTTCAGTTATCAATACAAAACGAAAAACCCTTTTTTGAATTATGAGATACCGGGACACCTATCTATCGGGTACAATTTTGCAACTTCTCGTCCAAGCGAAATGCAATATTGCGCCCTCTTGTTGCAAACGTTTTGCTTGAACGATCAGGATTTTTCCAAAGTTAGTAACATTTTTTCACTCACGCGAACGTATCTAATAAGATAATAAAAAACATATTTTCTTAATGTTGATGTTTCCGACAACAGCTTGAGTTGTCTTGGAATCGTTTCAGCTTAAAGTGTTACGAAAATTAAACTTGCCGGATTATATGTAAAGTTACTCCAGTGGTGAATTACCTTCCTGCGATTTGATTCCTTACTTTTCCATAACTTACAAGTAATCTATTTAAAATGTTATGTCAAACATTTATACTAAAAGTTTTGTTCGAAACAATCACGTGTGGCAACCCTACATGCGAGAGAAGAAATTGAGAATGAGCTGAGCTGCAACTGAAAGAATTGAGAAACAGTTTTGTGACTACCATTTTCATTTCTATTTGCAAAGCGAAGTTCAAAACTATAAATTAAATAAATTATAAAACATAAAATTTGGTGAAAGTGTGTTTAAAAAAACAAAATAATAAAGTGTATAATGTTTAATGTGTGCCAGCATATTTGATGTGCGCCCAATTGAAGTTCGGTTAATAAGTGCCACCGTGGTGTGATGGTAGCGTGCTCCACCTACCACACCGAATGCCCTGGGTTCGCACCCCGGGCAAAGCAACATCAAAATTTTAGAAATAAGGTTTTTCAATTAGAAGACAATTTTTCTAAGCGGCCCTTCGGCAGTGTTTGGCAAGCGCTCCGAGTGTATTTCTGCCATGAAAAGCTCTCAGTGAAATCTCATCTGCCTCGCAGATTCCGTTCGGAGTCGGCATAAAACAAGTAGGTCCCGTCCCGCCACTTTGTAGGAAAAATTAAAAAGGAGCACGATGAAAATTGGAAGAGAAGCTCGGCCTTAGATCTCTTCGGAGGTTATCGCGCCTTACATTTATTTTTTTTTGTCGCAACAACTATTTTTGTTCATTTGACTACTACAACGGTCAATTACGAATCAACGATTTGTGCGCAGTTGATTCAACATTTTGTTGCGATGGACAAAAATTTACAGAAATTTTGGTTGAATTGACCCGTATTTCGGTTGATTTTACTAGTCTCTTTCTTTCAGTGTAACAAATTACACACACACGATTAAAGTTTTCATTGTACTCGTAATGCGGATGAAGGCAGATTCGGGGTCATAATTGTGTGATAATGAAAATCACTTAATTATTTCTTTATTTCCGAGTAAATATTTGTTTTCTATAAAGTAAATGTATATCTACTTACCACCGCCATTTTTGTAACACAAATAAGGAAATCGCCAAACGTTTGCTAAATCGACTGCGAATCCAATAACTGATAGCAGAAAATCGACCTTGCCACTCCATGTTTCACGCTGCTCGTCACTATCGATTTCGTCACGTTGTGTTGGTGTCTTAGCGATCTGTCCGATTGGTGACATCGCCAAGGCGATGTCCTCTCCTTCGTCGTCGCCGCACTCTAAATCTGAAAAGATGTATACAAATATTTTAAAGTTTCTTAAAAGCATATTCGAGCAAATAGATATAGAGACAGACAGACCTATTTCGAAGCCTATTAAGCCCTGCTCGTTGGTATTGCTTTATCCATCTATCTGCGCGGCCTTGAGATGGAATTAGCAAGCGTTCTAATATGAATTTTCAACTTTTGTACCTATAGAAACAAAGAATAGCAAACATTTACCTACTGCGCTATTTAAGCCCAAACAAATGCACCCATCAAAAATATTTGTGTATTGGGCTATACAAATTATTCCTATTGGAGCAAGAAATTGAACTTCATGGGTGTGATTTCTGATCGCATTACCTACCGCTAGGCTATTTTATTACTATTTTTTTATTATTAAGTTAACTTGTTTATTAAGCCCCACGATGTAGTTGTACCGTGCTTCGCCTAACATACCGAAGTCCGTGAGTTGAAGTCTCGGGCAAAGCAAAATCGGGAAACAAGTTAATTTCAATTAGAATAAAGTTTTTTCTAAGCGGAGTCTCTTCTCGGCAGTGTTTGGCAAGCACTCCGAGTGTATTTATGCCATGAAAAGATTCTCAGTGAAAACTCATCTGCCTTGCAGATGACATTCGGAGTCGACATGAAAAATTAAGATCCTGTCCCGCCAATTTGGACGAAAAATTAAAAAAAAGCACAAAGTTAATTGTATTGAGTATTAGTTTTATAGTTTGTTATTTACTTAGGCTGACATTAAGGTTTCCATCAATACTTTGATTTGGTGTCCGACTAAGAAATCAATTATCATTTACACTTTGATTTCGGCTCGCGTACCGGCTTTGATTATTTTGTCATTTACAGTGTCAGTCTCGGTTTGAATTGTGGTTATTAATTCCAGTTCGGCTCTGCTTTCCTGTTTCATTGTTGATTTCGGTCATAGCAAGCAAGCAAGGCATATATCTTCTTTCCTTACTTTGATCCAATTTTGGTATCCAATTCGATTATGTTTCTTGTCACATTTCTATTCTAGATTCAGTTTCGGTTTCATTCCCGGTTTGATTCCGTTTTCGGTCTCCGTTTTGGTTGTGGTTCTGGCTTTGTTTCCAGTTTTCATATCCGCTTCGTTTTGGGTTTTAGTGCCTGTCTCGGTTTCTATTCCTATTTTGGGTTCCATCCTGTTCCTGTGCTGCGCTCATTTACCTTTTTGGTATCCGTTTTGGTTGTGTATTTCCGTCGTGTATTTTCCATCCTGATTCCGGTCCAGGTTTTAGTAGGGGTTTCGGTTCGGGTTTGAATTCCGGTTTCGGTTTAAGTTTTCATTCTGAATCGGGTCCCGATTTCCTTCAATTTTTGGTTCCAGATTCATTTCGGTTTCGGCTCTAGTTTCTTATCTGATATGGTTTACAGTTTCCTTCTGTCCGTTTCGATTCGAGCTTAATTTTGATTTCGGACCCAAATTCCAATCGTATCCAATTCCCTATTTCCATCCAACTTCGTCGTCGGCTTATTTGCGATTTGGCTCCAGTTTTCATTCTGATTCGAGTCCCGGTTTCCATCCATTTCGGGTCCCAGATTCATTCCGGTTTCGGCTCCGGTTTCAATTTCAATTCAGGTCCCATTTTCTTCCTGTCCTTCTTGATTCCAGCTTCATTGCAGTTTCGGATCCGGGTTCAATTCATATTTTTGCAGGTTGAAGATTCACGTCCCACAAACCAGAAAGCTTTTATCTTCTAGAAGCTTTTACACTTTTATTTCTTCTTCTGGGAGCATCTGGGTCGTAACGAAGTGGGGAAGTTTGTTTTTACTTCGCACTGTATAAATAGGCCTTTACTCCATCCATAAGCTTATTAGCTTTGCTTCTATTAATTCTTATTGCTGTCCGCTTTATCTTCAAGAGCGGAACGATCTCAATAATTAATTTTAATACTTGGCAAGTGCCGCTCAAATCTAAATAAACTTGACTTGCACATGCTTTATGACAAATTTGATGTTTTAAACTAGAAACATGTGGTGTAGTTTACTTAATTGCTTAATTATTAAATGCTTAAGCACAAGTTACGTTGAAGTAATGGATAAATTAGCGCGCGAAAATTACAACACAACAATTAAAATGCGGCTTAAGTTTAAGCAAAGGGCTTGTAGAAGCGCTTTACTACGCATATGAACTGTACAGCAGCCAAACAGCGTAAGTTAATAAACAAGACAAGTAAGGAAGGCTAATTTCGGGTGTAACCGAACATTACATACTCAGCTGAAAGCTTTGGAGACAAAATAAGGGGAAATCACCATGTAGGAAAATTTACCTAGGGTAACCCTGGAATGTGTTTGTATGACATCGGTATCAAATGAAAGGTGTTAATGATTATTTAAAACGTAGTGGGCATTAGTTCTATAGGTGGACGCCTTTCGAGATATCGCCATAAAATTGGGCCAGGTGTGACTCTAGAATGTGTTTGTACGATATGGGAATCAAATGAAAGGTGTTAGTGAGTGTTTTAAAAGGGAGTGGGCCTTAGTTCTATAGGTGGACGCCTTTTCGAGATATCGCCATAAAAGTGTACCAGGGGTGACTCTTAAATGTGTCAAATGAAAGGTGTTAATGAGTATATTAAAAGGGAGTGGGCCTTAGTTCTATAGGTGGGTACCTTTTCGAGGTATCGACCAAAATGTGGACCAAGATGACCCAGAACATCATCTGTCGCGTACCGCTAATTTATTTATATATGCAATACCACGAACAGTATTCCTGCAAGATTCCAAGGGCTTTTGATTTCGCCCTGCATAACTTTTTCTTATCTTCTACTTAATATGGTAGGTCTCACACCCATTTTACAAAGTTTTTTCTTAAGTCATATTTTGCGTCACTAAACCAATTCAATTACCATGTTTCATCCCCTTTTTCATATTTGGTATAGAATTATGGCATTTTTTTATTTTTCGTAATTTTTGATGTCGAAAATGTGGCGTGGCCATAATCGGATTTCGGCCATTTTTTATACCAAGATAAAGTGAGTTCAGATAAATACGTGGATTTTTGCTCAAGTTATCGTACTAACGGCCGAGCAGAAGGACAGGCGGTCGACTGTGTATAAAAAATTGGCGTGGCTTCAACCGATTTCTCCCATTTTCACAGAAAACAGTTATCGTCATAGAATCTATGCTCCTACCAAATTTCACAAGGATTGGTAAATTTTTGCTCGACTTATGGCATTAAAAGTGTTTAAATTAAATAAAAAAGGGCGGAACCACGCCCATTTTGAAATTTTCTTTTATTTTTGTATTTTGTTGCACCATATCATTGCTGAAGTTGAATATTGACATAATTTACTTATATACTGTAAATATATTCAATTTTTTGTTAAAATTTGACTTAAAAATTTTTTTTTTCGTCATCCAATTTTGCTAATTTTTATTTAGCACACATATAGTAATAGGAGTAGCGGTCCTGCCAAATTTCATCACGATATCTTCAACGACTGCCAAGTTACAGTTTGCAAAACTTTCAAATTACCTTCTTTTAAAAATGGGCGGTGCTACTCCCATTGTCCAAAATTTTACTAATTTTCTATTCTGCGTCATAAGGTCAACCTACTTACCAAGTTGCATCGCTTTATTCGTCTTTGGTAATGAATTATCGCACTTTTTCATTTTTTAGAAATTTTCGATATCGAAAAAAAAGGCGTGGTTATAGTCTGATTTCGTTCATTTCAAATATCGATCTGAGATGAGTGCCCAGGAATGATATTTTTTTAATATCTCAAAATGTAGGTAGTGGCTGAAATTTAGTTTGTTGAAAAGCTCCGATTTGCAAACTAGGCAGGTGCCGCGGTTAATCAACTGACGTTTTCTACTTTTTTGCCCCCTTACAAGAGCTTGCATGCAAATGACTTTGATTGGTTTTTCGGGTTTTCTTTTGCTCTTAGTGCGTAAGTAGACCACTGTCAGTGCGGTGTTAAGCATGTGACAAAAACAATTATCATTTTCAGGCAATTTTCCGGTGACTTGGATAACGGTATTGCATATTTAGTATCCGTTGGAAAAATAGCAGCGAAATTCAAAATGACCGCGTGTTAGAAAAAAATTGTTTAAGTATTTTGATGGTAACAATCTTAAGTTTCCAGCTTTCGCTAACGCTAAATCTCTATCGCTAAAAATACCTAAAACATTATGAAGTGCACAAAAAGGTATGCAACATTTAGGGTCACATGGTCACTAAGAGTAACAGCCTAACTCTTATAATTTTACATATGACTTAGGCGGTTATTCCTTATAAGTACATGAGATTTAGAGATTTTTGGAGACGGGGTTTTAGCATTGGCGAATTTTTAAAATTGGAAGCAGTTCTTCTGCCCTCAACTGTGAAGCTTTTGGGCGGTTATTCACTGCACTATCTTCATAGCTGTGTAAAGCTCATACAGCTAATCATAAAAACTCATTCGATACTCGTCGTCGGCATCATGGACTGGGCCATTTTGAGCGACATGAGAGGACTTTTAAATTGTGTACTCGTTACCAAGAAGCTTTTGTAGGCACAAATTTTCCTCCACTTGACTTCTAAGCTGTCAAATTTTTTGCTCTTATGGCAGGTTCCCAAAAGGCAAAGCAATTCCCAGTCTCAACTTTATCAACAGTGCCGTAGCTGCCAAGGCGCGAATGCACCGATTCCTTCTTGGATGACAACAAGTACTTCATATTGTCCTCATTTACTGCAAGACCACCTTTTTCCTCCTAATTTAATCCAGAGAAAGGCGAACGTACGGCGCGTTTGTTAAGGCCAATAACATCAATATTATCTGCATATTGTACGCTCTTATAATAGATTGGGCCATCACGGATTTGTTCTGCTGCTTCAATTAACTTCTCCAGCATTAGGTTATAGAATCGCACTAAAAGGATCCGCGTTCTGACGTCACATGGTTTTAAATTAGGCCTCGTGTGAGATAGAAGATTTAGCAAGAGCAGGAAACAATCTAACACGTTCTGTGATCGTGTCCAGCTCTCCCTATGCTAAGACTGCAGCTATTACGAGTGACACCGTTATCAGATCTAGAAATAGCATAAAAGATACATCCTAGAAAGCCTCAAGTATTTTCCAAGTATCGAAATTGAGTTAGTGTATGATTCGATATCTGTAATTGTAAATCTTTCCAGGAAATATTGAGATGTCTTATTGACATTTGGTATATGAGCTCCTTGGCACTCATTTCCAACCGCTATTTAAAATGAGTGAAATCGGATGATAACCACGCCCACTTTTTATATATATAACATTTTGGAAAACACAAAAAACCCGATTTTCTACTAAATAATAAACCTATAATGTTGAAATTTGAAGTGTGGACTGATATTGAGACTCTTGATAAATATTTGAAAATGGGCGGTGCACCGTCCACTTGTGATAAAATGCATTTTACAAGTATTATTTATCATAAGTCAAAACCCCTTAAACCTATATTACAAAATTCGGTAAAGAGGTTGCCTTTACTATAAGAAATGTTTTGAAGAAAAATTAACGAACTCGATTAGGGACCACGCTCACTTTTATATACACTTTTATATAAGAGATTTTCCTTTGCGAAAAAGAGCTTAATATCAGTGGTATTTTGCTTTCTAAATGAAACTATAACAAAAAAGTTTGAAAATATTAATATTAACATTTTTTAAAATGGCCACGCTCAATTTTTGATTAAGAAATTTTATATGTTTCGGGAGACATAGCTTGAAGAAAAATTAACATATTACAATAAAATTGGAAATACCTACATTCTTTATAGCTGGAAATATTTTTAGTATGGACGGGATCGGTTAATTAAGGACCACGTCCACTTTTATGTACAAGATGTTAAAAATGGTCGTTAGCTAGAACAATAAGCTGTAACTTAGCGAAAAATCGTTTTGAATCAAAGATATTTACATTTTTTTTAAATGGGCGGTGCCACGCCCCTATTTCGATCAAGCATTACATAGCATTTGTACAGCTTAAAAATAATAAGTATCTCATAACATAATTCGATTCACATGTTGGGCTTATAACAAGAAACATTTCTATTAAAAATGGCCTACATCGGTTAAAGACCACGCCCACTTTTATATAAGGGATTTTGGTAACGTTCGTAGATGAATGGTATATACAAAATCTATGCATAACATTGTTTTTTTTTTACTTTCAAATTGTCATTATAAAAAGAAAAAGAAAATTGAAAAAAATTGTATGGGCATGGCACCGCCCCCTTTTTTGTCCATGGAATTTCTCACGATTTTGGAGCCGTGACTCGAAGAAGAGTTAACGTATACTTAAGTTAGTATAATGAAATATATTAGTTAATATTGTGACGAATATTAGCAACACTAAGGGATACTATCATCTCTAAGCCAATACTAAGCAGTGACTTGTATGCACATCAACAAATCAATCATTACGTCTATACATATGTCCATACAAGCAGCGGAGAGAAACGCACAAACACATGCATATATCTGAGATACTCCCAAAAGGGAAGCTATAATAATCGTACATCTGTAGTTAAAGCTGAGAAATTTATAGCTGGTAAACGAGTAGTAAATTCTAGAAATAGAAACGCCTAGAAGTATGCGAACGAAACATCACAGAGTATAAAAGGGGTTAAAGCTGATTAAGCAGTAATCAGTTGGATTTAAGCACGCTATCTGTTGAGAAGTAGAAGTGTTATTGTGAAAGTAGTCTAATAAAGACCATTTTGCATTATTGAATATTGGAGTTATTTATTCAACAGTTTAGTGAAGGTTGCAAAGAAGGGGAATTCCCCAAAATTCGTTACAATATATTAGTTAATAGTCACATACTCTTTTGTCAAAAATGTAGGATTAGAAAAGTAATTTATCTGAAAGGAGCTGTACAATTGAAACTCACGCTAAGTATATAATGTTCCATTGCACCCGAACTTAAACACCCTTACATGTTTTTTATAGCTTCAAGTGTAGACTTCGCAAGTTTAAAATTTAAGCCCAGTTTTATGTGCTCATTTTTACGATTAAATTTGGTTTGGTCACAGTAGTTCAAAAAAATTGCAGATTTATATCGTTTTGGTCGAAATTTTCCAATGCACTTGCGGTGGAGCTTGCATCGAAAAAAAAGTTTTTATATAATCATACCTAAACTCATATCTGCTTTTGTATTTCTTTTACTCGTTTTTTTCTACAATTATCGTTTTGCTAATTAAGTGAAAGCAACATAAACACTTCACAATAACGGTACCAAACTTTTCACATAAGATAACCGTTAATAGTTTCACAGATTGCTAATTTTGAAAACATTTGTTTTTTTTTCGAATTAACAGTCCGTAATTTAATCAAAGTTCTTCCGCATTTAACGTTCATTCTACTGCTCTTCCAATACCGAACTAAAGCTTTGTGGCAACTGGACGAGAGCAGCACTGCTAAGTCGTCATTCTGCAGCAAAAAAATATAACTCAAATACCTCCCACGTTTTTTAGTGCCCTAATTAATAAACTTAACTTGTTAGATGATAAAAAATTCATATTTTACAAGTTTATGTAAAACTTGATTTTGCTATTTTCATTCAAGCGATAAGTAAATTCGCTTTCAGTTGTATCAATTATGTAGTATATTACGTTTAAAAGTGTAAACAAGTGAACTTATTGCCTTTATTTTTTTTTTTTATTCACATCAAATGCACTCCTTACATGCCGACGGCATTTACATTTATAGCAAACTGATTTCTTTCTCATTACCATATCAATAATCTACCCCACCGCCGTGGGGTGGTGGTAGCGTGCTCCGCCTATTACACCAAGATCCAGGGTTCACGCCCCGGGCAATGCAACGTCGAAAACTAAGAAAAATATTTTTTCAATTAGAAACAAGTTTTTCTTAACGTGGTCG
Organism: Eurosta solidaginis; assembly: GCF_040869045.1. Lineage (NCBI taxonomy): Eukaryota > Metazoa > Arthropoda > Insecta > Diptera > Tephritidae > Eurosta > Eurosta solidaginis. Next base: position 191,616,068 of record NC_090321.1, read on the forward strand.
CCCCTCGGCAGTGAACTGGCAAACACTCCGAGTGTATTTCTGTCATGAAAAACTTCTCATTGAGAACTCATCGGCTTGCAGATACCATTAAGAGTCGGCATAAAACATGTAGGTCCCGTCCCGCCAATTTGTATGAAAAATTCATAGGAGCACGATGCAAATTGGAAGAGAAGCTCGGCCTCAAATCTCTTCGGAACTTATCGCGCCTGACATTTTTTATTTAATGCAGCATTAGAGTTCATACACTTAGCTGGTTGCTTTAATATTAATTTTATTCAAAGTAGTCACGAGTGCACACTCACAAGTCCGTTTTATGAAATTTGCATCGTAATGCGCTGCATTGAGCTAAGAAGAAAATATATCGAAAGAGCATTTACGTTATTTTTATGATTCAATTTGAAGGAGGAGTGGTAGTGATAAAATTTTTTATTAAAAAGATTTACAAAATTATTATATTTTTTAACACTTTTATTTAATAATGAAATATAGAAATATACTAACAATTATTAAATAGAACTTACTAAATTTGCGCTTAATCATTTAAAGAATTTTGGCCGAGCAACAAGTCGCGCCTGTCGCTTCTACGTTGCGCTAACTTCCCTGGTAACACCTAAGGAATTTAAATCGCTTTCCAACGGCTCCTTCCAGCAGAGTGGGACCCACCCTCTTCCTCTGCTTTCGTAGCCGGGTTGCGATGAAAAGGCATTGTTAACCGGACCATCATTAATTTTTATTCGCATGACATGGCCTAGCCAGTACATCCGCTTTGTTTTAATTCACCAAACTATGTTGATGTCTGCATAAAGCTCGTACAGCTCATCATTAAATCTTCTTCGGTACTTGCTATCGCCAACACGTAAAGGTCCGTAAAACGTTCCTCTCACAGAATCCCAGCCTTATCTGATGTTTTCATGGTGCATGCTTCAGCACTACATAGAAGGACGAGGGCGATGACCAAATAAACCAAGTCTTTTACTATTTCGAAATTATGGATGCCAACAGTGGCGTGGTTGCCAAGGCGCAAATGCGCTGACTCTTTGCTTGATGACAGAAGGAACTTTATTTTGTCTCCTCATGCACCATCAAATCCATCTTGTCCGCTTATTTTTCCAGTTTGGAGTAACCAGAACTTACGGCGGGAGCAGTTTAGACTCACGACATCAATATCGTCAGCATACGGTCGTTATTGCACACTTTTCTAGAACATTGTTCCAGAGCGGTTAAGTTCTGCAGCTTGTATTATTTTCTCCAGCATCTAATCAAGGAAGTCGCGTGGGTATCCTGTCTGAAAGCTCGTTTAATTTCGAACAGCTTGGAGTGGTCCTACCCAATTCTGACTGAGGTGGAGGGTGCTGCTCAACGTCATTTTGCACAGTCGATTAAGTTTTGCGGGTAAAGCAAATTCAGAATTGGGTGTCAATTTTAAACAAAAAAGTATGCACTTGCGGATGGAAGTAGCTTGCTTTACCTACTTTCAACAAATGAAACAAAACAAAAACAATTTCTTCCGTAGCTTCTATCGACTTGATCAGTGGTAACGTCTAGCGATTTCTTTTTTTCGATAGCCGATTTAAGATCGTCGATTTATTTGTCTATTCATTTATTACATTCGTAAATTTTATGATTTTGAAACGTATTCACAATAATTTCTCTTATTAAATTATGGTTATTTTATTATGATGGAAAAACTGAAAGGAATTACACATACTGGCTGATATAAATATAAGTCAACCGAAAAAAAAATTGGCAATTCTTATCCGTTCATCGGTCCATCCGTCAGCCTGTCCATACGAAGAGTCATCTTCACATGTTTTTTGCTAAAACTTTCATTCAACGAAATGTATTGCGACGAAATTCAACATTATACTTCTTCTCAGATTGTTGTGTTCATGTAATATTTTAAGATTTGAGTTATTTTCGTAGTTTCCAATATAAAATTTGTTTGAAGCATACCATATAGGGTGAAAACGCATCCATGTGAACTGCCTATTTATTTAGAAATAAACTATATAAATAAATGCATACCGCGATAACTTCCGAAGATATTTCAAGCCGAATTTCTCTTCCAGTTTGCATCGTGGTCCTTTTTTCTTACAAATTGGCTGGACGGGACCTACGTGTTTTAAGCCAACCCCGAACGGCATTTGCAAGGCGGAAGACTTTTCACTGAGAAGCTTTCAATAGAAATACACTCGGAGTGTTTGCCAAATCACTGCCGAGGGCCGACCCCGCTTAAAAAAAAATTTTATATAATTGAAAAAATCTTCTTTCCGAGATTTGAAAACAGGATATTTGATGTGGTAGCAGGAGCACGCCACCAACCCTAAATAATAAGTCTAGAATTATTCAATCGTAATATTGTTGACTTAAATTTAACGAAACATAATTTTTTCATCTGCTGTTACTACTAACATACTCAAGGCTTTTACTGGTGAAGGCACCTGGTCGATGGCATGACGGCTTAGCCATCATAGCGCTCGACTATGTGTCTGAGAGCTTTCGGATATTCCATCTACGCTCTTTCAACCATTAAGACAGCCACGGTATTGCAGCGCCCAAGAATTGGATGATATGCAACCACAGAGTTTATACCTCTGATGCTTCCAATGAAAAACAACGGTGTCCCCAATGTGAACAATTTGCGATAACTCGAGTTTATCCGCAACTTTTGACGTTTTGACGATTAAAAATTAAAGCTAAGTAGCCAAAGTAGTAAAGTTAAATTCAGTCTCCCCTAGTTTGTTTTTTCAAACTATACATAATTTTTAAGCTGCTCTCCAGTGCGTCTTTCATATTTGTCCCTCTTTTCAATAGCCCTCCTGCTCTACAAGAAAGAATCCCTCCACCTTACAGTTAACTCCCTCTTGACATGTCCGCAAAATTTGAATTGAGTCCAATAGTTTAAAGTGGTGAAAATAAATTGTTTCATTTTTCATCCTAAGCATTTCGATACGTGGGCAAAATATCGAAAGTTTCACACAAAATTTTGTAAATCTCAAACTTCCACAGTTTGTTTTATTGTTGTACTATCGGACCTCGGTTTATATGTCAAAAAGCAAAATTTAATAACCACGGTGTCAAGGAGACAGTTGTTTGAAAATTTAATATTTCCCTCATACGTAAATATTGATACGTTTTTTTTTATAGGAATCGGAATAGATATAGACTTCCTTTTTCAAAATTATCAACATCGAAAAAGATTTTGGTTGAGCCTTGTCCGTTGGACCATACGTCATTAACACGATACCTTAATTAAAAATTGAAAATTTTGTATACCAGCTTATCTTCTGTATTTTCGAAGAATATATCTGTTTTGAAAATACGTGAAATTGAATTATAATCATACACACTTTGTCGATATGAAAAATTAAAAAAAAATGGAAAAAAATGCGAAATTTAATATCAAAGACCGATAAAGTGAATACGTTAGTTGACTTCATTGAAAATAGGCGTGGTACCGCTTGTATTTATTAAACAAAAATTTTAAAAAATTTTAGGCCATTAATCAAAATCCTCAGAAAATATCATGTTGAAATGTGACATGTGCGTTGCTCTTGCTAATACATATATACAAACTTTATGAAAACTAATAAAATCAGTTTGGCCACTTTAAGAAAAATCTTTATTGGACTTTCGAAAACAGGTAAAACTACGATAATTCATAACCAAAGATCGATGACGTAATAAAATTTAATACGTTTACCTTATGACTAAGAATTAAAATTGTTTAAAAGAAGAAACCCTTAAAGCTTTTCAGCCACATATAAAAAGCCGTAAAAGATTAAGTTGAAATTTGACACGGAGGATGTGGTATATAATAGTAGACTTTGTAAAAATTCACAAAATCGGTAGGCGACCACTCCCACTTTAAAAAATGTTTTCAAACTCTGATGGTAGGTTCAATACCCTTGCTGTATATAACTTAATTATACTGATATTTTATCCCAGAAATGGGTAGCAAAGTACAAAAGTTTTAAAATAAATAAAAGCTTTTTAAATTTTAGAGCATAGGCGTGGCACCGCGAGACGTAAATCAAAGGCAGTTAGTATTACTTTTCAATTCTACAGAATGTTTCTGGGTTATCAGTCTTAGTGCCGTATTAAGATCTGAGGAAAACTCGTTAACGACCAGCTCGTATTTTATAAAAAAAACTGCTAAAAAATTTAACCATTACAAAATTGGCATTATATTTATGATACAAAACTATATGCCGAGGCCTTAACTGTTTTTCTTCATTGTAAAGTGGTTTTATGTGCCATTAAACTGATTATGTCAGAGTGGCTTAGCTAGGTTGTCGCCTTGTCACGTTAGCTCACTAATAAACCAAGAGTGTGCTTGGGCGCAAGTGACCGGCAGTACGGAGTTTCTTGAAACGCATGCAAAAGAGTCGCTCTGGCCATTCCCCTGTTAATGACAGTCAGAAACTTTCCCCACTTGAGTGAACTTCTGCACGCGGCTCCACCCTCTCTGCAAGCCACTTATAGTACGCGCCCTGTCATAAGAGGCAGAAGGATGGACCATGACAACATCGTATGAGGAGACTCTGGGATTGCTCGAGAGAAAATGTCTCCGAAAGACTGGCGAACTTTACGCAGACATCAACATTATTTTTTTATTTATTTAGACATCAACATAGTCCAGTGAATTAAAACGCAGTGGCTTAGCTGTCTAGACCATGTTATGCGACTGAAAGAGTATGTTCCGGCTAAGAACCCGCCAATAGAAGCAGATGAAGCGACTGGCGCGCCTTGTTGTACGGCTATAACTGTTTAAATGGTTAAGCGCCGTTATAGATATGTTAGTGCAAGGTACCAAAATTAAGAAAAACAAATGCAAATGGTTCTGGTACGCACAAAAAAACTTTCAATACCAACAAGTAAAGGTGTCTAAGTTCGGGTGTAACCGAACTTTATATACTCAGTGTGACCTTCAATTGTACATTTCATTTCAGATAAATTACTTTTCTACATAATACGTGGCACCGCCCGTTTAAAATAAAAATGTCTTCCCATTTCCTCTTACAGTAAAACTTGATAAGTGAATATGATTGATTCAAAACTATTTTTTGCTAAGTTATAGTTTATTATTTTAGTCTACGACCCTTTTAAACTTGTTTTCTATCTAAGTTGCCGTGGTCTTAAACCGAACCCGTCCATTTCTACTAGAAATATTTTCTCCTATATGGAAAATGTGTGTACCCAATTTCATTACGATCCGTTAATTTTTCCTCGAGTTATGGCTCCCGAAACATAGAAAATTGCTTAGCCATAAAAGGGGCGGTGCCACACCCATTTTCAAAAATTTTAGTGTTTTCCAATTTAATGTTATAATTCAATTTACAAAGTAAAATTCTATTGATACAAAGCTCTTTTTCCCTAAGATATAGCTTATTATTTTCGTCTACGACCCTTTTAAAAATCTTTTATATAAAAGTAGGCGTGGACTTTAACCCATATCGTCCATTTTTTCTAGAAATATTTTCTGCTATAGGAAAAATTTGTGTACCCAATTTAATTACGATCCGTTAATTTTTCTTCGAATTATAGGGGCGGTGGCACGTCCACTTTTTTAAATTTTAAGTTTTTCCTATTTATTGTTATAAATACACTTGGGAAATGAAATACCATTGATATAAAGCTCTTTTTTGCAAAGATATAGCTTATTTTATTCGTCTGCGATTATTTTAAAAATCGTTTATATAAAAGTGGGCGTGGTCCTTAACCGATTTCGTTAATTTTTCTTCAAAGCATTCCTTATAGTAAAGGAAATCTCTGTCGAATTTTGTTACGATAAGTTTAACCATTTTTGATGTATGATTAATAATATTTGTTAAATTGATTTTATCAGAAGTGGGCGGTGCCAGGCCGATTTTAAAAAAAATTTTCAAATTCTTATCTAGAGACTCAATATCAGTCCACACGTCAAATTTCATCATTCTAGGTGTACTATTTACTAAATAATAAGGTTTTTTGTGTTTTCCAAAATTTTATATAAGGTAAGTGTCCCCAATTTCGTGGTACTAAGGATTTTTCTGATTTTCTACCTCTCTTGCGTTAAAACAAATGAAGGAAAACTAAAAAAAGTAAATTTTTCCTATTTAGTTGATCAATTAAGATAAGTTTCCACCTACCTTCAAACAAAACTAACAAATGTTTTAATTCATATAAATCAAAATGTGGGAGTACCTCAAATGTACCTAATTTCGTGGTAAACATTTTCTGATGTACCTAATTCCGTGGTAAAGCGTCCCTAATTTCGTGGTATTTAGTTAAACTCTAATTTTATGGAAAAAGATAGTTATAATTGATTTCAAAGGCAAATTCCTAAAGATACACAAATTGATTTACTGAAATTCATATTCAGAAATTTAAAATTTAAAACTATTTTTTTTCCATTGTTATTTAATTTATGAAAAGAAAGAGTTTCAAGACCAAAATAAATAAGTAAAAAAAATTAGTTTAATGTACGTACTTTTGAAAAACTTTTTATTTTTATGTTTTTGTTGTAGTTTTTTTTTCTGATTTTTTTTTTTTTTTTTTCATTAAATCTAATATTTCTTAGAACTTTAGACATAATTGATATGAAATAAGTAACATTAAATGAAAAAGGTTTAAAACAAAAATAAACAATAAAAAAATTTATTCAATTGATATAACTTGTTACTTTTCTAAAAATTACTTTTTTTTATTATTACTAAAATTTCTTTTTGTTATTTTTGTTTTTTATTTTTTTCGTGACAACATTAAGCGCTTCTGTCAAATCTTCTTTTGTGTAACGAGCTTTTGTCATTTCATAATCAGCGAATAGAGATCGAATTAAGTTTGAGGCAGTTTTCTTAAATGTATCTGAAAAAATACGCGCATAAATATCTCCACTCCAAAAATGCGTGCTTTCCTGCTGAAATGTAAATGCACAGTATACCACGAAATTAGGGCATGCACAAAATTTGATGTACGTAAATTCGTGGTATCGCTTTAAGCGGTAATTTGAGATTTATATTCAATTTTTTTTTTTTTTATTATCAATATTTACTCAAAACAATAGTAAAGAAGTTGAAATATTGGTACATTTTTTTAAATTAAATGAAAAATTATTGAATAAACAAAAGTTCTATAATGCCATTATTTCGTTAAAATGTTGTGCTTCGCAGAGCTTTTTGATTAAAATATTGACGAATAAATTAATAAAGGTGTACCACGAAATTACATCAAAATCTTCCTCGGGGGTTTATTTAATAATTAAAATACTTAAAAAATAGGGTTTCTTATGAAATGTTAAAGAAAATATGAAAAACATAAGGTACATCACAAACATCACAAAAAAGTGTGTCCCTAATTTCGTGGGTTAGAAATATTAAATAAAAAAGTTAAAAAAAATTATTTGAATGAGTTTTGCAGTAATAGAAACGTTTAAGAAATGTTCACTAAATACCAAAAAATTATCATCATAAAAAAAAATTTACCGATACAATTTTTAGAGGCTTAACAAAATACATTGGACTCCTTAACACTTTACTTAAGAGGCCTCCTTACAACAGGCTCATTTTCCGAGCTTCCAACTTTATATTGCTTGATATTTAATATTAGGTTTAATATTAAAAATTAGTAAAATATCAATTATTTTACCGTAAAAACCAATCTTTATTATGAAATTTTCAGTTTAAAGAAACACTCCCCCAATTCCTTGTTTGGAAGAAAAAAATCGAAATGCCACGAAATAACGTACTACCACGAAATTAGGGACACTTACCTTATATAAAAAGTGGGCGTGGTTATCATCCGATTTCGCTCATTTTCAAAACCAATCTATTCTGGGTCCAGATAAGCTCGTGTACCAAATTTGGTGAAGATATCTCAATATTTACTCAAGTTATCGTGTTAACGGACAGACGGACGGACGGACGGACATGGCTCAATCAAATTTTTCGATGCCGATGATTTTGATTAATGGAAGTCTATATCTATCTCGATTGCTTTATACCTGTACAACTAACCGTTATCCAATCAAAGTAAATATAGATATAGCGAGTAAAATAAATATCAATTTCAGCACTGCTTTTGCAAGAGGGCATGACGTATGAGTAACTTTGGAAAATAAACGAGGCTCTGCGCCTAGAAACCCTAATATATAAATATTTAAGTGTCATTTCCGCGCAGTATGGCACAACTTATATAATCAAATAAGTTTAATTGGATGTACTAAACAAAATTTATAAAAATAAATTTACCTGTATTTGCGAGTGACAAGCTAGAATTTTTGTGAAATCATTTTAAGCAGGTTATCTTTATGCATTACAGAGATTATAACAAATATAAATTTTTCGAAAATGTTGAAGAGGTCAGAAGTGCATTAGCGAAAATTCACAGAAAATTGATTACAGTATGCAAAAGTCGTAAAAACTTTAAAACGTTGCACATTTGGAATTAATTTAAAATTTACGTATTAATGAAAGAAAAATCAAACTTAAAAAATGTTATGTAATTTATTTCAAAAATATTTTGTTAAACTCTAGACTAAAGATTCTTTTTCTCAATCCATTTAGTATGTGTAGTTGGTTACACTTGCACTGCTTTTTAATGATATTTATCCCAAAACTTGACAACACTTTTCACCTTTTAACAAACAAAAATGATCCTATGCCGACCGCCACATTTGAACGAATGCAGAAATGTCCATAGAGAAGCAGCCTTTTATAGCTGAAGCTGAAAACGACAGCTAAATGTTGTGTAGTGGCGACAAGTGGTTGCAATAGCAATGTTCAACATTCATTTTCAACCATCAACACTTCACACATTTTCTGCATGTAACACAATGTGAGATATAAGTTACAAATATACATATGTACATATCGCACGTTTTATTGTAAACTGATTCAACTCGAAATTATGACTTTCTTAGATTTTAGGACCCACGAAGGTAACCAGCTGACGAGACTATGCTGAAATTTGTACAATAGCCAGAAAGGCCACAATAGCGAAAATAAAAGCCTTTGAATATCATTATGATAATGGGACTCTATGAAAAAATAAACCTTTATTTGCGTTTTCCCAAAAAATTTAAATTTATGATTACTTCTGTTTACAATAAAATATGCGATATGTATGTATATATGTATATTAGCCTGGCTCGATTTGTATGGCCGAAAGTTAACCGATATCGCGCCATCGATTTTTCGATAGGATTTGGGTTCAGGAAAAAAAGTTTCACTACACATACCCAAACAAATAATTTTCGAGCCTGCGAAAAAAAATGGCGAAAGGGTAAATTTTTCGACAAAAAAACATTCCCCAAAACCCAAAAAATATTTTTTTTTTTTTTCAAAAAACTGTTATAGAAACCTTGGCGATAACAGTTTTTTGAAAAAAAAAATATTTTTGGGTTTTAGGGAGTGCTTTGGTTGAAAAATTGACCCTTTCGCCATTTTTTTTCGCAAAGCGAAAATTATTTTTTTGGGTATGCGTAGTGGAACTTTTTTTTCCTGAGCCTAAATCCTATGGAAAAATCGATTGCGCGATATCGGTTAATAAATCGACCCAGTGTAATGTATATGCATTGTCCATGTGTGCCACCCAATAATTGAAGGTTTACAAACACAGCGCAGAAATTTACGAAAATCTTCAAGTACATACTTATTTACATATAGAGACCGTTTCGTGTTGTTGAGCCGAGGAGCAAAATAGCATGTGAAAGAAAAATAGGACGAAATTCGTACGCAAGCGCAACACTTTTCTGAGTTTGACTAGTACAAAACGTAGAGTTAATTGTACTTATAAACACATATTTTTATAAGAGAGTATATAAGTACATTTGTACGTATTTCTCGCCAAAATCCATTTAGTGTTGCCATTTTAGCTTTTTTCAAGTTAGATTTATCTTTTTTTCCTCAGTTTAGCTTGAAAAATTGTGATTTAGCTTTAAGCTTTTTTCTAGCTCTTTCAAACATTTTTTAGCTCTTTTTAGCTTTTTAGAAAATCTTAATAAAAAGTTTGGTGTAGATTTAATTTCAAGAACATTGAATGCATTTGAGCTGGTTTTTAAAAGTTTGAGGGCCTTAAGAAAAGATAGCGCTCGTATTGCTAATTTTGTTTGTTTGCCATTCGTTTCATAGACTTCGAAATTATTTCCGAGCGAAATAAAATTTTTGACTTCTGAAACATATATTTCGTTTTCTAAGCTGGCATGGAGACAAAAGGCCTATGCAATGCTATATGGTGCCCTATAAGACTAATTCGAATCATTACAAACTGCATCTAAGGGGATAACATAGGTTCCACCGTTGAATTTTGGAGACAGGCTCGAGCATTGTTTACTATATAGTTTGGCACCTTAAATTGTGGTCATGTTGTGAATATAGTTGAAGGCAGTAAAGAAGGCATGAATAAAGAACAGCAGAAAGAGTAGAATTGCATTGCATTAGTATACCTTCAATCTTGGTATCAATATTAAAGATAAATGTGGGAAAATAACTTAATACTTTAATATAAGCAAACAATTTCTCTTAATTACTGCAAATAAGGTGTTCCTAATGCTATAAATTCCAAAATTATCACAGTTTATGTCTGTGCTGTCACCTCTGCTGTGGACGCTGGTCATAATCCAACTGCTCAGGCAATTCGATGAGGGACCCGTAAAACTTACGGCTTACGCAGACGACGTTGCAATTGTCATAAGTGGAAAGTGCCTTCCAACGATTAGTCCTTTGATGGATCGGGCTCTTAGGGATATTATACCTGGGCATCTAATGCCGGTTTGAAAGTCAATGCGGAGAAGACGGATATGGTCTTGTTTACAAAGAGGTACAAGATCCCAAATTGGACCAGGCCTAATTTAGGAGGGGTGACCTTACAGGAGAAACCTTGCACAAAATATCTAGGAATCATCCTAGACAGTAAGCTGTCATGGAAGCTTAACGTGGAGGAGAGGGTCAAGAAGGTCTCAACGGCACTCTATGCATATACAAGAATGTTGTTGTGTACGTGGGGCCTATCGCCCTCTCTTTCTCATTGAGTTTTTACAGCGATTGTAATCCCTATACTATACTATGGAGTTCTTGTTTGGTGGAAAGCCACACAAAAAACAACATACCTCAAAAAATTAGAGGGGGTATGCAGACTATCGATGCTTAGCATTACGGGAGCCCTGAAAACAACCCCGACGGCTGCACTGTATGCCATTCTGCACATTCCACCTGTAGACCTGGTAGCAAAGAACAAAGCATTAACGACCGCAACCAAGCTCGGTGTTTCGGAGCAGCTTGAGCGCCATAGTAGTATAGCGTCATCAATCACAAGACGAACAGACTACCTGATTCCCTATCTGCGCTTCGAGGGAGATCTTAAGGCCACAATAGAGGTGGACGGTTGGCGCAAGGGTGCGCAAATGGCGGACGAGGCGATACATGTATACATCGATGGTTCCCAAGTAGTGGAAGGAGTAGGGTCTGCGGTATACTGCGCTTATCCGGAAATAAGCAGATCCTACAGGCTGCTGGATTGCTGTAGCGTTTTACAAGCGGAAATATTAGCCATACCCAAAGCAGTAGACACCCTGGAAGAGAATAGCTTAAGCTGCGACCGTGTTAACTTTTATATTGACAGTCAAGCAGCAATAATCTCGCATAGCCCAGCATCTAAATGCGTGTTAGAGTGTAAGCAGTCTCTGGAGAGAATCGGGACAGGGAGAAGCATACCTCTATATTGGGTCCCAGGGAATATGGGAATAGATGGGAATGAAAAAGCGGAAGAACTAGCTAAAACGGGCGCATCCCTTGAAGCTTGCTCCATAGACGTCCCAATTAGATTCGGCGAGATTAAGCGAAGGCGAGAGGTGCACATGATCGACCAAGCGGGAAAGGCGTGGGTTCAAGCGCGGGGGTGTAGAGTGTCGACGATTATGTGTAGGTCTTACAACCTTAGACTAACACAGTTGCTTCTATCATTAAAAAGAGAGGACTGTAGACTCATAACGGGTATTCTGACTGGACACTGCCTTCTGGCGTCACATGACTTTAAACTAGGCTTGGTCAGTGATAGCAGATGTAGGAAGTGCGGGTTGGAGGAGGAAACGATCGAGCACGTTCTGTACTCGTGCACTGCACTTGCCAGGCTAAGACTCCAGCTATTAGGAGTTATACAGCTGCCAGATCTAGAAGCAGCAAGTGGCTTAAGTCCTAGGAAGCTTCTAGTATTTGCCAAGAGGACGGAGTTATTTTATAACATAGGTCCTGGTTTTTGATAGGGTTTTTCAGTTTGGTCGTTAAAGCAAACTTCTGGTAACACTACGGACTCAATCAGTCTATTTGAGGTCCTCATGGACCGGCCAGTTCAACCTAACCTAACCATGTCTGTGTAAAAATTTAACTTGAATTTTCGTAATATGGACGTTAGTAGCGTTTGTATGTATGTGCTAGATTTGACCGATCAGTTGTTAGTTGCGCTACTTGTTAAGGTTTACAATGGGCTCGAGAGTATAAAAACGAGTTTGGGAAAAATCCATTTACCAGTCTTTCCATGTTTTTTTCTTTTTCGAATTTTTAGTTTTATCAGGAGTGGAGGGAATTTTAAGTACTATGAAGGAAGTAATACCAGCGAAATAAAATTCATTAAATACACTGCTGAATACCCAAAAATGCCTTCTTTCTTTTTAAAACACTGATTGCATCTGTAAATTATTTTATTTACTTTTTATTACATTGAAGTAAACATTACTTTTAATTTTTTACCAGATGTATGAAATGTTTATTCTGTTATGTTTTTCATGAAGAAAATAATAAAGCGCTTGAAAGTTGCCTTGAACTTTTAGTTTTTTTTAGCCTATAAAATATTTGTTTAGCTGTTTTTAGCTTTTATTTTTTGTCCATTTAGCCTTATTTCCGAAAAAGTTCTGGCAACACTGGATCCATTGATCATGCAGGTGAAGATACTTGAGAACTGGAACAGAAAGCTCTACAAACCTAGAACCTCTTATAAGTTGTTAGTAATGACGTAATATTCTTTGAACAAATTATTTTTGAACTGGTGTTTCAGGATATTTTTAAAAATATATTAGCCTCTTAAGCGGTGCTGCTCACAATTTTTTATATGGAAGTGCAAATCACAAAACAAAATTGTATGTGCACTGAATTTTTTTTTTTTTTTTTTGTATTTAAAAAAGGCAAATTTAAAAAATCTTCATCGTATGAGGTCGGGAAAAGTTGAAGATTTGGTTTCAAGTTACAAAATGTTTGCTTAAAATATTACGTAAATATTTATGTATGTAATCAACATACAAGAGCCAATAAATTTAATTCTGAAATTAGAGAAAACTTACATTGACCTATAGCCTCAGTTTTTGTAGGAACATATTTTATATACATATGTGACCCGGCCTATGAAAAGGTGGCTTTTGACTAAAAAAAGCTACTGCTACTAAGAAACTGAAGAAATGCAATGTTTATCTTTAACAGCTGTTTCACACAATTTCTTTTTTGAGTCATAAGCCACCTTTTCATAGGCCGGGTCATATATATCGTCGTAATTTGGTTTTCAATAATCATACTAAAAGTAAATGTGGAGATTTCCGCGAATGTGCCCTTGGAAATTGAGTTTGAAAACTTTCGAAATACTTAATTAGAGGGCTCCGTGCGGTTTGTTTTAAATTTGCGTTAAAATTTACATATTGTAACGAATTCTGGTGATCTCTGCAAATTATGGACCTTCTGCTAAATTTCGAATCGCTGAACTGTCGAATAAATAACTCCAATATTGAGTATTGTAAAATGGTCTTTATTTAGACTACTTTGGTAGTAGTACAATTCTACTTCAATATCACTTACTTCACAAAAACATGCTTCAATCAAACTGATTAGTTATTCCTCAGCTTGCGCTGCTTTTATACTATCTGTTGGCTCGTGCGCATATTTCTCCTAAGGTCTGGACGTTTCACCTTCTAGAATAGTTGTATCTCCTGCTCGGTTATTTAGTTATATGCATGTGTACGTGTGAGCAACAACTCTTAGCTGATGACTACATATGTGTATGTGAGATATCTCTTCACATCGAGCTGCCTGTTATGTGTGTACATGTACATAAATTTCGCTGGTTCCTGTATGTGTTGTTGTGATTATTTGCTAACAGCTTAGTGATGCTAATATTTGCCACAATATATTAACAATAGAGATTACTGAGGTGCTGAAATATTACCTCAATTTAATAAAATGTTTACCAAGTAAATTATAGGCCTGGTTGCTTTATGGTTCAAAAACTTTCTCATAACCACGAAAAATAATATACCGAATTCAAATACAAAATCAATGAAAATACCCCTTAAGAGAATTTCTAGTTCAAAACTAGTGCACTGCATTCTGAACCACTAACACTGGTCAACAGTGATTTTGGTGCAGTTCTACTTGTAACCAAATTTGGTAGTACTCGGTACCCAAATAAAAACTGTATACTTACTTTTTAAATGCCACGTACAGTTTTCTAGATAGGGTCTAGAACCCCTTTTTAAGAGGTAAAGGCATGTATGGCCCCATAACTTTGTTTCTGTTTATTCTATCAACGCAGTTTTGATGTCGTTGAAAAGTGTACATTTCACTGCTTCTATCCGTATATAAGTTGTTAATATATCTTCTTAAACGTCAGAGAAATTGCAAAAATAATGTGAAAAATTCAATTTTTTGTAAAATTTTTTCTTTTTTAATCACGGTTTTCTCGAATAATTTGTCAACCAGTGCACATGTAAATTATTTTAAAACAATCTCCTATTAATTCTGTTTTCAAGGACATATAACTTTTTTATATGCGCATAGATCTTCCTAATATATTCAATTTATTAAATTTTTACTGTGAAAAAAAAGTGTTTTGTTATTTATTTTATTATAAACTTTTTATTTACATAAAAACTTTCGTTTACGTGATTTTCGTGAATGATGTATGGCAAGACAATCACGTTGCATTCCCCAGCAGTACTCAGCTATCATATGCTGATCCCATCGGCCTTGGTACCTCTCTTCCATAGTTTTTAGGTCCTGGTGAAACCGTTCGCCTTGTTCTTCGCTATAGGAACCAACATTATCCGGAAACTGGTCAAGGTGGATGTGTAGATAATGGACTTTGATGGACATATTACATCCTAAGTTTTTGTACTTCTCTAGCATGTTGTTAACAATATCAGAGTAGTTACTTGACTTGTGATTTCCCAGAAAGTTCTTAGTAACTTCAATAAACGAATTCATCGCAAGCAGTTCCAAACTGGTCATTGAATTCGAAAAATCATTTCATTAGACCCAGTTTAATGTGTAAGAGTCGCAAAATAATTGAATCTCTTGTAACTAAAAGTGGGTTTATCACATTCTGCTTTCCCATTTCCAATATCTCACGTACAGGCCAGTCCCTTTCTGTCCAGTGTTGGTGCTTGGCACGACTATCCCACAGGCAATAAAAACATGGGTATTTGGTGTATCCACTTTGTTGTCCTAACAAAAAGATAACCATCTTTAGATCTACACAAATACTACAATTTTGTTCGTTATACTTGATTTTGTCTAAAACAAGTGCAATATTTCGATATTCTTCCTTTAATTTAGTTGAATGAGCAATGGGAATTGAAACATATTGGTTGCCATTGTGTAAAAGAACATACTTAAGGCTTCGTTTAAAGCTGTTTATGAAGAGACGCCATTCATTTGGGTGGTATTCTGAAAGACCCATTTTGAGAAGGAGGCCTTGCACATCTGAACAAAAAACTATATCATTTTCTGAATTAAAAAATAGCAGCAAGTCTTGCTCTCTTGTACGGTAGAGAGTCACTTTCGTCCCTGTAGCCAACAAGTTTTTTCCTTTTAATCTAGAAGCCAACACTTCTGCAGATTCCTTAGGTAATTCGAGATCCCTCATTAGATCATTTAATTCTACTTGGGTAAAAGTTGTTGGCTCAGTAGACGCTATTTCTTCGATATCGCTATCGGTAGACACTTCACTATTCGATGATTCACGGGTAGAATAAAATGTTGGAACAGGTGCTTCCTCTGAATGTGGTAAAGGTCTCTTAGCAAATTGAACGTTTGGATATATCATGTTTTTAACATTAACACAACGCAAATCGACACAGCAGAAATAACAGTAAACGAAGTGATTTTTTTGTTCTCTCCATTGCATAGGCACCCCGAATCTCATATGGCTTCTTTTACCATTGACCCACTGTCTCAAGTGTTCACAGCACATTTTGCAAACTACTCGAGGTATCCACCGCTTGTTTTTGTCTACAACTTGCAATTTAAAGTACAAAAAATAAGCACTTTTTATAAAATCTCTTTTACTTTTCCTGAATTTTTGTACTGTGTATTCTCCACAGATGTAGCAAAACACATTTGGGTCATTCACACAATTACCTCGTGATGAAGACATGATATTGAAATTTTTTTATTTATTTATAGAAAGGCACTAACATTTGAAACCGCGCTCCCGAAAGTACTAATTACAGAAAATTTGAAAAATAAAGGGGAAGGAAAAATTTTTTATAAAATAAAATTTTTTTTTTCACAGTAGAAATGTACTAAAGTAGAAAATCCCAGGAAGATCTACGCGGATATAAAAAAAGTTAAATGTCTTGGAAAACAGAATTAATAGGAGATTGTTTTAAAATAATTTACATATGCACTGGTTGACAAATTATTCGAGAAAACCGGAATTAAAAATGAAAAAATTTAACAAAAAATTTAATTTCTCACATTATTTTGGCAATTTCTCTGACGCTTGTGAAGACGTATTAACAACTTGTATACTTCTAGAAGCGGCGAAATGTACTCTTTTCAACGACATCAAAACTGTGGTGATAGAATAAACAGAAACAAAGTTATGGGGCCATACATGCCTTAACCTCTTAAAAAGGGGTTCTTGACCCTATCTAGAAAACTGTACGTACCATTAAAAAAGTAAGTATACAGTTTTTATCAGGATACCGAGTACTACCAAATTTTGTTACAAGTAGAGCTGCACCAAACCAAAACTCTTATTTTGTTGACCTGTGTAATAGTTCGCCATCTATCTCTTTTACTTGCTTTCAACATGGCGATGTCCTAGGCTGTGGAAATTGTTCCCGCTGCATTACCTTTTCACTAGTTCCTAACAATATACAAATTTTCACTTTAGAACTAGTTCTTTATTGTCAATTTTTCGATAGTTACGAACTAATGTAAAATTTTACAGCTGATATCTAGTCCTTTCTTGGTAATATTTCGTTGGCCCCGAACCGGAGCGAAATTTTACATGTTGCTTCTAGTATGATATTATGGCCTATTACGATAGTTCCGGAATGGTGGAATAGTGTTGTAAAAAAAGACATACTCATATGTAGTCGTAGCTCGTTAAAGCTGTTAGCAGTTTTTTTGTGGTGGCCTATTTTTATACTCAGTTGAGCAGAGCTCACAGAGTATATTAACTTTGATTGGATAACGGTTGGTTGAACAGGTATAAAGGAATCGAGATAGATATAGACTTACGTATATCAAAATCATCAATATCGAAAAAAAATTTTATTGAGCTATGTCCGTCCGTCCGTCTGTCCTTTAACACGATAACTTGAGTAAATTTTGAGGTATCTTGATGAACTTTGGTACCCAGATTTCTGCGCACTCATCTCATATCGGTATTTAAAATGAACGATATCGGACTATAACCACGCCCACTTTTTCGATATCGAAAATTTCGAAAAACCGAAAAAGTGCGATAATTCATTACCAAAGAGGGATAAAGCGATGAAACTTCGTAGGTGAGTTGAACTTATGACGTAGAATAGAAAATTAGTAAAACTTTGGACAATGGGCGTGGCACCGCCTACTTTTAAAAGAAGGTAATTTAAAAGTTTTGCAAGCTGTAATTTGGCAGCCGTTGAAGATATGATGAAATTGGCAGGAGAGTCACTCCTATTACTATATGTATGCAAAATTGGAGAATGGCCACGCCCACTTAAAAAAAATTTTTTTTTTTAATTCAAATTTTAACAAAAAATTTAATATTTTTACAGTACATAAGTAAATTATGCCAACATTCGACTCCAGTAATGATATGGTGCAATAAAATACAAAAATAAACGAAAATTTCAAAATGGGCGTGGCTCCGCCCTTTTTCATTTAATTTGTCTAGGATCCTTTTAATGCCATAATTCGAACAAAAATTTACCAATCCTTGCGAAATTTGGTAGGGGCTTAGATTCTAGGACGATAACTGTTTTCTGTGAAAAAGGGCTTTATGTCACGCCTAATTTTTATACACAGTCGACCGTCTGTCCCTCCGCTCGGCCGTTAACACGATAACTTGAGCAAAAATCGATATATCTTTACTAAACGCAGTTCACTTACTTATCTGAACTCACTTTTTATTGGTGTAAAAAATGGTCGAAATCCGACTACGCCCACTTTTTCGATATCGAAAGTTACGAAAAATGAAAAACATGCCATAATTCTATACCAAATACGATAAAAGGGATGAAACATGGTAATTGGTTTGGTTTATTGGCGTAAAATATAACTTTAGAAAAAACTTTGTAAAATGGGTGTGACACCTACCATATTAAGTAGAAGAAAATGAAAAAGTTCTGCAGGGCGAAATCAAAAGTCCTTGGAATCTTTGCAGGAATATTGTTCGTGGTGTTACATATATAAATAAATTAGCTGTACCCGACAGATGATGTTCTGGGCACCCCGGTCCACATTTTGTCAATATCTCGAAACCGCCTTCACATATACAATTACCACCACTCCCTTTTAAAGTACTCATTAACACCTTTCATTTTGATACCCATATCATACAAACAAATTCTAGAGTTACCCCTGGTCCACCTTTATGGCGATATCTCGAAAAGGCGTCCACCTATAGAACTAAGGCCCACTCCCTCTTAAAATACTCTTTAATACCTTCCATTTGATACGCATGTCATGCAAACACATTCCAGGGTTACCCTAGGTTCATTTTCCTACATGGTGATTTCCCCTTATTTTGTCTCCATAGCTCTCAGCTGAGTATGTAATGTTCGACTTCACCCGAACTTAGCCTTCCTTACTTGTTTCATATATACTCTATGGCACCCTATTATCTTCATTTCTAGCCGCTTAACTACCTAAGCGATTTTTACCGTTTCGAAACAAGTCACCCCATACCTGTTTCTCCCCTTCCTCAGCTTCAAAACTGCGGTGTCCACTGAAATCTTTTTCTGGCCGGAGCGTCTACGTCCTTTCGCATAATATGAACTGGCCAAGGTATACTTTGGGTTTTTATTCGCTGCACTATCTTCATATCTGCGTAAAGCTCATGCAGCTTATCATTGTACCTCCTTCGATACTCGCCGTTTGCATCACGGACAGGACCATAAGCTTCCGGAGAACTTTTCTTTCGAATAGTTCAAATCTCTCTTCTTTCGACACCTTCCATGATTCCGAGATCTACATAAGGACTGGTATGATGAGCGCCTTATAGAGCGTTATTATAGTTCGTTGAAAAAGGACTTTTCTTTAAAACTGCCTACTTAGTCCAAATTATCTCTTGTTGACAAGAGTTATTTTCCGTTTGATGGTTACTGACGTACAGAGTGTGCTTAAGTTGTGGAGGGAACAATTCTTCTCATTGCTAGCTAGCGAGGGGGAAAACGAACCCGATGTCTCAATCGCCGATTATGGAAAACACGTTACGGCACCCAAATATGACGAAGTGAAAATGGCAATATAGCGGCTAAAAAATCACAAGGCGCCAGGTAATGAGGGAATACCCACCGAGCTGTCCAAAGACGGAGGCGAAGAAGAGCTGGTAAAGAACATCTATCTACTCATATGCAAAATATGAACGCATGCCTCCGGATTGGAGTTCAAGTGCTCTCTACCCAATCCACAAGAAAGGCAATCCTGCAAGTTGCGTTAATTACCGCGGAATCAACCTTGGTTTAGCCGCTATCCGCAGTATTTCTACAAAAAACCTTTTTTGCATATTTGTGTTTGTTTAGAACTAATTCATGGAAAATACAACAACACATAAAAATTTGCAACATATCTTAAAAATATATACCAAGCATGCAATTTTTTTCGATATTTTCGACATTTCTGTACATCTAATATATAAAATTCTCCTGTCGCGGTTTTAGAGGCTTAACTCCTCCGCAACGGCTGAACCGATTCTCATGAAATTTTGTGAGAATATTGGGCAGGTCTGAGAATCGGCCAACGTCTACCTTTTTTTCGCTACGTGCCTAGGGTCTTGAGATCAAAACGTGGACCCGGGTATCCCTAGAATGTGTTTATACAATATCGATATCAAATGAATGCTGTTGGTGAGTGCTATAGAACAGGATAATTCTCATACAACTGGGAGGCTAGGATCTCGAGATATCGCATAAAACGTGGACCCGGATACCCCTAGAATGTGTTTATACAATATGGATATGAAATGAAAGTTGTTGAGTGCTTTAGTACAGGGTAACTTTCATATCTATTTGTGACTAGGGTCTTGAGATATAGGCCAAAACCTGGATCAGGGTAACACTAGTATGTGTTTTTACATTATGGGTATTAAATTGAAGCTGTTGATGTGTGCTTTAGTACAGAGTAATTTATTCCGCTGGGTGACTAAGGTCTCGAGATATAGGCCAAAACGTGGACGCGGATACCCCTAGAATGTGTGTGTAATATGGATATCAAATGAAAGCTGTTGCTCAGAGCTTTAAAGTAATTTTCATTGTGATATTCTATTTAGTCGCATCAACCTAGCAAAACTGATAAATATGCATGCGAAGCCGAAAAAAAGCATGAATTGATAATACCCACTTACCTATTTACATACGTCCTATTCGATTTGCCTGAAATTTCGTATATAAATTTGCCTATATTAGTATTTACGATGCTTTTTTCCGGGAAGTATACCAGAGTTGGACTGGGACTGGGATTAAGACTAGGACTGGGACTGAGACTGAGACTCGGAGTGGGACTGGGACTGAGACTCGGAATGGGACTGGAACAAAATACTTACCACCCTCTGGGACTGGCAATAAGAGATGAAGAAGAAGGAGGATGGAGATGAAGCGAAAAAGACGGAGGGAGGAGTGAATAAAAAGATTAGGAAAAAGTGGGTAGGGCTGAGTTAGACGGAAAAAGCTTATTAAAATGTATGCAGATAGGCCAAATTTAGGGCAGAACAACGTCTGCCGGGTCTGCTAGTATATTTATATATTTCTTCGGCTTTTTAATTCGGTAAAAGATTTTTTCGACATTTTTAATTTAATTTTTTTTTTTTTTTTGATGAATTATGATTACGACATTTTGAAAAATTTTCAATTTCGACATTTCTGTTTCTGATTTTTTTTTAATTCGCCTAAATCCATGGTTCAATTATATGGTTGGCTCATCTCATCAGCTGATTTTATTTATTTCATTGCATGGTCGATGGGATTGTCAAAAGGAGATGCCAAACTCAAAATGAAACCAACACATTGGCAACATTTTCTTACACATACAAAATCTGCTAAGTTTTATGTTTCCATTCCATACCATTTGCACCAACACCAATACACAGATTTTCACAATTTGAACAGACATATTTTGTTATTGTACAGATGAGCCAACCATATATCTGAAACATGGCCTACATCATGATGACGCTATAAAACAAGACAGAAGATCTCAGTAGTGCAAAAACAATAATTTGACTTCCCTCATAATCCTGTCATGAATTTCAAAGTACTAGGAAGGCACTATTTTGCTACTTTTTTTGTACTTTAGCAATGAAAAACGTAAACTCGATATATCTCACACTTTGCAAACGGGAACATGACAGAAACGTGATGAGAAAACAGAGGTAAAATAGGAGGAAAATGTAGAGGAAGTTGGATGGAAGTGGCAAAATTGAAGAGACCAAGAGGAAGAGGCAGGGTAAATAACGTGATTGGTTTGATTGTATTTGGTTATATGTTGGAATAATATTATTGGTCTGAGAGAAATTAGTAAAAAGATGGTCAGGTGCGAGCACCAATGCACTAGGCCCAAAAAGGTCCCATTGTGATAACACGTGGATCTTCCCCTACTCAAACCAACAGGTCGATTCAAAAAATGTAAGGAATTTCTTAGGTTCTAACTTAGCCAGATCACAAAGATCGTCAAAGAAGGGAGATCCCAGATATTTCTTCCTCTTGCGCCTATGCGCAGGACAATTGCACAGAAAATGCTTGACTGTTTCTATCCCCTCTTCGTCTTTGCAGCTCATGCAGTAATCCCTTTCAAGTAAAATCCCTTTCAAAGTGAGCTTACAGGTAGCGAGCGGCATGCTTAATCCCTTCCAGGACGACGAAAGTGGAACGGATGTGCCCCCTCTTGCAAGTTCGTCAGCCATCTGATTTCCCGGTATATCGGAGTGTCCAGGCACCCACACAAAACTGAGGTAAGTTTGCTCAGCGATCTCTTTAAGAGATTTGCGGCACTTCTCTAGTATCCTGGACTTACATGTGTCCGATCCAATCGCTTTGAGTGCAGCCTGACTGTCAGAGTAAATACAAATTTGATTATAGCCGTGTACAGTATTTCTCAGGTGATCAACTGCCTCATTTATAGCAGCCACCTCCGCCTGAAAGACGCTGCAATGATCGGGTAGGATAAATGATGGATTCCACCCTAGTTGAGGCGCAAAGACCCCGCTGCCCATATTTTTATCCAGTTCGTAGCCGTTAGTATATATCTGCAGCTTATCGCTCAGGTCCGGCGGCTCCTTCAACCAGTAATCCCTAACCGGGATAACAACCTCGTACTTCATATCGAAAAATACGGTCGGGCGCAATAGTCCGACGAAGGCGAATCCAGATTTTTAAGGATGTCTGCATGGCCATCCACATTGTCTCTCCAGCCGGATAACTCAACCGTGGAGCAGAAAAGGCCGCACTTTGCTTGACCATTAAATCTATTGAAAAAAAGATGGTTACAGGAAGAATAAGAATAATATAAGGATAAGATTAATAGTAATAATGATAGTTTGGCGGAAAAATTAAAGGGATAGGTAAATGTACCGATTAAGTTTAACTAGAAAATACAGAGTGGACAGGAAATAAGAGAGGATGAAAAAGGTTGGGCAGAGAGGGACAGATGGATTGATAGAGCACGTAGGAACCATCTAAATCGTATTTGATCATACGGCTATTTCGTGTTTGTCTAAATATTTCCAGGGTCAGCCAGCGCTGTTTAAAATAAAATTTTGATAGGAATCTTATTTTTTCCATCAATAAGTTTCTATAAGCTATGATTTTTTTGAAACCTTGTTGCTGTAAAATCTCTGCCTCTATATACTTTTACGCCAATGAACTTACCTCTTAACGCTTCGTTTAAATAGTTAAATTTTGGGTCTCGGGACAGTGTAAAGCCGATTCCTAGCTTTCGTATTAAAAGCTAGCCGGATACTCTTCCGCGATTTCATGACATTGTTCCAGATCATCAATCAAATCATTGACGTTAAAAGTCTTTTTCCATATTCCTTAGCTGTGGACAATGGGATAATCTGAAGATGCAGCCATTCAGTTGTGTTGACTAAAACTGTTTCTTTTCCAATTAGGAAAAGAAATTAAACCCTTCCACACAAAGAAATACGTTGCTTTCTTGCACGTTACTTCATATTTCAGAAAGGCATTAATGTAGTATTATTTTATGATACTGAAAAAATCAAAGCTGCATATAAGTCATGAAGCAAAACTTAGAATTATTAGGGTGAGCATTGCCAAATGCGACTAAATTTTGTAATATTGTTTCACCTGTCTGGTTTTATTGCGTCATGGCCTTATAGGCATACCGTTTTTTAGGAAGCGGATTTCAAGATATTTGCTTAGAGGAAACTGGGGAAAGGAAATGCGAAGGAAGGATAAAGGGACTGAGAAAGAGTTAAAAGAATAAAGGTAGATAAAACGAGCGTTATACGGAGAAGTAAAGCGAGCTACAGAGAGGCATAGATACAGAGAGAAAGAGAGGAAATAATAGAATGGTAGAGGGGGGGCGAATAGAAGTGGGGCAAAAAGAAAGGAATGGTAGGTAAAAGATAAAAGGATATTAAAAGTCATTGAAGCTGAAGCTAGGTCTGCTACTTGACCATAAGCAAATAATATTTTCTATTTAAGTCAAATGTCCACGTCACAAAACAATGACAACATCATGATTTCAAATAAAAGAACCATTTTAAAATGTCCAAGTTAAAAAAAACTTTTTTCCAGAAATTCAAAGCCTCCAAAAGTAACCGGTTCCAAAAAACAAAATATTCAAAAGAACAAAAAGTGACCGAATCTAAAAAAACTCGGTTAAAATAAAGGAGCCAGTGCCAAAAAAAAATACCACCTTAAAATAACAACACTTCCATAAAAGTAGCTGGAACAAAAATATCTGATTTAATATTTGGCTAAAAAATTTACACCTGGCTGATGAAGTGAGAAAGGTTTCTCATGGGCGTCATCAAGCGTCATATCCTTAAGCACTGAATTGAAGAGACTCACAATAGAATAATAAGGGAAGCAACTGGAATCACTGCAGATATTCATACACTCAAAAAAATTTCCTTAAAACGAGGAAAATAACAATTAAATCTGGACCAATAATTTTCTTAAAAATGAAAATGTATAAAAGCTGAGACTGTCGCGCCCGTGGATTTCTAGTCGAGGTGTTCAATTTTACAATCGAGTGCTCTTCACTGGGCTAACTCATACTTGTAAATAATGTGAAAAATATTCAATCAAGAATTCTTGATTGAAAAAAATGTAAGAAAATTTTTTTCTAAAATAACTGAAAAGTTTTATACAAAAAAATAAAAATTATCCAGTTGAAGTTTTCCTCAATTTAAAGAAATTTTTTAGGAAATGTTTTCCTAGTTTTAAGTGCTTTGCTTGTTTTTTTTTTTTCTTTCAGTGCAGTTCAATGATTTTTTATAAAAGATGACGACAAGCAAAATATGATTGAGAAAAGCCATATCACTCAATCTTTGAAATTGCATATATGTTTTTTGGCTTCCCTCAATATCTTCATCACCTTAAACGTGATCCCATTACTCACTGTCGACAGTTACTGCTGTCAAATTAAATAAAACTTTCCACTTTTAACAACAGAAAATACTTTCTTTACTAAACGGCGCAAACGACATTTTTGTCAAATATGAGATATGCTCAGCAGACTCCTGAAATTGGACCCAACTTTTTAATGCCACACATGCGATGTTTCGGAAGTCAAATGACAAATAACGGCGTTATTGCAAAACCAAGGATGAAGAGTAGCACAAAATATGACCGCAAAGCTGAGGTTGGCCTAGAGATAGTGAACTTTCCCTGAAATTAAACTTGATGGTGTAACTATAAAAATTCTTTATTTAACAATTTGGGAAAAATTTAAACAACGTGACATCAGGACGGACAAGGCGACAGCTGTTTTGATTAAACCTTGTAAATCTCTTCAAAGCCTCTTTTAAAATTAAAAATTGCTCCATAGTTGGTTGACGATTCGCACAACCCATCCCCCTTGATACCACCGCACAAATTTGACCTTCCACAACGCCGGGTGCCTCTGAATCTCCCTCACACGTATCACTTTTATCACCTCCAGCACAAATCTTTGCTTTTGTAAAAATTGAATAACGATCCGCACATTCCGCCTTCGCTAATACAGGTACCAAAGCAGTTCGCAGGTTATACACATATCCTTTTTTTCATCCTTTTTACCCCATCCACTAAAACGTAGTTCCATGCCCGCTCTTAATTTAATACCGCAAAGTCGTATTGCTTTAATCGTGTCACTACATTTAAAGGGTGTACAAAGTTTAACCAAACCTATATCCATATGTTGGGTTATAACACTATAAGTAAGTGGAACATATACAGCTTGCACATTACGACGGTGTCCAGCGTGGCGTATGTCGGTTACACCAGCTAAAACCTTGATGTCCTCCTTATAATCATGTATCAGGCAATGCGCAGCTGTGATTACTGTATACAAATTAATTAATGCACCAGAGCAAAAGTATCCGCGTTTGTTATGCAATGATACCATATATGGCCTATCATTTATTCGAAGGAGTGACATCCCTAATGCGAAATTGCGCACTCGAGTAGGCCCAAAGACACCCAAGCAAAATAAACACGATCACGAAATTGTTGCGGAAATTCATTGTAATTTCTGTCTTTTTCCGTCAGTTCTTAAGTATTTTATAAAGCTAGAAATCTCCTGTAGGCACCTCTTATACGTATCTGGATAAAAGTGCCTCCTCTTAATCAGGTGAATAAACAGCTTTTGGTTCACCAAAAATTTAAGATTATTATGAATATTCCAGTGAAGTAAAATTGTTTATTTATTTGTTTACAGTTTTCAGAATTTAATTCTTAAGACCCAAACACATCCGACTTTTGCGCCATCGTTGCGTCAAGAACCGACTTTTAACACATACGTCTTTGTTGCTTTATTCCTAATCCACAGGCAATGCAACTACAACGAAAAAAGAAATACCAAAGAAATCTAAAAACTTAGGTTTTGCGTGCATTGTAATTTTGCTTCTTTGCAGTCTTCTGATTTTGTTGAAATGTACTATATTGTCAATTAGATAATTATATTCAATGTAAAAAAATATTTTCTTTTTTGAAGTGAAACATTTTTTATATACATTTATTTAATGCAAAACATCAGAAATATAGAACGTTTATTAAAGCAGGAACACTTCACAACCAAAACGACGTAAAAATGGAATGGGTTGGGGCCTTTACAGACTATGTACACAGCGAAATGAATCAAACAAATTTAGAAGGACGGTCGTTGTGGTGGAGTGGTAGTGTGCTCGGCCTAGCACACAGAACATACCGGGTTCAAGTCCAGGGCAAGTAACATTAAAAACATACAAACAAGTTTTTTAAATTAGAAGTTACTATGTGTGAAAAGCCTCTCAGTTAAAACTTATCTGCCTTGCAGGTCGGCATCTTCGGAATCAGCATAAACATGTATGTACCGCCCCTCCGATTTGTAGGAAGAATTAAAATTAGCAAAACGGAAATGGAAAGAAAAGCTGGGCCTAAATCTTTTCGGAGGTATAACGCGCTTTGAATTTATTAAGCATTGTACAACCTTACACTTAGAAAGAAACACTTATCTTAATAGAGCAAGAGCCCGTGACTGCCAGACCTTCGTCATTTTATAAAAGTTGAAATTTCGTCAGTGCATACTTCCAACTGAAGTAGGATCGTTGGTTTATTATACAACTTGAGTCATAGTGGCTTCAACAGATATCGTGCAAAAATTTTGCAGAAAAATATACCTTTCTTTCGTCATTTTATAAAGACTGATTTTCATATACGGTCATCGTCACGATATAAGAAGCAACTAGCCTCATTGCCAGACACTTTCCATAGTGGCTTTGATTAGCCAAACACTTTTAATCCTTCTAAACTTCAAAGAACATGGAAGCAATTTTATACTAAATTTCGAATACAAAATCTTAAAAAAAAACTTTTGAAATTTTGTTTGCCGTAAAAAACTTTCAGCTTATGAAAAAGTATTTAGCTGTATGAAAAAGTACAGTTTTGCATTATTAAGGCGGTTTTCGTAGAAACGTGGTTTTAACCAGGCTAATCCTGTTCACGCGATCAATTTATATATATATATATATATATATATATATAAATATTTATAATAACTTTTTTTTTTATTTTGCCGAGTCTTTGATGGGTAGCGGTTTGTCAAGCGTCGCGATCTGAGACTGCTCAGCTACAGTTATAATCTTGGCATAAACGCCGAAAAGGTTGATTTTGTTCGAAATTCGTTCTACATTGTTTCAGTAGAACAGGTTTGAAGTGTCTCGATGTCCGAGAGGGAACGCAAAAGTTCCCTTCATTCAGAAGGAATGGGCTCGAAATTGATCCATTTAAAAGTTTTGTCATAAATATTACACCAAGCATTTCCCTTCGACTAGCAAGAGTTGGAAGATTGATAAGCTTTAATCGATTAGTATAAAGTGGAAGATTAGTTAAAGAGTCCCATTGAAAATTTCTTAAGGCAAATAGTAAAAATTGTTTTTGTATTGATTCGAGACTGTCTGCATGGACTTGATAACGCGGATTCCAAATTATTGAGCCGTATTCTAATATTGGCCTAACTAATGTTGTAAAAAGTGCTTTAGTTATGTAAGGGTCGTCAAATTCGTTTGACCACCGTTTAACAAATGCACTGTAGCATTAATATGAAGATTGAAATTAAGTTTGGAATCCATCATGACTCCCAAGTCAATAAAATTATTTACAGTTTCTAGACTATAGTTGTTAATTGTATATGAAGCTGGTGGCGAAACTCTCCGAGAAAAACACATGAATTTACATTTTTTGATATTGAGCGGCATATAATTTACATTGAACCAGGTAACCAAGTGATTTAAATCCATTTGAAGCAAGGAATGTTCCTCAACCGAGGCACATGATTTGAAAAGTTTTACATCGTCTGCGTACATCAAGATTTTTGAGTATTTAATTGGACTAGATATATCGTTTATGAACAACAAGAACAGAATCGGACCAAGATGGCTGCCCTGAGGAACACCAGAAGAAACATTGATGACCCCAGAAAGTGTATTTTTAAGGATTACTTTTTGCGTACGACCGAGTTGACCGAGCTTATGAATAAGTAATGGGTGTGATACTTTGTCGAAAGCTTTACTGAAATCGGTGTAAATTACATAAGTGTGAAGTCCTTTTCTAAATCCATTAGAAACGTGGGTGGTAAATTCTAGTAAATTGGTGATAGGTGATTTGCCCTTACAGAACCCATGTTGCGAGCTTGCAGTTATGGGGGAAATAGAGAATGTTAGGTGGTGGGTAACAATAGTCTCAAATAACTTTGGGATAGCGGATAACTTTGCTATGCCCCGGTAGTATTCTATTGAAGACCTGCTTCCATTTTTATGAAGCGGGATAAGAAAAGATTCCTTCCACATTGTTGGGAAAACGCCATAAATTAAAGATAAATTAAATAAATCTGTTAGCGGCTGATAGATGTTTGCAGCACATTTTTTAGGAGAGTGTGTCGGGATCCTGTCTGGGCCTTATGTATATGATACTTTTAAAGTTTTTAAATAAGATAATACAATTTCTGAAGATATAAATGGAGCTCCGATTGAATAACATGATCAATATGGTATGGGTATTCGTTAGGTGAAACGTTGGTCTCAATAGAGTAATTTGATTCGAAAAATTCCGCAAAGAAGTCGGCGATCTCTTGATCATCGCTGGAAATATTTTCTTGGAATTTCATGGATGATGGAAACCCTTTCACCCTGCGTTTAGAGTTTACGAATCTACAAAGATAAACCTTGTAACACTTTTTGTTCAATTGAAAATACGTGCAGAGTAGAATCGAGTACTGTAAGTAATGATTATGTAAACCCTTTTTGAACAACTTGAAAGATCGAGACTTTTTATTCTTTAAAATTTTCAGCTCTTTAGTGAACCATACTTGGCCTGTATCGGAATGTACACAAATCCGCTTAGGTACGTATTTTTCAAAAAGACAGTAAATGGTATTGTAAAAGTGAGAAACGCTTTGCTCCGCATCAGCATTAAATATTGGCCAAACTATTAGAGATAGATCACGATTTAATTTTTTGAAATTGGCCTTAGCAAAGTCGAAGCGATAACTGGAGTTGTATTGTTTATTTCCGCTGTTACAAGCATTACTTACAACTTCGTAAACTATTTTAAGGGAAGTGCGGTAAGCATCTTCAGGATCAATAATGGGTTCGCATCGACTAATGGAATATTTAGAGTCATCATCCACAAAGGCTAAATCTAACACTCTTCCGAATTTATTTGATTGGATATTGAGAAATTCATTGTTGGAAGACTTTGACGAAACTGGTACGATATTAAAGTCAGAGATGCACCATGATATGTGCGGCATATTGAAGGCACCCAAGACAATAATGGAATCGGAAGGCTTTAGCATCGAATTAACAGTTTTTAGCAAGGAAATGTGACGCATATAAACGGACAGTTCAGAAGATGGCGGAATATAACAGACGGCCAAAGAAATCTGGATATTTGCTAGTTGTGTGCGTATGCACAAGAACTCAGTTGTATCGGTGGCGGGTACGCAAATCTCTTCAGATGGTATTGAAGAGTGTACAGCAAGCAGAAGTCCACCTCCAACTCTGTTCAGGTGATCATTTCGACATATTTGGTAGTCATTACAGAGGATCTCTGAGTTAAAAACATGAGGTTTCAGCCAGGTTTCGGTTAATGCAATTATATCGTAACTTGAGTTAAATGATTTTAAAAACAGTTTTGTTAACTTGGTGTTTAAGCCTCTAACATTTTGGTAAAGTATATCTAAAGCAGATTTTACGTTCAGTTTTATGACACAGTGTTATTAAGATGAACCTTTTCTAAGTTTGGAACACTCTTATTCCGCCAAAAATCGTTACTCAAGATAGTGTCAAAATGTTCAATAGGTACATCTTATCTAAAGGAAGATACGTTTCTTTGAAAACTAAAATTAAATTTCCGAATTGTTATGTCATGGGTTTTCCTTTTTGAGAAGATATACGATTTCAGATCCTCCTCAGTAGTATCCCTCTCGAATCTTGACACGAATATCGATTTTTTAGGAGGAACTACAACCAACTTCCTAGTTCCAGGCTCAGTCGCTTGAGAACGGTTTGCAGGTTCAATATTTTTTCTAGCTGCTAGTTTTGTTGGAGGTGCCTTTGATGGTGAAGGCTCTACTGTAAGTGGACTTGGAGATGCTAAGTTTATTAATTCTATCGTGCTGGGTGCAGGAACGATTGGGTTTTGGATGTTTTGAACGGGGTCTAGGGTCAGTACACCAGCCGAGACATAAGTTCGTTTTCGTTTGCTGTCTCGACTGTCGCTATTAGCATTAGCAGCTGAATCGGTAATACATTTGAAAGTTTTAAACAAGTTTTCATAATACTTGAATTTATCCCCTAATATAGAAAGTTCCTTACCGATTTCGGAGAATGCGTTTCGGGTATGTTTGAAAAGCTTAAAAAAGTCCACTTCCGTGGATCTGCATTTCAAGCACGACCAACGCACACCCTTGTTTTCGTTGATCGCATCACACACCCTTGCTGTCAAACTAGCGCACTTCATATGAGCAAGCTCATCACAAAGCCAGCATGACACGGAACGCTCGGTATCACCTTTCAATTGGCAGTTAACAAAATTGCAATACATTATAAATTAAAGTAAAATTGATTAAGCAGACGGAGGCAGTGAAAATAGTTTGGAGATCACAGTAAGAAAATCGCTGTTTGAGCAGTTTGAAGATCGCTATTAACTGACGCTTAACAACACACAATGCAAACAGCTGTGGCAGTGAAAAGAAAATGAAATAAATGTGCACGAGCAAATAACAATTGAAAACTGAAAATAAATAAATGCCAATCAAATGCAACAACAAATATGCAAAGTGACTCGGCAAATATGTATGTATATATATACACTTTATCAATTATTTTTAAGATACAATTTATTTTAGTAAATAAAAGCAGAACTTTAAATTGCTGAACTCAGTACACAACGTGTTTAAACTTATTTTTAGCACAATAATTATTTAAACAAACAAATTTATTGATTTAAGACAAAATAAGGCACAGTAGCAATCAAAACTCAGCTTCACAGCTTGACTTTTGCACTTTTTATATGAATTAATCGGGGATTGCCCGTATTGCCTTAAATGTATGAACATTTATTTCAAGCAATTTTTTAATTTTATATTTTATTTAATAATTTGGGAAAAATTTAAACAACGTGACATCAGGACGGATAAGGCGACAAGCTGTTTCGATTATACCTTGTAAATCTCTTCAAAACCTTTTCTCCCCGGCGTGGGATTCGAACCCGCCGTCCTATGATAGTTGAAATGGTTATAAACGCATTCAGCTACGTCATGCCTTAGTTGTTGTAAAGTTTTTCCCAATTGCCTTCTTTCGCATATATTATCTTCTACACATCACATACTTCGTATGTAGTTATGTGTTGAAGTTATGCATGTTTGTAAGGCGGTTTCATAGAAACTTGGTATTTACTGCTGGTTATTGTTCTATTTATAGAACTACGACGAATTAATCAAATGTTGTCTCTTTATTAATACGCTTTTATTAGCTTGGCCTGTATGTAACGGAATCTTTGAGCTTAATTTTCACCGGTTTCTGGAAGTCTGATTAATTTGAAACTTTGCATACGTATCAAGGACCGATGACAATGCATTAATGTGATGGTGTGCTGACATAAGGTCAACGGCCATAAGGTCAATTGGCCTTATTACTACTTTGAATGGCCGTAAGTTTGACTGAGACTTTGCACACATATCAAGGCTCGATGACAATGCATTAATGTGATGGTGTGGTGACATAAGGTCAACGGCCATAAGGTCAATTGGCCTTA
This sequence comes from Eurosta solidaginis, assembly GCF_040869045.1. Taxonomy (NCBI): domain Eukaryota; kingdom Metazoa; phylum Arthropoda; class Insecta; order Diptera; family Tephritidae; genus Eurosta; species Eurosta solidaginis. The sequence continues at coordinate 191,648,478 of NC_090321.1, forward strand.
TTACCACTTTTAATGGCCATACGTTTGATTGAAACATTGCACACGTATCAAGGGTCGATGACAATGCATTAATGTGATGGTGTGGTGACATAAAGTCAACGACCATAAGGTCAGTTGGCCTTATTACCACTTTTAATGGCCATAAGTTTGATTGAAACTTTGCACACATATCAAGGCTCGATGACAATGCATTAATGTGATGGTGTGGTGACATAAGGTCAACGGCCATAAGGCCAATTGGCCTTATTACCACTTTGAATGGCCATAAGTTTGATTGAAACTTTGCACACGTATCAAGGGTCGATGACAATGCATTAATGTGATGGTGTGGTGACATAAAGTCAACGACCATAAGGTCAGTTGGCCTTATTACCACTTTTAATGGCCATAAGTTTGATTGAAACTTTGCACACATATCAAGGCTCGATGACAATGCATTAATGTGATGGTGTGGTGACATAAGGTCAACGGCCATAAGGTCAATTGGCCTTATTACCACTTTTAATGGCCATACGTTTGATTGAAACTTTGCACACGTATCAAGGGTCGATGACAATGCATTAAGGTCAATTGGCCTTATTACCACTTTTAATGGCCATAAGTTTGATTGAAACTTTGCACACATATCAAGGCTCAATGACAATGCATTAATGTGATGGTGTGGTGACATAAGGTCAACGGCCATAAGGCCAATTGGCCTTATTACCACTTTGAATGGCCATAAGTTTGATTGAAACTTCGCACACGTACCAAGGCTCGATGAAAATGCAATAATGTGAAGGTGGGTTGACATAAGGTTAACGGACATAAGGTCAATTGAACTTATGACCACCCCAAATGGCCATAGATTTGAAACCTTCCACATAATGCAAAAAACGCATTCCGTTATTAGCACGCTTTTATTAGCTTGGCCTGTATGTAATGGAATCTTTGAGCTCAATTTTCACCGGTTTCTAGAAGTCTGATTAATTTGAAACTTTGCATACGTATCAAGGACCGATGACAATGCATTATCCCATAGTTTGATTGAAACTTTGCACACATATCAAGGCTCGATGACAATGCATTAATGTGATGGTGCGGTGACATAAGGTCAACGTCCATAAGGTCAATTGGCGTTATTACCACTTTGAATGGCCATAAGTTTGATTGAAACTTTGCACACGTATCAAGGGTCGATGAAAATGCATTAATGTGATGGTGCTGTGACATAAGGTCAACGGCCATAAGGTCAATTGGCCTTATTACCACTTTGAATGGACATATGTTTGATTGAAACTTTGCACACGTATTAAGGCTCGATGACAATGCACTAATGTGACGGTGTGGTGACATAAGGTCAACGGCCATAAGGTCAATTGGCCTTATTACCACTTTGAATGGCCATAAGTTTGATTGAAACTTTGCGCACGTATCAAGGCTCGATGACAATGCAATAATGTGATGGTGGACTGACATAAGGTTAACGGACATAAGGTCAATTGAACCTATGACCACCCCAAATGACCATAGATTTGAAACCTTGCACATAATGCGAAAAACGCATTCCTTTATTAATGATAGAAGTGGATGCATGGCACATCTACGAAAGATCATACTGGAGCCCTTTTAACACGCTTTTATTAGCTTGGGCTGTATCTATCTATGTATCTATCTATCCAGGTATGTATGTAATGGAATCTGGAGTGGAGCCGAGAGTCCCGGTAATGCAGAGCTCCGAACTCCGTTGCACCTTTTGAAGCATTTTAAGATAGGTACTTAGGTGCTTGATATTGAATGTTACAATCATTATATTGGCAACTATCTGAGAGGAAAGATATGAAATGTAGTCAAATGCACCCCACGCTTTTTAATCTGAATTTAATTATTCTGTTAATGACGTAAATTTTATTATAATTTTATTTTGAGGTGATTAACTATAAATGATTGTTTGACCTTCTACTACTGTTATATAAACTCTTTTTAATTGAAAATTATTTTCTATTTTTTAGTTCGGTTAGCAATAAAAGCGTGTTTTTTTAGTTTTTTTAAATTATTATTTATATTGTGACAAATATTAGTAACACTAAGTGATACTCCCATCACTAATCTGATACTAAGTAAATAAATCCACAACAACAATGAAGCAAGCTGCTACACTTGTATGTACGTAAACGAATAAATCATTATGTCTACACATATGTACGTACACGCAGCAGAGGAGAGATGCACAAACCATCTAGATATCTTACCTGAGATGCTCCCAAAAGTATGCAATTGTAATTGTGGAAGTGTCGTTCACAAATACACGCATATGAGAACCTATATACGTGCATCTGTAGTTATAATTATATGGCGGTAACTAAGTAAATTCTGGAAGCGCCTAGAAGATGCCACGAGAAAATCACAGAGTATAAAAGCACCAGCGGTAGAGGCGCTAGAAGTAGTTTTCAGTTAAGCACGCTATCTGTCGGGCAATAGATCAGTTTCGTTTAAGTTATCAGTCAGTTTGGTTATTAAGCAAGCTAGTTGCGAAGTATAAGTGTTATTGTGAAGTACTTTAATAAAGGCCATTTATCCATTATTCAATATTGGAGTTATTTATTCAACAGTTTATTGATTCGAACTTAGCAGAAGATTGCAAATAAGAGGATTTGCAGTAGATTCGTTACAATTGGTGTCAGAAGAGGAATTGTTGAATAAATTCCATAGGACAACAAGGACATGGCAAAGTTAAGTGAATTGAAGATCTCGCAACTGAAGAAGGAGTTGGAGAGCCGTGGATTGAATACAACCGGCATTAAACTCGAACTTCAGGCACGACTACGAGAGGCAATGGAATTAGAAGGAATTAACGTGGAAGGGTATGATTTTCATCTTGATGGTGATGAGACAACAAAATTGGAGGAGAAAAATGAAACACCGCAGACAATGGCAAACACAGACCTGAACATGATATTGGCTGCAATATCGGCACAAATGTCCGAAATGTCATCACAAATATCTACCAAGATGTCATCACAATTGGAATCGCAGAAGACACGCATAACATCGAAGATTGAAGCACAAGAAACGTGTATTTCAGAAATGTCGACACAGATAACATCCAAGATGGAAACTCAACTGGAAGAACAAAAGACATATATGGTATCTCAATTGGAAGCGCAAGAGGCACGTATATCTGAAATGTCGGCAGAAATTTTGGAACAAGTATCATCAAAGCTGGAAGCGCAGAATGCAAAAATGGCTCAATTTCAAGTAGAAGTAGATGATTTAAAAGGTCGTATGGAGCAGTTACAACTAAATCGCCCAGCTGTTTCAGCAAGTAATACGAAGGTAAAAACTTCATCTTTTGACGGCTCTGTTCCTTTCCAGGTGTTTAAGATTCAGTTTGAGAAGACCGCAGCAGTGAATAACTGGAGTGCTGAGGATAAAGTTGCTGTACTATTCGTGGCATTGAGAGGATCTGCTGCTGAAATCCTACAGACTATTCCCGAGGGAGAGCGGAACAACTACGAAACATTGATGAGGGCTCTAGAGAGGCGATACGGAAGCGAACACAGGAAACAGATATACCAAATGGAGTTACTGAACCGCTTCCAGAGGCCTGGTGAAACATTGCAAGAGTTTGCGTCGGATGTTGAAAGGCTGGCACATTTAGCGAATGCGGACGCACCCGTGGAATACACTGAAAGGGTAAAGATTCAGAGCTTTATAAATGGCATACGGGACGTCGAAACAAAGCGGGCTACATACGCAAACCCAAAGCCAACATTCGCAGAAACGGTGTCACAAGCTCTGATTCAGGAAACAGCGTCGCTTATGTGTAAGCTTGTTTTCAAAGCACGCCGTGTGGAAGTGGAAAGGCCAGAGTGGGTAGACGCAATATTGGAGGTGCTGAAAGGATCGCAAAAGACGAGTGGAAGAGTTATCAAATGCTTCAAATGCGGGAAGCCCAGTCACATTGCACGGCATTGCGATCTTGGTCCTAATAGTTCCAACAATGTGGGTTTCCGTAGACGCAAAGCTGGAGGAGATGAGCAAGAGCGTGTCAGATGTAAAGAACGAAAACTTGCCCCAGCTATTGAATGTCCTGTGATATCTGTGTCGCAAATTGGAAGAAAATCGAGCAGTCTTGCCGTCGAAGGAAAGCTGGATGGCAAGGAGCGTGTACTGACTGTATATACGGGTGCATCTCAATCCTTAATCCGATCTGACTTGGTCAACAGGAGAGTAAAACCGTTACCTGAAGCAAGGTTGCTTACGGTCACTGGCGAGTATAACCAAGTCCAAGGAGAAGTGGTATGTGAGGTATTAATTGGAAAGATCATGGTTCTACACAAATTCGTTGTGGCGGAGATTGTTGAAGAAGTCATATTAGGAGTGGACTTCTTAGTTGACCATGACATCAGGATCGATATGTGGAGAAAGATTATGCGCAATAAGAACCAGGATATACCACTTAACTCCAGTTTGGAAAAAGGGTTCAGCAGTAATCGAGTACTGGTGGATAAGAGTCGACAAAGACCACGAAAGTCAAAGGTGAAGGTTTATGGAACGAATGGGCTAAACAAAGCAAAATCAAAGATACCTGCGAGAGAAACACTGGCATTAACAAACCCTAATGGACGCACTAAAACGACTGAAAGAATTTTCCAGAAAGGATTCAAGGGTGGTTTCGAGCCAGCGCGCACTACTGTTGTGAAACGTCAAGACGATACTGATGATGCAAAGTCAATCCATCAAGATCAAGCTCTGCGAAGTAGTTCTTCATTGGTCAAACAACAGAGTGCGAGGGAACGATCCAGGATAATGAGTAGTAAGATGAAACGCAGGTACGATGAGAACAAAAATTCGGAAGGTGTCTTGGAGGAAGATTTGGTAATGCTATACAACCCTCACCGGCGGAAAGGTGTTCCGTCCAATTTTCGGTGCAGTCGGGAAGGCCCGTACAAAGTTGTGATGAAGATCGGTGACACCATCTACCGCATACAAACCATTGGGAAACCACGAAATAGAAGAGTGGTACATTTGGACTTAGGTGGAGGGCAGTGTGACGAGTATTAGTGACACTAAGTGATACTCCCATCACTAATCTGATACTAAGTAAATAAAGCCGCTACACTTGTATGTACGTAAACGAATAAATCATTATGTCTACACATATGTACGTACACGCAGCAGAGGAGAGATGCACAAACACATGCAGATATCTTATCTGAGATGCTCCCAAAAGTATGCACTTGTAATTGTGGAAGTGTCGCTCACAAATACACGCATATGAGAAGCTATATACGTGCATCTGTAGTTATAATTATATGGCGGTAACTAAGTAAATTCTGGTAGCGCCTAGAAGATGCCACGAGGAAATCACAGATTATAAAAGCACCAGCGGTAGAGGCGCTAGAAGCAGTTTTCAGTTAAGCACGCTATCTGTCGGGCAATAGATCAGTTTCATTTAAGCAATCAGTCAGGTTATTAAGCAAGCTAGTTGCAAAGTATAAGTGTTATTGTGAAGTACTTTAATAAAGGCCATTTTTCCATTATTCAATATTGGAGTTATCTATTCAACAGTTTAGTGATTCGAACTTAGCAGAAGATCGCAAATAAGAGGATTTGCAGTAAATTCGTTACAATATGAATTAATCAGGGATTGCCCGGATTAATAATTTGGGAAAAATTTAAACAACGTAACATCAGGACGGACAAGGCGACAGCTGTTTCGATTATACCTTGTAAATCTCTTCAAAGCCTTTTCTCCCGGGAGTGGGAGTCGAACCCGCACTCCTACGATAGTTGAAATGGTTACAAACGCATTCAGCTACGTCATGCCTTAGTTGTTGTAAAGGATTGTATGTCCTTCGGCACTGGCAAAACTTACATGCGACTCAGGAAAAGAAGTCCCGAGGATAAAAATCCTAACACGCTAGAGGTAGGCGAAGTCGAAAATGACCTCAAAAGCCTAATGGAAAAAAGACAGGGGGAGGTCCCCGACGTCTCCACGAAGGTGATAGAAGAGGACCAACCACCAAATGGTGCTATGGCTCGCACAGAGGAACACCCGGCACAACAGTTACGAGAGGCTGAAGGGGGCCTAGAATACTCTAAACCAAAAGGGAAAGGGGAGGAAGAAGACGTCACTACGGAGGTACTGGAGGGGGACAAACAGCCCAATGGTGCTGCTAGTACTACAGATAAACCTCCAACACAGTAAAGTGGCGTCGAACTAACTCCTCCTAACCCTGGAGGAGGGTTCGTTTGACGTGGCGCTGTTCCAGGAGCCGTGGCTCTCATCGGCAGGAAAGGTTTCTGGACTTAGCGCGCGTAGGTTTGGCGTTTACCACGCGCGAACGGAAGGACGGGTGCGAGCTGTAGTAATGGTGAGGAAAAAGCTACATTCATATATTCTGCCTAATTACACTACTGAGGACCTCTTAGTGGTGGCCGTTGAGCAAAAGAATAAGCAGGCATTTATCATGGCGTCCTGCTACATGGCCCATGCTGCGGAGGTTCCACCGATGGAGTGCAAAAGGCCGGTACCGCTGGAAGGGCGCAAAGGGCGGTTCGTGATTGGCGCAGATGCAAATGCGCACCACAATGCGGGGAGGAGCAGATACGAACGAGAGAGGCGAATCTCTATTTTGTTACATCCTGCAAACCAATTGTTGCTATCTGCAAACAGGGGAAATGTCCCTACATACATTGGTCCAACATCCAGCAATGTTCTGGATATTACATTAAGCTCCGAGCAGGATATATCAGGGTATGATCGGATGGTTCTTGATAGACCATCCTTCTCCGATCATGCGTATATCAGCTTCAGCATCCCCCTAAAGAGGGTAGAGAAGGGAGGAACCTTTAGAAACCCTAGGTCAACGAACTGGACTAAATTCCAGAAACAGGTAGAAACAAAGCTGGGAAACCCGAAGAGGTTGCCAAGGTGGAGGAACTGGAGGAGTCGAATGAATTCCTAACAAGGACGCTTATGACTGCGTATAACAAAGCTTGCCCTCTAAGAAGATTCAGAGCAAAGACGCCATGTTGGAGCAATGAGCTGAGTCTTCTAAGAAGACAGGTAAAAGAAATGTTTAAGCTCGCAAAGACCGCGGAAAGCGAAGCGTGTCGGGACGAGTACAGGGATCTACTGAGGATCTACAAGCGTGAAATTTCCAGGGCGAAGAGAATCTCATGGAAAATTTCTGTACGGACATAGAAACAGCAGGTTGAAAAAGGTCCTAGCAAGGGGAAATACAGTCCAGGGACTAGTAAGGAAAGAGAACAGGGAATGGTCACGTAATAGTGAGGAATTCCTTGAGGTGCTTCTCTATACACGTTTCCCATCGGGAGATGGTTTAGAAGAGCTAGCATACAGCACTCACACTTCGATCACGGAGCGGGTAGTGCCGGGCTTGGTGACCGATACCAAGATCGAATGGGCAGTGAAGACGTTTTCTAAGTTTAAATCGCCGGGCCCAGATGGTATATTCCCGGCCATGCTACAAGTTTCAAGTAGGGCGGTCGTGGAATAGCTTAAAATAATATTCGATGGGTGCATAAGACTGAATCATGTACCGCACTCTTGGAGAACTGCTCGTGTAGTTTTCCTACCAAAGGCGGGGAAATCGGTCACGTGTATCCCAAAGATTATAGACCCATTATCTTAACATCATTTCTGCTCAAAACCTTTGAGAGGCTGATAGATGTGTACATAAAGTCCAACGTGGATGAAAAGCTGCCCACCACAACACATGCGTACACCAAAGGCAAGTCGGTAGACACCGCTTTGCATAGGGTGGTAACAAGCGTAGAGAAAGCCCTGGAATATAAGGAATATGCTCCAGGAGTCTTCTTAAACATTGCCGGGGCTTTCAATAATGTTTCTAAATGGGCGATTATGGATGGTCTTAATTACATTAAAGTACATCCAGCCTTATCCAGATGGACCGGCTGCATGTTATATTGCAGGAAGATTACATCACAATGGGGATTGTACGAGGCCACGAAATCAGTGGACAGGGGAACGCCGGAGGGGATGGGTGCTATCACCTCTGCTGTGGACGCTGGTCATCAACCAACTGCTCAGGCGATTTGATGAGGGACCCATCAAACTTAAGGCTTACGCAAATGACGTTGCAATTTTCATAAGTGGAAAGTGCGTTCCAGCGATTAGCTCTTTGATAGATCGGGCGCTTCGGGATATTCATACCTGGGCATCAAATGTCGGGTTGAAAGTCAACGCGGATAAGACGGATATGGTCTTGTTTACAAAGAGGTAGCAGGTCCCACATTGGAGCAGGCCTAAGTTAGGAGGGGTGACCCTACAGGAGAAACCTTGCACAAAGTATCTAGGAATCATCCTAGACAGTAACCTGTCATGGAAGCTCAATGTGGTGGAGAGGGTGAAGAAGGCTTCAACGGCAGTGTATACATGTAAAAGAATGCTAGGGTGGCGTGGGGCTTATCGCTCTCTCTTTCTCATTGGGTTTTTACAGCGATGGTAAGCCCTATCCTATACTATGCAGTTCTTCTTTGGTGGAAAGCCACACAAAAAGCAACCTACTTCAAAAAATTAGAGGGGGTATGCAGACTATCAATGCTTAGCATTACGGGAGCCTTGAAAACAACCCCGACGGCTGCACTATATGGCATTCCACCTGTAGATATGGTAGCCAAGCACATAGCGTTAACAACTGCAACCAGGCTCGGTGCCTCGGAGCAGCTTGACCGCCGACCATATGGCCATAGTAGTATAGCGTTATCAATCACAAGACGAACAGATTACCTGATTCTCTATCTGCGCTTCGAGGGTAATTAAATGCCTTAATAGAGGTAGACGGTTGGCGCAAGGGTGCTCAAATGACGGACGAGGCGATACATATGTACACAGATGGTTCCAAAGTAGTGGAAACAGCAGGGTCTGCGGTATACTGTGCTGATCCGGAAATAAACAGATCCTACAGGCTGCCGGTAGGTAGGTTGAACTGGCCGGTCCATGAGGACCTCACATAGAATGATTGAGTCCGTAGTGTTACCAGAAAGAGGCTGCCGGATTACTGTAGCGTTTTCCAAGCGGAAATATTAGCCGTTACTAAAGCAGTAGAAACCCTGGAAGAAAATAGCCCAAGCTGCAATCGTGCTAACTTTTATGTTGACAGTCAAGCAGCAATTAAGGCAATAATCTCGCATAGCACAGCATCTAAATGCGTGTTAGAGTGTACGCACTCCCTGGAGAGAATTGACATATGGGAATAGATGTGAATGAAAAAGCGGATGAACTAGCTAAAATGGGCGCATCCGAAGCTTGCTCGGTGAATCCCATTTAGACTGAGCGAAATTAATTGAAGGCGAGAGGGGTACATGATTGACCAAGCAGGAAAGGCGTTGGTTCAAGCGGGGGGCTGTAAAGTGTCGAAGATTACAACCTTAGACTAACAAGGTTGCTTCTATCATTAAAAAGAGAGGACTGTAGACTCTTGAAGGGTATTTTGACTGGACACTGCCTTCTGGCGTCACGTGCCTTTAAATTAGGCTTGGTCAGTGATAGCAGATGTAGGAAGTGCGGGCTGGAGGAGGAAACGATCGAGCACGTTCTGTGCTCTTGCCCTACGCTTGCCAGGCTAAGACTCCAGCTATTAGGAGTGATACAGCTGTCAGATCTAGAAGCAGCAAGTTGCTTAAATCCTATGAAGCTTCTAGTATTTGCCAAGAGTACGGAGTTATTTTATAATATAGGTCCTGGTTTTTGTTAGGGTTTTTCAGTTTGGTCGTTAAAACAAACTTCTGGTAACAATACGGACTTATTCAGTCTGTGTGAGGCCCTCATGGACTGGCCAGTTCAACCTAACCTAACCTAACTAGTTTCAAAAATTAAAATTTTCAAAACAGTACACCGTCCACAAAAAGTGACCGAATCTAAAAAAACTCGGTTAAAATAAAGGAGCAAAAAAAAATACGACCTTAAAATAGGAACGCTTTCTTAAAAGTAGCTGGAACAAAAATATTTGATTTAATTTTGGCTAAAGAATTTACACCTGGCTGATGAAGTGAGAAAGTTTTCTGATGGGCCTCATCAAGGGTCATATCCTTAAGCACTGAATTGAAGAGACTCACAATAGAATAATAAGGGAAGCGACTGGAATCCCTGCAGACATTCATATATCAAAACGTAACCATCGGATATTTTTAAGATAAATATAATTAAATTTTTCGTTTATAAAATATAAACACTCAAAATAAATTTCCTTAAAACGATGAAAATAATAATTAAATCTGGACAAATAATTTTCTTAAAAATGAAAATGTATAAAAGCTGAGACTGTCGCGCCCGTGGATTTCTAGTCGAGGTGTTCAATTTTACAATCGAGTGCTCTTCACTGGGCTAACTCATACTTGTAAATAATGTGAAAAATATTCAATCAAGAATTCTTGATTGAAAAAATGTAAGAAAAATTTTTTTTAAATAACTGAAACGCTTTATACAAAAAAAAATAAAGATCATCCAATTGAAGTTTTCCTCAATTTAAAGAAATTTTTTTAGGAAATGTTTTCCTAGTTTTAAGTGCCTTGTTTTCTTAGTGATTTTTTATAAAAGATGCACTTCCGTACCACTGAATCATCAATATGTAAATAATGTAAATAGAATATATGATTATGGACATAATCAGTCTATATTAGATCTTTATTGACCGGCCAGTTCAAACTAAATAAAATTGCTAATAATATATACTGTAAAAACGACAATCAAAATATGATTGAGAAAAGCCATATCACTCAATCTTTGAAATTACATATATGTAAAGGTTTTTTAGCTTCCCTCAATATCTTCATCACATTAAACGTGATCCCATTACTCTCTGTCGACAGTTACTGCTGTCAAATTAAATAAAACTTTCCACTTTTAACAACAGAAAATTCTTTCTTTACTAAACGGCGCAAACGACATTTTTGTCAAATATGAGATACACTCAGCAGACTCCTGAAATTGGACCCAACTTTTTAGTGCCACATATGCGATGTTTCGGAAGTAAAATGACAAATAACGGCGTTATTGCAAAACCAAAGATGAAGAGTAGCACAAAATATGACCGCAAAGCTGAGGTTGGCCTAGATATAGTGAACTTTACCTGAAATTAAACTTGGTGGTGTAACTATAAAGACTCTCAAATCAAGCATCTTTTATTTAATAATTTGGGAAACATTTAAACAACGTGACTTAAGGGGGGAGGGGGAACACTGTTTTGATTAAACCTTGTAAATCTCTTCAAAGGCTCTTTTAAAATTAAAAATTGCTCCAAATAAATATTCTCATACATTTAAAGGCCATGATGGTAATCCATGCTTAGTTCATGTATGCATATTTTTTTTTATGAATATTTTATTAACACAATATAAGAAGAGCAAGTAAGGGTTATACATAAATATTCATCTGCGCACTGAGTGTTTTCACGATAGATTAATTATCCTTCCGGTTTTGTTAATTCTTTCAATCTCTTCTTACTATAGTATTTTAAAAGTAAAATAGCATTGATTTAAATTTTTTTCCCACAAGATACAGCCTATTACAAGCGCCTACGGTTCTTTTTAATTTCTTTATAATATATGTATGTAACGAATATATAGTACGTTAGAAGGCATTCGTCTTATAACATCATTCAATTTCTTTGCATCGATTCTTTTATAAAGCTTCGAACTTCTCTATCACTTAGATATGTATAAATAGTTGGTAGGCGGTGCGCACAACCCTTCCCCCTTGATACTACCGCACAAAGTTGACCTTCCGTAACGCCGGGTGCCCCTGAATCTCCCTCACACGTATCACTTTTGTCACCTCCAGCGCAAATCATTGCTTTTGTAAAATATGAATAAAGATTAATACATTTCTCCTTCGGTAATACAGGTACCACAGCAGTTCGCAGGTTATACACATATCCTTTTTTTTCATTCTTTTTACCCCATCCACTAAAACGTAGTTCCATGCCCGGTCTTAATTTAGTACCGCAAGGTCGTATTGCTTTAATCGTGTCACTACGTTTAAAGGGTGTACAAAGTTTAAGCAAACCTATATCCATATGTTGGGTTATGACACTATAAGTATCTGGAATAAATACATCTTGTACATTCCTAATGTATCCAGCGTGGCGTAGATCGGTTACACCAGCTAAAACCTTGATGTCCTCCTTATAATTATGCATTAGGCAATGCGCAGCCGTGATTACTGTATGCAATTTGATTAATCCACCAGAGCAAAAGTAACTGAAGTTGTTATGTAATGATACCATATATGGGCTATCCTTTATATTCGAACGAGTGCCATCCCTAATGCGAAATTGCGCACTGGAGTAGGTCCTAAGGCAGCCAAGCAAAATAAACACGATCAAGAAATTGTTGCCGAATTTCATTATAATTTCTGTCTCTTCCCGTCAGTTCTTAAGTATTTTATAAAGCAAGAAAACTCTTGTAGGCACCTTTTATACGTATCTGAATAAAAGTGGCTGCTAGAACTTCTAAATCAGGTGAACAAACAACTTTTGTTCCACCAAAAATTTAAGATTATTATGAATATTCTAGTGAAGTAGAACTGTTTATTTATTTGTTTAAAGTTTTCAGATTTTAATTCTTAAGGCCCAAACACATCCGACTTTTGCCCCATCGTTGCGTCAAGAACCGACTTTTAACACACACGTCTTTGTTGCTTTATGCCTAATTCACAGGCAATGCAACGACAACGAAAAAGGAAATACAAAAGAAATTAAAAAACTTATGTTTTGCTTGCATTACAATTTTTTTTTCTTTGCAGCCTTCTGATTTTGTTCAAATTTACTACATTATCAATTAATTACATATATTCAATGTAAAAAAATATTTTCTTTTTGAAGTGATTTATTACATAAATTTTTTAATGGCAAAAAATCAAAGATATAGTACGTTCATTATAGCAGGAACACTTTCAACGTACGATCTTTCGAATTGACTTCAGTGCCAAAACGCCGTAAAAATCGAATATGTTGGGGCCTTTACACACTAGGTACACAACGAAATGAATCAAACAAAAGTCGTTAAATAAAAATTCTATTTAATTAAATATTTAACATACTTAAATGATCATTAAAATTGACGACGCTAGCAAATTAGAGGGACGGCCGTTGTGGTGGAGTGGTAGTGTGCTCGGCCTAGCACACAGAACATACCGGGTTCAAGTCCGGGTTTTTCAATTAGAAGTTACTAAGCGGGGTCGCTCTAGACAAATACTACGAGTGTATGTGTGAAAAGCCTCTCAGTTAAAACTTATCTGCCTTGCAGATCGGCATCTTCAGAGTCAGCGTAAACATGTATGTATGTACCGCTCCTCCGATTTGTAGGAAAAATTAAAATTAGCTGGACGGAAATTGAAAGAAAAGCTGGGCCTAAATCTTTTCGGAGGTATACCGCCCTTTGTATTTATTTATTAAGCCATTGCATTGTATAATCTTACACTCAGAAAGAAACACTTACATACCTTAAATAAGCAAAACATTTCTTAAAAAAACATCTCTAAATTGAGGAAAATTTCAATTTTCATTTAAGGAAAAAATGTTTCCTAAATTTTTTCAATCAGGAATACTTGATTGAATATTTCTCACAGTTTTTACATGTACGAGATACCTCAGTGGTTAGAGCAATCGACTGTGAAGTTGAGGTCCGCGACTCGAAATCCACTGCCAGTTGCACATTTTATTTTATTTTATTATTATTTCCTTTATATTAAGTCGGTTGAATGTTTGTCCGCATATTCAAAACAAATCTTGCAATCGATTTTTAAACTACAAACGTGAAACTTCACAGATAGGTTAAGATACCGTGCCAAAGGAACAAAAAGAAAAAAAAACCGTTAGGTGGAGCACTGATCGAAATAATTAGATGAGAGTTTGGAAATTTGAAACCGGCTTTTAATATAATTTCTCGATGAGCTAGAGACTTGAAATTTGAAACTGAATTCAGAGGCCGATGACAGTACAAAACATAATACGTACATTAATAAAAATCGTATGGAACGGGGGAATCTCGCGACTAATTTTTAATAGACTTCCTATTGGGCTACAACCTTCATACGTAGTCGAGGTGTCGATGGAAATACATAAAAGGGGAGAAAAACTCCGATAGGTGGTACATGGATCGAGATATTTAGAAATCTCGTCCGAATTTGGAAAATTTTGCGGTTGAGTTTTAAATAGCTTCCATATGAGCTAGAGAACTGCAACTTTGACAACTCCTTGAACCTAATGAGGCTTCAATACTTAGCATTCAAAAATTCTACTTAATGTGCCAAGGATAGAGATCATTAGAGGTATTTAAAGAATACATACAGAACAGAGGGAAACTTCGATCGATTTTTAAATGAATTACAGTTTGTGCTAGACTAGGAATAATGGAAGTAAACAAATTTTCTATTCGTTGCGCTGGGACTGAGATATCTGCATTATTTTAATTGATGGTATACTTTACATTAATTATGAATTTTATTATGGCAGCGTAACTCTGCGCAGTGTTGAGTTATTGAGTTGATTCCGAGCCGACCTCTGTAATTCGGTAATCGAAAGTTTCTCCTAGTCAACACTTCCACTCAATTCAAAGCAAGTATTGTATAAGGCACTACTCTTTTCCACGTAGAAATAAAAAGTAGAAAAATGTAAGCACTTCCTTTACATAAATTCAAAAAAATCAGCGAAAAATGTGCCCTTATACAAAGAAATATTCTTGCTGAACTTTGATTTTAAAACTTCCACGTATGAGTTGTAAAAATATTTATGAGAGATAAAAATATATAGGAGGAGCGCAATTAATTGACAATAATACATTTTTTATATCGGATAAGCCGTTTCTTTGTTATCAAGCCGGTCTTTTCTTTTGGCCTTAAAAAATAAAAGTCCGGATTTAACTTTTATTTCCGGACTTTTATTATTAGAAGTCCGAGTTTAACAAGTTCTTTCTGACTCAGGTAATAAAAATCCGAAAATAATTTTTATTTTGATCCAAATATATTAAATGCCAAAATTAATAGTTTTGCAAAGGAATTATATTGTAACGAATTTAGTGCGATTCCCCTTATTTGCAGCCTCCTGCTAACGTTCGAATCACTAAACTTTTGAATAAATAACTCCAATATTCAATAATGCAAAATGGTCTTTATTAGACTACTTTCACAATAACACTTCTACTTCTCAAGAGATAGCGTGCTTATATCAAACTTATTGGTCGTACCTCAGTTGGTGCTGCTTTTATACTCTTTGGTTTCCTCGTTGGCATATTTCTAGGCGTTTCTATTTCTAGAATTTACAGCCAGCTATAAACTTATCAGCTATAACACAGATGTACGATTATAGCGTCTCGCATAGCCATGTGCGCGTGTATATGTGAGTGATACTTCCACCGATGATTGCCTACTTTTGGGAGTATCTCAGATATATGCGTGTGTTTGTGCGTTTCTCTCCGCTGTTTGTATTGACATATATGAAGACATAATGATTGATTTGTTTATGTGCATACAAGTGTGGCAGCTTGCTTTATTGTTGTTGTGGCTTTATTTGCTTAGATTCAGATTAGTGATTTGAGTATCACTTAGTGTCACTAATATTGGTCACACTGCCCTCCACCTAAGTCTGATCGTCCCAATCAGACAAATTTCTCGATCTAACCGCTGCTAGCCTCTCCAAATGAACCACCCTTCTATTTCGTAGTTTCCCAATTGTTTGTATGCGGTAGATGACATCACTGATCCTCTTCACAACTCTGCACGGGCCTTCCCAACTGCACCAATATTTGGATGGAACACCTTTCCGCCAGTGAGGGTTGTATAACAGTACCAAATCTCCCTCCGAGAAACCTTCCGAATTGTTGTTCTTGTCAAACCTGTGTTTCATCTTACTACTTATTACCTTGGTTCGTTCCCTCACACTCTGTTGTTTGGCCAATAAACTACTTCGTAGAGCTTGCGCTTGACGGATTGGCTTTGCATAACAGTATCGTTCCGACGCTTCAAAAGAGTAATGTGCCCTGGCTTGAAACCACCCTTGCATTCTTTCTGCGAAATTCTTTCCTTCGTTTTAGTGCGTCCATTTGGGTTGGCCAATGCCACTGTTTCTCTAGCAGGTAACTTTGATTTTGCTTTGTTTGGCCCATTTGTTCCATCAACCTTTACTTTTGACTTTCGTGGTCTTTGTCGCCTCTTCTCCACCAGTTCTCGATTACTGTTGAACCCTTTTTCGAAACTGAAGTTAATTGGCACATCCTGGTTCTCATAGCGCATAATCCTGCTCCGCATATCGGTCCTGATGTCATGGTCAACTAAGAAATCCACTCCCAATATGACTACATCAACGATCTCCGCCACAACGAATTTGTGTAGAACTATGACATTCCCAATTAAGACTTTACAGATCACTTCTCCCCGGACTTGGTTATACTCGCAGTGACCATACGAAACCTTGCTCCAGGTAATGGCTTTACTCTCCTGTTAACCAAATCAGAACGAATCAATGAATGAGACGCGCCCGTTTCTACAGTCAGTACACGTTCATTGCCATCCATATTCCCTCTGACGGTAAGACTGCTTGATGTCCTTCCAATTTGAGACACAGATATCACAGGACATTCAATAGCTGGAGCTAGCTCTCGATCTCTACATTTTACTCGCTCTTGCTCATCCCCTCCAGCTTTGTTATTAAGACCATCCATGCTGTTGAAACCACTAGGATCAAGATCGCAATGACGTGCAATGTGACCGGGCTTCCCACATTTGAAGCATTTGATAACTCTTTCACACCGCTTTTGCGATCATTTCAGCGCTTCCAATATTGTGTTCACCCAGTCTGACCTTTCTACCTGTACACGGCGTTCTTTGAACTCTGGCTTACACAGGAGCGAGGGTGTTTCCTGAATCGGAGCATGTAATACCGTTTCTGCGAATGTAGATTTTGGGTTTGCGTATGTCGCTCGCATCGTTTCGACATCCCGTATTCCATTAATAAAGCTCTGGATTTTTAACTTTTCGGTGTATTCCAGGGGTGCGTCCGCATTTGCTAAATGTGCCAGCCTTACAACATCCGACGCAAACTCTTGCAATATTTCACCAGCCCTCTGGAAGCGGTTCAGTAACTCCATTTGGTATATCTGTCTCTTATGCTCGGTTCCGTATCGTCTCTCTAGAGCGCCCATCAATGCTTCATAACTGTTACGTTCGTACTCTGGGATGGTCTGTAATATCTCAGCAGCTGGTCCTTTTAAAGCCACGAACAATGCAGCAACTTTATCTTCAGCATTCCAGTTGTTCACTGTTGCGGTCTTCTCAAATTGTAGCTTAAAGGCCTGGAAAGGAACAGAACCGTCAAAGGATGGTGTTTTTACCTTTGGATTACTCGCTGAAACTGCTGGGCGATTTAGTTGCAACTGCTCCATATGACCATTTAAATCATCGACTTCTGCCTGAAATTGAGCGATTTTTGCATCCTGCGCTTCCAGCTTTGATGTTACCCTTGCTTCCTTTGCTTCTAACTGCCAAGACCTGCAATGATAAGCGCTTGTTCTTCCACATTGGATGTTATGCGTGTCTCCTGTGCTTCCATCTTGGATGTTATACGTGTCTCCTGTGATTCTAGTTGAGATGCCATACTCTCAGTTATACGTGTTTCCTGGGTTTCCATCTTTATCGATATCTGTGATAACAAAGCTAATATCGCATTATTCTCGCCGCCTGCGACTGGACTCGGACTTCATTTCTTCTCTTCCATTTTTGTTGTTGATTCTTCCACATCAGGATAAAAGACACACTCTTCCACATCAATTCCTTGCGACTCCATTACCTCTCGTAGCCGTGCTTGAATTTCTATTTCATTGCCGGTTGTATTCAATCCACGGCTCTCCAACTCCTTCTTCAGTTGCCGGATCTTCAATTCACTCCACTTTGCCATGTCCAAGTTGTATTCGAAGTGTTCGGAATTTATTCAACAATTCCTCTTCTGACACCAATTGCAACGAATTTACTTGAAATTCCGCCTATTCCAAATCTTCTGCTAACGTTCGAATCGCTAAACTGTTGAATAAATAACTCCAATATTGAATAATGCAAAAATGACCTTTATTAAAGTAATTCACAATAACACTTATATTGCTCGACAGATAGCGTGCTTAATCAAACTGATTGTCGTGCCTCTACTGTTGCTGCCTTTTATACTGTGTCTGGTTTCCTAGTTGCATATTTCTAGACTTATCAGCTATAAAATTACCAGCTATAACTACGTTTATAGCTTCTCATATGCACGTGTATATGTGAATGATACTTGCACAAATTATTGCCTTCTTTTGTGATCATCTCAGATAACATATATGCATGTGTTTGTGCGTCTCTTCTCCGCTGCTCGTATGGACATATGGGTAGACATAGTGATTGATTTGTTGATGTGCATATGAGTCACCGCTTAGTATCGGCTTAGAAATGATAGTACCCCTTAGTGTTGCTAGTATTCCTCACAATATGTAGATATATAGAAGATTGATTTTATGGAATCGTTTAGATGTATTTACATATATATTTGGAATATTTGGACTGCGTGAGGTAGTATCAAACGAACGTGTTCCGAATATTCCAAATTATCGGTTTATTCAGAACGATTCCATGAATGCTTAAACAGAAAAGAGCTTTCCCTGCGTTACAGGAGCGCACTTATGATGAACTCTTCTGAGTAAGTCAAGCCCTGAACTTGAAGTTCTTATATAATCGGCCATTTAGTTTTTTTATGAGGTCATTTCGACTGTTTCCACCTGTAGACCTGGTACCAAAGAACATAGCGTTAACAACTGCAACCAGCTCGGTGCCTCGGGGCAGCTTGAAAGTCGACCATACGGCCATAGTAGTATAGCGTCATCAATCCCGAGACGAACAGACTACCTGATTCTCTATCTGCGGTTCGAGGGCGATCTTAAGGCCACAATAGAGGTGGGCGGTTGGCGCAAGGGTGCCCAAATGGCGGACGAGGCGATAATTGTGTACACAGATAAACACAAATAAACAGATCCTACAGGCTGCCGGATTACTGTAGCGTTTTCCAGGCGGAAATAATAGCCGTAAACAAAGCAGTAGAAACCCTTGAAGAAAATAGCCTAAGCTGCAATCGTGTTAACTTTTATATTGACAGTCAAGCAGCAATTAAGGCAATACTCTCACATAGCACAGCATCTAAATGCATGTTAGAGTGTACATAGTCCCTGGAGAGAATCGGAACAGGGAGAAGCATACATCTATATTGGGTCCCTAGGCATATGGGAATAAATGGGAATGAAGAACCGGATGAACTAGCTAAAAAGAACGCATCCCTTGAAGATTGCTCCGTAGACGTCCCAATTATACTGGGCGAAATTAAGCGAAGGCGAGAGGTGCACATGATCGACCAAGCAGGAAAGGCGTAGGTTCAAGCGCGGGGCTGTAAAGTTTCGAAGATTATGTGCAGGTCTTACAACCTTAGCGTAACAAAGTTGCTTCTAAAATTAAAAAGAGAGGACTATAGACTCATGGCGGGTATTCTGACTGGACACTGTCTTCTGGCGTCACATGCCTTTAAGTTAGGCTTGGTCAGTGATAGCAGATGTAGGAAGTGCGGTTTGGAGTAGGAAATGATTGAGCACGTTCTATGCTCGTGCCCTGCGCTTGCCAGGCTAAGACTCTAGCTATTAGGGGTGATAAAGCTGTCAGATTTATAAGCAGCAAGGGGTTTAAGTCCTAGGAAACTTCTAGTATTTGCCAAGAGGACGGAGTTATTTTATAACATAGGTCCTGAGTTTTGATAGGGTTTTTAAGTTTGGTCGTTAAAACAAACTTCTGGTAAAACTACGGACTCATTCATTCTATGTGAGGTCCTCGTGGACCGGCCAGTTCAGCCCAACCTAAGCTAAGCATGTCGACTGTTGAATGGATGTCTCGACAACGCCCTATCCCGAACTACTTTTCAAAAATGTCCCATCTCACTATTTGTTTCATCTATCTTTATCAATGATGTATTGAGTTTATGCCCAAATAGTGCGTATTTGCATAGAGTTTTCTAGCACGCCTTTCTTCAAAAAGTTCTTAAATCCCAAAAAAAAAAGACGTGACTCTTCATCGTTTCATAATTTAGTAAAAAATTATTACTTTCCCCGTTTTTCTTCCTTCGTAACAGCAATCCGTCATGATTTTTAAACTTGGGAGTATCAAAGATTTTCTTTGATTAGAGAACAAACCACAGTAATCAAATCGTGGTAAATGATTTCGTTTTAGCTAAAATAATGAATTAAATGTTCAGTTAATGAAATTTCACATATAAACAAGTAAGGAAGGCTAAGTTCGGGTGTAACCGCACATTACATACTCAGCTGAGAGCTTTGAAGACAAAATAAGGGAAAATCACCAGGAAGGAAAATGAACCTTGGGTAACCCTGGAATGTGTTTGTATGACATGTGTATCAAATGGAAGGTATTAAAGAGTATTTTAAGAGGAAGTGGGCCTTAGTTCTATAGATTGACGCCATTAAGGGATATCGCCATAAAGGTGGACCAGGCCTGACTCTAGAATTTGTTTGTACGATATGGGTATCAAATGAAAGGTATTAATGAGTATTTTAAAAGGGAGTGGGCTATAGTGCTATAGGTGGTCGCCATTTCGGGATATCGCCATAAAGATGGATCAGGGTTGACTCCAGAATGTGCTTGTACGATATGGGTATCAAATGAAAGGCGTTAATGAGTATTTTAAAAGGTAGTGAGCCTTAGTTCTATAGGTCGACGCCTTTTCGAGATATCGCCATAAAGGTGGACCAGGGGTGAATCTAGAATGTGTTGGACGATATGGGAATCAAATGAAAGGTGTTAATGAGTATTTTAAAAGGGAGTGGGCTATAGTGCTTTAGGTGGACGCCATTTCGGGATATCTCCATAAAGATGGACCAGGGGTGACTCTAGAATTTGTCTGTATGATATGGGTATCAAATGAAAGGTGTTAATGAGTATTTTTAAAAGGAGTGGGCCTTAGTTCTATAGGTGGACGCCTTTTCGAGATATCGCCATAAAGGTGGACCAGGGGTGACTCTAGAATGTGTTGGACGATATGGGAATCAAATGAAAGGTGTTAATGAGTATTCTAAAAGGGAGTGGGCATTAGTTCTATAGGTGGACCAGGGGTAACTCTAGAATGTGTTTGCACGATATGGGTGTCAAATTAAAGGTATAAATGAGGGTTTTAAAAGGGGGTGGCCCTTACTGTATATTTGAAGACCCTTTCGAGATATCGACCAAAATGTGGACCAGGGTGACCCAGAACATCATATGTCGGGTACCGCTAATTTATTTATATATGTAATACCACCAACAGTATTCCTGCCAAGATTCCAAGGGCTTTTGATTTCCCCCTGCAGAACTTTTTTATTTTCTTCTACTTGATATGGTAGCTGTCACACCCATTTTACAAAGTTTTTTTCTAAAGTTATATTTTGCGTCAATAAACCAATCCAATTATAATGTTTCATCCCTTTTTTATACTCAGTTGAGCAGAGCTCACAGAGTATATTAAGTTTGATTGGATAACGGTTGTATGTACATATATAAAGGAATCGAGATAGATATAGACTTCCATATATCAAAATAATCAGGATCGAAAAAAATTTGATTGAGCCATGTCCGTCCGTCCGTCCGTCCGTTAACACGATAACTTGAGTAAATTTTGAGGTATCTTGATGAAATTTGGTACGCAGGTTCCTGAGCACTCATCTCAGATCGCTATTTAAAATGAACGATATGGGACTATAACCACGCCCACTTTTTCGATATCGAAAATTTCGAAAAACGGAAAAAGTGCGACAATTCATTACAAAAGACAGATAAAGCGACGAAACTTGGTAGATGAGTTGAACTTATGACGCAGAATAGAAAATTAGTAAAATTTTGGACAATGGGCGTGGCACCGCCCACTTTTAAAAGAAGGTAATCTAATATTTTTGCAAGCTGTAATTTGGCAGTCGTTGAAGATATCATGATGAAATTTGGCAGGAACGTTACTCCTATTACTATATGTATGCTCAATAAAAATTAGCGAAATCGGAGAAGGACCACGCCCACTTTTAAAAAAAAAATTTTTTTAGTAAAATTTAAAAAAAAATTTAATATCTTTACAGTATATGAGTAAATTATGTCAACATTCAACTCCAGTAATGATATGGTGCAACAAAACACAAAAATAAAAGAAAATTTCAAAATCGGCGTGGCTCCGCCCTTTTTCATTTAATTTGTCTAGGATACTTTTAACGCCATAAGTCAACAAAAATCACCAATCCTTTTGAAATTTGGTATGGGTATAGATTTTATGACGTTAACTGTTTTCTGTGAAAATGGGCGAAATCGGTTGATGCCACGCCCAGTTTTTCTACACAGTCGTCCGTCTGTCCTCCGCATGGCCGTTAACACGATAACTTGAGCAAAAATCGACATATCTTTAATGAACCTAGTTCACGTGCTTACTTGAACTCACTTTATCTTGGTGTGAAAAATGAACGAAATCCGACTATGACCACGCCCACTTTTTCGATATCGAAAATTACGAAAAATGAAAAAAATGCCATAATTCTATACCAAATACGAAAAAAGGGATGAAACATGCTAATTGGATTGTTTTATTGACGCGAAATATAACTTTAGAAAAAACTTTAAAAAATGGTTGTGACACCTACCATATAAAGTAGAAGAAAATGAAAAAGTTCTGCAGGGCGAAATCAAAAGCCCTTGGAATCTTGGAAGGAATACTGTTCGTGGTATTACATATATAAATAAATTAGCGGTACCCGACAGATGATGTTCTGGGTCACCCTGGTCCACATTTTGGTCGATATCTGGAAAACGCCTTCACATATACAACTACCACCACTCCCTTTTAAAATTCTCATTAACACCTTTAATTTGATACCCATATCCTACAAACTCATTCTAGAGTCACCCCTGTTCCACCTTTATGGCGATATATCGAAAAGGCGAACACCTATAGAACTAAGCCCCACGCCCTTTTAAAATACTCATTAACACCTTTCATTTGATACCCATATCGTACAAACAAAGTCTAGAGTCACCCCTGGTCCACCTTTATTGCGATACCTCGAAAAGGCTTCCACCTATAGAACTAAGGCCCACTCCCTTTTAAATACTCATTAACTCCTTTCGTTTGATACCCATATTGCACAAACGAATTCTAGAGTCACCCCTGGCCCACCTTTATGGCGATATCTCGAAACGGCGTCCACCTATGGAACTAAGGATTACTCCCTTTTAAAATACTCATTAACACCTTTCTTTTGATACCCGTATCGTACAAACACATTCTAGAGTCACCCCTGGTCAACCATTATGGCGATATTTCGAAACGGCGTCCCCCTATAGGACTAAGGCCCACTCCCTTTTAAAATAATCATTAACACCTTTCGTTTGATGCCCATATTATACAAACAAATTCTAGGGTCACCCCTGGTCCACCTTTATGGCGATATCTCGAAACGGCGCCCACATATGGAACTAAGGATTACTCCATTTTAAAATACTCATTAACACCTTTCTTTTGATACCCATATTATACAAACAAATTCTAGGGGCACCCCTGGTTCACCTTTATGGCGATATCTCGAAACGGCGCCCACCTATGGAACTAAGGATTACTCCCTTTTAAAATACCCATTAACACCTTTCTTTTGATACCCATATTATACAAACAAGTTCTAGGGTCACCCCTCGTCCACCGTTATGGCGATATCTCGAAAAGGCGACCACCTATACAACAACCACCACTCCCTTTTAAAACCCTCATTAATACCTTTAATTTGATACCCATATCGTACAAACACATTCTAGAGTCACCCCTGGTCCACCTTTATGGCGAGATTTCGAAACGGCGTCCACCTATAGAACTAAGGCCCACTCCCTTTTAAAATACTCATTAACACCTTTCGTTTGATGCCCATATTGTACAAACAAATTCTAGGGTCACCCCTGGTCCACCTTTATGGCGATATCTCGAAACAGCGCCCACCTATAGAACTAAGGCCCACTCCCTTTTAAAATACTCATTAACACCTTTCGTTTGATGCCCATATTGTACAAACAAATTCTAGGGTTACCCCTGGTCCACCTTTATGGCGATATCTCGAAAAGGCGACCACCTATACAACAACCACCACTCCCTTTAAAAACCCTCACTAATACCTTTAATTTGATACCCATATCGTACAAACGCATTCTAGAGTCAACCCTCATCCACCTTTATGGCTATATCCCTAAATGGCGTCCACCTATAGAACTATGGCCCCCTCCCTCATAAAATACTCTTTAATGCCTTTCATTTGATACACATGTCATACAAACACATTCCAGGGTTTCCCTCGGTTCATTTTCCTACATGGTTATTTTCCCTTATGTTGTCACCATAGCTCTCAACTGAGTATGTAATGTTCGGTTACACCCGAACTTAACCTTCCTTACTTGTTTATATTTGGTATAGAATATGGCATTTTTTCATTTTTCGTAATTTTCGATATCGAAAAAGGGGGCGTGGTCGTAGTCGGATTTCGGCCATTTTTTATACCAAGATAAAGTGAGTTCAGATAAATACGTGGATTTTTGCTCAAGTTATCGTGTTAAGGGCCGAGCGGAAGGACAGACGGTCGACTGTGTATAAAAACTGGGCGTGGCTTCAACCGATTTCGCCCATTTTCACAGAAAACAGTTATCGTCATAGAGTATATGCCCCTACCAAATTTCACAAGGATTGGTTAATTTTTGTTCGACTTATGGCATTAAAAGTATTCTAGACAAATTAAGTGAAAAAGGGCGGAGCCATGCCCATTTTGAAATTTTCTTTTATTTTTGTATTTTGTTGCACCATATCATTACTGGAGTTGAATGTTGACATAATTTACTTATATACTGTAAAGATATTATATTTTTTTGTAAAAATTTGACTTTAAAAAATTTTTTTATTAAAAGTGGTCGTGTTCGTCATCCTATTTTGCTAATTTTTATTTAGTACACATATTGGAATAGGAGTAACGCTTTTGCCAAATTTCATCATGATATCTTCAACTACTGACAAATTACGGCTTGCCAAACTTTCAAATTAACTTCTTTCAAAAGTGGGCGGTGCCACGCCCATTGTCCAAAATTTAACAAATTTTCTATTCTAAGTAATAAGGTCAACCGATCTGCCAAGTTTCACCGCGTTATCCGTCTTTGGTAATGTGAATTATCGCACTTTTTCGGTTTTTCGATATTTTCGATATCGAAAAAGTGGGCGTGGTTATAGTCCGATTTCGTTCATTTTAATAGTGATCCGAGATGAGTGGCCAGGAACCTACAATCCAAATTTCATCAAAATACCTCAAAATTTACTCAAGTTATCGTGTTTACGGACGGACGGACGCACGGACGGACATGGCTAAATGAATTTCTTTTTTCGCCCAGATCATTTTGATATTTAGAAGTCTATATCTATCTTGATTAGTTTATGCCGTTACGGATTACCGTTATGCGAACAAAGTTAATATACTCTGTGAGCTCTGCTCAGCTGTGTATAAAAATGAATTTTGAAAAAGTTTTCTGTGACACAAAACTCTTTCGTGACAATATTGTCTCTATAAATTCTATGAAACAGGTCCTTGTTATTCTTTTGTATCACATCTTCTATGTTTCGGAAGTACAATGACAAATAACGGCTTTATTACAAACCGCGGACAAAAATTAGCACAAAATATGACTGCAAAGCCGCATTTGTCCTAGTTGGTTAGAGATAGTGAACTTGCTCGATACTCGATTAATCAAATATTCGATTTACTCGAATGTTCTTATATTTGGTTTTCAGAATTCGATTAGTAAAAACCGAATAATCGTACATCATCGACTTTTTATTTTCAACTAATGTTTGTATTTGCTATACCAGAGCGGCAGTAACAACGAAGAATATCAATTGCTACTGTCCCGGGGTTGAATATGAATAGATTATAGAGACGAGCCACAGCATTAAGAAACATGGCAATGCTCTGGCGGTGCTATCAACTACGTCGAGTTTTAGAGTGTAGCAAATAGCAAAATAATAACTATGAACGGGAAAATTTGGGGCTATTTGGGTACCATTTGAGGACTATTTCGTGATTCTCCCTCACTATTTCGGGCTCTCTTGGAGTTATTTTATCATAACTGCTTGATGATTTTGGAGACTATTTCAAGGCTCTTCCAGGGTCGTTTCCGAATCAATTTGTAGTCAT
Organism: Eurosta solidaginis; assembly: GCF_040869045.1. Taxonomy (NCBI): domain Eukaryota; kingdom Metazoa; phylum Arthropoda; class Insecta; order Diptera; family Tephritidae; genus Eurosta; species Eurosta solidaginis. Next base: position 191,674,749 of record NC_090321.1, read on the forward strand.
TTCATGATAATCTTTGGAACTATTTCAAAGTACTTCCAGGGTCATTCATCTCCACATAATACAGAATCTGCTTTGTCCACCGTCTTGAAATTGAGCCAAATTACTTATTTCCCTCCACTTGCACCATTCATGGCATCTTTGACCTCAAAATATATGAGGTCGCAGTTATGTTCACTCTTACAAAACACTGTTGTTGTAGTGCTGCATACACAACAGATGCACTGAGGTGCCTTATCTTTCCACTATTTACGTTATGGTTCAATGGTAGGTTAGGACTATTTCTAGAAAGATTGAAGTAATGTCGAAACTGAAATTTTTCGAAAAGGATGAAATTTTCCAAAGAGTGCCGAATGTGTCTAGTATTGAGTGGTATTTAATGTAAAAAAACAAACTGTAGTATCCTCCAAATTATTAAAAAATACAAAAATTGGGTACTAAAACTGCCAATCCTCGGAACATATATCAGTATTAAGTTTCTTGTCTCTCAAGTTTATACTTAATCGTAAAACCGTTTTTAATTTTTAATTAGGTGAACTAAAAATTAATCCAAGTGTTCCAAAGCAGCGTCTAGATACTTTGCTCACGTAATCCTGGAGCCAAGACGGACAAGAATGTGAGATAAAGTTTCTTTTACATATTTTCATTGAACTTTTGGAGTAATCGGTGTTCAAAGCTCTCATGGCAGCCGATTGTCATTCATCACATCCCAACCGAACTTTTCATTGTAAAAATATCAAATATGGCACGTTGCAAAAGCACGGACGTCTTCTTTATTTAAAGATATTTCCGATGACCATAAATTGGTTCCCAAAACTTGTTAAAAATTTCGTCTTTTGACCGTTTTTGTACTTTCTTACCAAAATATTGATATTTTTCGAATGTTTTGTATTCTTACTTATGTTTTCTCACCAAAACCGGAAAGTTAGGAAAAATTTAACTGAGGAACTGAAAAGAAAGTAATGGACAGGAAAAGAAAGGTTATGTTAGGTAAACGTCGCTAAAGGAATTGTCTATTAGCCTGGACAAAGAAATGGAGAAAATTGTGTAAAAAATATTTAAGAGTTTAATTGTTTTGATTTAATTTAAGGTAAGTGTTTTTACTGAGTACGTAAAGGTTTTTTGAGTTCTTTCAATATTTTCATCACATTAGACATGATCGCTCTATTCTCACTGTCGTCCGTTTGATGGCTAGCCACTCGACTGTTGCCAAGCTAAAGTAAAATTTTAGCTTATTATTGAAGAATTCATGAGCTTAATACCGACTTATAATAATTGAATATTCAATTATTATGTTTTTCTAAGAGAAACTGAAAAGAAAGAAAGAAACATTTACTGGCATTTTGCGATGGTACCATTTCGAAAACCGCCACGTAATCATCATCAGGCAATTTCGTAATATTACCAAAGGTTTCACCGAGACTCGAACTGCGAATCACACGGTGAAACTGCAGTTGCCTTAACCACTAGGCTATCCTGCTTGTATTTGTTTCCTTGCTTAATTCAGTTTATCTCATGTCTACACTAATAACACAATTGAGACATTGAACGCACCATTAAAAACAAACTAACTTAAACTTTTAACTTTTAACAACAACAAATCTTGGAATGAACAACAAGTTTCTTGTAATATAGTACTGTTAATCACCTATAGAGGAGCATATGGAAGGTGGAATCGCAAAACCGAGCAAAGCACTTTTACAAAACCGCATAAACGACATGTTTGTCAAAGATGAGATACGCTCAGCAGAGACTCCTGAAATTGAGCCCAATTTGTTAGGGACACATATTCGATGTTTTTGAAGCAAAATGAGAAATAACGCCGTAAGACAAAAAATGATATGTAGCACAAAAAATGACAGCAAAGCTGCGCTTTGCCTAGCTGGTTAGCGATAGTGAACTTTCTCTCCCATGTACAGCCCAATTCTTGAAATTAAACCTCATTGTGTAACTGTAAGTATTTTCAAAATATGCATAATTTTGTTTGTAAATAAATATTTTGTTAACAAAATATAAAAAGAACAAGTAAAGTTGCTCAGTTCGAATGCAACCGAACCTTATATATGAATATACATCAGCGGCCGGAGTGTTTTCACGATAGATTAATTCTTCTTCCTGTTCTGTTAATTCTTACAATTTCTTCTTACTATGGCATTTTAGAAGTAAAATAGCTTCGATATAAAATTATTTTTTGGTGTTTTTTTAATTTTTTTATAATAAACATTTGTACCGAATTTCGTCATGATACGTTAGCTGATTTTCAAGTTATTCTACTTTTCCATATTAAACTCAGCAGTCAATTTACAAAAACATCCTCCGATTAACTTTTCATCGATTTGTTTATAAAGCTTCGAACTTTTGCATTATTTACATTTGTAAATACATGCGGGAAAAGGGGGTTCGGACGATTCACCCCAAAAGATACCACTGCACAAAGTTGTCCTTTCACAACGGCCGGTGCTCCGGAATCTCCAAAACACGTACCAGTTCTACCACCTCCAGCACAAATCATTGATTTTGTTAAAGTGGTCTTTATCAGCTTATAACGAGCCGCACAAATCCGCGTTGGTACTATAGGCACGACAGTAGTTTGGAGTATATCCATAGATTTCCCACTCTTTGCACATGGTCTACCCCATCCGCTAACTCGCATTTCTGTGCCCGTTTTTAATTTAGTATCGCAAAGTTCTATTATTCCTATTGTTGGACCCGAGGTAAAGGGTTCACTCACTTTGATAACACCTATATCCATATTTTTGGTTTTGAAACTATAACTATTTGGAATAAATACAGCTTGCACATTCCGACGCTGTCCAGCGTCGCGTATATCAGTCACACCAGCTAAAACCGTGATGTTTTCCGAATTAAAACATACAAGGCAATGTGCAGCTGTAATTACTGTTTTCATGTTGACTAATGAACCAGAGCAAAAGTATTCGCGGTTGTTATGTAATGATACCATATATGGGTTATCCTTTATATTCGAAGGAGTGCCATCCATAATACGAAATTGCGCACTCGAGTAGGTCCAAAGGCAGCCAAGCAAAATAAACACGATCACGAAATTGTTGGTTAGATTCATTGTAGTTTCTGTCTTTTTCCGCAGGTTCTTAAGTATTTTATAAAGCAAGAAATCTCTTGTAGGCGCCTTTTATAGGTATCTGGATAAAAGTGGCTGCTAGATTTCTAAATCAGGTGAACAAACAGCTTTTGCTCCACCAAAAATTCAAGATAATTATGAATATTCCAGTGAAATAAAATTACAGTTTTCAGAATTTAAGTCTTAAGGCCCAAACACATCCGACTTTTTCCACCTTTTGTTGCTTTCGTTGCGTCGAGAACCGACTTTTAACAAATACGTCTTTGTTGCTTTATTCCTAATCCACAGGCAACGCAATAACAATGAAAAAAGAAACTAAAAAACTTACGTTTTGCTCGCATTGTAATTTTTTTCTTTGCAGTCTTCTGATTTTGTTCAACTGTACTATATTATTAATTAATTATATTCAATGTGAAAAAATATTTTATTTTTTTGAAGCGAAACATTTTTTATATAAATTTGTTTGAATGGCAAAAAATCAAAGATATAGTACGTTCATTATAGCAGGAACACTTTCAACGTACGTTCTTTCGAATTCACTTCAGTGCCAAAACGACGTAAAAGTCGAATGTGTTGGGGCTTTTACAGACTGGGGACACAACGAAATGAATAAAACAAAAGTCGTTAATTAAAAATTCTATTTAATTAAATATTTAACATACTTAAATAATCGTTAAAATTGATGACGCTAGACAATTTAGAGGGCGGCCGTGGTGGTAGGGTGGTAGCGTACTCGGCCTAGCACACAGAACATCCCGTGTTCAAGCCCAGAGCAAATCAACATTAAAAATTTACAAACAAGTTTTTTCAAATAGAAGTTGCTAAGCGGGGTCGATCTTGGCAAACACTTCGAGTGTATGTGTGAAAAGCCTCTCAGTTAAAACTTATCTGCCTTGCAGATCGGTATCTTCGCATTCAGCGCAAATATGTACATATGTACCGCCCCTGCGATTGGTAGGAAAATTTAAAATTAGCAGGAATGAAATTGAAAGAAAAGCTGGGCCTAAATATTTTCGGAAGTGTATTGCGCTTTGTACTTATTTATTAAGCAAATGTATTGTACAACCTTACACTCAGAAAGAAACTCTTACCTTAAATGAGGAAAAAAAAAATTTTGTTTAAATTGAGGAAAATTTCAATTTTTATTTGAGGAAAAATTTTTCTAAAATCTTTTCAATCAAGAATACTTGATTGAATATTTCTCCCAGTTTTTACATGTACGAGATAGCTCAGTGATTAGAACATTGGACTGTGAAGTTGAGGACCTCGACTCGAAATCCACTGCACATTTTATTTTATTTTATTACTAGCCTCTACCCACGGCCCCGTCCGCAAGGAGAAACAAAACATAAATACTATTCGCCTTAGCCTGTTATCAAGTTATCTGTTTAAAAAAATGTGTCTGTCTAATGTATTTTATTTTTCTAATATAGTAAAAACAATAACAAAATAAGCTGCTAACCTGATAGGGTCACGAAAACCATCCAGAAATGCTCCCGAAATAGTCCCAAAAAAGTCCCTAAATGACAGCAACGCCATTCTAGACTGATCCAGAGTACCACACAAAAAGGATCCCTGAAGGGTACCCAAATGATCCCGGAAAAGTTCCGAAATAACCCTGACGGGCTCCCGGACGGATCGCAAACACCATCCGCAAAATATCCCGGAAGGATCCCTATATTATTCCGACATAGTGCAGAAAATGGCCCGAAATGACCACGGGGGGATCCCGGGTGGATCCTGAAAGCCATCCAGAATGATCACGGAAGGGTCCCAATGATTCCTGAAATATTCCAGAAAAAGTCAAGAAATGATCCCGGAAGGGTCCCCGACGGGATCCCGAACGGATCCAGAAATGATCCAGGAAGGGTCTCCAAATTTTTCCGGAATAGTCTCGAAAAAGTCCCAAAATTACAACAACGCGATTCTAGACTGATCCACAGAATCACAAAGAAATTATCCCTGAAGGGTACACAAATGATCCCGAAAAAGTTCCGAAATGACCACGACGGGCTCCCGGACGGATCCAGAAATGATCCCGAAAAAGCCCGAAATGAACACGAAAGGATCCCTGATGGATCCGGAAACGATCTCGGAAGGGTCCTAAATGATTCCTGAAATTGTCCAGAAAAAGTCACAAAATTACCATCCAGAAACGATCCCGGAAGGGTCCCAAAATGATCCCGAAAAAGTTGTGAAATGACCCCGACGGGCTCCCGGACGGATCCAGAAATGATCCCGAAAAAGTCCCGAAATTACCCCGACGGGATCCCTGTCGGATTATTCCGAATATTTCAGAAATGGTCCTGAAAAGACCCCCACGAGATCACGAACGGAACCGGAAATGACCTCGTAAGGGTCCCTAAATATTTACTGAAATGTCCAGAAAAAGTCACAAAATGACCATCCAGAAATGATACCGGAAGGGTCCAAAAATGATCCCAAAATAATTCAGGGGTTCACGAAATGACCCCGGCACGGGATCCAGCAGACCATCCAGCAATCATCCCTGAAGGGTCCCCAAATGATCCCGAACGGATCCCGAAATGACCCTGACGGGATCCCGGATCGATCCCGAAATCCATTCATAAATGATGACGGCAGGTTCTCAAAATGGTCCCGAAATTTTCCTGACGGGATCCTGGACGGATACCGAGAACCATCCAGAAATGTTCCTGGAAGGCTCCCAAAATGAACGCGAAATAGTCCCGAAGAAGTCTCGAAATGATCCTGAGGGGATCCAGAAAGGCATCTAGATATGATCCCGTAAAAGTCCCTGACCCTGACATGGTCCAAAAAAGTCCTGAAATGACTCCGACGGGATCCCGAACAGATCGGAAAAACTATTCAGAAATGATCTCGAAATAGTCCTGAAATTACCCCACGGGAATCCGAACGGATCCCGAAAACCATCCAGAAATGAGTACAGAAGGGCCCAACATGATCCTGGAATTACCCTGACGGGGTCCTGGATGGATTCCGAGAACCATACAGAAATGATCCTGGAAGGGTCCCAAAATTAACGCGAAATATTCCCGAAGGAGTTCCGAAATTATCTTGAGGGGATCCCGAAAAGCATCTAGATATGATCCATCAAAAGTCCCTAATCTTGACATGGTCCAGAAAAGTCCTGAAATAACTCCGACGGGATCCCGGACGGATCCGGAAAACTATCCAGAAATGATCCCGAAGTAGTCTTGAAATTACCCCGACGGGATTCCGAACGGATCCCGAAAACCATCCAGAAATAATTCCGGAAGGGTCCCGAAATGACCCTGAAGGGATCCAGGACGGATCCCGAAAACCATCCATAAATTATGACGGAAGGGTCCCCAAATGATTTCGAAATTGTCCCATAAAAGTCCCGAAATGACCCTGGCGGATCCCGAAAGGCATCTCGAAATATTCCCGCAAAAGTCCCTGACCCTGGCATGGTCCAAAAAAGGTCCTGAAATAACCCTGATGGGATCCCCAACGGATCCCGAAAACTATCCAGAGATGATCCCTGACAGGTCTCAAAATGATCCCGAAATAGTCCCGAATTTACCCTGACGGATCCCGAAAAGCATCTATAAATGATCCCGTAAAAGTCCCGGACCCTGACATGGTCCAGAAAAGTCCTGAAATTACTCCGACGGGATCCCGCACGGATCCGGAAAGCTATACAGAAATGATCCCAAAATGAACCTGACGGGGTCCCGGACGGATCCCGCAAACCAGCCAGAAAATATTCTGGAAGGGTCCCCAAATGATACCGAAAAAGTCCCGAAATGACCCTGACGGCCGAGGTGAACCTCTAACTGTACCTGAAGACCCTTACCATCCTTCCATGGATATAGCATACGAATTCGAAACAAATTCTCTGAGTAGCGCTGTATCTAAATACGACTCTAGTTTCAGATTTGACTTCGCGAAGGCTAATTTTAGCAAACTTAATCAAACTTTATCTACAGTGGCTTGGCCCAAATACGGTGGAGATATTGACCAAAATGTTTCTGACTTTTATACCATCATTTACGGTATTTTGGAAAAACACGTACCTAAGCAAAACCGTGTGTCTACCGAACCAGTCCAAATATGGTTCACTAAAAATCGCGCTTCTTCAAATTATTATCCGATTACTTGCAGTACTCTATTTTGCGTCATAAATATTTTAAATTAAACAAAAAGTGCTATAATACATACATCTGCAAGATGAAAAGGAAAATAACTTGCAATCCGAAAGCCTTCTATGGTTTCGTGAACTCTAAACGAAGGGTTAAAGGGTTTCCGTCTGCTTTAAAATACCAGGAAGATTTGTCTAGCGACGACCAAGATATTGCTAATTTCTTTGCACAAGTTTTCAAGTCCAACTATTCCGCTGAACTTAACTCTTTTTCAAATGAATATCCATTTCAACTTAACTCACTTAACATAGTTAATATTCCAGCTTAAAAAATGCTTGCTTTCTTAAAAAATGTGCTGAAAAAATTTATCAGCCCCTAACTGATTTATTCACTCTGTCCCTAAAACGTGGCATTTTTCCTTCTGCTTGAAAAGAATCTTTTCTCATACTCCTCCACAAAAGTGGCAGTTGGTCGTGTGTAGAAAACTATCGAGGAATTGCAAAGTTGTCGGCCATCCCAAAGTTGTTTGAAGCTGTAGTTACCAACCCGCTAACTTTTTCCATTTCTACTTTGATTGCAGAACAGCAACATGGATTCTGTAAAGGCAAATCTACTATTACTAATCTACTTGAATTCACAACTCATGTTTCTAATGGATTTAGAGAAAATCTTCACACCGATGTTATTTATACCGATTTCAGTAAAGTATTTGACAACTCCTTACTTATCTACAAGCTTAATCGGCTTTGTTTCCAACCTGGTCTCACCCAGTGGATCTCGTCGTATCTCGGCGGTCGAACGCAAAAAGTTATTTTTAAAAATACTCTTTCTAATGTCATTGATGTTCCCTCTGGCGTCCCACAGGGCAGTCATCTAGGTCCAATTCTGTTCTTGCTATTTATTAATGATATTTGCACCACAATAAGATATTCCAAAATCTTAATATATGCCGATGATGTAAAACTTTTTAGGCCTTATGCGTCTATCGAAGAACGTCCCTTACTTCAAGCGGATTTAAACTGCCCAGTTACCTGGTGCAAACGTGAATTCAATGCCGCTTAACCTCAATAAATGTAAATTCCTGTCCCTCTCTCGGAGATCTTTGCCAGCAGCCTCTTATGTAATTAATAATTTTTTAAGTTAAGTTAAAAATTAAGTAACCCTTATGTAACTAAAGCACTTTTCACCACTTTAGTTAGACCGATACTAGAATACGGATCAATAGTCTGGAATCCTAAATATCGAGTTCATGCAAATAGACTTGAATCAGTACAAACACAATTTCTACTTTTCTCTTTAAGAAATTTTCAGTGGGACTCTACGTATAATCTTCCCCTTTATACTAGTCGGTTGAAGCTTATCAATCTTCCAACTCTTGCAAGTCGTAGAGAAATGCTAGGCGTAATATTTATGGCTAAACTACTGAATGGATTGATTTCTAACCCAATTCTCTTAAACGAAGTAAACTTTAACGTCGCATCACGAGTGTCACGACATTACAAACCTCTTCCTTTGAGGCAGTGTAGAACTAATTTCGAATTAAATGAACCTTTTCGGGGTTTGTGTCATGATTTCAATACTCATTCTAGTTCATTTGATATAACGGATTCACTTTTTACCACAAAGAAAACAGTCCTATCCTATCTTAACTCGTAACAAAAATAAATTTAAAAAAATAAAAATTTTAAGTACTAAAAAGTTCACTTACTTAACAATGTAGTGTATGCATAATTTCTAACTGTTATTTATAATACTCAGCTGATGATTTTTATTCTGTAGCTGAGCAGTTTTAGATCTCAACGCTTAACAAACCTCCGCCTATCAACAACTCGGCAAAAACAAATCCGCGCGTCATGCGGATTCGCCCCTCGCGTCGGTTGGGCGGGCTTTGAAGGGTATAAATCCGTTGGGTATTATTATTAAAGGGACCCCAAATAATCCCGAAAAAGTCCAAAAATTACCCTGACATTGTCCAGAAATAGTCCCGAGATTACCCGACTGGATCCCGGACGGATCCCGAAAACTATCCAGAAAAGATTCCGGAAGGGTCCCAAATTGATCCCGAAATAGTCCCGAAAAAGTCCGAAATGACCCCGACCATCCATCCGGAATTGAAGGTAATTGTCTGAGTACGATGTATCAACCAGTAAACGATTATTTCTTAAGTTCCGAGACTGTCCATACAAATTGACATTGACCAAATTTGATAATTCATCACAGCGGATGATGCAATACATAAAAAAAATTATTGAGAAGTACATTCTACGATTGTTCCATTAGTTTCCGTCTGCCAGCCTAGGAAGGAAGACTCTCTTCCCACGGTAACTTCCTTAGAGCAAATTTTATAAAACAAGAGAAAGCTGTTTTAAGTCAATATGTTGACAAAATGGCTACTTTGAATCGAAAATAACCCCAAAATTCTTCATTTCAAAGTTTCTTATTGGAGCACAGCTGCCTATTCTGTAGTTATAAGCTATACTCCTGGTCTGCCTGAAGAAGGTGGTATCACAGCATAAATATACATATGTATATAAATAATAAAATAAAATAAAATAAAATAAAATAAAATAAAATAAAATAAAATAAAATAAAATAAAATAAAATAAAATATATATTATTGGTCCGCAGTGGGTAGCCATATCCATCACGCGTCGATAAACAATCTTCAGGTTGTATTTCAAGCTTCATAAACAGTTTCCGGTTTGATAAGAAACAAGCTAAGAAATCAATGAGAATACCACGCTCTCCGTTATCTGTAACTTTTGCAAAAGTATACTGTGACAAACGTTATCGAAAGTTGTGGAGAAATCTCCTAATCTGTACATTATTTTATTCGTTAATATAGTTAAGTTCGAAAAGGTGGATCTTCCGCGAAGAAAGCCGTGATGGTATCGAGGGTTTAAATTCCTATCGTCATCGAATAGCTCAGATTGTATTATACAATCGAAGAGTTTCGCCAACGTACCTCGTACAACTACAGCTCTTTAACTGCAGACATCGTTGCGATCATCAGGCTAAGATACCAGAACAATTTAGCATGACTTCCTGAGATATGGCTTAGCTAAGGCATAGCTACAGCGCTTGCAAAAGATAGGAGCAAATCCTTCAGAGTCGCATTTGGAACTAAACTGAAGTGAAGAAATAGCACAGAGCACATTCTCTTCGGTGATTGAAAAGAATGTTTTAAAAGGTAGTTCCATGTAAGGAAATGTAGGTGGTGTAATAATGTTGCGATTTTCATAGACTTCCTGACAGGGCCGGCTCTACCACATACGCGAACTACGCAACCGCCTAGGGCACCAAGTTCTAGGGGGCACCAAATTCGATAAACACTTTTGTAATAAAAATCCTTTTTCCAAAAAAAAATGTGTAGGGTCCCTATACATTTCATTAAAAAAAATTATTTTCTCGTTAGTTATATTTTACAACACAACTTGTCTGGTCTCATGCCCAATTTAGTATTTTGTTGACGATACCAATGTCGGTTGCGAGTGGCGGGAGAAAGAAGCCGCAAATAATAACTCGCCTAGGGCCCCAAATTCTCTTGATCCGGCCCTGAAAAAGTGTTGCGAACAAAACACAGGATTCGTTTGTAGTATTGGAAATAGTACTCACATATTCCGTGTTGGTTGAAAAGCCATTACTTTCCTTCTGGAATATATAAATTCCCAAATTTGGGTTTGACTTCAAATTCAATTCTGCAATGTAAATTTAGTGCCGAGATAAGAATTTATGGAGAAGATCATATTCATTCCTTAGGAAAAAAACTTAAGACGATTGACTTCAGAATTTTTATTTCTAAATCTTTTAAACACTTTAGATTATCTATTTCTCAATTTAGATAGCCTCAGATTAGACCGTAGTAGCACATCTTTTTAGATGAACAAAACATTAAATGCCTTGTGAAAGCCTTGAGGAAAGTATTTAGTACAAAATTCTAGAAATACAAGTAAGGAAGTCTAAGTTCGGGTGAAACCGAACATTACATACCCATCTGTACCCTTTAAATGCTGTTGTTGTTTGTTTTGTGTGCTTAATAGCGGAAAACCAAATTTCCCTTGATTGGATATGGTATGGTTATGACTAAGGCGTTATGCTATAACAACTGTACTTATAGCGCAATTTTCTGTAATAACCAATCTTCCAATAAAAAGAGGTATTTTGTAGAATCCCATAAAATAAACGTTTAGGTTAGCTCATGTTTAAATTGTGATGCTATCGTACCTCAAATACAAGTCCTAAAAAGTTAATACTTTCTGTTTTCTAATATGGCACTTCGCTAAGTAAAAGTTTGTTGTAATTTTTTTTTTTTTTTTAAATTCGAACGAAAGGCAAGCCAAAAAAGCTGATAAATTTTTGTTACTTTTTGGTTAAATCATTAAATTCATTAAAGTTTTTCTGAACAATTTATTTTAGCAGCTACCATATGGTAAACATGCGTCGGTTAGGGTATGGGTATTTTTCGACGTTTCATGGGATTTTTTGCGCTAGTTTTTTTGCGTTTAGTGAGTATCTTTGTGCATTTTTGTAAGTGTATCTAATAAAATTATACGTATCATGCTCGGCTTTTATTTTAATACTATTACATCCAGAAGTTTACCGTGGCAACTAAACGAAATACCAACTACCATTTATATCGAGCCTTCTGTTGATTGAAAGTTGTGTGAAACAACATATCGTCTTAAGCCGATTGTATTGTAATTCCAAGATAAATTACATCAAAATGGATCTCTAGTATCCGGGTAGCACAGTAACCAACCAACTAGCCGATTATGAACTAGTCCCGTATAACGTTCGCCCAGCTCGACTTATTTATAGGTGGCTGTGAAGTTATAATAGCTTGTGGCCGTCAAACACAGTGCTCGGGCACTCAATGTGCACCAACAGGCACGTCCTACATCTGTTATCACTGACAGAAAGGCCTGACATATGTATTTTGATAACGTTTTCTCAATTTTTTCGAAAATGTTCGATTTTCTTTATTACGTTTTGATTTGGTGGTCCTAAATAATATACGTATATATGGTATAATAAACTGCTAAATAATGTTAGATAAGATATGTCTTAATATGATCGATTTCAAGAGGCAAATTAAAAGCCTCTTAAAACACAATTCTAATTTTAAATTATATACCATAGAATAAAACATCAATGTGCAAACTTTATCGCAGTTATCAATTTAATTTATAAAAACCCACTACATGTGTTAAGCTATCTTAAATACGTCAGTAATTAAGAAAAAATGTTTTGATGTGAGCCGGGGCGTTTATAAAAAAAAAAATCCTGAAATTGGACGTCAGCCGAGATTCCTCTATGCATTCGATAGCAACGCCCTCCAATTAAATATGCTTGGCGTATTCTATAAATTCTCGAACGTATGGATCATTTACATTTGTATATATACCCGGATATGTGAAGCTCGCACAACCTATCCCCAATGAGACCAATCCACAAAATTGTCCATTCACAACAGCCGCTGCTCCAGAATCGCCAATACACGCATCAGTTCCTCCACATCCAGCACACATCATTGATGTTGTTAAAAGTCTCCCTCTCAACATATAACGAGATGCACAAAGACTCTTGGATATCACAGGCACAACAGTAGTTCGGAGTATTTCCTCCATTTTCACAACCGTTTTATCTCTTGTACCCTATCCGCTAACTTTCACTGGTATGCCTGGTGTTAATTTAGTTCTGCAAAGTTGTATTCTTTTATTGTAAAACACGGGATAAAAGGTGCACTCACTTTAATAGCACCAATATCCATATGTTTGGTTTTTTTTTATCATAATCACATGAAATAATAGCTTCCTTCACTTTGCGACGTTGTCCATATTGGCGTAAATTAGTAACACTTGAGGAAATTTCTAGAATTCGTATTCTAGTATTTTTGTTTATTTGGTGCTGATCCTTGTTTGCCTATAATATTTGTAATTATATGTAGGCGATAAAGTGTGATATTGTTTGTTCTCTATATCTGTTGCTGTAAGAGGCTCTTTCTTATGGTTGTCGTTAATATCCAATATGTATCGTTTTTATACTCAGCGTACTTGCACACAGAAAAATTTGAATGAGCCATGTCCGTCCGGCCGTCCGTCTGTCCGTTAACACAACCCACTCAGCATTTAGGTGATCAAATTTTGAATTCCCTACATATCAATACAATTTGATTACTCTTTCTGACTAAGAATTGAGTTATCATAAAATTGAACAAAAGAAATAATCAAATATGAATACTTTTGATGATCAAGAACTGTATATAGTTTTTCAATCATATTATGGAATCATATTTAATAAAATAAGGTCCAACGCAATCGGTCAGGACAATATACCGCTCAAATTTGTTAAAATAATTGCCCCGTACATTCTTCCTACATTGACGCATATTATCAACCACAGTATTACTACCTCCTGCTTCCCTGATATGTGGAAGATTGCCACGGTTATACCTATTGCAAAAACTAAGTTTGCAGATTGTCCTAGTGACTTTCGGCCTATCAGCATTTTGCCAGTACTCTCGAAAGTCTTTGAGAAATTGTTGTCGGAACAAATTCAAGACCATGTTGGCAAACATAGTCTGCTATCACCATTCCAGTCAGGCTTCTGATCAAAGCACAGTTGCTCCACGGCTATCATAAAAATTTTAGACGACGTCAGGGCACCCTTTGACAAAAACCAGTTGACTTTATTATGCCTGCTTGACTTCTCAAAAGCCTTCGACTCTGTGAACCATACCTGCTGTGCTCAAAATTAAAAAATTAGTTTGGTTTTGATGACTCCGCAGTGCGGCTCATGCGAAGTTATCTGACGGGTAAATCCCAGCTTGTCAAAGTCGGCTCCGAAACTTCAGGTCTAAAACCACTATTGGCAGGGGTACCCCAAGGCTCTATCTTGGGTCCACTACTTTTTAGTATTTTTATTAATGACATATTTAATGCATGCCAGCATGCTCATATGCATGCATATGCTGATGATGTCCAACTATATTTGTCGGGAAATCATGAGGGGACAAACGATTTATGCTCAAGATTGAATAATGACTTAACATCCATATTTGAATGGGCTAGAAAAATGACTTATGCATGAACAGTGAGAAATCATACGTGTTGCCTATATCTAAAAAACGAATAAGTTTCTCAAGTATTCCGCCCTTGCGCGTTGCCAGTAAATGTCTCAAACTCGTTTCAAAAGTGACTAATCTTGGTTTTGTTATTAACATGACGTTGTAAATTCGGTGGTTAAGAAAGTGTACTATATCTTAAGAAACTTACGAATGTCTGCTATTTATACTCCGGTCAATGTTAGAAGAAAACTTGCAATTCAATTGATTATGCCGATCATTTGCTACTCTGAGCTAGTGTACAGTAAACTGAGCTCCCAGTCTGCTCATAAAATTGATGTAGCATTTAATCATGTTACACGTTATATATTCGGCTTAGCCAGATTTGATCATATATCCAGCTGGAGAGCGCGTCTACTGGGCTGCGAAATCTTCGAATATCCGAAAGCTAGGAACAGCATTTTCCTTTGTCAACTTATCATGTATAAGGAGCCTAGTTACCTATATGATAAGCTAATATTCCCCAGGTCTGCTCGAATCAACGACCTAATAGTACCAACTTATAACTATCTAATATCTGGACGGCTATTCTTTGTCAATGCCATTCGCCTATGGAACTCTATTCCAGTATCCGTACGTAGTAGTCTAAATAAAAGCATCTTTAAAAATGTTCTTTATGCTCATTTTAGTTGAAACCATTATACTTCTTGAGTTTTCGCCATCAATATGTATGAGTGTATACAATGTTTTGTTATTGAATTAAATTATTTGTTTATTTTAGATACTAGTAAATTACGATAATTCTCTATGTTTGATGTGATTATTTAACCTACATAACCCTCTGTTATGACTTTTGTTCTTTTTATACTCAGTTGAGCAGAGCTCACAGAGTATATTAAGTTTGATTGGATAACGGTTGGTTGTACATATATAAAGGAATCGAGATAGATATAGACTTCCATATATCAAAATAATCAGGATCGAAAAAAAATTTGATTGAGCCATGTCCGTCCGTCCGTCCGTCCGTCCGTCCGTTAACACGATAACTTGAGTAAATTTTGAGGTATTTTGATGAAATTTGGTATGTAGGTTCCTGAGCACTCATCTCAGATTACTATTTAAAATGAACGATATCGGACTATAACCACGCCCTCTTTTTCGATATCGGAAATTTCGAAAAACCGAAACAGTGCGATAATTCATTACAAAAGACCGATAAAGCGACGAAACTTGGTAGATGAGTTGAGCCTATGACGCAAAATAGAAAATTAGTAAAATTTTGGACAATGGGCGTGGCACCGCCCACTTTTAAAAGAAGGTAATTTAAAATTTTGCAAGCTGTAATTTGGCAGTCGTTGAAGATATCATGATGAAATTCAGCAGGAACGTTACTCTTATTACTATATATACGCTTAATAAAAATTACCAAAATCGGAGAAGGACCACGCCCACTTTTAAAAAAAAATATTTTAAAAGTAAAATTTTAACAAAAAATTTAATATCTTTACAATATATAAGTAAATTATGTCAAGATTCAACTCCAGTAATGATATGGTGCAACAAAATACAAAAATAAAAGAAAATTTGAAAATGGGCGTGGCTCCGCCCTTTTTCATTTAATTTGTCTAGGATACTTTTAACGCCATAAGTCGAACAAAAATTAACCAATCCTTTTGAAATTTGGTAGGGGCATAGATTTCATGGCGTTAACTGTTTCCTGTGAAAATGGGCGAAATCGGTTGATGCCACGCCCAGTTTTTATACACAGTCGTCCGTCTGTCCTTCCGCATGGCCGTTAACACGATAACTTGAGCAAAAATCGATATATCTTTACTAAACTCAGTTCACGTACTTATCTGAACTCACTTTATCTTTGTATGAAAAATGAACGAAATCCGACTATGACCACGCCCACTTTTTCCATATCGAAAATTACGAAAAATGAAAAAAATGCCATAATTCTATACCAAATACGAAAAAAGGGATGAAATATGGTAAGGTAATTGGATTGTTTTATTGACGCGAAATATAACTTTAGAAAAAACTTTATAAAATGGTTGTGACACCTACCATATTAAGTAGAAGAAAATGAAAAAGTTCTGCAGGGCGAAATAAAAAACCCTTAAAATCTTGGCAGGTATTACATATATAAATAAATTAGCGGTATCCAACAGATGATGTTCTGGGTCACCCTGGTCCACATTTTGGTCGATATCTGGAAAACGCCTTCACATATACAACTACCACCACTCCCTTTTAAAACTCTCATTAATACCTTTAATTTGATACCCATATCGTACAAACAAAGTCTAGAGTCACCCCTGGTCCAGAAAGGCCCACTCCCTCTTAAAATACTCATTAACTCCTTTCGTTTGATACCCATATTGCACAAACGAATTCTAGGGTCACTCCTGGTCCACCTTTATGGCGATATCTCGAAACGGCGTCCACCTATGGAACTAAGGATTACTCCCTTTTAAAATACTCATTAACACCTTTCATTTGATACCCATATCGTACAAACGCATTCTAGAGTCACACCTGGTCCATCTTTATGGCGATATCTCGAAAAGGCGTCCACCTATAGAACTAAGGCCCACTCCCTCTTAAAATACTCATTAACTCCTTTCGTTTGATACCCATATTGCACAAACGAATTCTAGAGTCACCCCTGGTCCACCTTTATGGCGATATCTCGAAAAGGGGTCCACCTATAGAACTAAGCCCCACGCCCTTTTAAAATAATCATTAACACCTTTCATTTGATACCCATATCATACAAACAAATTCTAAAGTCACCCCTGGTCCACCTTTATGGCGATATCTCGAAAAGGCGAACACCTATAAAACGAAGGCCCACTCCCTTTTAAAAATACTCATTAACACCTTTCATTTGATACCCATATCGTACAAACGCATTCTAGAGTCAACCCTGATCCACCTTTATGGCTATATCCCTAAATGGCGTCCACCTATAAAACGAAGGCCCACTCCCTTTTAAAAATACTCATTAACACCTTTCATTTGATACCCATATCGTACAAACGCATTCTAGAGTCAACCCTGATCCACCTTTATGGCTATATCCCTAAATGGCGTCCACCTATAGAACTATGGCCCACTCCCTCATAAAATACTCTTTAATACCTTTCATTTGATACACATGTTATACAACCACATTCCAGGGTTACCCCTTTCCTTATTTTGTCTCCATAGCTCTCAACTGAGTATGTAATGTTCGGTTACACCCGAACTTAACCTTCCTTACTTGTTTACATTGCGATTTATCTTTTTGTTGTACTATAAAAGATCCTAGATCTTATTGTACTAATACTATTTTTGCAATAAATGATGGTGATGATGATGATGATATTTGAATCAAATGTGTTTACTTTAGGTGATCAAAAATTTTTAATCATTTTTCATTCAGCTTTCTGAATCTTTTCTGACAATCTTTGTTGACTGAATAATGAATTTTATACTTGTTAAAATTTTACTTTTGATTGAAGATCTTAATTTTTCGCATACACACATTTTTTTAATCATGAAGTTCAGAAAAAATATATTAAAATTTTATTCTTCAAGACAAGAAATAATGTATATACTGCTCCTAACAAAAGATGCTAACAAACATTTCTCCACCTTCGGCTTCCCAGAAAATACAAATCCAACCATTAGACAATACAAAGGTTGTGAACTATTTGAACCCCAGGTAAGTGAAACTCTCTTGACATATGTATGTACTTGGATATGGCTTCAACATCCCGTACCATATCGTATTTTAAGATGACGATCTTATCTGATGCTGGATGTTGTAGTCGCAGGTGTATGTTGTTTGCGAATTAACTTTGGTTCAAATAGCTCGCTTCCGCATGCTTTCTTCCCCTCATGAAATAAGATTAGCATGTAGTATCTTATTTTGTATGAGATATGAAGAATAAATGCATGATAATCGCATTCAAAAATGATTAAAAAATCTCAACCAAAATGATTGAAATATGTTCACAAATATGATCAGAAAATGACTGTGAAAAGCATTCAAATATTACCCTAAAAGAATTAAAGCCCAATTTTACAATGATATCAGATATGAACAAAAAGCGTTTCGAAATATGAATCATAAATGATTATTCAAGAATAATCACATTTATGGTACATTTTTCTTCCGACGATACGTTAATTTTCGAAGAGAAAATGCTTTTAAATTTGAACGTTTTTAATCATCTTGGGGTATGATATTTAAATATTTTTTGATCAAAATTTTCAAAACATGCTGGCTGGGGATAACTTGAGTAAATATTGAGATATCTTCACCAAATTTGTTACACGATCTTACCTGGACCCAGAATAGGGATGATACCCACGACTTTTTATATACATATATAAAATTTTGGAAAACACAAAAAACCTGATTATTTAGTAAATAATACACCTTGAACGTTGAAATTTGACGTGTGGACTGATATTGAGACTCTTGACAAAAATTTGAAAAAAAATTTATAAATGGGCGTGGCAGCGCCCACTTGTGATAAAATCAATTTTACAAATATTATTAATCATAAATCAAAAATCGTTAAACCAATCGTAGCAAAATTCGGCGGAGAGGTTGCCTTTACTATAAGGAATGCTTTGAAGAAAAATTAACGAAATCGGGAAGGACCATGCCCACTTTTATATAAAAGATTTTTAAAAGGGTCGCGGACGAATAGAATAAGCTATATATTTGCAAAAAGAGCTTTATATCAATGGTATTTCATTTCCCAAGTGGATTTATAACAATAAATAGGAAAAACTTCAAATTTGAAAAAATGCCATCCGCCCCTGTTATGACTAAGCAATTATCTATGTTTCGGGAGCCATAACTCGAAGAAAAATTAACCGATCGTAATAAAATTGGGTGCACAGATTTTCCCTATAGCAGGAAATATTTCTAGTAAAAATGAACGGGATCAGTTAAAGACTACGGCAACTTAGATATAAAACTAGTTTAAAAGGGTCGTAGACTAGAATAATAAGCTATAACTTAACATTAATATAGCCTTATCGTAAACTTCGCGTGAATGCAATTCCCAATGGAAAAATTCCCACATTTGTTCTGTTCTCATTGTGAACTTCACATGTGAAAAATTTCCCATTTTCGAAAAATTACCCTAACCGTCAACAAATTTTTTTCCACGTGAATGTATAGATGAAGACAACAGCTCTAGTGAGGACTCTGAAGTGGAACTTAGTTGCATGGACAATAGCTTGGACGAAAATAGCACCGAAACTGCCGGTGACACGCAAAGGGAAAGTGATTTGCCTGTACAAAAAAACCAGCCAGCAAACTCGGAAAAAATTAACCCTTCGGAGGTATTAAACATTGAACTAGATGTTCAAAAAGCAATGAATGACAACGTCAGAAAGGGCTTGGAAATCCAGAGTCATCACTATACTGAAATAGAAGGCCACTTAAAGGAATTAAACCAAGACCTCGAGAACTTTCAAAATATTCAAAACAGTTTACTAAAGGAAACAACACTCCACAATTCGGAAATTGAACGGCTCAGAAAAATTGAAGTTGACCGTAAACTCATACTTATTATAAACAGCCAAATCGAGGTTCAAAATTTGAAAATACTAGCTGCAAAGAAAAGCTTAGGCATTAACTAAAATGTTTCGAACGTTTTTGTAGAAAAAAATGAATTGTATGTACTTTTTTTTTTCAAATTGGTAAGGCAAGATAAAGCCGCTTTTGAGCTAATACAAATCAGAAATTTCTTTGAAGAGTGTCATTCAATTATAAAAACATTTTGTCATAAATTTACATAAGGCAATTGCCTATATTTGCTCTAATACGCTTAACCTCATTGAGGTATGATGAATGCGATTCAGATTCTTCAAACTGAACATGCTCAGAAATTTCCGGTTGAGAAGATCTATTTGAAATAAAAGGTGTGTCATCGCACCGATACTTTAAGCATACATTGTGCAATGCGCAACAGACATTAGTAATTTGAGCTGCTTTCTTGGGCGAATAATGTAGCTCACTGGCTCCTAGTACACACCTCCATCTATTTTTTAAGACGCCATTGGTCCTTTCCACAATGTTACGTCCACGTGCATGAACCTCATTAAATTTGCTTTCTGTGGAGCCCTCTTCCGCTGATCTGTGGGGTGTTAGCAACCAAGGCTCCAGTGGATATCCAACGTCGCCTATGAACAAAATTTGATTTTGGGACTTACAGATTTCATTAAAATTTTACCTAGCGGCCAAACATTTCTAGTGCCTAGGAAGTAATCCTGCTCCATTGAAACCCTCAATTCACTTGTATTCGAAATTAATGAGTCATGGCAGGCCCCAGCGTGTGTAGCATAGACGTATCTTATTGCCATTTTGTTATCACATACCTGCAGATAAAATTATTAACATGCGTAAAAGCATACACAAATTTTACCAATCTACCAGCAAAAGCTCATACTATAGTAACCCTTTCTGTTATAATATAAGTGTTTATTATTCCTAGGGCCTATAATTCTAACGTGTGTGCCATCTATGCAGCCAATGATGCCTGGGATATTAAATTGTTGATGAAAATCTAAAGCAATTTCACGCATTTCGTCTTTAGTAGGCCATTTCATCCACTGATTGCAAAGGCACTCCTCAAAAACATTCAATACTTCACACAAGACGTGGCTAAAACTTGACTGCGATAAGCCAACATCCACTTGCCTCCCTATTCCTTTTTGGTATGCTCCTTTACCAAAAAATCTTAGAGCAGCTGAAAGCTTTACGACTGTGTCTATTGCAAAACGTTTACGTGCCACTGGCAGACCACTGTGCAATACATCCAACAAATATTTGAACGCCGGCTTATTTATTCTATACAATTGGTGAAAGCTATGTATAAATAGTTAAAACGCGATTATTTATTTGGTTTACGAGTATAATTATTTGCATGTTTACCTTGCATTGGGTAATTCAAGGGGATTACACTTGTCGCGTAATATCCTCCTGAACACTCGTTCAGCCAATTGCTGACTGGTATTAGTTTCTTCTTCAATTAAACAAAGGCGCAAGTAAGCACTAATCATTACAATTTTAATATTTAACGCAAAAATACAAATGTTTGACTACACAACAGCAATTTTTTCTGCAAAAATTTGTAAACAAAAGATGAGTGATGTTCACAATAGCATATTCGAAATTCGAATAAAAGGATTGATTCACATGAAATTAACGATACGAATTTTTTTGTTCATGGGAAATAAAAAATTCATGGGATTGATTTATTCACATTAAGTTTACAATAAGGCTGTATATTTCACTTATCAAGTTTTATTGTAAGAGGAAATGGGGAAACATTTTTTTAAACGGGCGGTGCCACGTGTTATGTAGACAAGTAATTTATCTGAAATGAAATGTGCAATTGAAGCTCACGCTGAGTATATAATGTTCGGTTACACCCGAGCTTAGACACTTTTACTTGTTTCTATTAGGGTGCTCGCAAGAGTATATGAGTAACTATTATTTCTCAGAATTTTGTATATTTTATGTTTGTTTTTCTCCAAAAATTGGTGGTGACTCATTTTTTTTTTTATATTTTAGTGGGTGAGTGGATAGAAAATTAATCAAACGGCCCAAGGAAATCTGTTGTGAGTACCAATCAAGTACTAATTGGTTGTTTTTCCTATGTACGAGTATGTCGACGTCTAAAAATGGGATTCTGTCGTTCTTTTCCTTTTCTAAAGTAAATTGTAGCTTATTGTGATATTGATTAAAAACATTCAGAGTGGTGTCAACGTCATTCCGCCTCACAGTAGCAAAGATGTCGTCCACATACTGCACTATGTATTTAACGTCGTCGTTGTGTTATTTTTTAATTGTTCAACATAGAAAAGTACACAGAGTTCACTTATTTAGTTCTAACCAAGGCGAATCCATGGTGGCAAAGCGAATTCAACCAATTCGCCGTGCAGAAGCATGTCAAGTTAAAAGAAAATTTTAATTGATTTCGATTAACTGACAAATTAAAGTACAAGGCATCGTATGGAAAATAATCAAGAAGAACCAGTCAGCTGTTTGGATAACAACACCTGGTACTGAATTCTCATTGGTTCTAAAGGCCGCGGCACAATGACATTTTTCATATAGATGCGTTTAACACAAGCTTATGCATTCCAATAACATCGCCACAAGCAACCAAGATGTTTGTAAATATGAAGGAACTTCAGACTTGGCAATTGAAGTTTATTACGCCTTGCCCATTCACATACAAAATTTCGCGAAGCACTATTATAAACATTTTCCCTATACAACAAAAATACTTGCTAACATATTTTGTGTCGTATTCGATTGTTATATTGCAGTTTTTAAATGCGAAAAATGTTAGAAAATTAACGAGCCAGTGGGAAAAATAATTCCTCTTGCAAAGTGTGCCAACACCCTTAGCCAAAGCAAATGTCAAATTCTTCTTCTTATGATTTGCTTGCAACAAAATTTAGGAGTTGGCTACTTTTCAATATCAGATGGCGCCATTAGCGCTCATTCTACCGTTCTACATAAAAATTCGTGGAATCTACTCATAATGCATAAGCTTGTGTTAAACTCATCTGCGTGAAAAACTGCTTATGTGTCAGGGCTTTAACTGAAAAAGAAAACAAGTAAGGAAAGCTAAGTTCGGGTGTAACCGAACATTACATACTCAGCTGAGAGCTTTGGGGACAAAATAAGGGAAAATCACCATTTAGCAAAATGAACCGAGGGTAACCCTGAAATGTGTTTGAATGACATGTATATCAAATGAAAGGTGTTAATGATTATTTAAAACGTAGTGGGCCTTAGTTCTATAAGTTGACGCCTTTTCGAGATATCGCAATAAGGGTGGACCAAGGGTGACTCTAGAATGTGTTTGCACGATATGGGTATCGAATTAAAAGTATTAATGAGGGTTTTAAAAGGGAGTAGCCCTTAGTTGTATATGTGAAGGCGTTTTCGAGATATCGACCAAAATGTGGACCAGGGTGACCCAGAACATCTTCTGCCGTGTAACGCTAATTTATTTATATATGTCATATCACGAAGAGTATTCCTGCCAAGATTCCAAGGGCTTTTGATTTCGCCCTGCAGAACTTTTTCATTTTCTTCTACTTAATATGGTAGGTGTCATACCCATTTTACAAAGTTTTTTCTAAAGTTATATTTTGCGTCATTGATCTGGTAACCTTGCCGTGCGCGGACGTGTTTTTGATCGCTCTTCGAATTGTTATTCTTTTTACTTTGTAAACAAGTTTTGTCTTTTATAAATATTTATTCATATAATAGAAAACAGTTTATAAGTTTAATTTCGTATTAAATCTTTACACAGTGCAATATACATAGTAGGGGGACTCATGTAACCGTATAAATGCCTTATAAAGTGTGTAAACGTATAAATTTATCTAGTTTACGCACGAGCTGTCAAATTTTGTATGAAAAATCATTTACACAATTTGTATAAATTTACGCGCACATTTCATTGTGTAAACGCGGTAAACTCAAAGGAATGCAACCTTGCAGACATTACAGACGGCATTTTCATCAAAAATATCCAACATCAGCAAGTAAGGGCGTTTTAGTTTTGATTTTTCACTTAATCTTGGTATTTTTTAATTTGTATAACAATCAAAAAAATTTTTTTGGAAATAATACAGCTGAAAAACAATCAAGTTTATCAAGAGTATTACTAGGTGCGTTCATATAACCGCGTGTGTAAATGGATATAATTTTACACCTTATAAGTTTATATGCTATCATGAGTCCCCCTAGTGGCTTTTTGTGCAATTTAAACATTCAGTCTGTGTGTTCATATATCATAGATTTTCACGAAAATTTGTGATAACTGCATACCTTTTTGTTGGTAGCTGCTATTAGCAAGTCATTGTGTGCACTTTTTGCTTTGTGTTGTGTTCGCTGCTAGCTATACGCTGTCTTGCGATTTGCATCCAGTGCTCCAAAATAACTCTTGCCCATAATTTTTGAACAGCTGTTCAATTTATCTTATACTTATAGTTTCTTTTGCCTATTTTTCTTTTGGGTTTGTTTAACTTTGCAATTATGTTGGATTGCTGTGTCAAGAAGTGCACCAATCAAAAGAAAATTTCCCGTGGTGATACTTATGTTTGTTGATAATATGGCTCATGTTATCTGTGCCGGTTTCTCTCACATAGGTGGTCGGGTGGTTGACCTAATATCCAACAAAATTGGACTGAACTGGACATGTCATGATTGTCGTTCCGTAGGAAATGACATGCGAGCTTTTATAAGGCAAACTCAGAAAGAGTTCAACAACATTTTTATTGGGTTTCGTGACCTTAACGAAAGATTCAAAACGATGGAGGCTCACTTTAAAAAATTGAAAGTGATATCTGAATCCCCAAAACGAAAGAAATGTATGCCCAACAATGACTCCAACTTGTCTTCGAGTCAGGGGCAAAGCTGTCCTCCTACGAATGTCCCTTCAACCGCGTTGACTAATACGAACAGGCTAACCAAAGACGTTATGAACAATGCAGCTCAGGAATCTCCACAAGAATCTACACAAGGTTGTGTCGAGACTTCCAGTGAGACGATCTATGGCAAATTAAACGATGCACGAACTAATAGTGGTACTTTTGCGGCTGTTTGTTCTACGTCACCAATGTTTATTTCGCTGGACTCCCCAATAAATCCTACACCTCCACCGGTATCTTTAGCTCCAATAATAACAGTTACCGATACTGGGGTTGTTGCTAGCGATACAAGTGTACCTGAAAAAAATAGTACGGGCTCGATAACCAACGCTATAACGGCCGCACCTTCCCAGCTCTCTGGTGCGCTATCCGCTACTCCTTTGCAGGTGACTGCCGTGCCACCTCGTAGGGCTGTATTTGTGTCCCGGTTACACGCCTCGCTTACCGAAAATGACATTGCTCATTACGTTTGCTCTAAACTTGGTGTTGCACCCACTAGTAACATCAATGTGTATAAATTTAACTTTAAATATGAGAGAGACATCTCCTCATTTAAAATATCCCTTTCAGATGAATATTTCGATAAGGTACTTGATTCCTCTTTTTGGCCCAAGCATACTGTGGTTCACTTGTTCACGAGAAAGGCGAGGGCCGAACCTGTTTTATTACAGCCAAAAAACGGTATGACGAACACAGTAATAACAACACAAAAGTAATTGCTGATCTGTCCCGTCTTCTCATTAATTATCAAAATGTTCGTGGTTTACGATCAAAACTTGTTCCATTCTTCCTTAATTCTTTCAACTTTTCTGCACAAGTTGTAGCTTTTACGGAGACCTGGCTAAAGCCTGATAATTACAATTCTGAGGTTTTTTCAAATAAATATGCTGTTTATCGGCGTGATCGCATCTCTAGAGCGGGAGGTGTCCTTATTGCTGTTGAATCTAACCTATCGTCTGAGTGGATTTCGCTGGACAATATCTCTCATATCGAATTCATAGCAGTTAGGCTTTCATTCGGTAGCTATAGCGTAATTGTTTGCTGTTCGTATATACCACCTCGTTCGGATATGGATGTTTATGCTAGTCATAGCTCGGCCATCTGTGATTTGCATTCGCAGTTGGGAGATAACGATCGACTTGTTGTTGTTGGTGACTTTAACTTGCCAACAGTTATTTGGGTTAATATAAATGATTCAAACTTTTTAACTCCCACTGCTCAACATGAGTTTCTCAATTGCTTGTTAGACTCATCTCTTTTACAGATTAACAATGTTCCAAATAGTGGAAATAAAATGCTGGATTTAGTATTTGTGGATGGCTCGGTGGGTACTGCCCTTACGCAAATACCACCTTTATCCCTTCCAGAAGACCCTCTTCACCCTACGCTAGAGATATCACTTGATATCAGCCTACCCCGTAGGATTCAAGTACAGTCTCGTCCCCGATCTAGATGCTTCTACAAAGCGAATTTCATTATGCTCAATGACCTGTTGGCTTCCCATGATTGGTCGGATCTCTATGCTTGCACTGATGTCGATTCGGCTATCTCTATATTTTACAGTACGCTTGATAGCTTCTTTGAAACCTGCATTTCTACTCGCTATACCCTATGTTCGAATAAGCCCCCTTGGTTTTCAAGGCAACTTATCAGACTTAATAACATCAAATCTAGGCTTTATAAGAGGTTCAAGAAATCTGGAGCATCTG
Organism: Eurosta solidaginis; assembly: GCF_040869045.1. NCBI lineage: Eukaryota > Metazoa > Arthropoda > Insecta > Diptera > Tephritidae > Eurosta > Eurosta solidaginis. The sequence continues at coordinate 191,701,194 of NC_090321.1, forward strand.
CAGACCTCTCTAAATATCTAATAGCTCGTTCTAAATTTCACCGTCTTAATCAGCTTTGTTATAAAAATTACTTGAGTTGTTGTAAAGCCCAATTTTTTAGAAATCCAAAAAAGTTTTACAGTTTCGTAAATTAAAAGCGGAAAACTTCTGGGTATCATTCCTCATTAACCTTTGGAGGTAAAAAAGCTTGCACTGATGACGACGTTGCTGAACTATTTTCTGAGTTCTTTAAGTCCACGTATTCATCCAGTGGTTTCCATTCTGGTCAATATCCCTATCGCTTAGATAGCTCGAATTACATTAGGAATCCTGCTATTGATGGTAATATTGTTCTTCAGAGTCTTCAATCTTTGAAGCCCACCTTTTCTCCGGGACCGGACGGTGTTCCTAGTTGCGTGCTTAGGTACTGCGCCGAAAACATGTATGAGCCTATTTTAAAATTATTTGAGCTATCTCTGGGATCTGCGTCATTCCCGGCACTTTGGAAACAGTCTTTTATTATACCCCTGCATAAAAAAGGTAGTAGGTCAAAAGTTGAAAACTACAGGGGTATTGCTAAACTTTCAGTCATTCCTAAAGTCTTTGAACAGATTGTCACCAATCAACTGCAATATCAGTGTTCTAGTCTTTTATCTCCATGTCAACACGGTTTTATTCGTCAAAGGTCTACCACTACAAATTTGCTTGTATTCACCTCTATAGTTATGGAAGGATTTTTAGCGAACAAGCAAACGGATGTCATCTACACGGACTTCAGCAAAGCATTTGATACCGTCAACCACGAGTTGCTTATTCATAAGCTTGATTTACTGGGCTTTCCGTTTCACCTATTAATGTGGCTGAAAAGCTATCTTTCTAACCGGACCCAAAAAGTCCTGTTCAAGTGCAATCTGTCGGAATCGTTCGGAGTTTCCTCCGGCGTACCCCAGGGAAGTCATCTAGGCCCTTTGCTCTTTGCCCTTTTCATTAATGACTTGCCACAGACAATATTATATTCCCATACTATAATGTATGCGGATGATGTAAAACTTTGCTACACTTACTCTCCTACCGATTTGAGTTCCTTGGATCTTCTTCAGGCCGACTTGGACTCGTTCCAATGTTGGTGCACAACAAATTTACTAGCTTTAAATTGCTCTAAATGTAAGCATATGACATTTCACCGAGTGAAGCCAGCATTGAAATCTTATGTAATAGATGGTACGCCTTTGGAGCGTATATCTGTTGCAAATGATCTAGGTGTCTGTCCTTTTTGATCCGAAATTGAATTTTAACATGCATATTTCATCTATAGCCAACAAAGCGTTGGGTTTACTTGGATTTGTTAAAAGATGGGCTAAAGAGTTCGATGATCCGTACCTCACTAAGGTTCTTTACACATCGCTGGTTCGTCCAATACTCGAGTATTGCTCATGCGTTTGGTCCCCTGTTTCTCAAAAGCATATAAAGCGTCTTGAGTCAGTTCAAAAGCAATTTTTGATATTTGCATTGCGCGGCCTTAATTGGGACTCAAGTCTCCACCTTCCTCCATACAGAAGTAGACTTCTTCTTATTAACTTAACCACTCTGGAAAATCGGAGAATATTACTGGGGGTATTGTTCATCCATAAGCTCATTATTGGAGAAATTGATTCCCCGGACCTCCTCAGCCGCTTGTTTTTTGCGGTTCCCCCTAGAGTATCCAGACACTACGTTCCTTTCTATTTACCCCTTTGTCGACGAAACTTTGCTAAAAATAATCCTCTTCTTATCTGGTGCGCGCACTACAATGACTTGTATAGCTGCATCAGTCTTGAATGTACTTTTGCCACTATACGTAATGCAATACTTGCCTATCTAATTTAAATATGCTCTAAATGTAAGCATATGACATTTCACCGAGTGAAGCCAGCATTGAAATCTTATGTAATAGATGGTACGCCTTTGGAGCGTGTATCTATTGCAAATGATCTAGGTGTCTGTCCTTTTTGATCCGAAATTGAATTTTAACATGCATATTTCATCTATAGCCAACAAAGCGTTGGGTTTACTTGGATTTGTTAAAAGATGGGCTAAAGAGTTCGATGATCCGTACCTCACTAAGGTTCTTTACACATCGCTGGTTCGTCCAATACTCGAGTATTGCTCATGCGTTTGGTCCCCTGTTTCTCAAAAGCATATAAAGCGTCTTGAGTCAGTTCAAAAGCAATTTTTGATATTTGCATTGCGCGGCCTTAATTGGGACTCAAGTCTCCACCTTCCTCCATACAGAAGTAGACTTCTTCTTATTAACTTAACCACTCTGGAAAATCGGAGAATATTACTGGGGGGTATTGTTCATCCATAAGCTCATTATTGGAGAAATTGATTCCCCGGACCTCCTCAGCCGCTTGTTTTTTGCGGTTCCCCCTAGAGTATCCAGACACTACGTTCCTTTCTATTTACCCCTTTGTCGACGAAACTTTGCTAAAAATAATCCTCTTCTTATCTGGTGCGCGCACTACAATGACTTGTATAGCTGCATCAGTCTTGAATGTACTTTTGCCACTATACGTAATGCAATACTTGCCTATCTAATTTAAGAGATACAAGCTAACTTAATTTGCCGGCATTTTATTCCTTCGATAAAAAACAGGAACTATCTCGCTTAAGGATGGAGGAACATTTATCAACATGTATCATTAAGAAGGAACAAGACAGTACTGTGTTGATTGGAATCTGGTGCATTCCAACAACGTAAAAAACATGCTTTTTCATGAGTCACTGACCGGAATCGTATGCATTCCGGCAGTATAATCTTATGGGTCAGGCATCGAGCTGATTGGAATCCGGCGCATTCCAACAACACAGGTCATGTTACTTTTTTATGCCTTGTGATGGCGTATCCTCATTACACTACTCTTAGCACTGCCGGATTCCCATGGCATGCTGATTGGAATCTTGTTGCATTCCAACAGGGAGATTGGAATCCACTGCATTCCGAAATCATGCTGAGCGGAATCTGATGCATTCCGCCAGTATAAGATTTCGGCATAAGATCTTATTTCTGCTCATATTTCTTATTATTATTATATTCTGAAATTAAATAGTAATGTTCATTAATATTTCTTTGTTTGTAATATAACATTGTTGAAAGCTCGATATATCTTAAATTTTATCTTTTGAGTTGTATATTTATATATCTTTTATATTATGCAGTCGACCATAGTTTGTCGTCGACTTTAAATAATAAATAAATAAATAAATAAAAAAACCAGTCCAATTACCATGTTTCATCTCTTTTTTCATATTTGGTACAGAATTATGGCATTTTTTTATTTTTCGTAATTTTCGATATCGGAAAAGTGGGCGTGGTCATAGTCGGATTTGGGCCATATTTATACCAAGATAAAGTGACTTCAGATAAGTACGTGAACTAAGTTCAGTAAAGATATGTCGATGTTTGCTCAAGTTATCGTATTAATGGCCACGCGGAAGGACAGACGGACGACTGTGTATAAAAACTGGGCGTGGCTTCAAAGGATTTCGCCCATTTTCACAGAAAACATTTATCGTCATACCAAATTTCACAAGGATTGGTAAATTTTTGTTCGAATTATGGCATTAAAAGTATTCTAGACGAATTAAATGAAAAAGGGCGGAGTTACGCCCATTTGGATATTTTCTTTTATCTTTGTATTTTGTTGCACCATATCATTACTGGAGTCAAATGTTGACGTAATTTACTTTTATACTGTAAAGATATTAAATTATCTGGTAAAATTTGACGATTTCGCTAATTTATATTTAGCATACATATAGTAATAGGAGTAACGTGCCTGCCAAATTTCATCATGATATCTTCAACGACTGCCAAATTACAGCTTGCAAAACTTTTAAAATACCTTCTTTTTAAAGTGGGCGGTGCCACGCCCATTGTCCAAAATTTTTCTAATTTTCTATTTTGCGTCATAAGGTCAACGCACTTACCAAGTTTCATCGCTTTATCCATCTTTGGTAATGCATTATCGCACTTTTTCGTTTTTTCGAAATTTTCGATATCGAAAAAGTGGACGTGGTTGTAGTTCGATTTTGTTCATTTTAAATAGCGATCTGGGATGAGCGGCCAAAAACCTGCATACCAAATTTTATTAAGATACCTCAAAATTTACTAAAGTTATCGCATTTACAGACGGACGGACAAACGGACGGACGGACATGGCTAATTTCTTTTTTCACCCAGATCATTTTGATATATATGTTAACATGGCATATGTTAACAATTGCTACAACAATAAATGATTAATAAGCAATAATAAATACAGGTAAAGCGGATATGCAACTCTCGTTGCACAATATTTCACATAAAAGCTCAAGAAGCAATGTCAGCAAAATTAGCTTGAATTTATTTAGAGCGGAAGTTCAATACTTTCCCACAAAATTGCCAGACGCTAAGTCAGCAAATTAAAGCTCCAATTCATTTAAACAGGAAGCCCAACATGCGCAACTAAAGTTGGCTAATTCGCGGAATAGCAAAACGCAGCAGCAACGCCAGCGGAGTCGGCCAATTAATTAAGCGTAGTTATAAGTTAATGATTTTTGTAAAGTTAGTGATACTTTTGATGTGACTCAATAAAGGTCGTAAAGACCCTAAAAATATATTTTTTTGGATTTCTCAATAAAAGAATCCTTAACTGGCGCCCAACGTGGGGCCTACGGTTGTTCGCGGGTTGTAAAAGTAGTGATTAAATCCTTTAGATTCCGTTTTGAAAAACACTAAACAAAAAACCGTGTAAAATCGCGCGAATAAGAAAGCGTGCAATATTCGAGTGGAATACGTTAAGAAACGGAAAAACGAAAAAGCAACGAAAGCAGCAACCGAGGCCAGAGGATAGAAGCAGCGTATATCGGCCCCCCAGTAGACCGACCAAGGACAAAAGGGAGACGCCCAGTCGTCAGCCGGTACGCGAAGGACCTTCCCCAAAAAAATGGAGAAGCTAGCAATGTAAGTTAAGTTTAGAAATAAGTAAGTGAAAAAAATTTGTAATATAAAAATTTTTAAGTAAATGAATAGTAGATTACTAAGGAAATCGTTTGAAAAGTGAAGTTGGAAAAAAATCTTATTTTGAAGTTAAAAGTAAAATGAAAAATTAATTTGAGAAATTTTATTGGATAAACGAAAAATTGCAAAGCAAAATCTGCGAAAAAAGTATTCGCCTTAGAATTAAAATTTTAGGAATAGTAACAAGCCTCTATTGAGAGCTAGATTGATAAAAAGTAAAATAAAAAGAGTGTAGAATTAACCTTTGTGAATAATTAGTGACAACACCGAGAAAGTTTTATGATAAAAGTGAATCAATTACCAAAATTTAAATAAGAAGAAGAAAGAAGTGATAAATTTATTCTTGTGAAAAACTTAAAGAAAGGTTTTATACTTTAGATTTTCAATTGGTTCGGTTCATTGAATTTCACTATTAATAAAAGAAATTAATTATATCAAATAAATTTAACAGTTGAAATGAATCCAAACAACCTCGTTCGTCCACCAATCTTGAACGCACCCCAAGCTCCAGCTGCACCTTCTGGTCAGCAAGCTCCTCGTAACCCCAATGCGTTTTCAATGGAAGAACTTACAAATATTGTCTCAGGACTTGTCACCAACATCCTGAAAACCGAGGGGCGTAACCTAGTTCAAGCCGCCCTAAATCCTAACGCGAATTTTTCGAACTTTACGGACATTACAATCGATACAAATTTAACCGGTAATGTTTCCGAACTTGACAAAATTCCGGATGTCGTAAGATGTCTTCGGGAATTCTCTGGAAACCCAGGAGAATTCACATCTTGGAGGAAAAGTGTGGACAGAATCCTCCAAATATACGAGCCTCAAAGAGGAACTCCCAAATACTATGGCATACTTAATGTCATACGAAATAAAATTGTGGCCAACGCCGATGTCGCCCTGGAGTCGTACAACACTCCATTAGACTGGCAGGCCATATCAAAATGCCTGACACTCCATTACGCGGACAAGCGCGACCTTGGTACCCTCGAGTACCAAATGACTTCACTCGTACAGGGTAACCTTACGATCCAAGAGTTTTACCAACGGGTATACTCTCATTTGTCCTTAATATTAAATAAACTAGGCTGCATGGAAGTCGGCACAGAAGCCATGCACCTACTAACCCGCACTTATAGGGATAAAGCCCTAGACACTTTTGTCCGTGGCCTCAAAGGAGATCTCCCCAGACTCCTAGGAATGAGAGAACCGGCGGACCTCCCTCAGGCACTCCACCTGTACCTTAAACTAGAAAATCAGAATTTCAGGTCACATTATGCTCTAAGCAATAATGGCCAAGGTAGAAAGCCGCAGGAATTTCGACCACCTTTGCCCCCTAGAAGGCTAAATAATGAATTCTACCCAGAATTGGCATACATGCCCCAACCCAGGTTGTACGCAACCAACCCATACCAACCACCACAGGTAAGTGGTCAAGGCCAACGTCCACAACCAGCTAATCATTATGGTCAGCAACCAAACTATCCACCACCGAGGCCCTTTCAGAAGCCTCAGCCCCGTCCAGAACCCATGGACATAGACCAGTCGCTAAGAACGCGCAACATAAATTATATGAATAGGCCGCGTCCTAATGACCCAACTAACAAAAGACCCCCTACCGGAAACCCTCCAGCACCAGTTCCCCCAAACAAAATACAAAGGAACTTCCATATAGATGCCGACCAACCTGAGGAATATTCCCCTACCATGACAAATGACGATCAGACAAATGCAGATTATTACAACGACGATACTTATACCACTCCTGACAACTGCGAGGAACAACACAAAGACAATTACCTAGACACAACAGACCTACATTTTTTAGGATGAACCACTCTTCGCTGCCTTACTTCCAGTGCAAACTGAAGAGTGGAGAAACTATAAAATTTTTAATAGATACAGGATCTACAAAAAACTATATACAGCCCTCCATTGTTCCCAATCCAATCAGAAACGACAAAATTTTTTTTGCAAAATCAATAGCGGGAGACATCGAAATCAAAGAACACACCTATCTCAATCTTTTTAACGCCGATAACAAATTGAAATTTTACCTCCTCCCCACATTAAAATCCTTCCATGGTATCCTCGGAAACGACAGCCTCAAGGAACTCGAAGCTGTGATCCACGTCAAGGATGACTTTATGGAAATAAAAGGAAACACAAGAATTAGGATAAAACAGTTAGCTTCGGGATCAATTAACAAAATTGACCTTAAGGAAGACAACATGTCACCAAGTCAGAAAAGTAAAATCAATAATCTAGTAGAAAAATTTTCTAGTCTCTTCGCGGAACCCAACGATAAACTTACATACACCACTAAAGTCGTAGGCGAAATCAGAACCAATAAAGATACTCCTGTTTATACACGATACTATCCCTACCCCATGTCGCTTAAAAGCGAAGTTGAATCCCAAATAAACAAAATGCTAGACGACGGCATTATTCGACCATCAAGGTCACCTTACAACTCACCCGTTTGGGTGGTAGCGAAAAAGCCTGACTCCCAAGGCAACAAGCAGTATCGAGTCGTTATCGACTATCGCAAGCTTAACGCGATTACTGTAGCAGACCGCTACCCAATACCTCAGATAAATGAAGTATTGTCTCAGCTCGGGAAAAATAAATTTTTTTCCGTGTTAGACCTAAAAAGCGGATTTCATCAAATCCCGCTCAAGGAATCCGATATTGAGAAAACGGCTTTCTCAATCAATAATGGCAAGTACGAGTTCACGAGATTGCCATTCGGACTCAAAAATGCCCCGTCAATATTCCAGCGAACCCTAGATGACATTCTTCGTCATCACATCGGCAAACTATGCTACGTCTATATCGATGACATAGTCGTCTTCAGCAACTCTGAAGAAGAGCACGCTCTCCACTTACAGCAAATTTTTAAAACTCTAGAAGACTCTAACATGAAGATCCAACTCGATAAATGTCATTTTTTCAAGGACTCTGTAGAGTTCCTAGGATTCATTATTTCCTCAAGAGGAATTACAAAAAACCCCGCAAAAGTTGAAGCAATATCAAAAATACCTTACCCAAAAACCATTAAGCAACTTCGCTCATTCTTAGGCCTTTCCGGCTACTACCGCCGCTTCATTAAAGATTACGCCATGTTGGCTAAACCCCTAACGATACTCTTAAGAGGGGAAGAAGGGCGTATATCCAAAAACAAATCAGCTAAAATAAATATCGAACTAAATGAAGAAGGAAAAGATGCTTTCAATAAAATAAAAACATCTCTTATGTCTGACGATGTCATACTTGCATACCCTGACTTCAGCAAAGATTTCCATTTAACAACCGATGCCTCTAATTATGCGATTGGTGCAGTCCTTTCTCAGGATAAAAAACCCATCGCATTCATTTCAAGAACACTCAACAAAACAGAAGAAGCCTATGCTACAAACGAGAAAGAGTTTTTAGCTATAATATCGGCCCTAAACAATTTCAGGAACTATCTTTACGGCTCAGCAAAAGTAAAAATATTTACAGATCATCAACCCCTCACTCAGGCTCTTAGCAATAAAAACAACAACTCTAAAATGAAACGCTGGAAATCCATTTTAGAGGAATATAATCACGAACTCCACTTCAAACCTGGCACAACTAACGTTGTAGCTGACGCCCTTTCAAGAATGCCACCTGAACCAATTAATTCCTTATCCTCAACTCAACATAGTGACGAGAGTTCATCGGATAATTTAATTCCTCACGTCGAAATCCCAATAAATGTTTTCAAAAATCAGCTATTTCTGAAAGTAGCTGAAACTTCAACGTACCAATTTAAAATAATATTTCCCACTTACCACAGGCACATTTTAGAGGAACCCGACTATAGCCCAGAAATTTTGATAGACCGCCTTAAAAGATACCTCAACCCCTCCGTAGTTAACTGTATTAAAACAGAAGAACGAATTATTGGAAAAATTCAGGAAATATACCCAATCCACTTTAGCAACTATAAGATCAGGTTTACACAACTGCAAGTCCAGGACGTGACAGACGAACAAGAACAGGAAGAAATCATAATCAAAACCCACAAAAGAGCTCACAGAAATTGTCGAGAAAATAAAATTCTAATTCTCGAAAATTTCTACTTCCCATCTATGACTACAAAAATTAAAAGAATAATTCAACAATGTTCAACCTGTAAAGAAAATAAATATGATAGACACCCCAGTAAACCAAAATTAGGAGAAACTCCCATACCTCAATTCCCAGGACAAATTTTGCACATCGACATTTACATGACCGACCGAAACATAGTCCTGACAGCAATAGACAAATTTTCAAAATACGCTCAAACCAAAATACTTAAATCCAGAGCAATAGAATACGTTAAAGAACCTCTCCGTGAAATACTTTTTCAATTTGGCGTACCCGAATATGTCATAATAGATAACGAAACATCCCTGAACTCAGCTTCCATAAGATTTTTAATGGAGGACACTTTAAACATACAAGTTTTCAAAACACCGCCTTATACCAGTTCCGTTAACGGTCAAGTGGAACGATTCCACTCGACCCTCACAGAAATAATGCGTTGCTTAAAAGCAGAACGCACCTTCTCTTCATTCGCCGAACTTCTCGACAACTCTGTCTACGAATATAATTATACAATTCACTCAACAACAAAAAAGAAACCAATAGAGGTGTTTTTCGGGAGAACAGTCTCTACTGACCCAAGCCAATTCGAAAAAGCGAGGGAAGAAAACATCTCCGAGTTAAGAAATAAACAGCTTAAAGATCTTTCTTATCATAATAAAACCCGGCATCCCATAAAGATTTTTCACCCAGGAGAAACCGTATATGTGAAAATCAATAAACGGTTAGGTACGAAAATTTCCCCCAAGTTTAGAAAAGAAGTAGTAAAGGAAGACAGAAACTCAACCATTTTAACAGAAACAGGAAAAGTAGTCCATAAAAGCAATATTAGAAATTAAAAATTTACCCTTTCATTTTCAGACTCCTGTTAATTTACTGTGCCACTGCGACAGTAGACATTTACGACTATACGAACTCGCAACTAGTGACGATTAATGACGGACTAGTAAAAATACAGAACGGTGCCTTTAGGCTTATACATATAATTGACCTCAACAAGTACGAACATTTTTTGACAGACATGTACAAATTTATTTCATCGGACATACCTGAGGATAACATCCTGTATCCCACCTTAATACACGAGCTAACCCAATCCCTCCAGATATTAGACACGATCAAACCAATTGAAAAGAAACAAAAGAGATCTATAAACATTTTAGGGACGGCATGGAAATGCATCGCCGGAAGCCCAGATCATGAAGACCTTGAAGTAATAACAAATAATCTTAACGAAATTAACAATAATAATAATAAACAAGTAATTATAAATGAACTTTTCAATGAAAAAATTAATAATATTACAAATATAGTAAAAATCTCTTTAATAACATAAGGAAAGATATTTATGTAGAAAACGAAACAATAACCAACTTGCAAAATAGAATAAGATTAATTAAGGAAGAATTGACGAATATTAAATACGCCATACAGTGGGCGAAAAAAGACAAATTGAATACACTATTGTTAAATAAAGTTGAAATTGAAATTGCTATGGAAAAACTCGAAGATGAGAAAATACCGTTTAAAAATGCGGAAGAGGCACTAGAGATTGCCAATATAAATGTTATTAGTCAAAATATGACAATTTTTTACTTGGTAAAAATACCACTAGTTATTAAAGAAAATTTTCAAAAAATTATTTTAAGACCTGTTGTAAAAGCAGACAACACTATAATTGATATAGAATTCGAAAAAATATTAAGAGGAAAAAAAGAAATTTACGGAATAAAAAAACTTTGCGATAGCTATAAGAAAATAGAAATTTGTAGACAGAATAATTTAGTTGACATAAGTAATAAAACTTGTATGCCTAGGATAATAAGTAGTCTTAATTCAACTTGCACTAAAAGCAACGGCCACCACATTCCCCAAATCGAAGAAATAAAATCCGGTATATTACTCCTTAATGGCTTTAAAGGACAGATATTCACAGATGGCGAGCTTAAGAATATATCAGGAACACAACTTATCAACTTTCATAATTCAACGCTGTAAATTAATAGTCAAACGTACATTAACTATGACATAGTACCATTTCCCGCTATCCCAGCAGTCTTGCAACCTGCACCAATCGAAAAGAATCGAATTGAGTTACTCTCCCTCAAGGCTCTAAAAAGTTACACATAGAGAATATACACAGAATAAATCTTCTTAAAGTAGCAACTATATCCAACAGCTCACTTTCACTTGGAGCAGTTGTGACTACTTTAATCATCATAATAATTTTTTGCAAATTCTGGGAGAAGTCCAAAAACAATATAGTAATTTCATCAAATCTTGACACTAACCAGATACCTGCACCAAGCATCACTCTAGGTGAGATCAAAGATTTTTCAAACGAGCAGCCCACATACATAAATTTTAATAACTTACCTTATTTTTGACAACGCTCGGGACGAACGTTTTTAAGAGGGGAAGTGTTAACATGGCATATGTTAACAATTGCTACAACAATAAATGATTAATAAGCAATAATAAATACAGGTAAAGCGGATATGCAACTCTCGTTGCACAATATTTCACATAAAAGCTCAAGAAGCAATGTCAGCAAAATTAGCTTGAATTTATTTAGAGCGGAAGTTGAATACTTTCCCACAAAATTGCCAGACGCTAAGTCAGCAAATTAAAGCTCCAATTCATTTAAACAGGAAGCCCAACATGCGCAACTAAAGTTGGCTAATTCGCGGAATAGCAAAACGCGCAGCAACGCCAGCGGAGTCGGCCAATTAATTAAGCGTAGTTATAAGTTAATGATTTTTGTAAAGTTAGTGATACTTTTGATGTGACTCAATAAAGGTCGTAAAGACCCTAAAAATATATTTTTTTGGATTTCTCAATAAAAGAATCCTTAACTTATAGAAGTCTATATCTATCTCTATTAGATTATGCCGTTACGGATTACCCTTATGCGAACAATGTTAATATACTCTGTGAGCTCTGCTCAGCTGAGTAAAAAAAGAAATCCCGTTTATTCGGTAGCCACTATCGACTTAATCGGTGGTGTTTTATATCGATTCATCAGTCAATTCGTTCAAGATTTCATGAAAGCGATCGATAATACAACCCAGCTAGCAAAAAAAACCGTAAACGTATACGAAAATGTAAGAAAATGCGTCCGTTTTCATATTTCGTATATAGTGCTCTCATCGATGTCTTTTTTTCTTTTAAAGTGTGCGAACGCAACGCATTAATGTAAAAGTGCAAAAAAAATCGAAATTCCAACACGCTTTTGTTATGACTTTTATAAACGCTGCTAAAAACTTAGAAAGCAATTGGCCGGACGCTCATGTGGTAGGCGTCGCCAGTTTTGTCCCCTGACTTAAAAAAAAACACACGCTGGAAAAGGCTATAGGCCTGCTAGTTGTCGCACCTTAACACAACAACAGGTTTTGGAAAAATTTGTGAATTTTAGCCACACATTGTAGCTTATACAAAACATTTAGACACGCATATACACGGAGGCATAGATCAGTTTTAATAGACAAAAGTAGACATTCAATTTTCATTTTGTATTTTCCGGTTAAGCGTCTATCGCTCCTGCATAATTCAACCATCTGACAAGCGACAAATTTCAATGACTGAAACGCCCGTGGGGCTATATACAGGGCTTGGCTTTAAGGATCCGTAAGCAGCTTCACCCACTTTTATACGGGTTTTAAGTACTCTGGGATTAAATCGTAGTGGCGTTAATAAAGCTTGAATTTTGCATACATATAAGTTTAAATCATATGTACATGAATACTCGGGTTTTACACAAGGGCAAATAACTTAAGGCCAGAAAAAAGTACAAGGACATTAAGTTTGACCTTTTGACTATCCGATCTGATAATTTTAAAAATCAATAAAGATGATAGTAAGTTTTTGTAGAACTTCGATACGTAAAAAACGTCGTTTTTTACATTTTTTCAAGCGATACACTTGATTTTTTCTTTTTTTTTTTAATTTTTTCGATAAAGTTTTGAAGCATCGCTGAAAGCTATGAAATTTAAACTGAATGTTGTTTTTGAGACGGAGATTCTAAAAGTATGAGCAAAATTAATGTGCCCTTCCAATACTCAAAACTCCCATCAATCAAAATATCGATACTTTTTTTTTGTCATTTTCAATATTGACAGTTTTTTGCTTATAGCTTTTTGGGGCAACTGAGTATTGAAATTTGGATTATGCAGGATAATAGCCTATAAGGGACTAAAAATACCTAGGGCTTCAAATTCGATGTGTCCCTTTCAGTTTTGAAGGTAGAGGCAGAAAAATGGAAGCGCTTGGTTGCGTAAATTTTTTTCAGGAGCATGTTTTTTTGTGAGCACAACTACAATTTTACTTTTATCACTTCATGTCGCTTTGTAAATTGTTGTATACCATCAGTTGCCTCGTCTTGGAATATTCACGCAAGGAAAGTTATTGATGTTTGTACATGGGGCATATATACCAAATTTTCGACAAAAATTGGCAATCGTCAAAAAATTTAGAATTTTTTTTTTGCATACCAGGTTTTATTTAAAAGTAAATGAAAAGAAACACAAATTCGGTACAAAAATTAAAAAAAAATCAATTAACTTTGCTCTGTGCACAATATTAATGTTTTAATGAAGTTCTGTGCTTACATTACTTTTTTCATGTAATAGCCTTAATATGTGGGAATATCGATATGACAACTACAGTAAGTTAAATTTCTTTAAAATACCTTTTGTTTGATATCTATATTGCAGGTAAAGAAATATTTGACGGTTACCCGGTTTTATATTTTTACCGGTATCTCTAAAACCGGGTTTCGGGTATCAACAAAATTTTTCCTAAATATACCCCACATAGATATGTACATCCTGATAAAATTTCAACACAATCGGGTAAGAAGTGTTTAAATAAGTAAAAAAAATTTAAGGTTTTCCGGGTTATTATTTTTATCAGTATTTCCAAAACAGGATCTCGGGTATTAAAACTTTTTTACCTAAACATTCTTCGTTCACATACCTATATGTTTTTAAAGTTTCAAAAGAAGCGGTATAAAGGTGTTAAAATAAATGTGTTGCAAACTTTGCAGTAAACAATATTTGGCGGTTATTCAGTTTTATATTTTTAGCGATATCTATAAAACAGGGTCTCGTGTATCAAAAAAATTTTTACAGAATTAACAGTTGCATATATCTCCATATTTTGTATATTTAACATTGCGACCTCAATTTATATATATTTTGCTCGATCTTTTGACTATATCTTTTTGAGGCATTATGTAATACGAGTAACGGCGCTGCACTATAGCTCCAATTTACCCCTCAATGTTCCTAACAAAAAGATATTTGCGTGCCACCATGTTTCAAAAAAAATTTTTTTCTCCAAAAAACCAAAGTTTGGCGGATTCCCCATATGTGAAACAAAAACCAATTAACTTTTAACATTTTTATATATATAGGTTTTCGTTTTTATATATAATCTCTCCTCGAGTAGTGCCACACCTTTAAAGGATTTTTGAATTAACCTATACTTCACTAGTGTGCGAAGTCGTTGCTGCTTGCTCGTCGCTCTGGTATAAGCAAAAGTCTTTGAACATAAAATTGTTGCATGCGCGAACTTCAGTGAAAAGCAGCGGAGCTTCACAAAATTTTAGTAGGTCACTTTCACCACACCACAAGCTTTAACACAGTTTTTAACATAATTTAGGCACAGAAAATGCACTGATTGAAGTTTCAGAGAGTAAAAATTTAAATTTTTAACAGATTAGCTGAATAAAAAATGTATAAATAATTGTTAAATAATAAATACAGACAGTGGTAGTTTAACATATTCTGCTATGGTGAGTGATGAAAGTGTCCGATTACAATTTTGTGAAGCTTATCTCACACTTTTTTCGCGCCGAAACACAATACAGTTTTTCATATAGATGAGTTCAACGCAATCTTAAGCTGGAGACATTGGTGCTTTATCGGTAACCGTATCGGTAACCTTTTAACAGCTGATTCGACCAACCTCATGAGAATCAATGCAATCGATTATTGGTGCCGCTAAAGTCGTAACCGTATCGTAGCCAACCAATTGGGTTTTGGTTTACCGTCGTAACGATAAACAGCTGATTACGTTAGGGATACGGATACAGCGATACGACATACGGCACCAATGACTCCAGCTTTATGCATTCCAGTAACATCGCCACAATCAACCGAGATGTTGCGTTAGTTAGTATGAAGGAACTTCATTCATCAATTGAAGTTTATTTCGCCTTGCCTATTCACATACAATATTTCGCGAAGCACTGTTATTTCACTCTATACAACAAAAATACTTGCTAACATATTTTGTGACGTATACAATTGTTCTATTGCAGTTTTTAACTGTGAAACATTTTAGAAAAAATACCAACTAGTGGCAAAAAAATTTCACTTGCAAAGTGTAAAAGCACCCTCAGCTAAAGCAAATGTTAAATTCTTCTTCTTATGCTTTGCTTGCAACAAAAGTGGCGAGCTGGCTACTTTTGAGCAGAGCTACTCAGTTCATTGTACAGGTTTACAAGTATGATATGTATGAGAGGGAAACAATTTCTTTCCCTTTCTAACACACGGCAGTTTGACACTTCAGTCAGTATCAAACTAGCGTGGAACCCAGTGGAACCTGCGTGGAACATGAGTTTTGACACTGAACGAAGTGTCAAAATTACCGGGGTTGC
This sequence comes from Eurosta solidaginis, assembly GCF_040869045.1. NCBI lineage: Eukaryota > Metazoa > Arthropoda > Insecta > Diptera > Tephritidae > Eurosta > Eurosta solidaginis. Next base: position 191,716,991 of record NC_090321.1, read on the forward strand.
TTCGTCGAAAGCGACACAGGGAAGAAAAAAAGGGATCGGAATATCAGATATGGGTTGCTGTGATGGTAAATTTTTTTGAACGAATTTAGTAGGAAATTTTAAGTGCACCCATATGGGTCCTTCAGAAAATTATAAAAAAGTCTTCAATTGGGGTATCTGAGGACGCGTAGTTATTTCAGTATTAAGAATACAAACACGTGAGTTAAGTTTTTCTACCCGTTCAAAAGTTCTCCGCGAAAAACAGTTTGAAACCGAGGTCGACTGCAATAACCCGTCCAAAAAAGCGGAAAAAAAAATGAATAGACGCGTTTTGTCCTGTTGTCAATAGTCCGAAGAGAAAAAGTATTCGAATTATTTGAAGCGAGGCCAAAACGCGTCTATTAATACCTCCCCCGACGGTTTTGGTCGTGTTTTACAAACGTCCCCGGTAATAAAGTATCACAATTTGTTAACTAAAATTGTCCAAAATATATGGTTATTAAAGAGAGATGTAATTAAGTGCTCGTTTGAAAGTAAATAAGTATATTTCTTTGTAATATAAGAAAAAAAATTTTAAGCAGTTTTCGATAGCAGCTACTAAACTTTTTTTGGTCCTAAGAAGTACAACAGTGCCAAATAGCATCCACAAAAAAAACGAACAAGAACAAGCATTTTATCAGGTGAGCGTGGCTGTGTATGTGCGTGCTGCTACATATCCTACTTGTAGACCTGTACAATGACTCAGTTGAGCAGAGCTCACAGAGTATATTAAGTTTGATTGGATAACGGTTGGTTGTACATATATAAAGGAATCGAGATAGATATAGACTTCCATATATCAAAATAATCAGGATCGAAAAAAAATTTGATTGAGCCATGTCCGTCCGTCCGTCCGTTAACACGATAATTTGAGTAAAATGAACGATATCGGACTATAACCACGCCCACTTTTTCGATATCGAAAATTTCTAAAAACCGAAAAAGTGCGATAATTCATTACAAAAGACAGATAAAGCGACGAAACTTGGTAGATGAGTTGAACTTATGACGCAGAATAGAAAATTAGTAAAATTTTGGACAATGGACGTGGCACCGCCCACTTTTATAAGAAGGTAATTTAAAATTTGTGCAAGCTGTAATTTGGCAGTCGTTGAAGATATCATGATGAAATTTGGCAGGAACGTTACTCCTATTACTATATGTACGCTCAATAAAAATTAGCAAAATCGGAGAGGGACCACGCCCACTTTTAAAAAAAAAATTTTTTTAAAGTAAAATTTTAACAAAAAATTTAATATCTTTACAGTATATAAGTAAATTATGTCAACATTCAACTCCAGTAATGATATGGTGCCACAAAATACAAAAATAAAAGAAAATTTCAAAATGGGCGTGGCTCCGCCCTTTTTCATTTAATTTGTCTAGGATACTTTTAACGCCATAAGTCGAACAAACATTAACCAATCCTTTTGAAATTTGGTAGGGGCATAGATTTTATGACGTTAACTGTTTTCTGTGAAAAAGGGCGAAATCGGTTGATGCCACGCCCAGTTTTTATACACAGTCGTCCGTCTGTCCTTCCGCATGGCCGGTAACACGATAACTTGAGCAAAAATCGACATATCTTTAATGAACTTAGCTCACGTGCTTACTTGAACTCACTTTATCTTGGTATGAAAAATGAACGAAATCCGACTATGACCACGCCCACTTTTTCGATATCGAAAAATGCGAAAAATAAAAAAAATGCCATAATTCTATACCAAATACGAAAAAGGGGATGAAATATGGTAAAGTAATTGGATTGTTTTATTGACGCGAAATATAACTTTAGAAAAAACTTTATAAAATGGTTGTGACACCTACCATATTAAGTAGAAGAAAATGAAAAAGTTCTGCAGGGCGAAATAAAAAACCGTTAAAGTCTTGGCAGGTATTACATATATAAATAAATTAGCGGTATCCAACAGATGATGCTCTGGGTCACCCTGATCCACATTTTGGTCGATATCTGGAAAACGCCTTCACATATACAACTACCACCACTCCCTTTTAAAACTGTCATTAATACCTTTAATTTGATACCCGTATCGTACAAACTCAATCTAGAGTCTCCCCTGGTCCACCTTTATGGCGATATCTCGAAAAGGCGTCCACCTATAGAACTAAGCCCCAAGCTCTTTTAAAATACTCATTAACACCTTTCATTTGATACCCATATCGTACAAACATATTCTAAAGTCACCCCTGGTCCACCTCTATGGCGATATCTCGAAAATGCGACCACCTATACAACAACCACCACTCCCTTTTAAAACCCTCATAAATACCTTTAATTTGATACCCATATCGTACAAACACATTCTGGAGTCACCCCTGGTCCACCTTTATGGCGATATTTCGAAACGGCATCCACCTATAGAACTAAGGCCCACTCCCTTTTAAAATACTCATTAACACCATTCGTTTGATGCCCATATTGTACAAACAAATTCTAGGGTCACCCCTGGTCCACCTTTGTGGCGATATCTCGAAACAGCGTCCACCTATGGAACTAAGGATTACTCCCTTTTAAAATACTCATTAACACCTTTCATTTGATACCCATATCGTACAAACGCATTCTAGAGTCAACCCTGATCCACCTTTATGGCTATGTCCCTAAATGGCGTCCACCTATAGAACTATGGCCCACTCCCTCATAAAATACTCTTTAATGCCTTTCATTTGATACACATGTCATACAAACACATTCCAGGGTTTCCCTCGGTTCATTTTCCTACATGGTTATTTCCCCTTATGTTGTCACCATAGCTCTCAACTGAGTATGTAATGTTCGGTTACACCCGAACTTAACCTTCCTTACTTGTTTTTTATTGCAACTTTGCTATTTGACATCCGATTTTTGTACGTCATTATTTTGGTCTTGAAAATCTGCATGTTTGCTTATAACCGAGTTAGATATAGACTTCCATATATCAAAATCATCAGTATCGAAAAAAAAATGGATTAAGCCATGTCCGTCCGTTAGTCTGTCCGTCTGTTAATACGATGACTTGAGAAAATATTGAGATATTTCCACCACGTTCGGTATACGGCCTTATCCGGACATAGAATAGATTGGTATGGAAAATTAGTGTAATCGGATGATAACCACACCTACCTTTTATATTTATAACATTTTGCAAAACACAAAAAACCTGATTATTTAGTAAATAATACACCTAGAATATTGAAATTCTGTGTGTGGACTGATATTGAGACTCTTGATACAAATTTGAAAAACATTTTTTAAACGGGCGTGGCACCGCCCACCTGTGATAAAATCAATTTTAGAAATATTGTTAATCAAAGCCGTTTAACCTATATTAACAAAATTCAGCAGAGAGCTTGCCTTTACTATAAGGAATACTTCGAAGAAAAATTTACGAAATCGGTTAAGGACCACCCACATTTATATAAAAGACTTTTAAAAGGGTTGTAGACGAAGATAATTAACTATACCTTTGCGATAAAGAGCTTAATATTAATGGTATTTTACTTTCTAAATGAAATTATATCAAAATGTTAGAAAATATAAAATTTTTTTTAAATGGGCGTGGCCTTGCCCCTGTATTGACTAAGCAATTTTCTATGTTTCGGGAGCCATGACTCGAAGAAAAATTAACATATCGTAATAGAATTGGCTACACATATTTTCCTTAGAGCAGGAAATATTTCTAGTAAAAATGAACGGGATCGATTAAGGACCACGCCTACTTTTATATAAAGCAAATTTAAAAGGGTTGTAGACAAGAATAATAAGCTATATCTTATGGAAAGTAGTATTCTATCAATGATATTTCACTTACTAAGTTTTATTGTAAGAGGAAATTGGGAGACATATTTTTTTTTAAATGGGCTGTGTCACGTGTTATGCAATTTATCTGAAATCAACTGTACAATTGAAGCTCCCGCTGAGTATATAATGTTCGGTTGCACCCATTTACTTGTTTAAATTTTTACTTACAAATTGGCGGGACGATACTTTTCACCAGGAAACTTTTCATTGAAATAATGAACTCTTAGTGTTTTTTCTAGTCTGTCCAGGGAGGACACTGCTTAGAAAAACTTTTTCCTAATTGAAAAAACTTTTCCAAAAATCCGATTAACTGACCAAATCATATGAAAACGACTTCATAGCTCGAAAGGACATTAAAAGCAAATATGCAAATTTTCAAGACCAAAATAACGACGTACTAAAATCGGATATCAAATAGCCAAGTTACAATAAAAAAAACATTTGTCAATCTATTTACAATTATAAAAATTTCGCTTCTGTATCTTTAATTTCAGCAAAATTTGCGGTTTAAATGTCTTTAAAAGGCAATTGGAGTAAAAAATAGTTTATATTTTTAATAATTAAAAAAACATTGGATTTCAAAAAGTACATTTCGATACTTTTCTTCTACTACTACTACTACAAAATCCTGAAACAAGACGGCGAAGGAGGCTCTTTCGCGGGTAGATTTACGTCGTTGGCTAGTCTCGCGTATATCGGTTACACCAGCTATAACGATCATTAAATTCGTTTCATACCCTCTCTTGCAATGCGCAGCTGTAATCACTGTTTTCATAGTGACTAATTAACCAACGGAATGATACTCTCTTTATAATGTATAATGTGATACCAAATACTCGCTTGCGGATTTGCATACATAGGTCAAATGGCAGTCAAGACTGAGTGCGAGTGCGAAATGATGTCGTAGATTCATTTTAGTTTGTGTCTCTTTTCACCGGTTGTTAAGTTTAAAAATAAACAAGAAAACTTTTGTGGGCGATATTTATATATACTATAGCTTGAGGAAATTTCTCGATAAAAGTGCCTGCTTAAAATTCAAGATCAGGTGACCAAACAGCTTTTGTTCAGCCAAATAACACATTCAAGATAATTATGAATATTTGTTAAGTTTAATGATAAACAAGAAAACTTTTGTGAACGATGTTTATATGTATATACTATAGCTCGAGTAAATTTCTCGGTAAAAGTGCCTGCTTAGAATTCAAGATCAGCTGATCAAACAGCTTTTGTTCAGCCAAAATAACAAATTCAAGATAATTATGAATATTTGTTAAGTTTAATGATAAACAAGAAAACTTTTGTGAACGATGTTTATATGTATATACTATAGCTTGAGGAAATTTCTCGGTAAAAAAAAAACAAAAACTCACCCAACGCTTTGAGTCTGATCCCCTCTCAAAATGATCCTTCACCCCAAGTGCAAGAGTTGATGAACCTAACTTCCCCAAATCCGCAAGCTGTAGTGCCTCCCACTTCGAAGGTCACGAATACAGCGATCCCTGAGTCTCAAACTGCACCACCTATTTCAGAAACATCCAGCTTGGTTGTAGTCCCGCAAAAAAAATCTATGTTTGTGTCTAGATTTGCCCTCACTAGGGTAGGCACCTTGTCGTTGGTGTGAGGGCTTAGCCGAACTCCATAGCGCCCGACTATGAGGCGGAGCTGTTTAGGACTGACATCTACGCCGTTTCGCCTCATAGGAGGGCGGCGGGATGTCGGTGACCAAGAACTGCCAACCCCCTAATCCAGGGTGTTATGCGGACCGTGCCTATTGGACGATTTGCAGCCAGGGGATAAATTCGGCTGTATTCGAACGGAGCCTTCCCGATACCGGGCCATCTCGGGAAGTATTTATGGCCTTACCGCAGTAAGGGGCGCTGCTGTGGCGGACGGTTCTTTCCCCGTATATAATACTGGACCGCTGAGCACGCCTTGTCGGGCAGGTGGTCGTACGACCAAGATGAACAACTCATTACCTGAATGTAATAAGGAGGATGTAAAGAGGAGGACTGAGTCGCTTTCCAAGGTCGACAAATACGAATTAAGCGATGCGTCGGACTCGGGGAGCGAGAGTAGTGCTGATTCAATGAACTCCGTGTTGGAGAAGCACACAAATGAAAACGGAGTAGAAGAGTGGAGAAGGGTACGGAGCAGAGGAAGTAAAAGAGCTCTCTCGCAGTACCGTGCAGCACTAAGAATTGTACAACGCTTGGGAGCAGTGGTCGACCCAACAGAAGTGGAGATCGAGCGCTTGGAATGGGCCCATGAAGCGGTAGAAGTAGGTCGAAGGCAGTTCAAAAGGTTTGCTGCGAGAAACCCTCGGTTCTGCAACCGGTACGAGGAGGAAGAAGCGTCGAATGGCAGAATGAAGAGGCAACGTTCGGCAGAAGGCGACAAGCCTGCTTTCAAGAGGCAGAAAGGACCCAGTCCTAGAGCCGCGAGGCAGGGCAGTCGCATAGACAAGACAAGTAGGCCCAAAGCTGTAAGACAGATGGTTCCAATAGCGAGGTAGCAACTACCTCGAAAGCTGCCAGTCAGAGGGAAGTTCCAACTACGGAAGTAGGAGATAAGCCAAAGGGAGATAACGCTAAGACTCCGGCTTTCTCGGATGCGCTAAAGGGAGTTAACGCGAAGACTCCGGTGTTCTCGGAGGTTCCAAAGGGAGATAACACTAAGACTCCTGCTTTTCCCGAGAAGATGAGTGATGTGGCAAAGCAGTCACTGACTGTGGCGCTGGTTGATCGTAGCAGTCCGTTCGGACAAATGACTACTGAAAGGTGGAGATCTGTGGAAAGGGAGCTTATTAGCTTAATGCTTAAGATGATGCGGGAACAACCAAGTAAGCCCCTTCCAACCTTTGATTCGGGGGGATGGTATAATGGTGTGAAGATTATAGCGTGCGACAACATCGCGAGCTTGCGGTGGCTGGAGGAAGTCGTTCCAAACCTCCAAAGGCAAGGCACGAACGCGCGGTTTGAGGTGGTGGATAAAGCGCAAATCCCCACGGTACCAAAAGTTAATGTATGGATACCATGCGTGATGAAGTCGGAGGATAACCTGCGACTTCTGCAGAATCAGAATCCGAACATACCGACACAGGATTGGAAGGTACTTACTGTATCTCGGCCTACCGAGGATGGTCAGTTCTTCCAAATAAACAAGCAGGCGGAGGATATTTTGTACACGCAGCTTGGCAAAATGTCCTTTGGCACTGGCAAAATTTACATGCGACTCAGGAAAAGAAGTCCCGAGGATAAAAATCCTAACACGCTGGAAGTGGGCGAAGTCGAAAAGGACCTCAGAAGCCTAAGGGAAAAAAGACAGGTGGAGGTCCCCGACGTCACCACGAACGTGCTAGAAGAGGACCAACCGCTAAATGGTGCTGTGACTCGCACAGAGGAACACACGGCACAACATTCACGAGGGGCTGAAGGGGGCCTTGAATACTCTAAACCAAAAGGGCAAGGGGAGGACGACGACGTCAAGACGAAGGTGCTGGAGGGGGACAAACAGCCCAATGGTGCTGCGAGTCCTACAGATAAACCTCCAACACAGTAAAGTGGCGTCGAGCGAACTCCTCCTAACCCTTGAGGAGGGTTCGTTTGACGTGGCGCTGATCCAGGAGCCGTGGCTCTCACCGGGAGGAAAGGTTTCTGGACTTAGCGCGCGCGGGTTTGGCGTTTACTACGCACAAACGGAAGGACGGGTGCGAGCTGTAGTAATGGTAAGGAAACAGCTGCATTCATATATGCAGCCTAATTACACCACCGAGGATCTCGTAGCGGTGGCCGTTGAGCAAAAGAATAAGCAGGCATTTATCCTGGCGTCCTGCTACATGGCCCATGCTGCGGAGGTTCCACCGATGGAGTGCAAAAGGCTGGTACAGGAGGAAGGGCGCAAAGGGCGGTTGGTCATAGGCGCAGATGCAAATGCGCACCACAATGCGTGGGGAGGAGCAGATACGAACGAGAGAGGCGAATCTCTATTTTGTTACATCCTGCAAACCAATTGTTGCTATCTGCAAACAGGGGAAATGTTCCTACATACATTGGTCCAACATCCAGCAATGTTCTGGATATTACATTGAGCTCCGAGCGTGATATATCAAGGTATGATTGGATGGTTCTCGATAGACCATCCTTCTCCGACCATGCGTATATAAGCTTCAGCATCCCACTAAAGAGGGTAGAGAAGGGAGGAACCTTTAGAAACCCTAGGGCAACGAATTGGACTAAATTCCAGAAACATGTAGAAACGAAACTGGGACAACCCAAAGAGGTTGCTAATGTAGAGGAACTGGAGGAGTCGAATGAATTCCTAACAAGGACGCTTATGACTGCGTATAACAAAGTTTGCCCTCTAAGAAGATTCAGAGGAAAAGCAAAGCCGCCATGGTGGAGCAATGAGCTGAGTCTTCTAAGAAGACAGGTAAAAGAAATGTTTAAACTCGCAAAGACCGCGGAAAGCGAAGCGTGTCGGGACGAGTACAGGGATCTACTGAGGATCTACAAGCGTGAAATTACCAGGGCGAAGAGAAACTCATGGAAAAGTTTCTGTACGGACATAGAGTGCTCCAGTGAAACAGCACGATTGAAAAAAGTCCTAGCAAAGGGAAACATAGTTCAGGGACTAATAAAGAAAGAGAACGGGGAATGGTCACGTGATAGTGAGGAATCCCTTGAGGTGCTTCTCGATACACATTTCCCATCGGGAGACGGTTTAGAAGAACCAGCAGACATCACTCACACTTCGATCACGGAGCTAGTGGTGCCGGGCTTGGTGACCGATACCAAGATCGAGTGGGCAGTGAAGACGTTTTCTAAGTTTAAATCGCCGGGCCCAGATGGTATATTCCCGGCCATGCTACAAGTCTCAAGTAGGGCGGTCGTGGAATGGCTTAAAATAATATTCGATGGGTGCATAAGACTGAATCATGTACCGCACTCTTGGAGAACTGCTCGTGTAGCTTTTCTACCAAAGGCGGGGAAGATAGGTCACGTGTATCCCAAAGACTGTAGACCCATTAGCTTAACATCATTTCTGCTCAAAAGTCCAACGTGGATGAAAAGCTGCTCTCCACAACACAGCATGCGCACACCAAAGGCAAGTCGGTAGACACCGCTTAGCATAGGGTGGTAATAAGCGTAGAGAAAGCCCTGGAATATAAGGAATATGCTCCAGGAGTCTTCTTAAACATTGCCGGGGCTTTCAATAATGTTTCTAAATGGGCGATTATGGATGGTCTTAATTACATTAAAGTACATCCAGCCTTATCCAGATGGACCGGCTGCATGTTACATTGCAGAAAAATTACATCTCTTGGGGATTGTACGAGGCCACGAAATCAGTGGACAGGGGCACGCCGCAGGGAGGGGTGCTATCACCTCTGCTGTGGACACTGGTCATCAACCAACTGCTCAGGCAATTCGATGAGGGACCCGTAAAACTCACGGCTTACGCAGATGACGTTGCAATTGTCATAAGTGGAAAATGCCTTCCAACGATTAGTTCTTTTATGGATCGGGCGCTTCGGGATATTCATACCTGGGCATCTAATGTCGGGCTGAAAGTCAATGCGGCGAAGACGGATATGGTCTTGTTTACAAAGAGGTACAAGGTCCCAAATTGGACCAGGCCTAAGTTAGGAGCGGTGACCTTACAGGAGAAACCTTGCACAAAATATCTAGGAATCATACTAGACAGTAAGCTGTCATGGAAGCTCAACGTGCAGGAGAGGGTCAAGAAGGCCTCAACGGCACTCTATGCATGTAAAAGAATGCTGGGGTGTACGTGGGGCCTATCGCCCTCTCTTTCTTATTGGGTTTTTACAGCGATTGTAAGCCCTATTCTATACTATGGAGTTTTTGTTTGGTGGAAAGCCACACAAAAAACAACATACCTCAAAAAATTAGAGGAGGTATGCAGACTATCGATGCTTTGCATTACGGGAGCCCTGAAAACAACCCCGACGGCTGCACTGTATGCCATTCTGCACATTCCACCTGTAGACCTGGTAGCAAAGAACAAAGCGTTAACGACCGCAACCAGGCTCGATGCTTTGGGGCAGCTTGAGCGCCGACCATATGGCCATAGTAGTATAGCGTCCTCAGTCACAAGACGAACAGACTACATGATTCCCTACCTGCACTTTGAGGGAGATCTTAAGGCCACAATAGAGGTGGACGGTTGGCGCAAGGGTGCGCAAATGGCGGACGAGGAGATACATGTGTACACCGATGGTTCCAAAATAGTGGAAGGAGTAGGGTCTGCGGTATACTGCGCTGATCCGGAATTCAGCAGATCCTACAGGCTGCCGGATTACTGTAGCGTTTTCCAAGCGGAAATATTAGCCGTAACCAAAGCAGTAGAAACCCTGGAAGAGAATAGCTTAAGCTGCAACCGTGTTAACTTTTACATTGACAGTCAAGCAGCAATTAAGGCAATAATCTCGCATAGCACAGCATCTAAATGCGTGTTAGAGTGTAAGCAGTCTCTGGAGAGAATCGGGACAGGGAGAAGCATTCATCTATATTGGGTCCCAGGGCATATGGGAATAGATGGGGATGAAAAAGTGGACGAACTAGCTAAAAAGGGCGCATCCCTTGAAGCTTGCTCCGTAGATGTCCCAATTAGATTGGGCGAGATTAAGCGAAGGCGAGAGGTGCACATGATCGACCAAGCAGGAAAGGCGTGGGTTCAAGCGCGGGGCTGTAAAGTGTCGAAGATTATGTGTAGGTCTTACAACCTTAGACTAACACAGTTGCTTCTATCATTAAAAAGAGAGGACTGTAGGCTCATGACGGGTATTCTGATTGGACACTGCCTTCTGGCGTCACATGCCTTTAAATTAGGCTTGGTCAGTGATAGCAGGTGTAGGAAGTGCGGGTTGGAGGAGGAAACGATCGAGCACGTTCTGTGCTCGTGCCCTGCACTTGCCAGGCTAAGACTCCAGCTATTAGGAGTGATACAGCTGTCAGATCTAGAAGCAGCAAGTGGCTTAAGTCCTAGGAAGCTTCTAGTATTTGCCAAGAGGACGGAGTTATTTTATAACATAGGTCCTGGTTTTTGATAGGGTTTTTCAGTTTGGTCGTTAAAACAAACTTCTGGTAACACTACGGACTCAATCAGTCTATGTGAGGTCCTCATGGACCGGCCAGTTCAACCTACCTACCTGTCTAGATTTGACGAAGACACCTCTTATGATGACATTAAGTCCCATGTTGCCTTAAAAATAAAGGTTAACGGCATGACGATAAGATAATTCAAGTTTAGTTATGAAAGAAATATTTCCTCGTTTAGAATTGATGTTATTTAAAATATTTCGAAACCCTTTTAAATAGCTCGTTGTGGCCGTCCAGAGCTTTTGTTCGCGAGTTCCTCCATCTCAACAAGACGAGTCTATTACTTCACATAATTCTTCTTTACAACAACAACAAGCTACTCTAGTGCAAATGCCTAATCCGCTATCAGCTAATGACAATTTTGCTTCACATAACTCTTCGTTACAACAACAACAAGCTACTCTAGTGCAAATGCCTAATCCGCTAACTGCTAATGAAAATTTTGCTGAGTTGAAAATTTTTAACTCTCAGTTGCTTTCTGCTATGACTGTTTTGCATAAAGATAATGAGGGCTTACGAGAAAAAACAGATTCTCTTCAAGCTGAGGTTCGTGACTTGCATTGTAAGCTCACTGAGAACAATTCTATTTTGTCTCATTTGCTCACGAAATTTGAGAAATTGTGCTGTGTAAACAGCAACTTGTCTACATCAAAGCAGTCAGCTTCTTCGTGCGTGTCAACAGTCGCTAGTGGCTCTGGCGACGGTGCTGTTCATCCACCGTCGACACTGATGCCTAATAATGCTGCTGTTGCTAATATTTCAATTGCGTCTGGCTCTGCTGACGGCGTTGCTAAAGCTGTCGAGATACTATACAACCAGACTGATACTGCTTCCTATGCACATCCACCGTCGAATATTCTGCCTCATGATGCTGCTGCTGTTGCTACCTCTTCAAGTGTGGTGCCTATTGTTAATGCGGCTGCTATGCAACTAACTTCGCCAACTCCGGTTACTGTTGACAAATCCGGTAACTCAAACGAATGGAAAACAGTGCGAAATAAAAGGAATCGAAGAAATAAAAATGTAAATAAAGATAAAAATGAACATAAAATTCAAAATGACAATGGTGATGCTGACGCTGGTACAATTTCAATGCCTGAAGGTGTTAATAGTAGTAATAATGCAGACACTGTTAAACCCATCCAGCCATCCAATAACAACACTTTACCCCACGAGCCTATTGTTGATGCTGTCGAAATTGTTGATAATGAAAATGGGCAGTTGACTGAGATGATGCGTATGGGGCGCAGGAATGATAATAATAATAAACAGGCTCGCGTTATTGGTACTAGTGTTTGCACTGAGCTTGATGTTGCCGATCGCTATAAATGGCTTCATATTTCCTCTTTTTCACCATCTATGTCATAGGTTAATATTATTGATTATGTGGCTAAGCTGGTTAAAAAAGATGTTTCGCTGTCTACTCTGACTCGAGTGAGTTTCAAGTTGGGTGTTCCTGAGTCGTCGTATGAGAAGGTGTTATGCTCAGATCTTTGGCCGGTGAACGTCGTGGTAAAGCCTTTTCAGTTTTTTCGAAGGGCTCATCGGAAGCCGCTACGGAGGTAGTAAGGCGTGACCTCCCCCCTATTAAAAATATCAGTGGACTGAAAATTTATTATCAAAATCTGTCTGGCATGAGGACCAAAGCTGACCTGGTGTACAAGTTTAGCGGGCAGTTAGATTATGACATCTTCGTATTCGTGGAAACATGGCTTAATGAAAAATTTTTTGATTCTGAGTTTTTTGACTCCAACTTTTTGAATGTATTTCGCAAGGATCGTGATGCAGAAAAAACTCGCCTCAATCGAGGCGGTGGTGTTTTAATTGCCGTCAAACGTGAACTTCGAGCTTCTTTAGTGCAACTAAAAATTAATGATACTTTGCTGGACCAGATCTGCGTTTGCTTAACTGGCGCCACCTCGGAAGGTTCTCTGTACGTTATGGCATCATATGTACCACCTTCGAGCGCACTTGAGTTATACAAGGCTCACACAGATAATATTGTTTCTTTAGCTTTAAGTGATTTAAGTGATAATCATCTCTGTGTGCTAGGTGATTTTAACCTATGTAATGTCAATTGGTCACTCAGTTTATCTAATAACGGCCTTACGCCTTCTAATCTTTCTGGAAATCATGAATTGTACCTCATTGATAATTTATTGAGCCTAAATTTATTTCAAATTAACAATAATGTTAATTCTCTAAACAGACTTTTAGATCTTGTATTTATTAGTGATAATATTAATTCTGAAGTAAGAGAGTGCATGAACCCTATTACGCCTAGTGACAGGCATCATTTGCCTCTGATTACTACCGTTAATTTTTATTGTTTTGCTTCGGAGAATTTTGAAAGCAGTGTTTCTTTCAATTTTAATTCATTTGACTTCTCCGGTTTTAATGATTGCTTATTTCAAATAAACTGGGAGGAGCTACTTGAGGGACTTGATACCGCTAATAGCTTCCGCACTTTCAAAACTATTTTATACAACCACTGCTTGGATTGGATCCCGGTTAAGAGAAAAAGATCTTATAAATTGCCATGGTATTCAAGGGACTTAAAGAAATTGAAGAATCTTAGGAACAAATACTTTAAAAAATTCAAAAACTCGAAGAATCATTTGTTTTTTACTAAATACAAGCTTTATCTTAGGAGTTTCAACAATTTGGATAAGTATCTATACACCAATTACATTCCTAACATTGAGTCGAGCATTAAATCGAATCCGAAATCCTTCTGGAATTACATAAAGTCAAAAAAATGCTGCACCAGTGTCCCAACAGCTGTTTTTCTCGATGACAATTCTGCGAATTCTCCAACTGAAACAGCCAATTTATTTGCGGAGTTTTTCAAATCGAATTTTGACCTAGAAGATAATAATCAAATATTTGAATTTCCGGAGAGTCAGGACTGTGCTGTTAACTTTGGATCGCTATGTCTCTCTTCTGAGGATATTAGTAAAGCCATTAATAAATTAAAATCCTCCTATCGGTCTGATGCTGATGGCTTGTGCCCTATAGTGCTAAAGTGCTATTCAGCTTTAGTATATCCGTTAAGACTGATTTTCAATAAATCCTTGTCTTCTGGGACGTTCATTAATGATTGGAAAATAACTTCCATTACCCCAGTCTTTAAAAGTGGTAACAAGAACGATGTCCGCAACTACAGGCCCATATCCAAGCTGTCTACTATTTCCAAGATTTTTGAGCATGCCGTCAATGCAAAGCTAAGTTTTGCTGTTAAATCTCTCATTTCTCCCTATCAACATGGATTTGTCGCTGGCAGGTCAACTGTTTCTAATCTTGCTGTCTTTAGTGAATATTGTATAGAGTCATTTTCTGCTGGGTTTCAAGTGGATTGCATCTACACAGATTTCTCTAAAGCTTTTGATAGAGTTTCTCATAGAGTTTTACTAGGAAAATTAGCTTCTCTTGGCTTTCATTCCTCGTTTCTGCTATGGATTGCCTCTTATTTATTTAACAGGCAATGCGTTGTTAATATTGATGGTGTATCCTCCAAGCCTTTTGTTGCCACTTCTGGTGTACTTCAGGGTAGTATATTGGGACCGTTATTTTTTATTCCTTTTATTAACGACATTAGTAGTTACTTCTCGTTCGCCAAATGTTTGCTTTAAGCTGATGACCTGAAGCTATTCTCAGCAATTAAGGGGCCAGATGATGCCTCAAGATTACAAAATGACATTAACAAACTTTACCACTGGTGCGAGGAATCTCATCTTTCCTTGAACCCCGCCAAATGTTTCCACATAACTTATGCGAAAACAACTAGTACACTACATACGATTTACAGAATTTCAAATTGTGAGCTTCAGTGTGTTAATGAGATTAAAGCTCTTGGTATTATCTTTGATAGTAAGTTCTCGTTTAACAATCACGTAAACTATATAACTGCTAAATCATATTCTATGCTTGGTTTCGTTAGGCGTAATACTATAAAATTCTCAGATCCGTATACGATCAAGTTATTATTCACGGCCTTTGTTAGGTCGCGTTTGGAATATGCAGTTTTTATTTGGAGGCCAAGCCAGCAGACAGCTGTAAATAGAATAGAGCGTATACAGAAGATCTTTCTTAAATATGCTCCTCGACCTTTAAACTTCTCTGAACCTATGCCTCCTTATTCTTCTCGTCTCTTGCTATTAAACCTTAAGACCTTGTTGGATCGTAGATCTATTATCTGCTTAAGTTTCGCTTATAACATTATTAATGGGTTTATTGACTGCCCGTACTTGCTGGAGCGGTTTCGATTTAATGTCCCTCAACGTTCTCTCCGAAATTTCTATCCCTTTTATGGTGATAATCTTAGAACTAATTATGCCTGTAATGCTCCTATTGCCCGTGCTATACGTGAGTTTCACTACCAAGGTTTAAATTTTTAATTCTTTTAAACTCTGCGTTTTAAGTTCTCCGGTCCATATATGTATATAAGTTTCATACTTTTAACTCTAAATTGAATTTAAGAACTATTTAATATATTTAGTCTGTAAGGATTTATTCCATTGACTGCAAATAAATGAAATGAAATGAAATGAAATGAAAGACGAATGGGAATATCGCCCAATTTCCTCGTCAAAGCTCTATTCCAAAAAACTGAATTTAAAATCTACCTTCAGTATATATTACCAGAACGTTGGAGGTTTAAACTCAAAGTTAACCGATCTGTATTTAAAATCGTTTCACTGTAATTACAAAATTATCGCTTTTACTGAAACTTGGTTGAAACCACATGTTTTTGATTCTGAAATTCTTTGTGACTAGTATCAGTCTTATAGAAATGCTAGACAGAGGACGGATTTACTTAGTCGTTTGCTACATTCCTCCCTCATCTGATCAATCAGTGTATATGCAGCATGTTTCACTGAAAAAAACTGCTTATTCGATGATGAAGTAATGCGGCTCAATGCTTGCCTTGGGCGATTTTAACCCGCCGCATATATCATGGACCACCTATGATCATAATATTTTACCAGTCTCATCTAAGACGTGTTTCAGCGACTTTTTGTATGAAATATCCAACCTTTGTCTTAATCAGATAAATATTTTTCCAAATAAGTGCGGAAAATTTTTAGATTCAGCCTTTGTGGATGACATATCTAAATTCTCTGTGAATCGATGTGAGCCTATAGTTTTACCTGAAGATGTTTACCATCCTTCCCTCGAAATAATTTACGAAACCATGGGCAACGTTTATGGTTGCATATAAAAACCAGGTGTTTATTCCAGTCGTTTTGATTTTTCGAGAGCCAATTTCAAAAAATTAAATGAAAAACTTTCTAAAATAACTTGGCCTCAACATAATGCGAACGTGGATCTGATCGTTTTTTATTTTAATAGTATCATTTATAACTAGTTTGATATGATGAACCAATGCAAGCCTGGATCACTAAAGAACTAAAATCTTTGAAAAACAAAAATTCACGTTATTTCAAATTATATAAGAAGACTGGCTTACATTCCGATTACGTTCGTTATGCTATTCTGCGTCATAAGTATTTTGAACTTAATAAAAAGTGCTATAAAGCTTACGTCTGTAAAATTAAGAAGAAAATTATTACCAACCCGCGGTCGTTTTATGGTTTCGAAAATTCTAAACGTGGGGTAAAGGGTTTTTCCTACCGCTATGAAGTTTAATGGTAACATTTCTAGCGACAATCAAGAGATTGGGAATTTCTTCGCTCAATTTTTCAAATCTAATTATTATGGCGAGATTGCTTTGCCATCTGGGAAATATGCCTATGAACTGCATTCAAGTAATTTAATCCCTGCTCCACACTTTTTACCTGAAGATGTTTTATTGTACCTACAGACCCTAAAAGAATATTTTACATACGGCCCTGATTTAATTCCCACATGCTTTCTTCAAAAATGTGCAGAAGTCATCTACAAACCTCTTACTGATCTGTTTAACCTATCGTCCATTGAAAACAATCGTGGCATAGCTAGACTGTCCGCTATTCCGAAGTTGTTCGAAGCAATTGTTAAAAATCACCTAACCTTTTCGATTTCAACGTTAATTGCGAGTTCTCAGCATGGGTTTTGTAAGGGCAAATCAACCATAACTAATTTACTTGAGTTCACCACTCACATTTCGAACGGGTTCAGAGAAAATCTTCAAGTAATCAAAGAGTAATCTTTAAAAATATGTTTTCGAGTACCATTAGTGTTACCTCTGGTGTTCCTCAGGGTAGCCATCTTGGCCCGATTCTGTTTTTGCTATTTATAAACGATATCTCTACAACTATAAAATATTCTAAAATCTTGATGTATGGTGATGATGTAAAACTGTTTAAGACTTACGCGTTAATTGAAGAACGTTCTTTACTTCAGACGGATTTAAATTGCTTAGCTGCTTGGTGCAATATGAACCACATGCCGCTTAATCTTCAGAAATTAAAATTTATGTGTTTCTCGCGTAGGAGTTTACAACCAGCTTCTTACACAATTAACAACCAAAACCTTGAAAGTGTTAATGTTTTTGTAGACTTTGGAGTTACAATCAACTGCAAACTTATATTCAACACTCATATAAGTGTCACTGTCAATAGAGCTAAAGGTGTCTTAGCATTTGTGAAGAGGTGGTCAAAAGAGTTTAGCGACCCCTACGTTACGAAAACCCTCTTCACAACATTGGTTAGACCACAACACAGCATGCGTACACCAAAGGCAAGTCGGTAGACACCGCATTGCATAGGGTGGTAATAAGCATAGATAAAGCCCTAGAATAAAAGGAATATGCTCTAGGAGTCTTCCTAGACATTGCCGGGGCTTTCAATAACGTTTCGAAATGGGCAATTATTCATGGTCTTAATTACATTAGAGTACATCCAGCCTTAACTAGATGGATCAGCTGCATGTTAAATTGCTGGAATATTAATTGACAATTGGGATTGTACGAGGGGCACGGCGCAGGGAGGGGTGCTATCACCTCTGCTGTGGACGCTGGTTATCAACCAACTGTTCAGGCGATTCGATGAGGGATCCGTAAAACTTATGGCTTACGCTGATTAGGTTGCAAATGTCATAAGTGGAAAGTGCCTTCCAACGATTAGCTCTTTGATAGATCGGGCGCTTCGGGACATTCATACCTGGGCATCTAATGTCGGGTTGAAAGTCAACGCGGAGAAGACGGATACGGTCTTGTTTGCAAAGAGGTACAAGGTCCTAAATTGGACCAGGCCTAAGTTAGGAGGGGTGATCCTACAGGAGAAACCTTGCACAAAATATCTAAGGAAACATCCTAGACAGTAAGCCGTCATGGAAGCTCAACGTGGAGGAGAGGGTGAGGAAGGCCTCAACGGCACTTTATGCATGTAAAAGAATGTTGGGGTGTACGTGGGGCTTATCGCCCTCTCTTTCTCATTGGGTATTTACAGCGATTGTAAGCCCTATACAATACTATGGAGTTCTTATTTGGTGGAAAGCCACAGATAAGACCACCTACCTCAAAAAATTAGAAGGGGTATGTAAACTATCAATGCTTAGCATTACGGGAGCCTTGAAAACAACCCCGACGGCTGCACTGTATGCCATTCTGCACATTCCACTGTAGACATGGTAGCCAAGCACATAGCGTTAACAGCTGCAACCAGGCTTGGTTCCTCGGGGCAGCTTGAGCGCTGACCATACGGCCATAGTAGTATAGCATCATCAATCACAAGACGAAAAGACTACCTGATTCCCTATATGCGATTCGAGGGAGATCTTAAGGCCACTATAGAGGTGGACGGTTGGCGCAAGGGTGCCCAAATGGCGGGCGAGGCGATACATGTGTACACAGATGGCTCCAAAGTACTGGAAGGAGTACGGTCTGCGGTATATTGTGCTGATCCGGAAATCAACATATCCTACAGGCTGCCTGAATATTGTAGCGTTTTCCAAGCCGAAATTTTAGCCGTAACCAAAGCAGTAGAATCCCTGGAAGAGATAGCTTAATCTGCAACCATGCTAACTTTTATATTGACAGTCAAGGAGCAATTAAGGCAATAATCTCGCATAGCACAGCATCTAAATGCATGTTAGAGTGTACGCAGTCTCTGGAGAGAATCGGGAGAGGGAGAAGCATACATCTATATTAGGTCCCAGGGCATATGGGAATAGATGGGAATGAAAAAGCGGATGAACTAGCTAAAAAGGGTGCATCCCTTGAAGCTTGCTTCGTAGACGTCCCAATTAGACTGGGCGAGATTAAGCGAATGCGAGAGGTCCACATGATCGACCAAGCGGGAAAGGCGTGGGTTCAAGCACGGGACTGTAAAGTGTTGAAGATTATGTGTAGGTCTTACAACCTTAGACTAACTAAGTTGCTTCTATCATTAAAAAGAGAGGACCGTAGACTCATGACGGGTATTCTGACTGGACACTGCCTTCTGACGTCGCATGCCTTTAAGTTAGGCTTGGTCAGTGATAGCAGATGTAGGAAGTGCGGGTTGGAGGAGGAAACGATTGAGCACGTTCTGTGCTCGTGCCCTGCGCTTGCCAGGCTAAGACTCCAGATATTAGGAGTGATACAGCTGTCAGATTTAGAAGCAGCAAGTGGCTTAAGTCCTAGGGAACTTCTCGTATTTGCCAAGACGACGGAGTCCTTTTATAACATGGGTCCTGAGTTTTGGTAGGGTTTTTAAGTTTGGTCGTTAAAAGAAACTTCTGGTAACACTACGGACTCATTCAGTCTATGTGAGGTCCTCATGGACCGGCCAGTTCAACCTAACTTAACAAGCCAAAATAACAAATTCAAGATAATTACGAATATTTGTTAAGTTTAAAGATAAACAAGAAAACTTTTGTGAGCGATATTTATATACACTCTAGCTTGAGGAAATTTCTCGGTAAAAGTGGCTGCGTAAAATTCAAGATCAGGTGATCAAACAGTTTTTGTTCAGCCAAAATAACAAATTCAAGTTAATTATGAATTCCAACGAAATGAAATTATTTGCGAGTGTGACAAAATATTTTGATATTATTTTTTCAAACAAAAGGAAATTTCCTTGTACTTGTTCAGAACTTGGTGTTGTTGATGATTTGCTACTCAATATTGAAAACAAATTAACTACGGTTTTTGATGTTGCGGTTTTGCATTGACGTAACAAATGGATATATTTTATCAGTGTACTGTAAAAAATATGCTTCGAATGATTGCAATGCAATGATACTAGACCAATTGAAAAAAATCTTTAACTCCCTTCTAGAGAAATACACAAATTCCACCCATTTACTTCTATCTGTTTACATACTGATAATACATACTACTTATGTTCTGTTTCGTATACTACCACGGGTTCAAACGCCTTTTGCATCCCCTGGGGCCCATCAAGGGTCGTATCTCTGAGCACCGAATTGAAGAATGATGGAATAGAAATGGAAGCCATTGCAATCCTGGCAGACCTTCATACAGCAAAACATAACCAAGCTAAAATAAAAAAGCTGGCAAAATCAACCGAATTACGATTCAATTTAGCAGATATTTTTATACTCAGTTGAGCAGAGCTCACAGAGTATATTAACTTTGATTGGATAACGGTTGGTTGTACAGGTATAATGGAATCGAGATAGATATAGACTTCCATATATCAAAATCATCAGGATCGAAACAAAATTTAATTGAGCCATGTCCGTCCGTCCGTCTGCCCGTTGACAGGATAACTTGAGTAAATTTTAAGGAATCTTGATGAAATTTGGTATGTAGGTTCTTGAGTACTCATCTCAGATCGCTATTTAAAATGAACGATATCGGACATAACCACGCCCACTTTTTCGATATCAAAAATTTCGAAAAACCGTAAAAGTGCAATAATTCATTACCAAGGACAGATAAAGCAATGAAACTTGGTAGGTGAGTTGAACTTATAACGCAGAATAGAAATTTAGTAAAATTTTGGACAATGGGCGTGGCACCGCCCACTTTTAAAAGAAGGTAATTTAAAATTTTGCAAGCTGTAATTTGGCAGTCGTTGAAGATATCATGATGAAATTTGGCAGGAACGTTACTCCTATTACTATACATATGCTTAATAAAAATTAGCAAAATCGGAGAACGACCACGCCCACTTTAAAAAAAAAATTTTTTAAAGTTAAATTTTAACAAAAAATTGAGTATGTTTACAGAATATAAGTAAATTATGTCAACATTCAACTCCAGTATGATATGGTGCATCAAAATACAAAAATAAAAGAAAATTTCAAATTGGGCGTGGCTCCGCCCTTTTTCATTTAATTTGTTTAGGATACTTTTAATGCCATAAGTCGAACAATCGAATAAGTTACCAATCCTTTTGAAATTTGGTAGGGGAATAGATTTTATTACGTTAACTGTTTTCTGTGAAAATGGGTGAAATCGGTTGAAGCCACGCCCAGTTTTTATACACAGTCGTCCGTCTGTCCTTCCGCGTGGCCATTAATACGATAACTTGAGCAAAAATCGACATATCTTTACTGAACTTAGTTCACGTACTTATCTGAACTCACTTTATCTTGGTATAAAAAATGAACGAAATCCGACTATGACCACGCCCACTTTTTCTGTATCGAAAATTACGAAAAATGAAAAAAATGCCATAATTCTATACCAAATACGAAAAAAGGGATGAAACATGGTAATTGGATTGGTTTATTGACGCAAAATATAACTTTACAAAAAACTTTGTAAAATATGTGTGACACCTACCATATTAAGTAGAAGAAAATGAAAAAGTTCTGCAGGGCGAAGTAAAAAACCGTTGAAATCTTGGCAGGTATTACATATATAAATAAATTAGCGGTATCCAACAGATGATGTTCTGGGTCACCCTGGTCCAAATTTGGGCGATATTTGGAAAACGCCTTCACATATACAACTACCACCACTCCCTTTTAAAACCGTCATTAATACCTTTAAGTTGATACCCATATCGTACAAACACCACCACCGTCCACCTTTATGGCGATATTTCGAAACGGCGTCCACCTATAGAACTAAGGCCCACTCCCTTTTAAAATACTCATTAACACCTTTCGTTTGATACCCATATCGTACAAACAAATTCTAGGGTCACCCCTGGTCCACCTTTATGGCGATATCTCGAAACGGCGTCCACCTATGGAACTAAGGATCACTCCCTTTTAAAATTATCAGTAACACATTTCATTTGATACCCATATCGTACAAACAAATTCTAGAGTCAGGTCTGGTCCACCTTTATGGCGATATCCCTAAATGGCGTCCATCTATAGAACTATGGCCCACTTCCTATTAAAATACTCTTTAATACCTTCCATTTGATACACATGTCATACAAACACATTCCAGGGTTACCCTAGTTTCCTTTTACAACATGGTGATTTTCCCTTACCTTGTCTCCACAGCTCTCAACTAGTGGTGGGATTATTTTCGAATTATATTCGAATAAACGTCATTCGAATAAACGAATAAATTTATTCGTTTCAAATCAGGCATGCTTAACGAACGAAACGATATCATTTCGTTACGATAATCAACGTTAATAAACGAAACGAAGTCACTTCGTTTCGTTTATTAACGTTAAGATCGTCAAATTAACGAAATGATATCGTTTCGTTCGTTAAGCATGCCTGTTTCAAATAATCCGAATAATATTTATTCGGATTTTTTATTCGTTTATTCGGATAGTACTATCCGGATAGTGCGCACTATCCGGATACTTCGAATAGTAAAATAAAAGACATTGGCGCATAATCATAGACAAAATAAAATAGGTTTTAAATTTAGTTGCAGCTTTTTGACATAATTTTCTATGAGCTATATGTCAAAAAAGCTGCAACTAAATTTAAAACCTATTTTATTTCGACTATGAATATGCGCCATTGAGTTTATGTTACGCTCATCGCTTGTGCAGATGAGCATGCACATATATTTATACGTACATACATATATTTATGTGTGTATAGATGCATATATGCATATATTTTTGTTTGTTTGGGGTTGCTTTGTTAATAGGGGGACTCATGATAGCATATAAACTTATAAGGTGTAAAATTATATCCATTTACACACGCGGTTATATGAACGCACCTAGTAATACTCTTGATAAACTTGATTGTTTTTCAGCTGTATTATTTCCAAAAAAATTTTTTTGATTGTTATACAAATTAAAAAATACCAAGATTAAGTGAAAAATCAAAACTAAAACGTCTTTACTAAGATATTCTTGTAAATTACTTGCTGGTGTTGGAGATTTCTGATGAAAATGCCTGCTGTAATGTCTGCAAGGTTGCATTCCTTTGTGTTTATCGCGTTTACACAATGAAATGTGCGCGTAAATTTATACAAATTGTGTAAATGATTTTTCATACAAAATTTGACAGCTTGTGCGTAAACTAGATAAATTTATACGTTTACACACTTTATAAGGCATTTATACGGTTACATGAGTCCCCCTAATATTCATTTATTTAGTTACATATATTTACGTAACCAAAGTTGTGCTTGAGGCTTATGCGGCAGTTACCCACCGACGTGTGCCGTACGTACGGACGTTTGTCGTACGAAGCACGTTTGACCGAATTCTCAAGCCCGTAGGAATCAATGTGTGCGTCTGTGTACATGTACATAACATATTTGTGTGTGTATTGTTTACAACAAAGCACTGTTGCCATTGGCCAGTTTGCATGCATGCTTATGGAAACATCAACTTTTTCCAATTTAATTTTTGATATTGTAAAAGGCCGGAATAAATATTAAATAAGTATAAATAGATTACATATTTATAATCTGCACTTTTACATAATTATTTCGAATTATTTTCACAATTTTTCAAACTTTAATTAGGTGTTTTTGCATAAAAGTGCAAACGGTCAAAAATTAGCGCACAAAAGTTTACTAGGCAACTCTGTCTAGTGAGAGAGCGATCAGCTGACACGTTCTTACGGAAAAAATCAAAATTGTTTTGATTTCTACGTTCCGGGCTACGTACGACCGGGCGTTGCACGTCGGTGAGTTTTCGTTTACATTGCACACTCATAAGATAGGTCGTGTCAGCTGACACGTTTTTGGTACGTACGTTCGTGAGTAACTGCCGCATTAAGCTAGTAATAGTTATCGGGGTCTTTTACAACTGTACTGATCATAGAACTTTGTTTATTAGTAAACAGGTGTGGAAATGGTAATATGGTAGGGATTTTTGTTTCCCATATACATACATATATACATATGTATGTATGTAAGTTGTATGGAAAATTTTTGTTTTGATATCTTTTTGTTTGTATAAACATCTAATTGGTCACCATTAAAAAAATAAGTTTACATGTCAGTGTCAACATTTTTTACGAAGTCTGATGGATCAAAAGTTATTTAAATTAGATTCAAAGGAATCTGCAAGAATACAACATGTACATATGTTAGAATATGCTTATATGCACATTTGGGTATTTATATTACAGCGTTTAACGCGTTCAAGGACAATCAAAATTTTAAGGAGTTGCAAAAACAGACAGACAGCCGTTTTTGAAACTAGTCACTAATTCCACTAGAATTTTGTTACGTTTAAAATAGATTGCTTCAAACTTTATTTTAGGAAATTTTTTTCCAAAATTTTCATTAAGTTAACATTGACCTTAAATAACTTTTGATCCATCAGACTTCGCAAAAAATGTTGACAATGACACGTAAACTTATTTGTTTAATGGTGATGTTTATACAAACCAAAAGATATCAAAACAAAAATATTCCATACAACTTACATACATACATATGTATATATGTATGTATATGGGAAACAAAAATCCCTACCATATTATTATTTCCACACCTGTTTACTAATAAACAAATTTCTATGATCAGTACAGTTGTAAACGACCCCGATAACTATTACTAGCTTAAGCCTCAAGCACAACTTTGGTTACGTAAATATATGTAACTAAATAAATGAATATTAACAAAGCAACCCCAAACAAACAAAAATATATGCATATATGCATCTATGCACACATAAATATATGTGCATGATCATCTGCACAAGCGATGAGCGTAACATAAACGCAATGTCTTTTATTTTACTATTCGAAGTATCCGGATAGTGCGCACTATCCGGATAGTACTATCCGAATAAACGAATAAAAAATCCGAATAAATATTATTCGGATTACGAATACCTGGCGAATAAAATAGTTTATTATTCGAATAATTTTTATTCGGATAGTCCCACCCCTACTCTCAACTGAGTATGTAATGTTCGGTTACACCCGAACTTAGCCTTCCTTACTTGTTTTATTTATTTATAGGCGCAGCATGCTACCATCAGAATATTGTGCTCGCTTAGCTCTGCCTTGTTAACTAAGAATTATTAGTGTAAACCAGGCATGCTTAACGAACGAAACGATATCATTTCGTTACGATAATCAACGTTAATAAACGAAACGAAGTCACTTCGTTTCGTTTATTAACGTTAAGATCGTCAAATTAACGTTAATTTGGCGTTCTTAACGTTAATAAACGAAACGAAATGACTTCGTTTCGTTTATTAACGTTGATTATCGTAACGAAATGATATCGTTTCGTTCGTTAAGCATGCCTGGTGTAAACCTAAGAACACCATTAAAAGCTGTTTAAATAACATATTTCCGTCAACAAAAAAATAAAAGTGGCTACTGATATCGAAGAGATTTGTGTGGCCCAAAAGTCATGTGAGTGCAAGTTAAGGGCCCATTACTCATACTTAGCATAGACTTGACTTGACTTGAGAACTGTCACTTACAGTTCTGTTAAATGAACATTGCATGTTACTGATTACTCAAAACTTGGCAACACTTAACTTGACTTAGAGGTCTGTTGAATTTTGATTTTCTATGTAAGTTCTAAGTGATGTTTACATTTTGAGATGCCGTTTGTTTGTTTCCATTTCATTTTGACATTTTGTCATACAAATTGACATTTATTTCAAAATAAATTACAATGCTGATTATGATGCCAGATGGTATGCGCTAAGTGGAGTATAATCATGGCTAAGTTGCCAAGTTTAGGCCAAGTCAAGTCTATGCTAAGTATCAGTAATGGGCCCTTTACTCTTTGAAAAAAGCTCACGCATTTGCATAATATTGACACTTGTTCGCAGTAGAAATTACCAATCAGGAATCAGTTATTTTAACAGAAAAAATCAGCTGAATTATTTAGAATTTGTCAGTTTTACAAAATAATGTTAACTTTAGACCAGCAGATTTTCTTCTGTTGACTTAGCAAAGCAAATTTGCTTTGTTGACAAAGAACTCGGTTAAATTACAAACTTACAACATGATTTGTTAGTTTTAATACCGAGAAATAATTCCATCTGCATATAATGACAATATAAAATGTATGGATATAGGTGCTATTAAAGTGCTTAAACCCTTTACGCGGGGGTCTAGAGTAGACAGAATATCATTTTGCATGTCTCAACCAGCAACGGGCATACAAATGCGAGTTAGTGGATGGAGCACAACAAATCCAAACATTGTGTAAAGTGAGAATATTCTCCAAACCACTGTCGTGCCTATAAAACAAAAGTCGCTTTGTGAGACTCGTTATGAGGGAGAATTTTAACAAACACTATGATTTGTGTGGTTCCCCCAAACAAAAATTCATAAACACATTTTTTTAGAAAACATTAGTCAGAACTCTTTTTTCAGAAAGCCAAAATTCAGAAGATAAAACTCAGAAACAAAACTTCAGAAATCAAAATTCACAAGTCAAATTCAGAAAGTAATCAGACAGCAACACATATTAAATTTAGCGCAAAAATTTTTTGTCAGCCTGGAAGAAATCAACGTCGGAAAAAGGTGTTATATCCAATGGAACTATGGAACATGTATAATATCACCGAATTGGATGAAATCGTTACAAATTATCGAAATGTGGCACAACTTCATTCGAAGTGCGTTTGGGTCACACCCTAACTTATTTAATTTCATTAAAAAAAAATAAAAAACAAACAGCAATAATATAAACAAATCTGCAGCAATATCGCCATATCGGAAACGCAAGAAAATACGAATTTTTGACCCACGGAAAAGTCTTTTTCGGTAAATTCCCGTTGAGCTAGGCTCTTGATACTTAGAACATAGTTCAGATCTGCGAGACATTACAATGCAAGTGAAAAAAATCCGCTAGGTGGCGTTCGGATCGAGATATACAGAAAATTAATTTTAAAATGGAAATTTTGTGATCGAATTTTAACTAACTTCTCGGCGATCCAGAGACTTGAAACTTAGCACATAGTTTGCGAGTCGATGACACGACAATTCGTGGAAAACAAAATGCCGCCAGGTGACAGACGAATCGCGATAAACGAAAATCCCTGAAAAACGCAGGAAATTTTGCAATAGATTTTTGAGTAACTTCCCGGTGAGCTGGAGATATGAAACCTGAGCCGTAAATCAGAACCCGGTGAATTGGAATTTTAATTTGGGAATTTTTAACTACTTTCCCGTTACCCAGAGACTTGTAACTTAGCACATAGTTCGAGACCCGGTGACAATACAATTTACAGAAAACAAAATTCCGCTAGGTGGCGCACTAAGTGAGATAACTACAAATCCTTAAAAAACGAAGGGAATCTTGCAATCGATTTTCGAGTAACTTTAATTTGGGAATTTTTTAATCCATTTTTAACTAACTTCCCGGTTATCTAGAGACTTGTAACTAAGCACATAGTTCGAGACCCGATGACATAACAATTTGTAGAAAACAAAGTTCCGCTAGGTCGCGTCCTAACTGAGAGAACTACAAATCCCTGAAAAACGAGAGGAGTATTGCGATAGATTTTTGAGTAAGTTGCCGGTGAGCTAGAGACTTGAAATTTAGGCCGTGGGTCAGAACTCGGTGACAATGCAATATTTTATCAAAAAAATTCCGCTAGGTGGCGCATGGATCGAGATATTGAGAAAACTAGTTTTAAATTGGGAATCTTGCAATCGATTTTTAATTAACTTGCTGGATATCTAGAGACTTGAAACCTGAAATATAATTTAAAACTCGGTGACAGTGCAATGTTTGATCAAAAAATGTGAGCTACGTCACGCACAAGTCGAACTATTAGAAGATTAGGCCATACCTTCACGGCTAGCCTCCTGAGTGTTGCAGGCGTTGTAGAATTCCACCTCGTTGAAGGCCCAACTCAATGCACGTCCTTGCATACTTTTAGGCGTACGCGACTTTCACCACGATTCTTTTAGACTTTCAGGCGAATTTCACCACGATTTTCAGCTGTGCAAATTAAGTAGCTGACAAACGAGGTGCAATTCTCTTGTTATGATGCGAGGTGACATTCTGTTGTTTTCGCCAGTGTTGTCAGCGAAAACTCCACTAATTCTATTAAATCTTGCTATTGTGAACAAATAAATAAAGATAAAAATTTTCACTTAGGAATTACTTAAAACATTAATCAGCCTTTTTTCAGAAAGACAAAATTCAGAGATCAAAACTCGGAAATCAAAACTCAGAAGTCGAATCTCAGAAGTCTAATATCAGCAGTCAAATTACATGGTGAAATCACGGGTGAAGTAAATAAAATAAAAAGATGATACAAAAATTTTAAGGACTACCTTTATATAAATGGACCAACAAATAGAAGGAAATTTTGCCTTTAATACAGACATAGTATTGTTGAATTTTGACTAAAAAACTTTAACAATAGCTCTTGTAAAAGAATTTTGGTATTTTAAATTATGAAGGCAGAGCGCGTGTTTAAATTTTAAATAATCAATTAGTTAATCCCAAGTACATGATTTGCCTTAAATTGAAAGATTGCGCTCCACCTTTAAATCCCAAAATTCTTTTACAAGAGCTATTGTTAAAGTTTTTTAGCCAAATTCAACAATACTATGTCTGTATTAAAGGCAAAATTTCCTTATATTTGTTGGTCCATTTATATAAAGGTAGTCCTTAAAATTTTTGTATCATCTTTTTATTTTATTTACTTCACTCGTGATTTCACCATGTAATTTGACTTCTGATATTAGACTTCTGAGATTCGACTTCTGAGTTTTGATTTCCGAGTTTTGATCTCTGAATTTTGTCTTTCTGAAAAAAGGCTGATTAATGTTTTCTGAAAAAATTTATGTTCTTAAATATTTAGGTGATAATTGCGTAAATGGGCCACGCCCTAACAACATAATAGCGTAAAAATGTCATTGTTAACTTTTTGTTCTATGGCTTAGAATTCAAAACTATAATTTTGCCTCTTGAAATCGATCCTGGGTCCAACTCCCGGGCATAGTAACATGAAAAATTTTGAAAAATATATAGATATAGATATAGATATAGATATAGATATAGATATAGATATAGATATAGATATAGATGTAGATATAAATATAGATGTAGATATAGATATAGATATAGATATAGATATAGATATAGATATAGATATAGATATAGATATAGATATAGATATAGATATAGATATAGATATAGATATAGATATAGATATATATATATATATAGATATAGATATAGATATAGATATAGATATAGATATAGATATAGATATAGATATAGATATAGATATAGATATAGATATAGATATGGATATAGATATAGATATAGTTATCGATATAGATATAGATATATATATATATATATATTCACGTGGCCTCCCTGCCTTCGCATAGACAACCACGGGATCTATATAGGTAACTGCACACTCGGACCAAGATAGCGGCCTCAAGTGGGGACCCAATTAAATAAATGATGAGCAACAACAATACTAAAATAAAAAACCAAACACAGGAGAATGAAATGGCGTTCAATCCATTTGTAGGAAGGAAGCTAGCTCGCTCTCCAGAAGGGCGTGGCCCATCGGCTGGGGGCCTTAACATTTCGTCGCAAGTGGTAACGAAACCCAAAGGAGCGGAGGCCGAAAGCAAGCAAGGAGCGTTGTCGCCGGGTGCTACACAGAAGCTTTGCAAAAAGAACTCCGACAGCAAGGCTCAAACGGGCACACCATTATTAAGTGAGCTAATTAAGCAGGCGTCAGCTGCGTTAAATCAGCAAAACCCCCCTGGAGAAAAAAAGATGACCAAGCTAGGCAAGGCGATTGAGGACTTGATGCAGTTCTTCATAGGGCGTAATAATATACACGCGGAAATCAAGCGCTTGGCCTCCGTAATAAAAGTGCTGTACATCGAGTCGGCCCTAGAGGTAAAGAATTTAGAACATAAATTGCGTGCAAGCGAATGCGCCAAGGATAGAAGTCCATCACCCCCAGAAAAGCGACCGAGGAATAATTCGTACTCGACCAAGGAGAACAACGTGGTAAAACCCACTACTACTCTAAAATATGTCTTACCAGGGCACGTGGGTGGTCACAAACGACGGCAAGAAACGCAAGAGAAGACGGAGCGGAAAGAGGAAACTGCAGCCCAAAAGACGGGAGAGTGGCAGTTAGCCAAAAATAAGAGCAAGAAAAAATCACTTAAGGCTAGGCCGGATGCAATCATCATTTCCAAGGCGGGGGATGCGACGTACGCCGACATATTGCGTAAAGTGAGAAGATGCGACGAATTAAAATCCCTGGGTGATGACGTCAAAACGATTAGAAGAACGGCGAAAGCAGAGCTGTTACTAGAGCTGAAAAAATCGCAAGATGGGAAAACAAGCGCGTACCAGGGAGAAATTGAAGCGGTACTAAAGGACTCGGCTAAAGTTATAACAAAGTCCCAAATGGTCACGCTACAGTGCAGAGATCTCGATGAGATTACTACGCCCGAGGAGATTTGCAACGCCCTCCACCAGCAATGCAACATCAAACTTCCAGATGTGGCTGCCATAAAAAGCATACGCACAGGGTACAGTGGCACGAAGTCGGCACTTATAAGCCTTACAGCGGATGATGCCGAGGCGGTTCTTAATACGCAAAGAATCCGGGTAGGATGGGTTTCCTGCCGAATTAGAGAGCTCAAGCAAGAAAAACGCTGTTATAGGTGCTGGGGCTACAGGCATATAGCTCAGAAATGTAAGGAGACTGTAGATAGGTCTAGCCTATGCAGGAAATGCGGCCAGGAAGGTCATAAGGCTGCAAGTTGCGAAAATGCACCGAAATACGCGCTATGTGGGGGACAACATTCAGCAGGCAGTTTTAAATGCCCACAACGAGAGGACAGCAAAATGACTGTGTCATGAGGGTATTGCAGCTCAATTTAAACCATTGCGAGGCAGCCCAAGAGCTATTATCCCAAACAGTCTATGAAGGAGGATATGACATAGTGGTACTCTCTGAACAATACAAAAATCGCCAGGAGCAGGGTTGGCTCTCAGATTCAGCAGGAAAGCCTCAATTTGGGCACCAGGGAAATTTCTCCCACAGGAAATTATGACGCCAACGGTAGCAGGATTCACGTGGGCAAAAATCAACGGTATATACGTCTTCAGTTGCTATGCCCCTCCGAGCATGACCATCGCCGAGTTCGAAGACATGATATACGGGATCACCATTGAAGCACGAGGTAAACACCCGCTTTTAGTGTGTGGAGACTTCAATGCATGGTCATCTGTGTGGGGAAGTAGACGAACCAACGAAAGAGGGAGATTCTCCTCGAAAGTCTTACTTCTTTGAGGCTAGAACTCCTAAATGAACCAGGGATATATACCTTCGATACAGGTACCAGACGATCCATTATAGATCGACCTTCGCTAGCAGCGAAATAGCAAGACGAGCAAAATGGTCCATAAGCAACGTCTACACACACAGCGACCATAAAGCTATTAGCGTAGAGCTCGAAACTCCACGAACGGTAGCAGCAAGACATCGACAAAGTAGGAAATGGAAACAGCACCTTTTCGACCCACAAATATTTGACATTATCTGGAAGGACGCCATAGTACGAGAATCGCATGCGGAAGAACAGTCGGTTCAAATCACTAAGTTGCTATGTATGGCATGTGATGCTGCCATGCCCAGAAGTCGCGGAAAAGCACAGCGCACTCCGGTATATTGGTGGAATGACGAAATTACGGCAGAGCGTAGAAAATGCCACAAAGCACGAAGAATAGCGCAGAGGGCACGCTCATCACCACGATATGCAGAGCTACACAGCACCTATGTCGCACAAAGAAAGGCACTTAAAAATGCTATAAAAAAGAGCAAGAAGTTATGCTTTAGGGAACTGCTGGATAATGTCGACCTAGATCCTTGGGGATCAGCCTACAGAACTGTGATGGCCAAAGTTAAAGGACCGATATCACAGCAACCTACGTGCCCGATACTGATGAATATTATTGTTGAAACACTTTTCCCGGCGCAAGATCGCTGGACTTATCCAAGCGAGGATCTAGAAAGTACGGAAATTCCGCAAATTACAGAGCAAGAGGTGCTGGACGCTGCAAAAGAGTTGCTGATAACAAATCCCCAGGACCCGACGAAGTACCAAACATAGCCCTTAAAGCCGCGATTACAACTAGGGCTACATTATTTACTGATCTTTTTAATGCCTGTATGCAAGAAGGCGTGTTCCCTCGCCCGTGGAAACGACAAAGACTTGTCCTATTGCTGAAACGTGGTAAACAGCCGGACCAACCATCCTCATATAGGCCACTTTGTATGCTGGATTCCCTAGGGAAGATTTTCGAGCGTATAATTAGTGAGCGCCTACAGCTGACTCTAGAAAGACCAGGGGGCTTATCGAATAGTCAATATGGATTTCGCAAATCAAGATCCACCGTAGATGCAATACAAACAGTCGTCAATATAGCTAGAGAAGTTATCTCTGGAGGCCAAAATAAAAGGAAGTTCTGTGCACTGATTATGTTGGACATCAAGAATGCTTTTAACACTGCGAACTGGATGCAGATAATGGCAGCGCTTCAAAGCTTCGGCACTCCAGCTTACTTACGCAGAATTATAGGTAGCTATCTTAAAGACAGAGTACTTCTTTTTGACACGGATCAAGGAGCTAAAGAGTACAAAATCACAGGAGGCGTCCCACAGGGATCTGTTCTCGGTCCAACGCTTTGGAATGTAATGTATGACGGGGTGCTAAAGATTGATCTACCAGAAAACACGCAAATTGTTGGATATGCTGATGATATTGCAGTGGTAGTAGTGGCCAAGAAACTGGACCTGCTTCAAGCATTATGTAATGACGCCGTAGCAAGAATAAAGGAATGGCTGACCAATACAGGACTGGAGTTGGCTAGCCAAAAGACGGAAGTGGTATTAGTAAGCTCCAAACGGTCGGCGAACGAGTTAGTCTTAACTGTCGGGGATCATCAAATCACCTCAAAGGATTCCTTAAAATACTTAGGAGTGCACATTGACTCTAAGTTAACTTTCAAAGAGCACTTCAGAGCGGTGGGGGAGAAAATTACCAAAGTTAATGGATCACTTATGCGAATAATGCTTAACATTGGTGGTCCGAGCGAAGCTATACGTCAGCTATTGTCCACAGTAACCAGCTCAATAATACTATACGCAGCACCAGTGTGGTATGGATCTAAACAGACCCATCAAAAATATATATTAGCAGCGTACCGACTTGCTTCTTTAAGAATAGCAAGTGCTTATCGGACGGTGTCCGACGACGCGATCCTGGTTCTAACCCGGAAAATCCCAGTGGACTTACTGGCAAGCGAAATGGCCGATCTGTATAACACTAATATCGAGCGACCATCTGAAGAAGACAAGAAAAGAGCAAGGACACAAACAATAGCTAAGTGGCAAGAACGGTGGGAGGCCTCGAGTAAAGGGCGTTGGACTTTCACACTAGTTTGGAACGTAGCTCAATGGAATGAGCGGAAGCACGGCGAACTGAACTACCATCTCACGAAGATAATGAGTGGACATGGCGGTTTCAAAGAGTATTTATGGAAGCGTAGGATAGAGGAAGATCCTCATTGCCCAATGTGTACCACAGAGTTAGAAAACGCAGAACACGTCATGTTCTACTGCCCCCGTTTCCACGAAGAAAGACTCACCTTGCATGGAGTCTTTGGGGAGGAACCTACAACGAGAAATTTAGTTTCACATATGTGCAGCAGGAAAGAATTCTGGACTGCAGTGAGCAAAATGGCATTTATAGTAATGACACGCCTAATGGATGCTGAGAGGGAGCGCAGAGAAATGCGCATGCGAAGCAGTGGCGCTTAATTGGACACTCAGAGCAAATAGCGGGAACCTGGACGCAGGGACAACAGTAGACTCTTAAAAAATGAGAAATATGGAACGCCACCCTGAAGTAATGCGAAAGTGGTGCCGGGGTGGGCGACGGTTCCAGAACGGGGCTGTTTTTTAGTCTACGGACACACGGTTGCTGCGAGGGCAGCAATTATGGTGCATTAGGCATTTTTCAGCCTCCCCGCAAAAAAAAAAAAAAAAAAAAAAGATATAGATATAGATGTAGATATAGATATAGATATAGATATAAATATAGATATAACAAAAAGATGATAAAAAATTTTAAGGACTACCTTTATATAAATGTACCAAAAAGTAGAAAGCAATTTTTCCTTTAATACAGACATACTATTGTTGAATTTTGACTAAAAAACTTTAACAATAGCTCCTGTAAAAGAATTTTGGGATTTAAAACTGTGAAGGTAGTGCGCAATCTTTCAATTTAAGGCAAATCATGTACTTGGGATTAACTAATTGATTATTTAAAATTTAAACACGCCCTCTACATTTATAATTTTAAATCCCAAAATTCTTTTACAAGAGGTATTGTTAAAGTTTTTTAGTCAAAATTCAACAAGACTATATCTG
The DNA here is from genome assembly GCF_040869045.1 of Eurosta solidaginis. Taxonomy (NCBI): domain Eukaryota; kingdom Metazoa; phylum Arthropoda; class Insecta; order Diptera; family Tephritidae; genus Eurosta; species Eurosta solidaginis. The sequence continues at coordinate 191,751,628 of NC_090321.1, forward strand.
TATTAAAGGAAAAATTTCCTTCTATTTGTTGGTTCATTTATATAAAGGTAGTCCTTAAAATTTTTTTATCATCTTTTTATTTTCAATTTTTTAGTACTGCCTACAAAACGGCAATTGCAACTTTGATTAGTAATTTAAGTAATTCCTAAGTGAAAATTCTTATCTTTATTTATTTGTTCACAATAGCAAGATTTAAGAGAATTTGTTGAATTTTCGCTGACAACACTGGCAAAAACAACAGAATTCCACCTCGCATCATAACAAGAGAATTGCACCTCGATTGTCAGCTACTTAATTTGTACAGCTGAAAATCGTGGTGAAATTCGCCTGAAAGTCTAAAAGAATCGTGGTGAAAGTCACGTACGCCTAAAAGTATGCAAGGACGTGCATTGAGTTGGTCCTTCATCGAGGTGGAGTTCTACAACGCCTGCAACAATCAGGAGGCTATCCATGAAGGTATGGCCTAATCTTCTAAATAGTTCGACTTGTGCGTGACGTCGCTCACATTGTTTGATCAAACATTTAAACTATATTTCAGGTTTCAAATCTCTAGATATCCAGGAAGTTAGTTAAAAATCGATTGCAAAATTCCCAATTTAAAACTAGTTTTCTCAATATTTCGATCCATGCGCCATCTAGTGGAATTTTTTTGATGAAATATTGCATTGTCATTGACTTACGGCTCAAGTTTCATATCTCCAGCTCACCTGGAAGTTACTCAAAAATCGATTGCAAAATTCCCCTCGTTTTTCAATGATGTGTAGTTATCTCACTTAGCGCGACCTAGCGGAATTTTGTTTTCTGTAAATTGTATTGTCACCAAGCCTCGAACTGTACTCCAAGTTTCAAGTCTCTATGTCACCGGGAAGTTAGTTAAAAATGGATTGAAATATTCCCAAATCAAAATTAATTTTCTTAATATATCGATCCATGCGCCACCTAGAGAAATTTTTTTGATCAAATATTGCATTGTCACCGGGTTCTGACTTACGGCTCAAGTTTCATATCACCAGCTCACCGGGAAGTTACTCAAAAATCGATTGCAAGATCCCCCTCGTTTTTCAAGGATGTGTAGTTATCTCACTTAGCGCGACCTAGCGGAATTTTGTTTTCTGTAAATTGTATTGTCAGCAAGCCTCGAACTGTGCTCCAAATTTCAGGTCTCTAGGTCACCGGGAAGTTAGATAAAAATGGATTGAAATATTCCCAAATCAATATTAATTTTCTTAATATATCGATCCATGCGCCACCTAGAGAAAATTTTTTGATCAAATATTGCATTGTCACCGTGTTCTGACCCTCGGCGCAAGTTTCAAGTCTCTAGCTCACCGGCAAGTTACTCAAAAATCGATTGCAAGATTCCCCTCGTTTTACAGGGATTTGCAGTTGTCTCAATTAGCACGCCACCTAGCGGAACTTTGTTTTCTATAAATTGTATTGTCACCGGGTCTCGAAATATGTGCTGAGCTACAAGTCTCTAGATAACCGGGAAGTTATTTAAAAATGGATTGGAAGATTCCCAAATTAAAATAATTTTCCTAATATCTCGATCCATGCGCCACCTAGCGGAATTTTTTTGATAAAATATTGCATTGTCACCGGGTTCTGACTTACGGATCAAGTTTCATATCACCAGCTCACCCCCTAATAAAATTGACATTTAGATTCATATATAAGCAGCTAAATGTGGTTTACACAAAACTTTTTAAATAATTTGACCAAAGCTTAATTTAACGTTTAGCCTGTGTTCTTAAAAATTGAAGTGATAGTGCGTAAATGGGCTACCACCCCCTAGCAACATAATAGCATAAAAATTTCCATGTTAATATTTTGTTCTATGGCTTAGAATTCAAAATTATAATTTTGCCTCTTGAAATCGATCCTGGGCCCAACTCCCGGGCAAAGTAATATGAAAATTTTTGAAAAAATTTTTTTCAACTATAAAACCGTTTTTCTAATCGGAGTCGCCCCAAGGTAGTGGTTTGGCAAACACTCCTAGTGTATTTCTACCATGAAAAGCTTCTCTGTGGAAACTCATCTGCCTTGGAGATGCCGTTCGGAGTCGGCGTAAAAACATTTAGATCCCGCCCGCCAATTTGTATGAAAAATTAAAAGGAACACGACGCGAACTGGAAGAGCTCGGCCTAGAATCTCTTCGGAGGTTATCGCGCCTTACATTTATTTATTTTTTATACTCAGCCTGCTTTGCACACAGGGTATATTAACTTTGATTGGACAACGGTTTGTTTTACAGGTATAAAGGAATCGAGATTATTATATATATCCATATATCAAAATCATCAGTGTCGAAAAAAAATTTGATTGATCCATGTCCGTTCGTCCGTCTGTCCGTTAACACGATAACTTGAATAAATATTGAGATATCTTCACGAAATTTGGTACACGAGCTTATCTGGACCCAGAGTAGATTGGTATTGAAAATGAGCGGAATCGGATAATAACCACGCGAACTTTTCATATATATAACATTTCGGAAAACACAAAAAACCTGATTATTTAGAAAATAATACACCTAGAATATTGAAATTTGACGTGTGGACTGATATTGAGACTCTTGATAAAAATTTAAAAAACATTGTTAAAATGGGCGTAGCACCGCCAACTTGTGATAAAATCAATTTTACAAATATTATTAATCATAAATCAAAAATCGTTAAACCTATCGTAACAAAATTCGGCCGTTACTATAAGGAATGTTTTGAAGAAAAATTAACGAAATCGGTTAAGGACTACGCCCACTTTTATATAAAAGATTTTTAAAAGGGTCGTGGACGAATAAAATAAGCTATATCTTTGCAAAAAAGAGCTTTATAACAGTCCCAAGTGGATTTATAACAATAAATAGGAAAAAATTCAAATTTAAAAAAATGGGCGTGCCACCGCCCCTTTTATGACTAAGCAATTTTCTGTGTTTCCGGAGCCATAACTGAAAGAAAAAGTAACGGATCGTGATAAAATTGGCTACACAGATTTTCCCTATAGTAGAAAACATTTCTAGTAAAAATGGACGGGATCGGTTAAAGACCACGGCAACTTAGATAGAAAACAAGTTTAAAAGAGTCGTAGACTAGAAAGGTAAGCTATAACTTAGCCAAAAATGGTTTTGAATCAATGATATTTCACTTATCAAGTTTTATTGTAAGAGGAAATAGGGAGACATTTTTTTTAACGGGCGGTGCCACGTGTTATGTAGAAACATAATTTATCTGAAATGAAATGTACAATTGAAGTTCACCCCGAGTATATGTTACCCGGTCTATGAAAAGGTGGCTTATGACTCAAAAAATAAATTGCGAGAAACAGCTGTTAAAGATAAACAATGCATTTCTTCAGTTTCTTAGTAGTTTTTCTTTTGCATTATGAACAGTCATGCCCAAAAGGCAAAGCACAAACCAGTTTCTGACCAATATTTTGGCTCCATTGCCATCGATCAATCTGAATATGCTTCACCAGCCACCAAAGTGGCATCGAAGGAACCAAAGGCTTCATCGTCTTTCATGTGTGCTCTTCTTTCTCTACGTTTTTAGTACACTTCTAAGGAAGTTAGGACTTTCTAGTTTTCACCACGTGAAAGAGCGTCTCAAAAAATATCGAAACCAGGAAAAAAGTAGAAAAATTTTTTTTAGTCATAAGCCACCTTTTCATAGACCGGGTCACATATAAAGTTCGGTTACACCCGAACTTAGACACCTTTAATTGTTTTTATTTGGCAGTTTATCAAACACATTAACTGCGTTAAGAGTTTGTGATTATTTGCGTACGGATAAAGCAACACCTTGTTTTCAATGTATTTCTGAATGCATACGGCTTACGCTGATGACGTTGTAATTGTCATAAGTTGAAAGTGCCTTCCAACGATTAGCTCTTTGATGGATCGGGCGCTTCGGGACATTCATACCTGGGCATATAATGGCGGGTTGAAAGTCAACGCAGAGAATACGAATATGGTCTTGTTTACAAGGAGGTACAAGGTCCCAAATTGGACCAGGCCTAAGTTAGGAGGGGTGACCCTACAGGAGAAACCTTGCACAAAATATCTAGGAATCATCGTAGACAGTAATCTGTCATGGAAGCTCAACGTGTAGGAGTGGTTGAGGAAGGCCTCAACGGCACTTATGCATGTAAAAGGGGTGTACGTGGGGCTGATCGCCCTCTCTTTCTCATTGAGTTTTTTTTTTTACAGCGATTGTAAGCCCTTTACTATACTATGGTGTTCTTATTTGGTGCAAAGCCACAGATAAAACCACCTACCTCAAAAAATTAGAAGGGTTATGTAGACTATCAATGCTTAGCATTAGTTGAACCTTGAAAACAACCCCGACGGCTGCACTGTATGTCATTCTGCACATTCCACCTGTAGACATGGTAGCCAAACACATAGCGTTAACAGCTGCAACCAGGCTCGGTGCCTCGGGGCAGTTTGAGCGCCGACCATACGGCCACAGTAGTATAGCATCATCAATCACTAGACGAACAGACTACCTGTTTCCCTATCTGCGATTCGAGGGAGATCTTAAGGCCACTATAGAGGTGGACGGTTGGCGCAATGGTGCCCAAATGGCGGACGAGGCGATACATGTGTAAACAGATGGTTCCAAAGTACTGGAAGGATTAGGATCTGCGGTATATTGTGCTGTTCCGGAAATCAACAGATCCTACAGGCTGCCTGATTATTGTAGCGTTTTCCAAGCGGAAATATTTGCCGTAACCAAAGCAGTAGAACCCCTGGAAAAGACAGCTTAAGCTGCAACCATGTTAACTTTCAAGCAGCAATTAAGGCATTAATCTCGCATAGCACAGCATCTAAATGCATGTTAGAGTGTATGCAGTCTCTGGGGAGAAATGGGACAGGGAGAAGCATACATCTATATTGGGTACCAGGGCATACGGGAATAGATGGGAATGACAAAGCGGATGAACTAGCTAAAAAGGGTGGATCGCTTGAAGCTTGCATCGTTGACATCCCAATTAGACTGGGCGATATTAAGCGAAGGCGAGAGGTCCACATGATCGACCAAGCGGGAAAGGCGTGGGTTCAAGCACGGGGCTGTAAAGTGTCGAAGATTATGTACAGGTCTTACAACCTTAGACTAACTAAGTTGCTTCTATCATTAAAAAGAGAGGACCGTAGACTCATGACGGGTATTCTGACTGGGCACTGCCTTCTGACATAACATGCCTTTAAGTTAGGGTTGATCAGTGATAGCAGATGTAGGAAGTGCGGGTTGGAGGAGGAAACGATTGAGCACATTCTGTGCTTGTGCCCTGCGCTTGGCAGGCTAAGACTCCAGCTATTAGGAGTGATACAGCTGTCAGATTTAGAAGCAGCAAGTGGCTTAAGTCCTAGGAAACTTCTTGTATTCGCCAATAGGACGGAGTTATTTTATAACATAGGTCCTGGGTTTTGACAGAGTTTTAAAGTTTGGTCGTTAAAACAAACTTCTGGTAACACTACGGACTCATTCAGTCTATGTGAGGTACTCATGGACCGGCCAGTTCAACCTAACTTAACAAGCCAAAATAACAAATTCAAGATAATTACGAATATTTGTTAAATTTCAAGATAAACAAGAAAACTTTTGTGAGCGATATTTATATACACTCTAGCTTGAGGAAATTTCTCGGTAAAAGTGCCTGCGTAAAATTCAAGATCAGGTGATCAAACAGTTTTTGTTCAGCCAAAATAACAAATTCAACAAATTAACTACGGTTTTTGATGTTGCGTTTTTGCATTGACGTAACAAATGCATATATTTCGTCAGTGTACTATAAAAAATATATTTCGAATGATTGAAATGCAATGATACTAGACCAATTGAAAAAAATCGTCAACTCCCTTCTAGAGAAATACACAAATTCCGCCCATTTACTTCTATCTGTTTACAAACTGATAATACATGCTACTTATGTTCTGTTTCGTATACTACCACGGGTTCAAATTCCTTTTGCATCCCCTGGGGCCCATCAAGGGTCGTATCTCTGAGCACCGAAGTGAAGAATGATAGAATATAAATGGAAGGCATTGCAATCCTAACAGACCTTCATACAGCAAAACTTAGCCACGCTGAAATAAAAAAGCTAGAAAAATCTACCGATTTACGAGTCAATTTAGCAGACATTTTTGTAAATTTTTATCGATCGCAAATAGCTGTTGAATTAACTTCGTATAAACTGTGGACTCTGAATTGACAGTAATTTCAGCAAAAAGGAAAACTTTAATCAAATGTAAGTCACGGCTCCGTTAAACAAAAAAATAAAAATCGCTTTTCTTTACATTTTGAAGTTACTTTTTCCACGCCTTGAACCCAGCATTTTCGGTGTGGCGGCCACCGTGGTGTGATGTTAGCGCGTTCCGCCTACCACACCAAAGATCCTGGGTACACGACCCAGGCAAAGCAACATCAAAATTTTAGAAACAAATTTTTTCAATTAGAAGAAGATTTCTTTTAAGGTCCCGTCCCGCCAATTTGTAGGAAAAATTAAAAAGAGCACGACGCAAATTGGAAGAGAAGCTCAGCCTAAAATCTCTTCGAAGGTTATCACGCCTTAAATTTATTTTTGTATTTATTTATAGGCGCAGCAAGCTACCATCAGAACATTGTGCTCACTTAGCTCTGCCTTGTTAACTAACAATTATTAGTGTAAACCTAAGAGTACCATTAAAAGCTGTTTAAATAGCATATTTCCGTCAACAAAAAAATAAAAGTGGCTACTGATATCGAAGAGATTTTTGTGGCCCAAAAGTCATGTGAGTGCAAGTTAAGGGCACATTACGCATACTTAGCATAGACTTGACTGGACTTGAGAACTGTCACTTACAGTTCTGTTAAATGAACATTGCATGTTACTGATTACTCAAAACTTGGCAACACTTAACTTGACTTAGAGGTCTGTTGAATTTTGATTTTCTATGTAAGTTCTAAGTGATGTTTACATTTTGAGATGCCGTTTGTTTGTTTCCATTTCATTTTGACATTTTGTCATACAAATTGACATTTATTTCAAAATAAATTACAATGCTGATTATGATGCCAGATGGTATGCGCTAAGTGGAGTATAATCATGGCTAAGTTGCCAAGTTTAGGCCAAGTCAAGTCTATGCTAAGTATCAGTAATGGGCCCTTTACTCTTTAAAAATAGCTCACGCATTTGCATAATATTGACACTTTTTCGCAGTAGAAATGACCAATCAGGAATCAGTTCTTTTAACAGAAAAAATCAGCTGAACTTTTTAGAATTTGTCACTTTTACAAAATATTGTTAACTTGGGTTAAAGGCTTTCCTTCTGGTATGAAATACCGTGATGATTTCTCTAGCGACGATCAAGATATTGCTAACTTATTTGCACAATTTTTCAAATCTAACTATTCCGCTGAATTAATTTCTGTGTCTAGTGAATACCCGTATCAACTTAACTCACTTAACGCAATTAATATTCCATCAATATCACCAGAAGAGGTTCTTACATATTTAACTTCTTTGAAGGAATCTTATAAATACGGTCCTGACCTAATTCCCACATGTTTTCTCAAAAAATGCGCAGAACACATTTATCAGCCCCTAACTGATTTATTCAACATTTCCCTAAAACATGGAGTTTTTCTTCTGCTTGGAAGGAATCTTTTCTAATACCCCTCCACAAAAATGGCAATAGGTCATGTGTAGAAAATTATCGAGGAATTGCAAAATTGTCTGCCATCTATTTTCCATTTCTGCATTGATTGCAGACTCTCAACATGAATTCTGTAAAGGCAAATCTAAATCTTCACACCGATGTTATTTACACTGATTTCAGTAAAGCATTTGCCAAAGTTTCCCATTCATTGCTTATCCACAAGCTGGATTGACTTAGCTTCCAACCTGGTCTCACTCAGTGGATATATTCGTATCTCTGCGGTAGAACGCAACAAGTAATTTTTAAAAATACTCTTTCAGATGTCATTAATGTTCCCTCTGGCGTCACACAGGGCAGTCATCTCGGTCCAATTCTGTTCTTGCTAATTTATTAATGATTTCTGTACCATAATAAAATATTCCAAAATTTTTATGTATGCTTGTCCTATGCGTCTATTGAAAAACGTCCATTGCTTCAGCGGATTTAAACTTCTTAGCTGGTTGGTGCAACGCGAACTCAATCCCCTGAACATCAATAAATGTAAGCTCATGTGCCTCTCTCGGAGATCTTTGCCAGCAGCCTCTTACGTAATTGATAATTTTTGTCTTTTATCAGTAAATTATTTTGTTGACTTGGGAGTCACGATGGATGCTAAACTTAGTATCAACCTTCATACTATGACTACTGCCAATAAGGTAGAGGTGTTCTATCATTCGTGAAGAGATGGTATAAAGATTTTAGTGACCCTTACACATTAGTTAGACCGATACTAGAATACGGATCAGTAGTCTGGAATCCGCGATACCAAGTTCATGCAGATAGGTTTGAGTCAACACAGAAGTAATTTTTACTTTTTTCTTTAAGGAATTTTCATTGGGACTCTACATTTAATCTTCCACCTTATAGTAGTCGGTTAAAGCTTATTAATCTTCCAACTCTCGCTATTCGTAGAGAAATGCTAGACGTATTATTTATGGCTAAACTACTGAATGAAATAATTTCTAGCCCCTTTCTTTTGAACGAAGTAAACTTCAATGTCCACTCACGAGCGTCAAAACATTACAAACCTCTTCTTTTGAGGTAGTGCAGAACTAATTTCGAATTAAATGAACCTTTCCGGTGTTTGTGTCATGATTTTAACTCTCATTCGAATACATTTGATATAATGGATTCACCTTTTACTATAAGGAAAACTGTCCTATCCTATCTTAACTCGAAACAAAATAAAAATAAAAAACATAAAAATCTTTATATGCTAAATCGTTAACTTATTTAACAATTTACTATATGTGTAATTTTCAACTGTTATGTATATACTCAGCTGATGATTTTTATTCTGTAGCTGAGCAGTTTTAGATCTCGACGCTTATCAACAACTCGGCAAAAACAAAAACAAATCCGTGCGTCATGCGGATGCGCCCCTCGTGTCGGTTGGGCGGGCTTTGGAGGGTATTAATCCGTTGGGTTTATTATTATTATTATTATTATTATTATTATTATTATTATTATTATTATTATTATCTATATATTAATACGCTAACAAAATTTCCATACAATCAATTTACAGACTGTTTCGCATACTTAGCATAAGTAAAGTTATATAAAAGTTATATTAGTTGATTCGTATTGATCAGCCGCAGTGCATAGGCCTATTTTTGTTAACAAATATTACTCTATTTGTTTATAATTAATAGAAAAAGTTTTTTGTAAACTCGAACAATTCATACAAATATCGTAATTCATTATCGTGCACAAGCGCGCCATCTTTGGGAACAATTATCCAAGTTTTCTAATGCGAATTTCAAAGACCTTAACCTTTATGCAAAAGCGCGCCGTCTTTGGGAACAATTATCTAAGTGTTTAATGTGAATTTCAAATTTTATGTATCCCCGCTAAATTCGAAGGCACTAAGGTTTCACCTGCATACAAATATGGTTTCCCATTGTTGCCTCTACCAAAATCCTAAAAAATTGTTCCAAAATAATTTATAGCGTACCAAAAATCTTAAATAGAATTAATTTTTGACCGGCCCATTTTTTGTGGCAAATTTTACCTACACGTAAATACATAAGTCTTTATTTAACAGATTCTTCGTTTTTTATTTTAGTTGTTTTCAAAAAAACATGAAATCACAAATAATGAGTTAACTTTTGTTGAAACTAACTAATTTATTTATAACAATTAATGGCAAATCTGCTCGAAAATGTTGTTGCATTTGCAGATCTAATCCTCATTTTAGATAAAGTACGTCTTATACTGAACAAAAAAAAAGTTACTAAAATATAACATTACATTTTTTATATTGCCTTTTATGCTAATTACGAAACAAAAAAACGCCCCAAAAACTGTTTTGATTTTAGGTCAGAGCGGCAACTGGCATCATAGCGGCCGTCTTGCATAGGCAGTATGTTACCCACTATCTATATATTAATACGCTAACAAAATTTCCATACAATCAATTGACAGACTGTTTCGCATACTTAGCATACGTAAAATCATATAAAAGTTATATGAATCGATTCGTATTGATCAGCCGTAGTGCATAGGCCTATTTTTGTTAACAAATATTACTCTATTTGTTTATAATTAATAGAAAAAGTTTTTTGTAAATTCGAACAATTCATACAAATATCGTAATTCATTATCGTGCACAAGCGCGCCATCTTTGGGAACAATATTCTAAGCTTGCTAATGCGAATTTCAAAGACCTAAACCTTTATGCACAAGCGCGCCGTCTTTGGGAACAATTATCTAAGTGTTTAATGTGAATTTCAAATTTTATGTATCCCCGCTAAATTCGAAGACACAAATGTTTCACCTGCATACAAATATGGTTTCCCATTGTTGCCGCTTACCTATAATAGCCTCTACCAAAATCCTAAAAAATTGTTCCAAAATAATTTATAGCGTACCAAAAATCTTAAATAGAACTAATTTTTGACCGGCCCATTTTTTGTGGCAAATTTTACCTACACGTAAATACATAAGTCTTTATTTAACAGATTCTTTGTTTTTTATTTTAGTTGTTTTCAAAAAAACATGAAATCACAAATAATGAGTTAACTTTTGTTGAAACTAACTAATTTATTTATAACAATTAATGCAAATTTGCTCGAAAATATTGTAGCATTTGCAGATTTAATCCTCATTTTAGATAAAGTACGTCTTGTACTGAAAAAAAAAAAAGTTACAAAAATATAACATTACATTTTTTTATATTGCCTTTTATGCTAATTACGAAACAAAAAAACGTCCCAAAAACTTTTTTGATTTTAGGTCAGAGCGGCAACCGGCATCATAGCGGCCGTCTTGCATAGGCAGTATATTACCCACTATATTTATTATTAGGCTAACTTTGTTGGATTATATATCCATTAATCGGATGCTTAGATCCCAAAACCCTAATTGGTTTATGTCGCTTAAAGTTATGAAATCAATTTTATTTTAGTAAATATGATTGCGTGAATAATTTCAATATTTTTGTTTGTTTTTCCTTTCTTCCTAATTTATTCTGCTCTGTTATATCTTAGTATTATATTGTTCACAGACGATATTTTATGGTAGATATGGTCATATATATTCATGAAATGGGGTGTTTACAAATTTAATACAAATTTATTACGTACATAGATCTAAAAAAAAGTTCGTGTTTTTTGAATTATGACACTATTGACGTAAATGGGCGATATGTGTATATGGATGATATAGGCCTACTGGGGAACCGAGCTCCCAAAACTAACCTCGGTAGCGCGCTAACGGGAACCTTCCGGGTGGTGTGGAAAAACCTATTTTTCAATTCAATTTCAAGTAATTTCACCATAATTCTATGTCAATTTCATATGATTTTACATAATTTTTATATTTTTGTTTAAGGAGCTCCATACCAAAACGTTATAATTATAAGTTTGTAGAAAATTTAAGAAAATACAATCAAAAAGTACAAAGTCTTAGATCAAATTCAAAATTTTAAAGAAAAAGTTAAGTAAGTTAGACCAGTTTGCTATATTTCCAACACTTGATGCATAGACTGAGTTGAAAAAAATACACGTTGGTCGAATTTCGACCACAGGCGACACTAGTTATTATTATTATTATTATTGTTGAATTTATTCTTTGAGTATCTCCTTATTGGGTACACTTTGAAGGCCTTAACCTAAAACAAAATGTACTAAATTAACAGTTTCTATTTTTGTATATATGTATATGTATATGTATATGTATATTTATATGTATATGTATATGTGTTTGTTTAAGCCAGGAAGTTTCTGGTGATGTGGCAGATATCGATGTTGACTGACTTCTGGATGTTGTTAATCAGGCTTTCTTGCAACCCAAGCATGTCCAGATTTGTTCTGAGATGCTTGTCGATTACGCCTTCAGCGCTTATCACCACTGGGATAATTTTTATTTCTGTAAGGTTCCAGTTCCTCTTTGTTTCAACGGCTAGCTCGGCATACCTACTGATTTTTTCGGTGTATGTACGAGTCATGTTTCTTGTAGCCGGAACTGCAACATCAATGAAGAAGGCTCTACTTTCTCTTTTATCGAGGATCGAGATATCGGGGCGGTTATGGAGTCTCGTGTGGTCTGAGTATATTGTTCTGTCATAGTAGATCTTCACGTCTTCATTTTCCATTACTGGTTCTTGGTTGTATCTGTAGTACGGCACTTCACCTACATGGATGTTGTATTTGCTAAGCAGGTTCTTTTGGAGAATCTTTGCAACGTTGTTGTGCCTTCTTGTGTATTCAGTTTGAGCTAGGTTTGTGCAGCCTGAAATTATATGGTCGATGGTTTCGGTTTGACTCATACACTTTCTACAAGTATCACTAGTGGCATTTGGATCCTTTATTACACTCTTTATGTAGTTTCTTGTTGGGATTACTTGATCTTGTATAGCAATCATAAAAGCCTCGGTCTCAGCAAACAAGTTTCCATTCAATAACCATTTGTTTGACATCAATTTTTCAACATTTTCAGCGTTAATTGACCTTTAGAACCGACCATGAATAGGTTTTATTGACCACTTTTGTTCCCTTGAAGTTTTCTCTTCTGCTTGTCGGGGAAAGCTTCCCTTCAAATTTAGGGGTGTTAAGTTTGTATCTGCTTCAGTTATTATTTTTATCAGGCGAGATCTTTCAGATTTTAGCTGGAAGTACCATCGAAGAGATTCTATTTGATTATCATGGAGTGTTTGAAGATCAACAAGCCCTCTGTCCTCCATCTCTCCTTGACATTACCATTCTTTCACAGTATGATATGGGATGATGGGATTTATAGGATGTAAGTATAGTTCCGATTCTTCTTTGTAGCGATTGAATGTCAGTTGCTGTCCATTTGATAATACCAAAACTGTACAAAAGGACAGCTATTGCAAATGTATTTGTTGCTTTGATTTGGTTTTTGCCATTTAGATTCGCTTTAGCTATTTTATGCATTCGAGACGTAAACTCCCTAGTCAGATTATCTTTGACTTTTACCTTAGCAATACGTTTATTCTGCGCCATCCCTAGATATTTATATATTTCTCCTTCTTCCATTTGTTTAATATTTTCGATGTCTTCATTCTGGTCATCATATCTCGATATCTTGCCTTTCGTAATATGTATTTTTTTACACTTTTCCAGTCCAAATTTCATGTTGATGTCAAAAATAACAATAATAATAATAATAATAATAATTATTATTATTATTATTAATATTATTATTATTATTATTATTATTAATATTTTTATTATTTTTTTTTATTTTTTATTTATTTTTTATTTTTATTATTATTGCCTTTTTTTTTGTTACCTGGAAGGAGGAAATGCTTTATGCACTAACCGGGTTGTTAAGCCTCGGTGCTACTCTTTGTAGCAGCGAGCCTCTCCGAGTGTAGGACTCCCTTTCTTTTTCTTCATGGGCTACCCACTAAAACCTAACCTCCCACGGCCCGTGCATTATCCGCACCTGGGACCGCGTTTAGCATAACTTCGGGCAAGGAAGCGCGCTAGGTGAGCTCTTTGGCTACTCTCACGTTATTGGGCTAAGCAACCATCTTGCCGTTTAGCGAGGAGAATATTCCTTGAATATCTGCTAACCATGTCCCGTCTGTCATTTCCGCAGGTCATTTTATGGATGACACTGCCCTGGGATAGGTCGCCTACTGTTACTTCCACTCTTCTTCGTTGCTGTGCGAAGTGATCGCATTCGAAAAAGGTGTGGCGTACGTCGTCTATGAGCCCACAGTATCAGCAATTCGGATTTTCAACTTTGCCCATCCTGTGGAGGTATTCCCAGAAGTAGCCGTGGCCACTTAAAAACTGTGTCAGGTAGAAGTCGACCTCCCATGTGGCTGTTCTAACAATGGCTCCAGCTCGGGAATCAGTTCCCTGGTCCACTTGCCTGCAGTGCTGCAGCTCCATTGCTGTTGCCAGCGTCGGATAGAATCTTTTCGCGCCTGCGCGGCAGCAACATCTCTACGTACTTCTCCTCTGAGGTGGTAAATTGATTTCCTCTCCTCAGCGAGAAGATGTATCGGTATGGTCCCCGCAATAACAAGAACTGCGTCTGCGGATACTGTGCGGCAAGCTGAGGCAATTCTTAACGCCTCTCTGCATTGGACAGAAGTAACAGCCGCTCGATACTTTCGGAGTTTCATTGCATCCGCCCAAATTTCTGCACCGTACAAGAGTATAGAATCCGAAGCGGAAGCAAGTAGCTTTCTTATTCATGGCCTTGGCCCGCCTGTGTTTGCCATTAATCGACTTAAGTATCCTATTGTCTGTGCAGTTTTCTCGCAGGCTCCTTGAAAGTGTTCCGAGAAGGTTAGCTTGCTATCTAGCTTCACCCCAAGGTATTTCGTGGAGCTGCGTGTTTGTACTTGTTGTTCTCCAAAAATCATATTCATAATGGTGGGAATTCGTCTCTTCGTGCGGATTACGATCTCAGTTTTCGCTGTCGCGAGCTGAAGTCCATGGTCACTCATCGATCTATTTACACTGCGCATTACTTGGTTTAATTTAAGCTGCGCCAGCTCGCAGTTCCTTGCTGTAATTACGGCAGCCACGTCGTCTGCGAAAGCGACAAGAAAAGCGCTTTCTGGCATGTCCAAACGAAGGAGGCTGTCATACGAAGCATTCCAGAGGTCGAGACCTAACACCGATCCCTGGGCTGCTCCGCCTGTTATCCTCACCTTTCTCTGGCCTTTATTTGTTTCGTACGTGAGCCAGCGATCTTTTAGGTAGTCCCTTAATATGTCTAGTAGATAGGGAGGTACCTTGAAAGAGTGTTTCAGCGCATCGAGCATGTCGCCGCACCTGACTGAATTGAAGGTATTTTTCACGTCCAGCGTGACCAGTAAGACAACCGGTCTAGCTTGGGCGCATACGGTTTCGGCTTTCCTTACCACATTTATAACCTCGGCTATGGCATCTATTGTGGAGTGACCTTTCCGGAACCCATGCTGCCGATGGGGCAGACCACCTCCATCTTCAATGGCTGCTATCAGTCGTTGCATAAGGAGGCTTTCCATCATTTTCCCGGCCGTATCCAGCATGCATAGTTGTCGAAAAGACGACGGGGAGTTCGGGTCTACCTTGCCTTTCGGGAGTAGCACGAGGTGCGCTGTCTTCCACCTTGTAGGAAAGATCCTGGCTTCCAGGCAGCAGCTCAGGACTGCTCTTAGCAGCCAGTCTTATTGCTTCAGCTGGTATCCCATCCGGTCCTGCCGCTTTACCGGGCTTCATTCTGTGTAGGGCCGCTTTTAGCTCACCTTCACTGAACGGCTGCACGTCGTGGTCTTCGTGGATGACGTGGTCACCCTCTCTGCTTGTGCGAGTGAGGAACAGGGCATCTACTATACTTCGCATCTTTCCCTCATCCATCGTTTGGTTCGGTGGGCGAAATTTCCCCATTACTATTTTATACCCTTGTCCCCAAGGATCACGATCAACTTCTTTGCAAAGCTTTTCCCAGCTATCAAGTTTGCTTTGCTTTATGGCGGCACAGAGAACCTTTTTTGCTCTTTTGTATGCCTCCGCATGCTCTAGCGCGTCAGGCCTGCTGCGTGCGCGGGTTGCCAGCCTTCGCTTTCTGTGGCATACCCTGCGTAGTTCGGCGATTTCGCTACTCCACCAGTGCACTTGTTTTTTACCTCTCCTAGGCCCTTTTCGTGGCATTGAGGTCTTGCATGCGTGGTTCAGGCAACGCATGGTGGCTTCTACCGTAGCGTTCGCCGCTTCGGCACTGTCGACTATCTGTCGTGCGCTCGCTTGTACAAGAGCGGAGAACTTTGCAGCGTCAACCTTAGAGGCGTCCCATTTTGTTTTCAAACGGGGCGGTCTCCCTGTCCGACTTTGCCCTGAGTCATTAAGATTATTATTATTATTATTATTATTATTATTATTATTATTATTATTATTTTTATTATTATTATTAGTGAGACCAGCAGCTTTTCTTCTGTTGACTTAACAAAGCAAATTTGCTTCCTTGACAAAGAACTCGGTTAAATTACAAATAATGCTATCAATTTTAGTGAATAACTGTTTATTAAAGAACAACAAACATGATTTTTTGGTTTTAATTCCGAGAAATAGTTCCATCAGCATATAATGACAATACAAAATGTATGGATATACGTGCTATTAAAGTGCTTAAACCCTTTACGCGGGGGTCTACAGTAGACAGAATATCATTTTGCATGTCTCAACCAGCAACGGGCATACAAAACGAGTTGGTGGATTGAGCACAACAAATCCAAAAATTGTGAAAAGTGACTATATTTTCCAAACCACTGTCGTGCCTATAATACAAAAGTCGCTTTGTGACACTCGTTATGAGGGAGAATTTCAACAAACTGTGGTTCCCCCAAACAAAAATTCAGAAACACATTTGGTCAGGACTCTTTTTTCAGAAAGCCAAAATTCAGAAGTTAAAACTCAGAAACAAAAATTCATAAATCAAAATTCAGAAGTCAAAATTCAGAAGTCAAATTCAGAAAGTAATCAGACAGCAAAAAATATTAAATTTAGCGCAAAAATTGGTTGTCAGCCTGGAAGAAAGCAACGTCGGAAGAAGGTGTTATATCCAATCGAACTATGGAGCATGTATAATATCACCGAATTGGATGAAGTCCTTACCAATAATTCTATCGAAATGCACAATGTGCACAACTTCATTCGAAGTGGGTTTGGGACACACCCTAACTTATTTAATTTCATAAAGAAAATAAAAAACGAACAGGCAAAATGTCCATGTTAATATTTTGTTCTATGGCTTAGAATTCAAAACTATAATTTTGCCTCTTGAAATCGATCCTGGGCTCAACTCCCGGGCAAAGTAACATGAAAATCTTTGAAACAATTTTTTTCAACTAGAAAAACGTTTTCCTAATCGGGGTCGACCCACGGCAGTGGTTTGGCAAACACTCCTAGTGTATTTCTGCCATGAAAAGCTTCTCTGTGGAAACTCATCTGCCTTGCAGATGCCGTTCGGAGTCGGCGTAAAAACATGTAGATCTCGCCCGCTAATTTGTATGAAAAATTAAAAGGAACACGACGCAAACTGGAAGAGCTCGGCCTAGAATCCCTTCGAAGGTTATCGCGCCTTACATTTATTTACTTTTTATACCCAGCGTGCTTTGCACACAGAGTATATTAACTTTGATTGGATAACGGTTGGTTGTACAGGTATAAAGGAATCGAGATATATATATACTTCCATATATCAAAATCATCAGTGTCGGAAAAAAAATTGATTGAGCCATGTCCGTCCGTCCGTCCGTCTGTCTGTCCGTTAACACGATAACTTGAGTAGATATTGAAATATTTTCACGAAGGTACACGAGCTTATCTGTACCCAGAATAGATTGGTATTGAAAATGAGCGAAGTCGGATGATAACCACGCCCACTTTTTATATATATAACATTTCGGAAAACACAAAAAACGTGATTATTTAGTAAATAATACACCTAGAATGTTGAAATTTGACGTATGGACTGATATTGAGACTCTTGATAAAAATTTGAAAAACATTTTTTAAACGGGCGTGACACCGCCCACTTGTGATAAAATCAATTTTACAAATATTATTAATAAAAAATCAAAAGTCGTTAAACGTATCGTAACAAAATTGAGAGGTTGCCTTTACTATAAGGAATGCTTTGAAGAAAAATTTACGAAATCGGTTAAGGACCACGCCCATTTTTATATAAAAGATTTTTAAAGGGTCGTGGGCGAATAAAATAAGCTATATCTTTGCAAAAAAGAGCTTTATATCAATGGTAGTTCATTTCCAAAGTGGATTTATAACAATAAATAGGAAAAACTTCAAATTTGAACAAATGGGCGTGGCACCGCCCCTTTTATGACTAAGCAATTTTCTGTGTTTCGGTAGCCATAACTGGAAGAAAAATTAATGGATCGTAATAAAATTGGCTACACATATTTTCCCTATAGTAGAAAATAATTCTAGTAACAATGGACGGGATCGGTTAAAGACCACGGCAACTTAGATATAGAACAAGTTTAAAAGAGTCGTAGACTAGAATAGTAAGCTATAACTTAGCAAAAAATGGTATTGAATCAAGTTTTATTGTAAGAGGCAATAGGGAGACATTTTTTTTAACGGGCGGTGCCACGTGTTATGTAGAAAAGTAATTTATCTGAAACGAAATGTACAATTGAAGCTCACGTTGAGTATATGTGACCCGGTCTATGAAAAGGTGGCTTGTGACACAAAAAAGAAATTTCGAGAAACAGCTGTTAAAGATAAACAATGCATTTCTTCAGTTTCTTCGCAGTTCTTCTTTTGCCTTATGAACAGTCATGGCCAAAAGGCAAAGCACAAACCAGTTTCTGACCGATATTTTGGCTCTCCATTGCCATCCAAAAAAATGCTATCAAAAAAATCTGAGGATGCTTCGAAGGAACCAAAGGCTTCATCGTCTTTCATTTGTTCTCTTCTTTCTCCACATTTTTAGTACACTTCTAAGCAAGTTGGGACTTTCTAGTTTTCACCACGTGAAAGAGCGTCTCAAAAATTATCGAAACCAGAAAAAAAGTGGAGCAATTTTTTTTAGTCATAAGCCACCTTTTCATAGACCAGGTCACATATAATGCTCGGTTACACCCGAACTTAGACACTTTTAATTGCTTTTATTTGGCAGTTTATCAAACACCATAACTGCGTTAAGAGTTTGTGATTCTTTGCGTACGAATAAAGCAACACCTTGTTTTCATTGTATTTCTGAATGCATACGGCTACGCTGATGACGTTGCAATTATCATAAGAGTGGAAGTGCCTTCCAACGACTAGCTCTTTGATGGATCGGGCGCTTCGGGACATTCATACCTGGGCATCTAATGTCGGGTTGAAAGTCAATGCTGAGAAGACGGATATGGTCTTGTTTACAAAGAGGTTCAAAGTCCCAAATTGGACCAGGCCTAAGTTAGGAGGGGTGACCTACTGGAGAAACCTTGTACAAAATATCTAGGAATCATCGTAGACAGTAAGCTGTTATGGAAGCTCAACGTGGAGGAGAGGGTGAAGAAGGCTCAACGGCACTTTATGCATGTAAAAGAATATTGGGGTGTATGTGGGGCTTATCGGCCTCTCTTTCTCATTGGGTTTTTACAGCGATTGTAAGCCCTATTCTATACTATGGAGTTCTTATTTGGTGGAAAGCCACACAAAAAACAACCTACCTCAAAAAATTAGAAGCGGTATGTAGACTATCAATGCTTAGCATTTGTTGAGCCTTGAAAACAACCCCGACGGCTGCACTGTATGTCATTCTGCACTTTCCATCTGTAGACATGGTAGCCAAGCACATAGCGTTAACAGCTGCAACCAGGCTCCGTGCCTCGGGGCAGCTTGAGCGCGGACCACATGGCCATAGTAGTATAGCGTCATCAATCACAAGACGAACAGACTACCTGATTCCCTATCTGCGATTCGAGGGAGATCTTAAGGCCACTATAGAGGTGGACGGTTGGCGCAAGTGTGCCGAAATGGCGGACGAGGCGATACATGTGTAGACAGATGGTTCCAAAGTAGTGGAAGGAGTAGGGTCTGCGGTATACTGTGCTGATCCGGAAATCAACAGATCCTACAGGCTGCCGGATTATTGTAGCGTTTTCTAAGCGGAAATACTAGCCGTAACCAAAACAGTAGAAACCCTGGAAGAGAATAGCTTAAGCTGCAACCATGTTAACTTTTATATTGACAGTCAAGCAGCAATTAAGGCAATAATCTCACACAGCACAGCATCTAAATGCATGTTAGAGTGTACGCAGTCTCTGGAGAGAATCGGAACAGGGAGGAGCATACATCTATATTGGGTCCCAGGGCATATGGGAATAGATGGGAATGAAAAAGCGGATGAACTAGCTAAAAAGGGTGCATCCTTTGAAGCTTGCTTCGTAGACGTCCCAATTAAACTGGGCGAGATTAAGCGAAGGCGAGAGGTCCACATGATCGACCAAGCTGGAAAGGCGTGGGTTCAAGCGCGGGGCTGTAAAGTGTCGAAGATTTTGTGTAGGTCTTACAACCTTAGACTAACTAAGTTGCTTCTATCATTAAAAAGAGAGCACTGTAGACTCATGATGGGTATTCTGACTGGACACTGCCTTCTGACGTCACATGCATTTAAATTAGGCTTGGTCAGTGATAGCGGATGTAGAAAGTGCAGGTTGGAGGAGGAAACGATTGAGCACGGCCTGTGCTCGCGCCCTGCGCTTTCCAGGCTAAGACTCCAGCTATTAGGAGTGATACAGCTGTCAGATTTAGAAGCAGCAAGTGGCTTAAGTCCTAGGAAACTTCTTGTATTTGCCAAGAGGACGGAGTTATTTTACAACATGGGTCCTGAGTTTTGATAGGGTTTTTAAATTTGGTCGTTAAAACAAACTTCTGGTAACACTACGAACTCATTCAGTCTACGTGAGGTCCTCATGGACCGGCCAGTTCAACCTAACTTAACCAGCCAAAATAACAAATTCAAGATAATTACGAATATTTGTTAAGTTTAAAGATAAACAAGAAAACTTTTGTGAGCGATATTTATATACACTCTAGCTTGAGGAAATTTCTCGGTAAAAGTGCCTGCGTAAAACTCAAGATCAGGTGATCAAACAGTTTTTGTTCAGCCAAAATAACAAATTCAAGATAATTATGAATATTTGTTAAGTTTAATGATAAACAGAAAACTTTTGTGAGCGATATTTATATACACTCTAGCTTGAGGAAATTTCGCGGTAAAAGTGCCTGCGTAAAATTCAAGATCAGGGATCAAACAGTTTTTGTTCAGCCAAAATAACAAATTCAAGCTAATTATGAATTCCAACGAAATGAAATTATTTGCGAATGTGACAAAATATTTTGATATTATTTTTTTAAAAGGAAATTTCCTTGTACTTGTTCAGAACTTGGTGTTGTTTATGATTTGCTATTCAATATTGAAAACAAATTAACTACGGTTTTTGATGTTGCATTTTTGCATTGACGTAAGAAATGCACATATTTTATCAGTGTACTGTAAAAAATATACTTCGAATGATTGAAATGCAATGATACTAGATCAATTGAAAAAAATCTTCAACTCCCTTCTAGAGAAATACACAAATTCCGCCCATTTACTTCTATCTGTTTACTTACTTACTTACTTAATTGGCGCTTAACCGTCTAAACGGTTATGGCCGTCCAACAAGGCGCGCCAGTCGCTCCTTCGCTCCGCCAACCGGCGCCAATTGGTCACACCAAGGGAGTTTAAATCGTTTTCCACCTGGTCCTTCCAACGGAGTGGGGGCCGCCCTCTACCTCTGCTTCCATAGGCGGGTTCCGATAGAAACACTTTCTTGGCCGGAGCATCATCTTTCATTCGCATAACATGGCCTAGCCAGCGCAGCCGCTGCGTTTTAATTCGCTGGACTATGTTGATGTCTGCGTATAGCTCGTACAGCTCATCATTAAATCTTCTTCGGTACTCGCCATCGCCAACGCGTAGAGGTCCATAAATCTTTCGAAGAACTTTTCTCTCGAACACTCCCAAAACCGCTTCATCTGCTGTTGTCATGGTCCATGCTTCTGCCCCATATAGCAGGACGGGTACGATAAGTGACTTGTAGAGTATGATTTTCGTTCGCCGAGAGAGGACTTTACTTTTCAATTGCCTACCTAGTCCAAAGTAGCATTTATTGGCAAGATTGATTCTTCGCTGGATTTCAGTGCTGATGTTGTTGCTAATGTTGATGCTGGTTCCCAAATAAACGAAGTCTTTTACTATTTCCAAATTATGGCTGCCAACAGTAGCGTGGTTGCCAAGGCGCATATGCGCTGGCTCTTTGCTCGATGACAGCAGGTACTTCGTTTTGTCCTCATTCACCATCAAACCCATCTTTACCGCTTCTTTTTCCAGCTTGGAGTAAGCAGAACTAACAGCGCGGGTGTTTAGGCCGATGATATCAATTTCATCAGCATATGCCAGTAATTGCACGCTTTTATAGTATATTGTTCCAGTGCGGTTAAGTTCTGCAGCTAGTATAATTTTCTCCAGCATCAAATTAAAGAAATCGCACGATAGGGGGTCACCCTGTCTGAAACCTCGTTTAGTTTCGAACGGCTCGGAGAGGTCCTTCCTAATTCTGACTGAGCTGATGGTGTTGCTCAACGTCATTTTGCACAGCCGTATAAGTTTTGCGGGGAAACCAAATTCAGACATAGCGGCATATAGGCAGCTCCTTTTCGTGCTGTCGAAGGCGGCTTTAAAGTCGACGAAGAGGTGATGTGTGTCGATTCTCTTTTCACGGGTTTTTTCCAAGATTTGGCGCATTGTGAAAATCTGGTCGATGGTAGATTTACCAGGTCTGAAGCCGCACTGATAAGGTCCAATCAGCCGGTTCACGGTGGGCTTCAATCTTTCGCACAATACACTTGAAAGGACCTTATATGCGATATTAAGAAGGCTGATTCCACGATAGTTGGTGCATTTTGCAGTATCCCCCTTCTTGTGGACTGGGCAAAGAACACTTAGATTCCAACCGTCGGGCATGCTTTCGTCCGCCCATATTTTGCTAAGAAGCTGCTGCATGCGCCTTACCAACTCCTCGCCGCCGAACTTGAATAGCTCCGCAGGCAATCCATCAGCGCCCACGGCCTTGTTGTTTTTCAATCTGGTTATTGCTATTCTAACTTCGTCATAATCGGGCGGGGGGAAATATATTCCATCATCATCGATTGCGGGATCGGGTTCTTCATCTCTTCGCGGTGAATTGCTGCCTCCATTTAGGAGAGCAGAGAAGTGTTCCCTCCATAATCTAAGCACTCTCTGGACATCAGTTACAAGGTCGCCGTTTTCATTCCTACAGGAGTTTGCCCCGGTCTTAAAACCTTCCGTCTGTCGCCGTATTTTTGGTAGAATTTTCGGGCGTTATTCCTGGTGGCTAGCAGCTCAAGCTCCTCGCACTCACGCCTTTCTGCTTCTGCTTTTTTCTTCCTGAAAAGGCGTCTCGCTTCCCTTTTCAACTCACGATAGCGTTCACACACTCCTCTTGTCGCGCTCGCTTTTAACGTAGCCCTGTAGGCAGCGTCTTTTCTTTCGGTTGCAACGCGGCATTCTTCATCATACCAGTTGTTTTTTCGTGGCCGCCGGTAACCAATTTTTTCCTCGGCGGCAGTATGAAGTGCTTTGGAGATATGCTCCCACTGCTCCTGTATTCCTTCAGGATGAGTTGTGCCCTCAGAGAGCAGGTGTGAGAGTCGAGTTGCGAAATCATTGGCAGTCTGTTGTGATTGAAGCTTTTCGACGTCTAGCTTTCCTTGTGTTTTTTGTTCCTTGTTTTTAGCCGCGTTGAGGCGGGTGCGTATTTTGGCTGCAACGAGATAATGGTCCTCGGATCGTTCGCACATCTAAAACACTGGAGGCATGCCGTCCGCCTATCACAACGTGATCGATCTGATTGCGAGTATTTCGATCAGGAGACAGCCATGTAGCTTGATGTATCTTTTTATGCATGAACGTCGTTCTGGATATGACCATGTTTCGAGCACCGGCAAAGTCAATCAGCCTCAGTCCGTTAGGAGAAGTTTCATTGTGTAGGCTGAACTTTCCGACTGTAGGGCCAAAAACACCTTCTTTGCCCACCCTGGCGTTAAAGTCGCCAAGCACGACTTTTATATCATGACGGGGGCAGCGCTCGTATGTGCATTCTAATTGTTCATAAAAAGTGTCTTTCACCTCATCGTCTTTCTCCTCTGTCGGCGCATGGGCGCAGATGAATGATATATTAAAAAATTTTGCTTTTATTCGAATAGCGGCGAGACGCTCGTCCACAGGCGTGAACGCCAGCACTTGGCGACAAAGTCTCTCTCCCACCACGAATCCGACGCCGAAACTGCGCTTATTCGCATGGCCACTCCAATATATGTCACAATTTTTGATCTTCTTTCTTCCTTGCTTCGTCCAACGCATTTCTTGGATGGCGGTGATGTCAGATTTTGCTTTGACGAGGACATCAACCAGCCGGGCATCTGCACCAATCCCATTCAGGGAGCGGACGTTCCAGGTGCATGCCCTCAATTCATTGTCCTTCAAACGTTTGCCATGGTCGTCATCAATAGAGAGTGTATTTATCCGAGGCTTGTTGTTATATTTCATTGGAGTATGGTTTTACGTGGCGGGTCCCAAGCCCAGCGCACAACCCGCTCAGCGGGGGTGAAAATATTACTTGGCACGTTTATATAGCGAGCCGCTTGCTCCAAGACAGACGCCCGCTTGCAGCCGCACCTAGAGGTGTACAGACGCTGCCGATGAAATCTCCCCCGGCTAGCCCTTAAACCGATTATGTCAGAGTGGCCTAGCCAGGTTGTCGCCTTCTCACATTAGCTCACCGCTAAACGGGTGTTTAGCGGCTACCCAGAGGATACTTGGCCGCAAGCGACCGGCAGTAGTGAGCTGCTTGAACCGCATGCAAAAGAATCGCTCTGGCCATTCCCAGGCGGTGGTCAGAAGCTTTCCCCACTTTCGTGGACTTCTACACACGGCACCAGCCTCCATCTGTTTACAAACTGATAATACATACTACTTATGTTCTGTTTCGTATACTACCACGGGTTCAAATGCCTTTTGCATCCCCTGGGGCTCATCAAGGGTCGTATCTCTGAGCACCGAATTGAAGAATGATAGAATAGAAATGAAAGCCATTGCAATCCTAGCAGACCTTCATACACCAAAACTTAACCATGGTGAAATAAAAAAGCTAGAAAAATCTACCGAATTACGAGTCAATTTAACAGACATTTTTGTAAATTTTTATCGATCGCAAATAGCTATTGAATCAACTTCGTATAAACTGTGGACTCTGAATTGACAGTAATTTCAGCAAAAAGGAAAATTTTAATCAAATGTAAGTCACGGCTCCGTTAAACAAAAAAATAAAAATCATTTTTCTTTACATTTTGAAGTTACTTTTTCCACGCCTTGAACCCAGCATTTTCGGTGTGGCGGCCGCCGTGGTGTGATGTTAGCGCGTTCCGCCTACCACACCAAAGATCCTGGGTACACACCCCAGGCAAAGCAACATCAAAATTTTAGAAACAAATTTTTTCAATTAAATAGAAGAAGATTTCTTTTAAGGTCCCGTCCCGCCAATTTGTAGGAAAAATTAAAAAGAGCACGACGCAAATTGGAAGAGAAGCTCGGCCTAAAATCTCTTC
Organism: Eurosta solidaginis; assembly: GCF_040869045.1. Classification (NCBI taxonomy): domain Eukaryota; kingdom Metazoa; phylum Arthropoda; class Insecta; order Diptera; family Tephritidae; genus Eurosta; species Eurosta solidaginis. Next base: position 191,776,957 of record NC_090321.1, read on the forward strand.
GGAGGTTATCACGCCTTAAATTTATTTTTGTATTTATTTATAGGCGCAGAACGCTACCATCAGAACATTGTGCTCGCTTAGCTCTGCCTTGTTAACTAACAATTATTAGTGTAAACCTAAGAGTACCATTAAAAGCTGTTTAAATAGCAAATTTCCGTCAACAAAAAAATAAAAGAGGCTACTGATATCGAAGAGATTTGTGTGGCCCAAAAGTCATGTGAGTGCAAGTTACTCTTTAAGAATAGCTCACGCATTTGCATAATATTGACGCTTGTTCGCTGTTGAAATGACTAATCAGGAATCAGTTCTTTTAACAAAAAAAATCAGCTGAAACTTTTACAAAATATTGTTAACTTGAGACCAGCAGCTTTTCTTCTCTTGACTTAGCAAAGCAAATTTGCTTTCTTAATAAAGAACTCGGTTAAATTACAAATAATGTTATCAATTTTAGTGAATAACTGTTTATTAAAGAACAACAAACACGATTTGTTGGTTTTAATTCCGAGAAATAGTTCCATCTGCATATAATGACAATATAAAATTTATGGATATAGGTGCTATTAAAGTTTTTCAACCCTTTACGTGGGGGTCTACAGTAGACAGAATATCATTTTGCATGTCTGAACCAGCAACGGGCATACAAAACGAGTTGGTGGATTGAGCACAACAAATCCAAAAACCACTGTCGTGCCTATAATACAAAAGTCGCTTTGTGACACTCATTATGAGGGAGAATTTCAACAAACTGTGGTTCCCCCAAACAAAAATTCAGAAACACATTTGGTCAGGACTCTTTTTTCAGAAAGCCAAAATTCAGAAGTTAAAACTCAGAAACAAAAATTCAGAAAACAAAATTCATAAGCCAAATTCAGAAAGTAATCAAATAGCAAAAAATATTAAATTTAGCGCAAAAATTTGTTGTCAGCCTGGAAGAAAGCAACGTCGGAAGAAGGTGTTATATCCAATCGAAATATGGAACATGTATAATATCACCGAATTGGATGAAGTCCTTACAAATAATTCTATCGAAAGGTGGCACAACGTCATTCTAAGTGCGTTTGGGGCACACCCCAACTTATTTAATTTCATAAATAAAATAAACAAGTAAGGAAGTCTAAGTTCGGGTGAAATGCTGTTGCTGTTTGTTTTGCGTGCTTAGTTGGGTTACAAATCTGCGCAAAAATACATATACATATGGTTATATTCTGAACTAATTTTCGTTTAAAAGAAGCAAAACGGATACAGAAGCTAACACCAATGACCTTGAGCAGGTAATAATGCAGTTTTCCTTCAGATATGGGGATTTCCCTACTGTTTATTTTAAAATAAAGATATAACAGAACAATAAACATAAACACACAAGTGCCATTGTACTAAAAAGCGTCAGTACAAAAAAAGGGCAGGGTTATAACGAAATTTTCCAACTTTTATTAGAAACAGCTTATTACCTGCATCTACGCACCTTTACAAAATCTTTTATATAAAAGAAGGCGATTTAACCTATTTAGTCCATTTGTCGTCGAGTTATGGCTCCAGAAACGTTGGGAAATGCGTTGTAAGAAAGAGGCAGTGCCACGCCCATTTTTCAAGATTTGAATTTTTTCCCATTTCTTGTTATAATGGCACAAAATATGATTGGTACAAAACTATTTTTCGCTAAGATTTAACCTCTTATTTTTGCCTACGACCCATTTTAAAGTCTTTTGTATAAAAGTGGGTGTGGTCCATAACTAATCTTATCCAGTTTTACTAGAAATATTTCCTGCTATAAGGAAAATATGTGCACCCAATTTTGTTACGATATGTAAATTTTTCTTCGAGTTATGGCTCCCAAAACATAGAAAATTGCTTTGTCATAAAATGGGCGGTGCCACACCCATTTTCAAAATTTTTAGTGTTTTCCAATTTAATGTTATAATTTAGAAAGTAAAACTCTATTGATACAAAGCTCTTTTTCGCTAAGATATAGCTCATTATTTTCGTCTACGACCCTTTTAAAAATCTGTTATATAAAAGTGGGCGTGGTCTTTAACTGATCTCGTCTATATTTTCTAGAATAATTTCCTACTAGACGGAAAATTTTTGTACCCAATTTTATTACGAGTCGTTAATTTTTTCGAGTTATGGCTCCCGAAACATAGAAAATTGCTTAGTCATAAAATGGGCGGTGCCACGCCCATTTTTTCAAATTTGAAGTTTCTCCTATTTATTGTTATAAATCTACTTGGGAAATGAAATACCATTGCTATAAAGCTTTTTTTGCAAAAATATAGCTTATTTTATTCGTCCACGTCCCCTTTAAAAATCTTTTATATATATATTATATTTATATATTTTTATACTCAGTTGAGCAGAGCTCACAGAGTATATTAAGTTTGATTGGATAACGGTTGGTTGTACATATATAAAGGAATCGAGATAGATATAGACTTCCATATATCAAAATAATCAGGATCGAAAAAAAATTTGATTGAGCCATGTCCGTCCGTCCGTCCGTCCGTCCGTTAACACGATAACTTGAGTAAATTTTGAGGTATCTTGATGAAATTTGGTATGTAGGTTCCTGAGCACTCATCTCAGATCGCTATTTAAAATGAACGATATCGGACTATAACCACGCCCACTTTTTCGATATCGAAAATTTCGAAAAACCGAAAAAATGCGATAATTCATTGCCAAAGGCGGTTAAAGCGATGAAACTTGGTAGATGGGTTGACGTTATGACGCAGAATAGAAATCTGCTAAGATTTTGGACAATGGGCGTGGCACCGCCCACTTTTACAAGAAGGTAATTTAAAAGTTTTGCAAGCTGTAATTTGGCAGTCGTTAAAGATATCACGATGAAATTTGGCAGGAACGTTACTACTATTACTATATATGTGCTAAATAAAAATTAGCAAAATTGGATGAAGAATGCGCCCACTTTTTAAAAAAAATTTTTTTAAATTCAAATTTTAACAAAAAAGTTAATATCTTTACTGTATATAAGTAAATTAAGTCAAAATTCAACTCCAGTAATGATATGATGCAACAAAATCCAAAAATAAAAGAAAATTTCAAAATGGGCGTGGCTCCGCCCATTTTCATTTAGTTTGTCTAGAATACTTTTAATGCCATAAGTCGAACAAAAATTTACCAATCCTTCTCAAATTTGGTAGGAGCATAGATTCTGTGACGGTAACTGTTCTCTGTGAAAATGGGCGAAATCGGTGGAAGCCACGCCCAGTTTTTATACACAGTCCACCGTCTGTCCTTCCGCTCGGCCGTTAACACAATAACTTGAGCAAAAACCGATATATCTTTACTAAACTTAGCCCACGTACTTATCTGAACTCACTTTATCCTGGTATTAAAAATGGCCGAAATCCGACCATAACCACGCCCACTTTATCGATATCGAAAATTACGAAAAATGAAAAAAATGCCATAATTCTATACCAACTACGAAAAAAGGGATGAAACACGGTAACTGGATTGGTTTATTGACGCAAAATATAACTTTGGAAAAAACTTTGTAAAATGGGTGTGACACCTACCATATTAAGTAGAAGAAAATGAAAAAGTTCTACAAGGCGGAATCAACAGCCCTTGGAATCTTGGCAGGAATACTGTTAGTGGTATTGCATATATAAATAAATTAGCAGTACCCGACAGATGATTTTCTGGATCACCTGGTCCACATTTTGGTCGATATCGCGAGAACGCCTTCACATATACATCTAAGGGCCACTCGCTTTTAAAACCCTCATTAATACTTTTAATTTGATGTCCATATCGTACAAACACATTCTAGAATCACCCTGGCTCACCCTAATGGCGATATCTCGAAAAGGCGTCCACCTATAGACCTAATGCCCACTCCCTCTTAAAATGCTCAGTAACACCTTTCGTTTGATACCCATATCGTACAAACATTCTAGAGTCACCCCTGGCCCACCCTAATGGCGATATCTCGAAAAGGCGACCACCTATATACCTAATGTCCACTCCCACTTAAAATGCTCAGTAACACCTTTCGTTTGATACCCATATCGTACAAACATTCTAGAGTCACCCCTGGCCCACCCTAATGGCGATATCTCGAAAAGGCGTCCACCTATAGACCTAATGCCCACTCCCTCTTAAAATGCTCAGTAACACCTTTCGTTTAATACCCATATCGTACAAACATTCTAGAGTCACCCCTGGCCCACCCTAATGGCGATATCTCGAAAAGGCGTCCACATATAGACCTAATGCCCACTCCCTCTTAAAATGCTCAGTAACACCTTTCGTTTGATACCCATATCGTACAAACATTGTAGAGTCACCCTTGGTCCACCTTTATGGCGATATCTCGAAAAGGCGTCCACCTATAGAACTAAGGATTACTCCCTTTTAAAATACTCATTACCACCTTTCATTTGATACCCATATCGTACAAACACATTCTACAGTCACCCTGGCCCACCCTAATGGCGATATCTCGAAAAGGCGTCCACCTATAGACCTAATGCCCACTTCCTCTTAAAATGCTCAGTAACACCTTTCGTTTGATACCCATATCGTACAAACATTCTAGAGTCACCCCTGGCCCACCCTAATGGCGATATCTCGAAAAGGCGTCCACCTATAGACCTAATGCCCACTCCCTCTTAAAATGCTCAGTAACACCTTTCGTTTGATATCCATATCGTACAAACATTCTAGAGTCACCCTTGGTCCACCTTTATGGCGATATCTCGAAAAGGCGTCCACCTATAGACCTAATGCCCACTCCCTCTTAAAATGCTCAGTAACACCTTTCGTTTGATACCCATATCGTACAAACATTCTAGAGTCACCCCTGGCTCACCCTAATGGCGATATCTCGAAAAGGCGTCCACCTATAGACCTAATGCCCACTCCATCTTAAAATGATCAGTAACACCTTTCGTTTGATACCCATATCGTACAAACACATTCTAGAGTCACCCCTGGCCCACCCTAATGACGATACCTCGAAAAGGCGTTCACCTATAGACCTCATGCCCACTTCCTCTTAAAATGCTCAGTAGCACCTTTCGTTTGATACCCATATCGTACAAACATTCTAGAGTCACCATTGGTCCACCTTTATGGCGATATCTCGAAAAGGCGTCCACCTATAGAACTAAGGATTACTCCCTTTTAAAATACTCATTACCATCTTTCATTTGATACCCATATGATACAAACACATTCTAGAGTCACCCCTGGCCCACCCTAATGGCGACATTTCGAAAAGGCGTGCACCTATAGACCTAATGCCCACTCCCTCTTAAAATGCTCAGTAACACCTTTCATTTGATTCCCATATCGTACAACTAGAGACACCCCTGGTCCACCTTTATGGCGATATCTCGAAACGGCGTCCACCTATGGAACTAAGGATCACTGCTTTTCAAAATATTCATTAACAGCTTTCATTTGATACCCATATCGTACAAACATATTCTAGAGTCACCCCTGGTCCACCTTTATGGCGATTTCTCGAAAAGGCGTTCACCTATAGAACTAAAGCCCATTCCCTTTTAAAATACTCATTATCACCTTTCATTTGATACCCATATCGTACAAACACATTCTAGAGTCAGCCCTGGTCCACCTTTATGGCGATATCCCTAAATGGCGTCCATCCATAGAACTATGGCCTACTCTCTCTTAAAATACTCTTTAATACCTTCCATTTGATACACGTGTCATACAACCACATTCCAGGGTTACCCTAGGTTCATTTTCCTACATGGTGATTTTCCTTATTTTGTCTCCATAGCTCTCAACTGAGTATGTAATGTTCGGTTACACCCGAACTTAGCCTTCCTTACTTGTTTTCGTTAGTTTTTCTTCAAAGCATTCCTTATAGTGAAGGCAACCTCTCTACCGAAATTTAGGTTTAACCATTTTTGATTTATGATTAATAATATTTGTAAAATTAATTTTATCCCAAGTCGACGGTGCCACGCCCATTTTACAAAATGTTTTCAAATTTTTATCAAGAGTCTCAATATCAGTCCATACGTCAAATTTCAACATTCTAGGTGTATTATTTACTAAATAATCACGTTTTTTGTGTTTTCCAAAATGTTATATATATAAAAAGTGGGCGTGGTTATCATCTTATTTCGCTTATTTTCAATACCAATATATTCTGGGTCCGGATAAGCTCGTGCACCAAATTTGGTGAAGATATCTCAATATTTACTCAAGTTTTCGCGTACGGACAGACGGACGCACGGACGGACACGGCTCAATCAAATTTTTTTTCGAGACTGATGATTTTGATACATGGAAGTCTATATCTATCTCGATTCCTTTATACCTGTATAACCAACCGTTATCCAATCAAAGTTAATATACTCTGTGTGCAAAGCACTCTGAGTATAAAGATAAACGCGAATAGATTTAATTAATTACATGCTTGCCATTGCACACAATTTAAAATTTTAGATTGTACCATGATAAAAATATGAGAAAGTAAAACATTTCTCTCTTCTCGGCGGCCATAATGGTTTTTTGGTTTTTAAAAAAAAATTTAAAATCACTCTCAAAACTTTGTCGAAATGCCAAACCAAAGGAAACAAACAAAAATGTTTGTACTTTTTCCTTTTCAAAAGCCACATAATATGTTATAAAAATTAATAGAATCAGTTTTATTGTATTTTTGGTAATTCTGAGGACAGTTTATGGTCTCCCTTACTTCCAAAATAATCTCACACCAGCAGTGACCTTCCAGGTGCATCCAAATGAATAATTCGTCTCCTACAATTAAGCATGGTGGAGTATGATTTGTCCTATTGAGATACCAAAGGTACAATTAAGCATGGTGGAGTATGAATTGTCCAATTAAGATACCAAAGGTACATTTTTCCATTAGTCAGAAGTCCGAGTTTCGTCTCGCTCAATAGTCTCGTTCGCTCAAGAAATTTTCTTCAAAGTAATCTAGGGGTAATCCAAGGAACCCAGCAGTTACAGCAGAGTGAGACCTGGCAATTACAACGAAGTTGTTGTTAAAGGGATTGGTTCCAGATTATAGTTGAATAGATGGCTTGTGTAATATGGGGGCATACCGCATATGGTTTTAATAACGTGGTTCACTGAGCAACACCCTGCCAAGAAATTCCTCAACTCTATACCTCTGAAACATACCGCACTATTCTATATGATGGGATCTTTCCCCAGCGGGTTAGGGGTCAGAATATACCCGCGATAGGTATGCCTGTCGTAAGAGGCGACTAAAATACCAGATTCAAGGGGCTGTGTAGCGCAACCCTTCAGGTTGCCAGCGCAATATATAGCTTCTGCAAACCCAATTGTCAACCTCACCTATCCGCGGCGAATCTTGTTTCACTAACAGACGAGGCTCTGGTGACCCCAAGCTCCTCATGGAACTTGGGGGTGGGGAGGGACGGATGGCCTGAAGGTTTAATGTGGCCACATAAATCGTTCCCGAGATGGTCAGGCCAGCACCTTAATGGTGCTGTGTTACCGGATCTGTATCCAGCAAATGACCGGCAAATGAGCCTTCGGGGAGCAACCTTATCGCTGCAACAACAACATGGGATCTTATCATAGGGTTTACAGGGATTTCTTATCTACCTTGGAGGCACAGTTGCATCAAGCATTTGTCTGCTGGATTGGTTTGGTTAGGATCATATTAGAAGCAACTGCTTTTTCAATATCTCAGTACGATATTAAACAAAGGAGTTCCTCCTAGCTATGTAGACGGTGCTCAGAAGCCATAAGGAGATATCCTATGTTAGTTCTGGATTAAGAGTTTTGGGAGGCCAGCTACTTTCTTCCGTGGGTGTTTTGTAGATAGGGCGCCCATATTGGCAAATCGTACCACAGTTACTTTATACATATGTTAAACCGCCGGTACATTAAGCACATGGCCGTTATAGTGGCTTCCCAACCAATAATAAAATAAAAATTATATTCTGCGTTACAAAAAAGCGAAAGCTTCATTTAAAAACATTTAATGAAAAAGAATTTTGAAAAATATTTGGTTATTTTTATTTTACCTGTAAAAAGGGTTCTGACTAACATTTTCTGAAAAAGTGTGTTTCCGAATTTTTGTTTTCTGAATTCATGGGGGCACCGATTTGTGCGTGTGGATATGGTCAAACTGAAGCATGTGCGGGAGATTCTGGAGCCCTGGGCGTTGTGAATGGACAACTTTGTGCGGTGGTATCATGGAGAATGGGTTGTGGGCACCCCCGTTTTCCGGGTGTATATACAAATGTAAATATCCATACGTTCGAAGCTTTATAAATTACGCGATAGGAATTTAATTGGAGGGTGTTGTTACATAGCGACTGCTGTGTGGAACATCAACCTATCTCGGCTATATGCAACATTTGAAACATATCTAATTTTTTTTATTAATTGATGGCGTATACATACATACTACATCGAAAAAATACATTTGGTGTTAAATATTAGCTTAACATTATAAGCCATGCTTACTTGCCACGCTGTCACCTGCGTTAGTTATATATAAATACATAAAATTTACATTTAGATTCATATGTATATGTATAAGCAGCTAAATGTGGTTTACACAAAACTTTTTAAATAATTTGACCGATAAAAGTAAAGTTTAATTTAACGTTTAGGCTGTGTTCTTAAAAATTTAAGTGATAATTGCGTAAATGGGCTACCCCGTAACAACATAATAGCGTAAAAATGTCCATGTTAATATTTTGTTCTATGGCTTAGAATTAAACCATAATTGTGCCTCTTGAAATCGATCCTGAGGTCAATTCCCGGACAAAGTAACATGAAAAATTTTGAAAAAAGTTTTTTTCAACTAGAAAAACGTTTCTCTAATCGGGGTCGCCCTACGGCAGTGGTTTGGCAAACACTCCGAGTGTATTTCTACCATGGAAAGCTTCTGTGTGAATACTTATGTGGGACCTACACCAAGTTGAATGAAAAATTAAAAGGAGCACGACGCAAATTGGAAGATCTCGGTCTAGAATCTCTTCGGAGGTTATCGCGCCTTACATTGTTTTTTTTTTTTTTATTTGGCAGTTTATCAAAGACCATAACTACGTTAAGAGTTTGTGATTCTTTGATTATTTTTGAATTTGAAAACAGGTATCAAAGTTTGCAAGTGCCTCGCTTAAGAAAACTTTTTCTAATTGAAAAAACTTTTTCTAAATTTTGATGTTGCTTTGCACGGCATTTGAACCCGTGGCACTATACGACAGAACATATTGTGACGAATATTAGTGACACTAAGTGATACTCACATCACTAATCTGAAAATAAGTAAATAAAGCCACAACAACAATAAAGCAAGCTGCCACACTTGTATGTACGTAAACAAATTAATCATTATGTCTACACATATGTCCATACAAGCAGCGGAGAGAAACGTACAAACACATGCATATATCTGAGATACTCCCAAAAGCAGGCAATCATCGATGGAAGTATCACTCACATATACACGCGCATATGAGAAGCTGAAACGTGCATCTGTAGTTATAACTGGTAAGCAAATTGTAAATTCTAGAAACGCCTAGAAATGTGCAAACGAGGAAACCGAAAAGTATAAAAGTAGCGTCAGTTGGGCATGGCAATCAGTTTGATTTAAGCACGCTATCTGATGCGAAGTAGAAGTGTTATTGTGAAAGTAGTCTAATAAAGACCATTTTGCATTATTGAATATTGGAGTTATTTATTCAACAGTTTAGTGATTCGAACGTTAGCAGAAGGTTGCCAAATAAGTGGAATTACGCTAAAATCGTTACAATTGGTGTCAGAGGAGGAACTATTGCGTTACACAGAGAGAGCTGTTGGCATTGGTAGAGTGCATTAAACATTTTCACAAATACCTCTACAGCCAGCGATTCCGCGACAAGACAGATCAAGCAGCGTTGAAATGGCTTCTGTAGTTCCGTAATCCGGAAGGACAATTGGCACGGTGGATCGAGCGACTATAAAGCTATGACTTTTTCATTGAGCATCGAAAAGGTAGTACCCATGGAAATGCTGATGCAATGTCACGAAGGCAATGCAGTTTGGAATGCAAGCACTCTTCAAAGGCCGAGGCTGAAGAAGACATTATAGATGTCCGGCTAATGACTATAACATATACAGATGAATGGGACAAGGAACAACTAAGGAAATGTCAGCTAGAAGATCCTGATCTGTCACATGTTATGCAAGGGCTCGAACGAAACGATAGACCAAATAGAGAGGAGATGTCAGCAGATAGTCTCATTGCCAAGTCATATTGGGCACAGTGGAACAGTTTAGAATTGATATATGGTTGCTTGCATCAGTATGGGGGAGTGAGGATGGTCAATGCAAGAAGAAACTGATAGTTGTTCCCAGAATCGGAGGTCCTCTTGGAATCACGAAGACACTCGAGAAGATTAAACAGAGATTCTATAGGGTTGCCGTCAGTCGGTCACTTAGTGGATTGCAAACTGCGAGGTTTGCAGCAGAGCGAAAGGGCCCAAAACCCCAAGTCATGGCCAGATGGAGCAATATAACTCAGGTGCGCCAATTGAAAGGATCGCTATGGATGTCGCAGACCCATTTCCTCATAGCAATTGCGGAAACAAATATGTACTGGTGATTATGGATTATTTCCGCAAATGGCCAGAGCTATGCCCAATCCCAAATCAAGAAGCGGAAACAGTAGCAGAGGTGTTTATAAACAATTGGGTTGCAAGGTATGGTGTACCAATAGAGTTACATTCTGACCAAGGCAGGAGTTTCGAATCAGCTGTGTTCCAGGAAATGTGTAAATCATTGGGCATTCGAAAAACACGGACAACTGCATTGCATCCTCAGTCCGATGGTATGGTGGAACGATTCATAAGAACATTGGAGGAGCACTTAAGGAAAGTAGTGGACAAGTTCCATAAAGAGTGGGATACCCGCATACCATTATTCTTGATTACTTACCGATCAGCAGTGCATGAGACAACGGGCCAAACCCCTGCAAAAGTAATTTTTGGCAATGACCTTCGACTGCCAGCTGATTTGAAGTTTGGGATAGATGCCGGTGCGGAGAGAAATGTCAAGAAATGCACTGGTGTTGGAAGAAGAGCTGAGAGAAATACACGATCTGATAAGGCAACGAACAAAGATTATGAGTGGCAAGATGAAAACCAGATGGGATAAAGCACTTAATTCGGAAGGTTTTCAGGAAGGAGATTTGGTGCTGTTATACAACCCACAACGGAAAAAAGGTTTGTCCCCGAAATTGCAGTGTAACTGGGAGAGCCCATACAAAGTTGTAAAACGGATCAACGATGTAGTTTACCGCATACAAACTATTGGTAAACCACGAACCAAAATGAAAGTGGTTCGTCCTGAAAGGCTGGCGGCGTTTAGATCAGGAAATTTGTCTGATAGGGACAATCAGACTTAGGTGGAGGGCAGTTTGACGAATATTAGTGAACACTAAGTGATACTCACATCACTAATCTGAAACTAAGTAAATAAAGCCACAACAACAATAAAGCAAGCTGCCACATTTGTATGTACGTAAACAAATTAATCATTATATCTACACATATGTCCATACAAGCAGCGGAGAGAAACGCACAAACACACGCATATATCTGAGATACTCCCAAAAGTAGGCAATCATCGATGGAAGTACCACTCACATATAAACGCGCATATGAGAAGCTATAACGTGTATCTGTAATTATAACTGGTGAGTTTATAGCTGGTAAACAAATAGTAAATGGTAGAAACGCCTAGAAATATGCACTCAGCGCACACAAGAGTTCTCTTGCTTTACTTTAAACTTAACAACCGGCGGAAAAAACACAAACTACAATGAATTTACGCAATCATTTCGTGATCACTTCGCTATCGCAATTTCGTATCGTCAGTGGGAGATGGCTAGTCCATATATTGTATGATTACATTATGGACGCAAATATTATTGCGGTGGTTTATTAATCACTACGCGATTAGTGATTACAGCTGTGCATTCCCTGGGTTCTAATAAATTGGATTTTGTCACCGTTGTAGCTGGTGCACCAATAATTTTTAGAGCTTATGAGTTCCCGAAACACTTGAAAAGCTCGCGACGTTGAATTTAATCGCTGCACTGGCAGTTTTTTATAGAACTTACTTTTTATTTTGGAGCACAAGGGGAAATGTTTACAAAACCAAAATTAAAAGACACCGGAATACATGGACTACAAATAATACAGCGACGAAATTGAACGTCGAGAATCTTGCGGGACGCCAAGTTCTCAATTTTTTGGGTCCCGAAACTCTCGTTTGAGTTCGAGAAGATATCGTACGCTCTAGGTTATGTTAGGTTAGGTGGTAGCCACTCTGATAGGGGAAGCTCACTTGGACAACGTGAAGGTTCGTTGTGATACTATAGAAAATATAATAACGGTGACGTAGCTATAGTTACTTAGAGAATCGTTGCGTAGCAACGATATAGTTTCGAACGATACCAATCTCAACCTTGGGTAAATACTCCGGAGATCCAAAGGTGTCGCGACCCGAAGTACCTTCGCCTGGATCTGGCAAAAGCTAGCCATCAAGCATAAAGTGATTCGATGACTCCACCTCATGGTGTTGTTGTTGTATTAACGATAAAGACACTCTCCGAAGGCTTTGGGGAGTGTTATCGATGTTGATGGTCCTTAGCCGGATATAGGTCCGGTACATTCCGGTAACAAAGTACCATTAAGGTCCTAACCCGACCATCTCGGGAACGATTTATATGACTACATTAAATCTTCTAGGTCATCCAGGCATGAAACAGGATTCGCCACGTGTAGGTGAGGTTGACAATTGGGCTGGAGAAGGTATATATTGCCCTGGCAACCGATTGAGAAGGTTGCGCTATACAAACCCTTGAATAAATTTGGTATTTTAGTCACTTCATCATCCTCCATACAGCTACAGTATGGGACTTCCAGTATACTGAGACGTACCGCATGGATTCCCATTAGACAGTGCCCTGTCAAAACCCCAATGACCATTGATGGAAGAGTTTTAGTGAGCACAATTATTTCGGCAGACCTCCAGTCAAAAACTTCCGGCTAGAAAGGTCTTGCTACCCTGCAAGAGGTGGTGTCCGCCTAACGCTTGCTGAGCTAACTCGAGGCCCATCTATGCAGGAGCAAACAACAGGTGGCCAGCGGGTCCCGACCACCAGGGCGGCTTGCTCTTCAACGGACAGGGCAGTTGAATGGCGCTATTACCTGCGAAGGTGAAGTTTTCCACCACAACGTCTATCTCAGATTCGGAGAAGTCGGAAATTACGGCTGGCACCGCAGGCAATATCTCTCTCAGCTTCCTACAATACAAGTCCCAGTTAGCACTTTTAGAGCTACTAAACGATATTTTACCAGGACGTTATTCGTTCATAAAGAACTGAATATATCGGCATTCAGAGAAGGAGTGTTCGTTGAGAACCCGTCAACCCGATCTTCCAGTTGTCTACTAACCAGGGTGAGATCGAGGATCTCCTCCGTTATCGCTTTAACAAAAGTCGGGTCATTCCCCCTGTCCCTCATCTACAATAAAACTAAATAAAGACTCACCTCTCTTATTGCTATCCGGGCTTCCCCAGATGCTGTGGTGGGCGTTAGCATCGGCACCCACAATCACGCCAACACCTCTTCGCCTTGCTTCAGCGGTGATTTAACCCAGAATGGCAAGTGGTGGTCCCTCTACATCCGCATGGTGCATATACGCTGAGACCACCCACATTTCATTGCAATCTCGCTCGAGGCAGACTGCACTTACATCATCATTTCTGTGGAAAGAATTAAAACTTTAATCCCCTTTTTAACAAGCACACAGGATATAGGCCTGCCTGTCTCCCTATGCACCTTAATCCAGAAATCGTCCCGCCGTTACTACTCACCCACGGCTCCTGGGCAAAGACTTTATCCACTCCGCCTTGTTAAAGGTAGAGCAACAAATTAGCGGAAGCCGCCTTAGAGTGCTGAATATTGATCTAACGGATATCCATCATCATCACTCTTTTTCCGCACCCCATCCTTGGCGGATTCCTCCTCACTACCAAATTGACGATTTACACTGATGACAGATCCCGCCATGGATGATTCGTCCTCGGAGGCAAGGAGTTCCTCCTCTGCTCTATCAACCATACGACCAACACTGATGACATACATATCCCGCCAATGACGAGACGCCCACAGTGCTTTCGCTTTCCGAGCTAGCGGAGTCATCAGCCACAACCATGGGTGCTGGCTGCCCTGCGGATGCCTCCACCTACTGTTCAGTGTCTGGAGGAGAGGAATCGGGGTGGTAGATCTTAGGCACCACACGCTCGAAACCCCCCTCATGTCAGAGAGGGGACCGGTGAACTCTCCGTTAAGCAGAATCAGCACTTGCCGACGTAGCCCAACGGCCTCCTCTACTCTATGGACCCTACAGTTATGTGGTGAAAGGTTTGGGTTGCAATATCTCGAGAGTTCCAGAATTTTCTCTGGCTAAGAAGATCCGGCAGGTAACCACACTAGAGCCCTCAGTCGAAGGTGCAGGTCCCTCCGAAGGCCTCGAGTCTAGCTCACTTCCAGACCTCCCTAACTAAAGAAATTATTATTTTATATATACAATCCGATTGCTCGTCAGCTGAAGTAATCATTCTGAAGCCGTGATACCAACCCGAGTATTCGAAGCCTGGTCGTAGACCTGAGCTCTCCGTAACGCCGGTAATATAGGCTGATAATATCGCGCTGGTGACCTACAGCCACTCCTCCCGGGAGATGGCACCATCCTCCCTGCTTCTGTCCAAGACCCCGAGGGTGATGAAGCCCGATCTCTAACGGTTTCGTTAAACAGTTCAGCGATTCGAACGTTAACAAATAAATAAAAAAAATAAATGTAAGGCGCGATAACCTCCGAAGAGATCTAAGGCCGAGCTTCTCTTCCAATTTGCGTCGTGCTCCTCTTGATTTTCCCTACAAAGTGGCCGGACGGGACCTACATGTTTTATGCCGACTCCGAACGGCATCTGCAAAGCAGATGAGTTTTCACTGAGAGCTTTTCATGGCAGAAATACACCCGGAGCGCTTGCCAAACACTGCCGAGGGGCGACCTCGCTTAGAAAAGTTGTCTTCTAATTGAAAAGCCTTATTTCTAAAATGTTGATGTTGCTTTGCCCGGGTTGTGAACCCAGGGCATACGGTCTCGTAGGCGGAGCACGCTACCATCACACCACGGTGGCCACAGTCGAACGTTAACAGATGATGCATAATTATAAGGATTTCCCAAAATCCGTTTCAATTGGTGTTAGAAGAGGAATTGTTGAATATATTCCGAAGATTTCGAAGACAATGAGGACATGGCAAAGTTAAGTGAATTAAAGATCCAGCAGCTCAGAAAGGAGTCGGAGAACCGTGAGTTGGATACAAACGGCAATAAATCTGAACTACAAACACGACTACCAAGGGCAATGAAATCAGACGGTATCAACGTGGAAGAGTACATCTTTCATCTTGATGGCTATGAGACAACAAAATTGGAGGAGAAAAACGAAACACCGCCGATAATTGCGAACACACACTTGAGCATGATATTGGCTGCAATATCGGCACAAATGGCCGAAATGTCATCACAAATATCCCCAAACATGTCATCACAGCTGGATAAACAGGAGACACGCATAAGATCTAAGATTGAAGCATAAGATATGCGTATTTCAGAAATGTCGTCACAAATGTAATCTCAACTGGAAGAACACAAGACATATGCATCTCAACTGGAATCGCATAAGACTCGTATAACAACCAAGATGGAACCACAACTGAAAGAACAAGAGACACGCATAACAGTACAACACGAAGTACAAGAGGCGCATTTATCATCAAAACTCGAAGCGCGTTTGGACGAGAAAATAATGCAATTTGAGAGGACATATCAAGGAGTTGCAACTTAATCGCCAAGCTGCTTCAGCGAGTAATACGAAGGTAAAAACTCCATATTTTGATGGTTCTGTTCCTTTCCAAGTCTTTAAGCTACAGTTTGAGAAGACCCCATCAGTGAACAACTGGAATGCTAAAGATGAAGGTACTATACTATTCGTAGCATTGAATGGACCAGCTGTCGAAATCTTACAGACGATTCCCGAAGGAGAGCGGTACGACTATGAAGCGCTGAAGGCTGCTGTAAAACGACGTTACAGAAGCGAACACAGGAAACAGATCTACCAAATAGAATTGCAAAACCGCTACCAAAAAGCTAGTAAAACTTTGCAGGAGTTTGGCACATTTGGCGAATGCGGAAGCACCCGTGAAAAACACCGAAAAGGTAATAATTAGGAGCTTTATTAATGGAATACGAGATGTCGAAACGAAGCGAGCGATATACGCAATCCCAAAACTTGCCTTCGCAGAAACGTTATCACATGCTTTGACTCGGGAAACTACCTCACTTTTGAGTAAACCAGCATACAAAGCTCATAGTATGGAAATAGAAAGGCCATACTGGGTAGACACAATTTTGCAAGCACTAAAGGGATCGCAACAGAAAAATGTCGGAGTTATCAAAGGTTGCTTGTGATCATACCAAAGCGTTCCCGATATGGTCGGGCTAGTACCTTTATGGTGCTTGTTACCGGAACCTACCAGACCTGCATCCGGCAAATGGCCATCAAGATCGATAACACACCCCAAGGCCTTCGAGGAGTGTCCTTACCGCTACAAAAGCAACAACAATATCTGATTTGGTCAATAGGAGAGTAAAGTCATGACCTGGAACAAGATTTGGTACGATCAATGGCGAGTATAACCAAGTCCAGGGAGAAGTGGTATGTGAAGTCTGAATTGGGAAGGTCACGGTTCTACAAAAGTTCGTTTGAGCAGAGATCGTTGATTAAGTCATATTGGGAGTGGACTACTTAGTTGACCATGGCATCAGGATCGGAAATCAGAGAAGCATTATGCGATATAAGAACAAGGATGTACCACATAACTTCAGCTTTGTGAATGGGTTCAGCAGAAAGCGTGTGTTGGTGGAGAAGATCCTACAGGGACCACAAAAGTCGAAGGCAGTAGATCGGGAACAGATTGATGGAACGAATGGAATAAACAAATGAAAACCGAATGTACCAGCAAAAAAACACTGGCATTGACAAACCCTAATGAACGCATCCAAAAGAAGAAAAGAAGTCCCCAAAAAGAATACAAGGCTAATTTTAAGCTAGGGCGCACTACTGTTGTGAAACTTCAAAACGATACAGATTATGCAAAGCCAATCCGTCAAACTCAAGCTCTTCGAAGTAGTCCATTGGTCAAACAACAGAGTGTAGGCAACGAACCAGGATAATGAGTAGTAAGATGAAACACAGGTACCTACAAAAATACCAAATCGGCAGGTTTGCTGAAAGGAGATTTGGTACTGTTATACAACCCTCACCGGCGGAAAGGTGTTCTATCAAAATTTCAGTGTAGCTGGGAAGACCCTTACAAAGTTGTGAAGCGGATCCGTGATGTCGTCTACCGCATACAAACAATCGGGAAACCACGAAATAGAAGGATTGTTCATTTGGAGAGGCAAGCAGCGCACAGTGTTTCGTGTAGAACAAGCTAGCTGGACAAAATTATTTTATGAGATTTTCCGTTTCATATGCAGTCATTTATTACAACTACGTCATTTTTTTCAGCCATATGTTCTTTTTTATACTCAGTTGAGCAGAGCTCACAGAGTATATTAAGTTTGATTGGATAACGGTTGGTTGTACATATATAAAGGAATCGAGATAGATATAGACTTCCATATATCAAAATAATCAGGATCGAAAAAAAATTTGATTGAGCCATGTCCGTCCGTCCGTCCGTCCGTCCGTTAACACGATAACTTGAGTAAATTTTGAGGTATCTTGATGAAATTTGGTACTTAGGTTCCTGAGCACTCATCTCAGATCGCTATTTAAAATGAACGATATCGGACTATAACCACGCCCACTTTTTCGATATCGAAAATTTCGAAAAACCGAAAAAGTGCGATAATTCATTACAAAAGACCGATAAAGCGACGAAACTTGGTAGATGAGTTGAACTTATGACCCAAAATAGAAAATTAGTAAAATTTTGGACAATGGGCGTGGCACCGCCCACTTTTAAAAGAAGGTAATTTAAAACTTTTGCAAGCTGTAATTTGGCAGTCGTTGAAGATATCATGATGAAATTTGGCAGGAACGTTACTCTTATTACTATATGTACGCTTAATAAAAATTAGCAAAATCGGAGAAAGACCACGCCCACTTTTAAAAAAAAAATTTTTTTAAGTAAAATTTTAACAAAAAATTTAATATCTTTACAGTATATAAGTAAATTATGTCAAGATTCAACTCCAGTAATGATTTGGTGCAAAAAAATACAAAAATAAAAGAAAATTTTAAAATGGGCGTGGCTCCGCCCTTTTTCATTTCATTTGTCTAGGATACTTTTAACGCCATAAGTCGAACAAAAATTAACCAATCCTTTTGAAATTTGGTAGGGGCATAGATTTTATGGCGTTAACTGTTTTCTGTGAAAATGGGCGAAATCGGTTGATGTCACGCCCAATTTTTATACACAGTCGTCCGTCTGTCCTTCCGCATGGCCGTTAACACGATAACTTGAGCAAAAATCGATATATCTTTACTAAACTCAGTTCACGTACTTATCTGAACTCACTTTATCTTGGTATGAAAAATGAACGAAATCCGACTATGACCACGCCCACTTTTTCGATATCGAAAATTACGAAAAATGAAAAAAATGCCATAATTCTATACCAAATACGAAAAAAGGGATGAAATATGGTAAGGTAATTGGATTGTTTTATTGACGCGAAATATAACTTTAGAAAAAACTTTATAAAATGGTTGTGACACCTACCATATTAAGTAGAAGGAAATGAAAAAGTTCTGCAGGGCGAAATAAAAAACCCTTAAAATCTTGGCAGGTATTACATATATAAATAAATTAGCGGTATCCAACAGATGATGTTCTGGGTCACCCTGGTCCACATTTTGGTCGATATCTGGAAAACGCCTTCACATATACAACTACCACCACTCCCTTTTAAAACTCTCATTAATACCTTTAATTTGATACCCATATCGTACAAACTCATTCTAGAGTCACCCCTGGTCCACCTTTATGGCGATATTTCGAAAAGGCGAACACCTATAGAACGAAGGCCCACTCCCTTTTAAAAATACTCATTAACACCTTTCATTTGATACCCATATCGTACAAACAAAGTCTAGAGTCACCCCTGGTCCAGAAAGGCCCACTCCCTCTTAAAATACTCATTATCTCCTTTCGTTTGATACCCATATTGCACAAACGAATTCTAGAGTCACCCCTGGCCCACCTTTATGTCGATATCTCGAAACGGCGTCCACTTATGGAACTAAGGATTACTCCATTTTAAAATACTCATTAACACCTTTCATTTGATACCCATATCGTACAAACGCATTCTAGAGTCACACCTGGTCCATCTTTATGGCGATATCTCGAAAAGGCGTCCACCTATAGAACTAAGGCCCACTCCCTCTTAAAATACTCATTAACTCCTTTCGTTTGATACCCATATTGTACAAACGAATTCTAGAGTCACCCCTGGTCCACCTTTATGGCGATATCTCGAACAGGCGCCCACCTATAGAACTAAGGCCCACTCCCTCTTAAAATACTCATTAACTCCTTTCGTTTGATACCCATATTGCACAAACGAATTCTAGAGTCACCCCTGGTCCACCTTTATGGCGATATATCGAAAAGGGGTCCACCTATAGAACTAAGCCCCACGCCCTTTTAAAATAATCATTAACACCTTTCATTTGATACCCATATCATACAAACAAATTCTAAAGTCACCCCTGGTCCACCTTTATGGCGATATCTCGAAAAGACGAACACCTATAAAACGAAGGCCCACTCCCTTTTAAAAATACTCATTAAAACCTTTCATTTGATACCCATATCGTACAAACAAAGTCTAGAGTCACCCCTGGTCCACCTTTATTGCGATACCTCGAAAATGCGCCCACTTATGGAGCTAAGGCCCACTCCCTCTTAAAATACTCATTAACTCCTTTCGTTTGATACCCATATTGCACAAACGAATTCTAGAGTCACCCCTGGTTCACCTTTATGGCGATATCTCGAAAAGGGGTCCACCTATAGAACTAAGCGCCACGCCCTTTTAAAATAATCATTAACACCTTTCATTTGATACCCATATCATACAAACAAATTCTAAAGTCACCCCTGGTCCATCTTTACGGCGATATCTCGAAAAGGCGTCCATCTATAGAACTTAAATCCACGCCCTTTTAAAATACTCATTAACACCTTTCATTTGATACCCATATCGTAAAAAGAAAGTCTAGAGTCACCCCTGGGCCACCTTTATTGCGATACCTCGAAAATGCGTCCACTTATAGAACTAAGGCCCACTCCCTCTTAAAATACTCATTAACTCCTTTCGTTTGATACCCATATTGCACAAACGAATTCTAGAGTCACCCCTGGTCCACCTTTATGGCGATATCTCGAAAAGGGGTCCACCTATAGAACTAAGCCCCACGCCCTTTTAAAATAATCATTAACACCTTTCATTTGATACCCATATCATACAAACAAATTCTAAAGTCACCCCTGGTCCACCTTTATGGCGATATCTCGAAAAGACGAACACCTATAAAACGAAGGCCCACTCCCTTTTAAAAATACTCATTAACACCTTTCATTTGATACCCATATCGTACAAACGCATTCTAGAGTTAACGCTGATCCACCTTTATGGCTATATCCCTAAATGGCGTCCACCTATAGAACTATGGCCCACTCCCTCATAAAATACTCTTTAATGCCTTTCATTTGATACACATGTCATACAAATACATTCCAGGGTTACCCTAGGTTCTTTTTACAACATGGTTATTTTCCCTTATGTTGTCACCATAGCTCTCAACTGAGTATGTAATGTTCGGTTACACCCGAACTTAACCTTCCTTACTTGTTTTTATTTATTTCCAAAATTTTACTTTATATGCATACATTTGCTTATTTCATATACAGTAACTCATGTGAATAAGTGACATAGATCCAAAAAAATTTAAAGGACTTAAGAATATTACTTTATTGTACTTAAATTGAATGGAACACAAATCTCAATACTCTAAAAAATTCTAAAAATTCGGAAAAAAAAAATTTTAATTTTTTATGAAAATTCGTCGAATTTTTTAAATATAATTTAGTTTTTGTTATAGATCGTGACAAATTTTCTTATGGGAAATTAGTTAAAATAAATTTGCGAAAGCGAAAATTGTAAGAATTATCCAAAAAGGGGTGTTTACTTATTTATGTGAGTGATTGTACATATGTACATACATATTTTGTATTTATTTGAGTATTTACAATTTTTACAGAATTATTTTATACTACCAGTCAGGAATGTAAAAGTGAATTACAATAATAATAATAACAATGTAAATAATTAAATTAATTATGTGAAAATTACTTATTACAAAAACTTAAAAGTAAAGTATCATACAAAGTAAAAAAGACAATAGATTTAAATTGAATAAAACCTGATCCAACAAAAAGTTATAGGGTAGGTTATCTTTTATAATTATGTTATTGTTCGCTATCAGCACTTTCATTGGATGAGTCACTTGTGGAATAGTCATGAACATCAGCAACACTACTGTGAAAGCTTGAAACAGCTGGGGTATTTATTGACTCCTCAACATTATCGGGGGACAGTAAGTTTAAGACTTCTGAAGTCAGACTTTTAAATTTTTTCTTAGGTATCTCCATAAAACTGTTAACTAAAGGATCCGATGTTATAAGCAACATATTCATAAGATCTCTATTCGTGGCTTCACGCGAGTGCTTTTGTGTGTTATCAGCCCTGAATCGTCTCAAATCTTTGTTACGGGCTTCCTGTGCTTCCTCGGAAAGTTGGCCAATAGGTAAAATTGCTGATTTTATAATATCAGTACTATGCACTAAGAATTTACGAACTGTAACAGGCATATTAAACCATGGATAGAGATCTATGTATAGTTTTTTATTCTCTACCGCAAATTTTTCAAATTTTTGGATATTTATATTGTACCCAGATGCTAATGCGCGAAGGAGAGTGTCGAATCTTTTGATGAGCTTTACATCCAATCCCGTAATCTCAGCACTAGCCTCAGAATTTTCGAAAAACCTACGAGCAGTGTTGCCGTCATTGGTATTGCCGAAACCTGGTTTTGGTTTATCTTCATCAATCCATTGTATGTACCTGTTTTTATGCCTTGGTGACTGGTGCGGTAGGTTGTGGCAGGTTGAAGTCAATGATCTTCGCCTTTTTGCTTTTGGTGTGATCTTGTTGACCTTGCGCGTTTATTTTTGTATGTTTTATGGCTACGTGTTTGTTCCCTGTACCAGGGAATTGGTTTTGCCGTTTGTAGATCAGCTTTAAAGGTTCAAATATCTCGTCGGAGCTGGTAGGTACATACATCCTATTTGATATGTAGAGATAACTAAACCTACAAAAAAAAAATTTAAAATAGATGTGCAAAGAATTCGCAATGGTTTTTTCTTTCGACTATTAGAGAATACTTGCGACTATAACATATGTAAAATTAAGCCCGGATGTCAGCGGATGTATGTAACTTTTTTGTCCCTAAAATTAAAAATATAGGGAAAAAATACCTTTTCTTCTTAATAACGGAATGTTAAATATATTGAAAATACTCTAATTGTGAAAGAATTACTATTAAAATTTTTACTTACCTTCGAGCTTAGAATCCATCAAAAAAATTATGTAAATGTCTGCACTTAAAAGAAATATGAATCTTAATATTCAACAAGAATTTTGAAAATTAATCAACGCATTTTACGGCCACTCCTGCCTTCTTACTTCAATTACTCAATATATATGAGCAAAAATATCAAAAAAAGCAAAAGTCCCGTTATTTTGTTTGTTTTCTTTCATTTCTCATTACACTTTTCTTGGAATAAGAACTTTGTTTTCGTCCAGCTAGCTTGTTCTACACGAAACACTGTTCAGCGGTTCGATAGAGAGATTTGTCTGATCGGGACGATCATACTTAGGTGGAGGACAGTGTGACGAATATTAGCAGGAGAAATAAATAAGCATATGTTCGCGAAAAGCCTAAAGGGCCCATTACGCATACTTAGCATAGACTTGACTTGACTTGGGAACCGCCACTTACAGTTCTGTTAAATGAACATTGCATGTTACTGATTACTCAAAACTTGGCAACACTTAACTTGACTTAGAAGTCTGTTGAATTTTGATTTTCTATGTAAGTTCTAAGTGACGTTTATATTTTGAGATGCCATTTATTTGTTACCATTTCATTTTGACATTTTGTCATACAAATTGACATTTATTGATTATGATGCCAGATTGTATGCGCCAAGCCAAGCCAAGTCTATGCTAAATATCAGTAATTGGCCCTTAAACCTTAGGAGAAATGGGCGAACGAGGTAACCGAGGGTCTATGAGAAGCGCAAGCTGAGGAATAGTGAGTCAATTCGATTTAAACACGCTATCAGTGAAGTACGATAGTATTGTAATTGTGAAGTAGAGTTGTAAATAAAAACAATTTTGCCATACTGAATATTGGAGGTATTTATTCGAATTTCCCAAAATTCGTTAAATATTAATGGTATTTTACTTTCTAAATGGAATTATAAGAAAATGTTAGAAAATATTAAAATTTTTGAAAATGGGCGTGGCACTGCACATATCGTAATAAAATTAGGAATACATACTTTCCCTGCAGCAGGAAATATTTCTAGTAAAAATGGAATGGATCGGTTAAAAACCACACCCACTTTTATATAAAAGATGTTTAAAATGATGGTCGTGGACTAGAATAATAAGCTATACTTTAGCAAAAAATAGTTTTGTATCAATGATACTTCGCTTACCAAGTTCTATTGTAAGAGGAGATTGGGAGACTTTTTTTTGTAATGGACGGTGCCACGCCCCTATTTTGATCAAGTATTACGCAACATTTCTATAGCCTAAAACAAATAAAGCCATCGTAACAAAGTTAGAAAAAGTAATTTATCTGCTTAGACACCCTTACTTGTTATACCTTTCATGAACATGAAATGGTATATTAACTTTGGTCCGATGTTTGTAACGTTGAGAAATATAGAAGATAGACTCACCATTAAGTATACCGAATTGATCAGGGCGACGAACTGAGTTGATATAGCCATGTCCGTCTGTCCGTCCGTCTGTCTGTTTGAACGCAAACTAGCCCCTCAAATTTTGAGATATCTCAATGAAATTTGGCACAAGGATGTATTTTTGTATTATATTAGACATTTGTCGGATCAGGTAGGATCGGACCACTATAACATATATCGTTCAGATAGAAAGATTTTTGGCCATTTCTCCCTTAATTTAGAAAGTATAAACGTGAAACTCAGTGATATATATTTTAATATATCATAGAAGATTTCATGAAAAAATCATTTCGATCGGAGCTATATATAATATATATCCCATACAACCGATACTTCGGATAGAAAGATTTAGCCATTTCTCCCTTAATTTCCAATATAAAAACGTTAAACTTGGTGATCTTTATTCTAATATATCATAGAAGATTTCCTGAAAAAATCACTTTGATCGGAGCTATATGTATATAGTATATACCTATCCCATACAACCGATGGTTCAGATAGAAAGATTTTTGGCCATTTCTCCCTTAGTTTCCAATATAAAAACGTGAAACTTGGTGATATATATTCTAATATATCATAGAAGATTTTCTGTAAAAATCATTTCGATCGGAGCTATATATAATATATATCCCATACAACCGATCGGGGTTTTTGCCATTTTTTTTTTATTTATCTTAAAATCGTTTAGGTATGTACATCTGTTCACTATATATTTCTTATCTTATACAGCGCATTATTTGAAGATTACGAATGGGATAAGATTATTGTTCATGAAAGGTATGAAGGCTTCGGCACAGCCGAAGACAGTCCCGTCCTTACTTGTTTTTATGTTTACTTTGTTTAGGTGTAATTATACCTTTTTCAGCAGTTCTCATTTTAGTTTTCATATCAAAGCTTTAAGCTCTACCAGTTTTTTTTTTAATTTCTTATTCTCCCCTGTGAGTCTAACGATCCCACTCTAAAGCTAATCAAAGCTATCACTGATATGTTGCTATGAGCTTTTAATTTTGCTCATAGCTTTTCTTCCACTTTGAATTGCTTGTTATTACTGTTTCTTTTCGGTGAACTTTTCTATTTTTTGTTGTATTTGGCGCCATATTCGGATTTTAATTTTACTTACAAACATTTAAATTTTATTGATCGTGTTAAGAGCTTAATTTATGTTTAAGCTTTTTATTTATGCTGAGATGAACGTTTTTCAAACGTTTTCTAAGAAAGTATACATTTTTTCTTAAATGAAAAAACTGTTTTAAAATAGAATAGAAGGAAGAAAAATTTGAGAACTGCCAAAGCTCGTTGTATAGATCCATTCCGAAAGCTAGTAAATTCCTTCATCGGACATGTTTATGAATTTAAAACAATTTTTTCATTTAATAAGAAATGTATCATAACAATAATAAGATAAAATAATTATTGTTAGGCCTTGACCTCGATTCCAACCCGCGATATTACAAGTCAGCAGGCCGATATAACAAAAAAAAAAAAAAAACAAAAGAAAGATTCAGTGTGCATATTGGAAAATTTCAATATTAATAAATTATATTTTTTATTTGTTTTTGTATGTAAAACAATAAAACTATATTGGTAATATTCTCACTAACTAATTATAAAATTTTCTGTAATCCCTCAAATTTTAAGGAAACGGGCTCAAATATTTAAAAATGCTTTTCCTAATTTGAAATTACTGTGGAATTTGAGAAATGGTCTTTAAATTACAGCCATAAATCTGATTAAAAATTTGGAGAAAAGCCTCGAAATACACACTTCTTGCCATATTTTGATTCATAAGTTTTGTAATAAAACCTTTAAAAACAGCTTAGCAAGGCTAAAAATATTTTGCAAAGAGGCGCGTCACGCGCATTTTCAAAATTTGTTTAAGTTTTGTTCTTAGCTTAACCATACCACTACTAAGGTAGAATATCAGTCAAATGTAGTTTAATACCATTGAGTTATTGCAAAGTTTGTTAAATTTAGACCTTTAGAAGTAGTGGACGTGGTCTTTAACCATATTCGTTTTTGAATTATCTCTTTTTTTCCATTTTCCTAATTTTCGCTTCGAAAAAGTGGGCGAGTTTATCGTCAGATTTCGCTTTCAATATCAATCTATTCTGGCCCAGATAAGCCCGTATACCGAATTTGTCGATGAGATCTAAGCATTTGCTCAAGTTATAGTGTTAACGGAATTTGAACCTAGGACATTCGGTGTGAAAGGTAGATCACGCTACCAGCACACTACAGCGGCTTGCTGTTGCCGTAATTCAAAACTAAATTTATTTTGATATCATTCCGAAAAGTTCCATACCGTACAATTACACATTGCAATATTGTGTGTGTTGCTAAAGTGCCGAAAAGTGTTCACACTGTGCTTTATTTTTTGTGTGTTGTACATGTTAAAAGCGTAGTAAAATTTTTTGTTCGTTGTAAAAGTTAAAAATAGTGAAAATCTTGATTTTGAACGAAAAGTGGAAATGTAGTAAAATTTTGACATTTTCTATAAAAGTGAAAGAAGTAGTCGACTTTTTAAACTTAATGTAGAAGGTAAAAGAGTAGTAAAATGTTGAAGTAACAGTTTAACTTTTTTAGTAAACGTCAAAAAGTAGCAAAATTTAAAAATGTATGGCAAAGGGTAAAACAAGAAGTACAATTTTGACTTTCATTGCAATAGTAAAAAATTAGTATCATTTGTATACTCAGCTGAGCAGAGCTCACAGAGTATATTAATTTTGTTCGCATAACGGTGCTCCGGAACGGCATAAACTAATCGAGATATATATAGACTTCTATATATCAAAATGATCTGGGCGAAAAAAGAAATTCATTTAGCATGTACGTATATAGAAAATTAGTAAAATTTTGGACAATGGGCGTGGCACTGCCAACTTTTAAAAGAAGGTAATTTACAAGTTTTGCAAGCTGTAATTTGGCAGCTGAGTATGTCATGTTCGGTTACACCGGAACTTAGCCTTCCTTATTTATTCATTGTAATAGTAAAAAAAAGTATAGTTTTGACTTTAATTTCAATTCAACTCCATTATAAACTGTAAAATGGTAGTAAAATTGTGACATTTATTGCAAAAGTGAAAATGTAGTAACGTTTTAACTTTTTCTGAAAATGTCAAAAAAGCAGTTAAATTAATAGTAATAAAAATAAAGTTTTATTTTGATTTAAACTTAACTTAAATTCATTGTAAACGGTAAAAAGGTATAAAATTTTTGAAATTTATTGTAATAGTAAAACAGTATTAAATTGTTACTTTAATTAGAAAGTTCAAATAATTGGTAATATTTTGACGTTCATTGCAAAAGATAATAAGGTAGCAGACAGTTGTTGTAAATGGTAAAAAAAAAAGAAGTAAAATCTGAAATTTATAGTAAAAAGTAAAACAAAAGTAGAAAAAGTGTGATATTCATTACAAAATTTAAAGAGGTAGTCATATTTTGACATTTATTGTGAAAGTAAAAATGTAGCCAAATTTGGAAAATAAAAGAATCGGTCAAGTTTTGACCATGTAAATAAACTAGTAGAATTATGACTTTAATCAGAAAAGCCAAATTATTCCTGACTTTACATTCATTACAAAAGACTGAAATTTAAATAATTATTGTAAAGGGTAAGAAAGTAGCAAGTAAAATATTAACTTTTGCAGATGTTAGAAGCTCAGACAACAATATATGCTATATACATAAGCATTTGGTCAAATTTGAAGGTTCTAACAGCTAGAAATTAGGAAAAGTGTGTTATCTGAATAATCGGTTGTATGGGTTACATACCATAACTTTATACGACCGATCTCTAGGATTTTTTCAGACAACAATATATGCTATATATGAAAGCATTTGGTGAAATTTGAAGGTTCGAGCTGTTAAAATGGGGCAGAAATTACGAAAAGTTTGTTATTGAACAATCCGTTGTATGAGATATATACTATATATATATACCACCGATCTATACAATTTTTTTCAGATAACTATGAATGCTCTATACGTAAGCATTCGGTGAAATTTGAGGTTTCTAGCTATTAAAATGGGGCAAAAAATACGAAAAGTTTATTATCTGAACAATCGGTTGTATGAGATATATACTACATATTAGGGTGGATCAATTTGTATGGACGAAAGTTTACCGATATCGCGACATCGATTATTCATTTATTTTTACTTTTTTCGACTTTGATTTTTCAGGTTTTTTTCATAACCTACTAAAAAAATTTCATATGTAAAAAAAAATATTTTTTTTTTTAAACTGTTATCGCCAACTTTTTTAGCGGACATACATGAAAATTTTACAATCAAAAAAAAAATGAAAATGAAAATTTTTTAGTAGATCATGAAAAAAACCTTAGTAATCAAAGACGAAAAAAAGTCAAAAAAATTAAATTTCGCAGGCTTGAAATTTATTTGTTATACGTAGTGGAACTTCTTTTCCTGAGCCCTAATCCTATCGAAAAATCGATGGCGCGATATCGGTTAATAAATCGACCCAGTCTACTACATATATATATTACCGATCTATACAATATTTTCAGACTATAATGAATGCTCTATACGTAAGCATTCGGTAAAATTTTTTGCTTTTAGTTGTTGAAATGGACAGAAATTACGAAAAGTTTATTATCTGAACATTCGGTTGTATGAGATATATACTATATATACCACCGATCTATACAATTTCCAATGGTCCGATCCGGCCGGTTCCGACAAATGTCTAATCGGACACCTAGGTATACCCGCTCACCAAATGTTATCAAGATATCTCAAAAATTGAGGGACTAGTTTGCAAACAAACACACAGAAGACGAACATGGCTAAATCAACTCTGCCTTTCATCCTGATAATTTCGGTATACTTAAAGGTGGGTCTATCTATCTTACTTTAATGACTTACAATTTTGAGATTCGTGACGAAGTAAATATACCATTTCATTTCATAAAAGGTATAAAAATCTTGTAAAAAATGTACAAGTCAAAATCAGTTTCCACCAAAAAATTCCTCACTTATCACCTGATAATTATATTACAATAAATATATCCTAATGAAAAGGGACAAACTTTAAAAAAATCATAATATGAGTACACGCAAAAAAATGTATAACAAAACAGCAATCAAATTTAGCCACTGTAACATTTCGCCGTCCTGTGAGCACAGCATCGCTATTAACATGAAAATACAAAGATTGAGCACACAGTCCGAAATGAAAATTCCACCGCAACGGTAACTCGGAAAAGTCGCATAAGCACCGTCATCATAGTGAACAAGCGCATTATATTAATTTTCATGTACATACAACATAATCATCGTGTACTCCGCCAGTCGCTTTTAGTTAAAAATAGAAAATCGACAAATTTTTTACTTACTGAAAAAACGGAAAAAATATTTTTAACTAAACAATAAGAGGTTAATAATCGTGCAATAAATGTTTTGAATAAAGAAAGTTCCATATTCCTGAAAAACAAAACAAAAATACCAAAGAAAAATTTACTAAAATGTTTACGAGCTTTATATAAGTGGATTGAAGAAAAAATATTTTAAATTGTTTCATTGTGAGTGCTAATAACAATAAAAATTAATTGTTCAGTGTTTCAGAAGCTATGATAATGGCAGACGATCACAGTTGCAACAATCTCTGTCACATATACATACATACAACTAAGCATATTTATTATCATATACATATGGGCACCGATGTCATAATTTAATACTAATAAGAGGCAGAGGTTAAAAAATGTTTACTGATAATATCGGATTTTGAAGTTACTAAATTTATTAATCAAACAATACGAACAAATCGGAGGCATATTTTTGCATTGCTTAAATAGTGGATCTTCTTCTATTCCTTTTCACTGTCAATGATTTATACATTTCATTTTCACCAAAGAACCCATTTGACTTTTATCTCTATAGTCTTTGTTTTTCGAATATACATAGGCAAATAAATATTGGGAGCTTTCAGCGAACACTATTTTTGTTGATACGTTGCAAACATGTTTCCGTCAAATTTGTTCTCTGAACGGCTAGTTGAGCCAACTGCCAAATGAAGTAATTATCCTTATATTTATTTATTTATATTTATTTAATAACACAGTGGCAGTACATATAAGACAGTGGTCTTTTAAAAGTACATCATCTTAAATTAATTACCATAAAATGGCTAACATCGATTAAAACTATAATTAAAAAATGATCTTGTATCTAACAAGAAAAATTACATAAAATAATAACAAGCACAGATGTCTAAGTTCGGGTGTAACCAAACATTATATACTCAGTGTGAGCTTCAATTGCACATTTCATTTCAGATAAATTACTTTTCTACATAAAACGTGGCACCGCCCGTTTAAGAAAAATGTCTCCCCATTTCCTCTCACAATAAAACTTGATAAGTGAAATATCATTGATTCATAACTATTTTTTGCTAAGTTATAGCTTATTATTTTCATCGAAGACCCCTTTTAAAAATCTTTTATATAAAAGTGGGCGTGGTCTTAATCCATTCCTCCATTTTTCTAGAAATATTTCCAGCTAATGGGAAAATCTGTGTACCCAATTTTATTACGATCCGTTAATTTTTCTTCGAGTTATGGCTCCCGAAACATAGAAAATTGCTTAGTCATAAAAAGGGCGTTGTCACGCCCATTTTTTTAAATTTGAAGTTTTTCCTCTTTATTGTTATAAATCCACTTGAGAAGTGAAATACCATTGATATAAAGCTCTTTTTTGCAAAAATATAGCTTATTTTATTCGTCCACGACCCTTTTAAAAATCTTTTATATAAAAGTGGGCGTGGTCCTTAACCGATTTCGTAAATTTTTCTTCAAAGCATTTTATAGTAAAGGCAACCTCTTTGCCGAATTTTGTTACGATAGGTTTAAGGTTTTTGATTTATGATTAATAATATGTGTAAAATTGATCTTATCACAAGTGGGCGGTTCTACGCCCATTTTAAACAATTTTTTCAAATTTTTATCAAGAGTCTCAATATCAGTCCACACGACAAATTTCAACATTCTAGGTGTATTATTTACTAAATAATTAGGTTTTTTGTGTTTTCCAAAATGTTATATATTGTGACGAATATTAGCAACGCTAAGGGATACTATCATCTCTAAGCCAATACTAAGCAGTGACTTGTATGCACATCAATAAATCAATCATTAGCTGTCTTTTTTCACATCTATATACGTTTACGCTTAAACTTTATACGGACTGCTAAGCGACAAACTTTAAATACACCTTTGAAATTGCCACGCATAAAATTAGTACTACTAAATTTCAATACGCATTATACTCAGATGTAACTGAAATATGTGTCTATGTTTCACCCTCTGCACTAATTCTATGTATTCTTTGCGCGTCCACTATTTATCACAACTCAGCTATATGTTATACACAGAAATACAACAGGGGGTTGTGTCTCCGCTTTTCGGTACACCCTGTGCTGTAGCTGGTGGTTTAACCACTGCCGCTAGATGGTTGTCCTAAGTATTATTTAAGCGAGGGTAGGCGTTTTTTTCACGCGCAAACGAAACGTATACCCGTGTAAAAAAACACGGCTATTATGTCTATACATATGTCCATACAAGCAGCGCACAGTGTTTCGTGTAGAACAAGCTAGCTGGACAAAAACAAAGTTCTTATTCCAAGAAAAGTGTAATGAGAAATGGAAGAAAACAAACAAAATAACGGGAATTTTGCTTTTTTTTGATATTTTTGCTCATATATATTGAGTAATTGAAGTAAGAAGGCAGGAGTGGCCGTAAAATGCATTGATTAATTTTCAAAATTCTTGTTTAATATTAAGATTCATATTTCTTTTAAGTGCACACATTTACATAATTTTTTTGATGGATTCTAAGCTCGAAGGTAAGTAAAATTTTTTAATAGTAATTCTTTCACAATTAGAGTATTTTCAATATATTTAACATTCCGTTATTAAGAAGAAAGGGTATTTTTTCCCTATATTTTTAACTTTAGGGACAAAAACGTTACATACATCCGCGAACATCCGGGCTTAATTTTACATATGTTATAGTCGCAACCATTCTCTAATAGTCGAAAGAAAAAACCATTGCGAATTCTTTGCACATCTATTTTTTTTTTTTTTGTAGGTTTAGTTATCTCTACTTATCAAATAGGATGTATGTACCTACCAGCTCCGACGAGATATTTGAACCTTTAAAGCTGATCTACAAACGGCAAAACCAATTCCCTGGTACAGGGAATAAACACGTAGCCATAAAACATACAAAAATAAACGCACAAGGTTAACAAGATCACACCAAAACCAAAAAGGCGAAGTTCATTGACTTCAACCTGCCACAACCTACCGCACCAGTCACCAAGGCATAAAAACAGGTACATACCATGGATTGATGAAGATAAACCAAAATCAGGTTTCGGCAATACCAATGACGGCAACACTGCTCGTAGGTTTTTCGAAAATTCTGAGGCTAGTGCTGAGATTACGGGATTGGATGTAACGCTCATCAAAAGATTCGACACTCTCCTTCGCGCATTAGCATCTGGGTACAATATAAATTCCCAAAAAATTTGAAAAATTTGCGGTAGAGACTAAAAAACTATGTTACAGTTCATAAATTCTTAGTGCATATTACTGATATTATAAAATCAGCAATTTTACCTATTGGTCAACTTTCCGAGGAAGCACAGGAAGCCCGTAACAAAGATTTGAGACGATTCAGGGCTGATAACACACAAAATCAGTCGCGTGAAGCCACGAATAGAGATCTTATGAATATGTTACTTATAACATCGGATCCTTTAGTTAACAGTTTTAGGGAGATACCTAAGACAAAATTTAAAAGTCTGACTTCAGAAGTCTTAAATTTACTGTCGCCCGATAATGTTGAGGAGTCAATAAATACTCCAGTTGTTTCAAGCTTTCACAGTAGTGTTGCTGATGTTCATGACTATTCCACAAGTGACTCATCCAATGAAAGTGATGATAGCGAATAATAACATAATTATAAAAGATAACCTACCCTATAACTTTTTGTTGGATGAGGTTTTATTCAATTTAAATCTATTGTCTTTTCTACTTTGTATGATACTTTACTTTTAAGTTTTTGTAATAAGTAATTTTCACATAATTAATTTAATTATTTACATTGTTATTATTATTATTGTAATTCACTTTTACATTCCTGACTGGTACTATAAAATAATTTTGTAAAAATTGTAGTGCCAGGATAAATACTCAAATAAATACAAAATATCTATGTACATATGTACAGTCACTCACATAAATAAGTAGACACCCTTTTTGGATAATTCTTACAATTTTCGCTTTCGCAAATTTAAATAAAAATAAATAAATGTAAGGCGCGATAACCTCCGAAGAGATCTGAGGCCGAGCTTCTCTTCCAATTTGCGTCGTGCTCCTCTTCGTTTTCCCTACAAATTGGCCGGACGGGACCTACATGTTTTATGCCGACTCCGAACGGCATCTGCAAGGCAGATGAGTTTTCACTGAGAGCTTTTCATGGCAGAAATACACCCGGAGCGCTTGCCAAACACTGCCGAGGGGCGACCCCGCTTAGAAAAATTGTCTTCTAATTTAAAAACCTTATTTCTAAAATTTTGATGTTGCTTTACCCGGGGTGCGAACCCAGAGCATACGGTGTGGTAGGCGGAGCACGCTACCATCACACCACGGTGGCCGACAACTAATTTCCCATAAGAAAATTTGTCACGATCTATAACAAAAACTAAATTATATTTAAAAAATTCGACGAATTTTCATAAAAAATTTTAATTTTTTTCCGAATTTTTAGAATTTTTTAGAGTATTGAGATTTGTATTCCATTCAATTTAAGTACAATAAAGTAATATTCTTAAGTCCTTTAATTTTTTTTGGATCTATGTCACTTATTCACATGAGTTACTGTGTATGAAATAAGCAAATGTATGCATATGAAGTAAAATTTTGGCAAAAATAAAAAAAAGAACATATGGCTGAAAAAAATGGTGTAGTTGTAATAAATGACTGCATATGAAACGGAAAATCTCATAAAATAATTTTGTCCAGCTAGCTTGTTCTACACGAAACACTGTGCAGCGGAGAGAAACGCGCAAACACATGCATATATCTGAGATACTCCCAAAATTAGGCAATCATCTGTGGAAGTATCACTCACATATACACCCGCATATGGCTATGAGAGAAGCTATAATAATCGTGCATCTGTAGTTATAGCTGAGAAATTTGTAGCTGATAAACGAGTAGTAAATTCTAGAAATAGAAACGCCTAAAAGTATGCGAACGAGACATCACAGAGTATAAAAGGAGTTAAAGCTGAGTAAGCAGTATTCAGTTTGAGTTAAGCACGCTATCTGTCGAGAAGTAGAAGTGTTATTGTGAAAGTAGTTTAATAAAGACCATTTTGCATTATTGAATATTAGAGTTATTTATTCAACAGTTTAGTGATTCGAACGTTAGCAGAAGGTTGCAAATAAGCGAAGTTGCACTAAATTCGTTACAATATATAAAAAGTGATAACCATCATCCGATGTCGCTCATTTTCAATACCAATCTATTCTGGGTCCAGATAAGTTCGTGTACCAAATTTGTTGAATGTATCTCAATATTTACTCAAGTTATGGTGTTAACGGACATACGGACGGACGGGCGGATGGACGACGGATATGGCTCAATCAAATTTTTTTTCGACACTGATGATTTTGATATATGGAAGTCCATATCTATATCGATTTCTTTATACCTGTACAACCAACCGTTATCCAATTAAAGTTAATATACTCTATGTGCAAAGCACGCTGAGTATAAAAAAGTGTATAATAAGAATAGATAAAAGAGATAGAGAGAGAAGGATATAGAGGTTAGCTAAGACAGGCAGAATTGAAATAGTTATAATCTCACTCACTTACACGACTTAAAGTAATTGAGGATGGTTGCCTTGTAGTTAATCCTATTCAGCACATATCGAACAGACTAAGGAATGTTGTTCCAGAGCCTGACATTTATGAAAAACAGTCTGGAAGATATCAAGTAGTTAGGACAGACCCTTGCGGAACAACAGCTGTTACCGCCTTAAAATTAGAATATGTGTTATTTACCTTTAAATTGTGGCGCTCAGTATATGATGAAATTTTTGCTGCCATTTAAGACTGACATACTTTCGCCAGTGCAGATAATATGCTGATCGGCCTATAGTCTCCAGGAGTACTAGGCGTACTTTTCTTGGCCACTGGAAGTATTACTGCCTTTTTAAATAAAAAAAACGTATCTCTTTAATTATTTTTCACACTTCACTATAATATAAAGAGGAAAAATTGTATTCATAATCAATATTTTAAAGTATAAAAGAACTGTCAGGTTGCCAAATAAACACGTTGGGCGAATGTAGTGAAAAAAATTTATGCTCAGTAATTTTACGTATAATTCCTTCAATTAAAATAGAAAAGACATTCGATGACTACCCTGCAAAAGTCGTTGGTTCATGTGGTCCACTGGAGTACTTACCATTACACTCCACTGTAATGCAGCAATGGACCAACTCATGTTTGGACACGAACATATTGTAAGCCGACCAATGCTCGTTTTTAACGATTGTAATCACTACACGATGTTTATTGGACTGTGGGTACTCCATGGATTACTCTGATGTAATGCGGAGCTGGAGTATATGGTCCGGTCCTAGGACATCGCAATGTTAATTGGACCATATTTTTTGTATGAATTGTGGTTAATTTTGGAGTACTCGGTTGGTCCATAGCGAGTACTCCATACATGTACACGTACCGCCTTCATAATATTAAATAATGCTGGGCGACTTTAACGCCAGGGTGGGCAAGGAAGCGGTCTTTGGTCTTACAGTCGGAAAATTTAGCTTCCACGATGTAACATCTCCCAATGGGTTGAAGCTGATTGACCTCGCCGCGGCTCGAAATGTGGTAATTTGCAGTACCAGGTCTCAGCATTAAAAGACACTCGCACTCAACGAGGTCCGAATATCGACCACAACATTGTGGCAGCCAAGATACAAGGAAAATTTGCTGTCGAAAAGCTACTGGTGATTACCCTACCCGGCTCTGACACCTGCTCACTGATAGCAATCTTCAGCCTGATGTGAAAGAGCATTTGGAGCATATTTCTCTCTTATTACGTACCGCTGCTGCTGACCCCATAGGTTTCCAGCGAGCCCGCAAAAACAACTGGTACGATGAGGAATGTCGCGCTGCCTCGGAAAAGAAGCACGCTGCTTATAGGGCCACGCTGCGTACCATGGAGAACGCGTGGTATATTGGGCCGTTATCGTGAGGTGATGAAGACATAGATACGCCTTTTTAGATGGAAACAACGTGAGACAGAACGGCGTGAATGCGAGGAGCTTGAGATGCTAGCTAGCGAGGCAGAAGACGAGCCCAATACCCCAATCACCGATGATGGCCGAATAAGCGCATGCCTCCATATTGGAACTTAAGTGTACTCTGCACAATCCACAAGAAAGACGATCCCGGGAACAGCGCCAAATTATCACCGAATCAGCCTCCTTAATATCACGCATAAGGTGCTATCAAGCCCACTGTGCCCACAGAGAAAAAATTTGATTGGACGCTGATATGACATCTTCAGAACCTGGCTCTGCTTAATGACGGTGAGCAACACTATGACGATGGGAAGACCCTCTCTGAGCCTCGAAACTCGTCAAGTTACAAGCATTTTCTTTTTGGTACATTCCTTAAGTAAATGTCTGCATCATCGATAACTGATTTCCGTATATAAAGAAAACAAGAAACCTCAATTTCTCTTTTTACATATTTAAAAGAAAAACCGCTACAGACAAGCGATGCATTGTGTAAGTTTTTTTTCTTACATACCTGCGAATGTGCGACTAAAAATAAAATCACGCCGGTTGCGTTGTGCTTCCAAATGTCTGCCGTCTACAGGAGATTCCGACGCGAGCCGCAATATTTCCTCTATTACAATAACCAAACAGTGCATGTACATATGCATGTATGTATGTATACTAAATTTTTGATGATCTTTCCGATTGTATTGTTGATTGAACATCATGTTCGTACTTCATGTGTCGGCCATTTCATCTTAATCCCTCTTTCTACATCATCAACAATATATGTATTATACAATTCTATACGTTCAGCTGTTCATTGCACTGAAAAAAAAACTTGTAAAATCAACCAAATTACGAGTCAATTTAACCGATATTTCTGTCAATTTTTATCCATCGCAAATTGCTGTTGAATCAGCTTCGCATTAATTGTTGATTCTGAATTAATCGTTATAACAGTGGACAAAAAAATGTTAATCTCCACAGCTCTTTCAAAAAAGAAAAATACCAAGATAAATAGAGATGTTGCTCTTTCCAGGCCTTGATTCAAGTACTTTCGATGTGGTAGACGTAGCACGTTTCCGCCACACCACGATGGCCGTCTAGATCCAGTGTTATTACTGTCACCCTAAAAATATCAATGAAAACTATTAAAATATGACAGCGGCTGTTGATATTACAGGGATCTCTGTGACACTTTAGCCATAAGAACAAAGTAGTAATCGCCGTGAGCGTAAATTTCTCTTTAAAATTGTCTCAAACATTATCATTATATTGACAGTTGTTCGCTGTTGAAATGACCAATGAAATCAGTTCTATTAACAGAAAAATCAGTTAGAATGATTGAGAATCTGTTATTTTTATGAAATATTGTTAATTCGAGTTCAACAATTTCTCTTCTGTTGAAATGACTATACAAGTTTGCCCTCTTGACAAAAACCTCCGTTGAATTAACCATAATGTGATCAGTTTTACTGATTTAATTCAAGTACAACAAACCTGATTTCTTGATTTTACTAGCTTCATTTCGTTCGGTGTGCGAATTGGTGTTATTGGCGGTTCTGAAAAGCATTATATACCGAGACGAAAATTAATTATCAATTTTTTTATGTGTATTAACAGAATTTCGAAAATCACCAATTGGTATTATTATTTTTCGCAAGAAATAATGCTAAAACTGTAAGCAATAGGCGCGTTTATAGGCAAAATAAAAATAAATAACTTTAGCATATTTCTTTAGAAACATTGAAATGAACAAACAAAAAAGTATTTAAACAAATGAAGGCACATACATCAGAGCTTATCGATAAAAATAGTTAAAAATGTAGCCCCCCCTCCCCCTGGACTGAGACTGGGACTGGGGCTGGGAATGGGATTGGGACTTCGATTGAGACTGAGACTGGGACTGGGACTGGGGCTGGAACTGGGACTGGGACTGGAATTATGACTGGGAATAAGGGATCGAGTAGAACAAAAGGTGCTAGAGAGAAAAAGAGAGGCGGAGAAAGAGACTGAAAAAGAGATAGAGTTGGACAAAGATAGAGATATAGCGATAGATGGAGCGCGGGAGGGAGAAGAAGAGGGAGCTAGAGAGAAAAGAAGGGATGGAACAGGCGGAGAGGTAGAAAGAGACGCAGAGAGAGGAGTGAGTTAAAGGATAAAGAACGGGGAGAGAGGGGAGGGAGAGTAAGAGGTAAAGACTTTTCAAAAATTATGCAGCTAGACAAAAGTTAGTGCAACGTCTGCCGGATCTGAGTGTATATCTATATATATAAAAGAAAGTGGTGTTAGTTACACTACGCATAACTCAAGAACTGATGAACCGATTTGGCTGAAAATTGGTGGAGAGGTAGAACCAGGTAACGGACATAGGATACGCCCGTTCTGGCTAGGGTCTTGAGATCAAAACGTGGACCTAGGTAATCCTGGGATGTGTTTGTACAATATGGGTAACAAATGGAAGCTGTTTATGAATGCTTTAGTACAGGGTAGTTTTCATACCTATTGGTGACTAGGGTCTCGAGATATAGGCCAAAACGTGGACCCGGGCACCGTGATGTGATGGTAGCGTGCTCCGCCTACCACACCGAATGCCCTGGGTCACCCCCGGGCAAAGCAACATCAAAATTTTAGAAATAAGATTTTTCGATTAGAAGAAACCTTTTCTAAGCGGGGTCGCCCCTCGGCAGTGTTTGGCAAGCACTCCGAGTGTATGTCTGCCATGTAAAGCTCCCAATGAAAACTAATCTGCCTCGCAGATGCCGTTCGGAGTCGGCATAAAACAAGTAGGTCCCGTCCCGCCAATATGTAAGAGAAATTAAAAAGGAGCACGACGCAAATTGGAAGAGAAGCTCGGCCTAAAATCTCTTCGAAGGTTATCGCGCCTTACATTTATTTTTTTTATTTATTGGTGACTAGGGTCTCGAGATATAGACCAAAACGTGGACCCGGGCACCACTAGAATGTGTTTATAAAATATGGATATCAAATGAAATCTGTTGATGAGTGCTTTAGTACAGGGTAGTTTTCATACCTATTGGTGACTAGGGTCTCGAGATATAGGCCAAAACGTGGACCCGGGCACCACTAGAATGTGTGTGCAATATGGATATCAAATGAAAGCGGTTGATGAGTGCTTTAGTAGAGGGTAATTTTCATATCCCTGGGTGACTAGGGTCTCGAGATATAGGCCAAAACGTGAACCCGGGTACCCCTAGAATATGTTTATAGATTATGGATAACAAATCAAAGCTGTTGATGAATACTTTAGTAGAGGGTAATTTTCATACCTCTGGGTGACTAGGGTCTCGAGATATAGGCCAAAACGTGACCCGTGAACGCCTAGATAGTGTTTTTACATTATGGGTATCAAATGAAAGCTGTTGATGAGTGCTTTACTACAGGGTAGTTTTCATACCTATTGGTGGCTAGGGTCTCGAAATATAGGCCAAAACATGGACTCGGATACTCCTAGAATGTGTGTGTATTAAGGATATCAAATGAAGGCTGTTTCTGAGAGCTTTTAAGAAATTTTCATTGTGATATTCGATTTAGTCGCATCAACCTGGCAAAACTGATAAATATGCATGCGAAGCCGAAATAAAGACATGAATTAATAATACCCACATACCTATTTATATACGTCCTATTCGATTTGCCTGAAATTTGGTATATAAATTTGCCTATATTAGTATTTACGATGTTTTTTTCCGGGAAGTAGACCAGAGACGCACTGGGACTGTGATTAGGACTAGGACTGGGACTGAGACTGAGACTGAGGCTCGGAGTGGGACTGGGACTGAGACTCGGAATGGGAATGGAACAAAATACATACCACCCTCTGGGACTGCCAATAAGATATGAAGAAAAATGAGAAAAACTTGAGAGAAGAGAAAAGAGAGAAGGAGAAGGAGACTGAGGAAGAGATAGAATGAGACGAAGATGGAGATAGATGAAGCGAAAAATACGGAGGAAGGAGTGAATACAAAGATTAGGAAAAAGTGTAGAGGGGCGAGGGCAGAGTTAGACAGAAAAAGCTTATTAAAATATATGCAGATAGACCAAATTTAGGGCAGAACAACGTCTGCCGGGTCTGCTAGTGTGGCAGTTGTCTAAACTGTTATATCCAGCTGTACTTGTACACGGGGTATTATAACTTTGATTGGATAACGGTTGGTTGTACAGGTATAAAGGAAATAATTCGATTAAGCCTTGTCCGACCGTCCGTTAACACGAAAAAATATTGAGATATCTTCACCAAATTCTGTATACGGTCTTATCTGGATCCAGAATAGATTGGTATTGAAAATGTCCAAAATCGGATGATAACCACGCCGACTTTTTCGTTATTGGAAATTTTGAAAAATGGAAAAAGTCAGATAATTCAAAAGCGAATACCGTTAGGCAATTGAAATTTGGTAAGTGGATTGGATTTATGATGCAAAACATAAGTTCCAAAAAAATGCTGGAATATGGGCGTGGAATCATCCACATTTAGAAGAAGAAAATTTGGAAGTTTAACAAGCCGTAAATCAAAAGCGGTTAAAGATTTGAACTTTACATTAAAATTTGGCAGAGACACTATCCTTTACAAATTATATAGACTGAGTGTAGATAATCAAAATCGGTAAAATACCACGCCAACTTTTCATAAAGGTCAAATTTAACAAATTTTGCGATAACTCTATAGTAAAACAACAACAAAATTTTTTTACTTTAGTTTTTTTTATATATTTGTACATGTTTAAATAAAAATATGCGAAAATTATAGCAAAATATAGCAAACTGCCAAAGAGTCCTTGGAAGAAAATGTCACTCTTCGGACTAAGATTCATTGGGCTAGAAAGTTACATAGTCAAAAAAATTTAGAAAACTCTAAATAAAACGTTACGTATGATTGGCAAATTTATAAGCCAATGCGTGATATAAATGAATCTACATAAATAATGAAAATAAATATCTAATCGAAAAGTGTTTCCAATGTGACTGTTAAAGAAAAATACAAATAATCAAAACGTTGTATAAGCTGCAGCGACAACAGCGTGTTTAAAAGCGTTTGACGGCTCATAAATATGTATATATGTACATAAAAAGAGACACAATAAAAAACTAACGTTAATGAAACATTCAAGTTGACATATCTAATTACATTAAAAAGCAAATGATGTGAGAATGTCGAAAAAACCACGAGGAAATATTCACAAAATTCGTGAATTCGAATTGGAAAAGGTAAGTTAATCCAAATAAGCAAATTTTATTATATTAGAAGCCTTATGCCCGGTTTTTCGGTGCGAGTTTAAACTACAGTTAAAGTTGACTAGAGTTTAAGCCTGCCACTTTGGCTGCTTAAGCTGAGATGAGCAGCAAAATTGTATGTTATCAAACAAAGTGGCAAGGTTAAACTCTAGTCTACTTAAAATGTAGTTTAAATTCGCACTGAAAAAACAGGCATAAGTGGATTATAACAGACATGAAATTATGCATAATTTACCATATTTAACCAATAAAACTCTATTTTATTTCGACTATGACTACGGGCCATTATGTTTACAGTACACGCATATATGTATAATTAATATATGCATATGTATAGTTACTATACCTTTTTGTACAGATATATAGGTATGCGTATACATTTAAAATGCGATAGTTTTGAACGCCTTCTTAGCTGCTGCTGACTAGTAACATTTCACTCAGTACAAAGATCAGGTGTACACATTTTCTATAATGGACAAACGTGTCTGATTTAGCAGTGCCAAATTAAATGTGAAATTTGGTATTTTTTTCAATGTATCCAAACAAGCAATGGCTTCATATTTTGTTACATTTAATTTTTTTCGCTAGATTTTGGTTTTGGTTCTCTTCTTTGTCTGTATTTTATGTGGGTGCTGCTTGCAAAGTTTCCATTCATATTTCTGGGCATAGAACTTTACCTAGTGTAAAAGGCTAGCGAAACATCTGATGTTCGATTTTACCACGATAAGTGTCACAACTTTTCTTTTGGCCTGTCGAAATTTAATAATTTATTTTCGTATAGGGCTTTTGATATCTTTTGAATAAAATATTTTCAAAAATAGGAAATAGGCGAAAGAAGACTTTTAAGTTAACAGAAGTTTCTTTTAAATTATTCCCACTACCGGCAGGGTAACAACTCGATACACGTCGTTGTTGTTGTTGTAGCTATAAAGACACTCACCTGGTTGTCGTCATCAATAAAGGAGTTGCTGCAGCAAAAGTTTTGGGTTAGAAGCAACAACTTTTTTCTCGTTCAAGCTACAAGCGAAATGTATCTTTAAGGCGACAATTATTCCGGTATTTTTTGTTGGCGTATTACATGACAACAGGTTACTCATACGCCCTGGCATACAAATGTGATTTAATGCTGGAGAAGAATGGAGAATTGATGTAATAGCGGCACTTTGGTTTTCATTTCGAGCATCCATGTTATTACTTTCGATGATATAAGAAAATACCTAAAACCATTTTTGAAGTCGAAACTGAACTCAAATTGTAATACTCTAAATAGGGTTATTGCAATTTGAGTTGTAATCAGTCTGAAAAAGCGTTACCAAAAGAAAAGAGCTGAGACCACGGCATAAGAAAGAAAGTAGTTCCATTGTCAATCGTCGGTCGCCATCAGTGTTACTTACTTACTTACTTAATTGGCGCTTAACCGTCTAAACGGTTATGGCCGTCCAACAAGGCGCCCCAGTCGCTACTTCGCTCCGCCAACCGGCGCCAATTGGTCACACCAAGGGAGTTTAAATCGTTTTCCACCTGGTCCTTCCAACGGAGTGGGGGCCGCCCTCTACCTCTGCTTCCATAGGCGGGTTCCGATAGAAACACTTTCTTGGCCGGAGCATCATCATTCATTCGCATAACATGGCCTAGCCAGCGCAGCCGCTGCGTTTTAATTCGCTGGACTATGTTGATGTCTGCGTATATCTCGTACAGCTCATCATTAAATCTTCTTCGGTATTCGCCATCGCCAACGAGTAGAGGTCCATAAATCTTTCGAAGAACTTTTCTCTCGAACACTCCCAAAGCCGCTTCATCTGCTGTTGTCATGGTCCATGCTTCTGCCCCATATAGCAGGACGGGTACGATAAGTGACTTGTAGAGTATGATTTTCGTTCGCCGAGAGAGGACTTTACTTTTCAATTGCCTACCTAGTCCAAAGTAGCATTTATTGGCAAGATTGATTCTTCGCTGGATTTCAGTGCTGATGTTGTTGCTAGTGTTGATGCTGGTTCCCAAATAAACGAAGTCTTTTACTATTTCGAAATTATGGCTGCCAACAGTAGCGTGGTTGCCAAGGCGCGTATGCGCTGACTCTTTGCTGGATGACAGCAGGTACTTCGTTTTGTCCTCATTCACCATCAAACCCATCTTTACCGCTTCTTTTTCCAGTTTGGAGTAAGCAGAACTAACAGCGCGATTGATTAGGCCGATGATATCAATGTCATCAGCATATGCCAGTAATAACGCTTTTATAGTATATTGTTCCAGTGCGGTTAAGTTCTGCAGCTAGTATAATTTTCTCCAGCATCAAATTAAAGAAATCGCACGATAGGGGGTCACCCTGTCTGAAACCTCGTTTAGTTTCGAACGGCTCGGAGAGGTCCTTCCCAATTCTGACTGAGCTGATGGTGTTGCTCAACGTCATTTTGCACAGCCGTATAAGTTTTGCGGGGAATCCAAATTCAGACATAGCGGCATAAAGGCAGCTCCTTTTCGTGCTGTCGAAGGCGGCTTTAAAGTCGACGAAGAGGTGATGTG
Source organism: Eurosta solidaginis (assembly GCF_040869045.1). NCBI lineage: Eukaryota > Metazoa > Arthropoda > Insecta > Diptera > Tephritidae > Eurosta > Eurosta solidaginis. Next base: position 191,821,256 of record NC_090321.1, read on the forward strand.
TGTCGATTCTCTTTTAACGGGTTTTTTCCAAGATTTGGCGCATTGTAAAAATCTGGTCGATGGTAGATTTACCAGGTCTGAAGCCGCACTGATAAGGTCCAATCAGCCGGTTCACGGTGGGCTTCAATCTTTCGCACAATACACTTGAAAGGACCTTATATGCGATATTAAGAAGGCTGATTCCACGATAGTTGGTGCATTTTGCAGTATCCCCCTTCTTGTGGACTGGGCAAAGACCACTTAGATTCCAACCGTCGGGCATGCACTCGTCCGCCCATATTTTGCTAACAAGCTGCTGCATGCGCCTTACCAACTCCTCGCCGCCGTACTTGAATATCTCCTCAGGCAATCCATCAGCGCCCACGGCCTTGTTGCTTCTGGTTATTGCTATTCTAACTTCGTCATAATCGGGCGGGGGACATATGTATATACCATCATCATCGATTGCGGGATCGGGTTCTTCATCTCTGCGTGGTGAATTGGTGCCTCCATTTAGGAGAGCAGAGAAGTATTCCCTCCATAATCTAAGCACTCTCTGAACATGAGTTACAAGGTCGCCGTTTTCATTCCTACAGGAGTTTGTCCCGGTCTTAAAACCTTCTGTCTGTCGCCGTATTTTTTGGTAGAATTTTCGGGCGTTATTCCTGGTGGCTAGCAGCTCAAGCTCCTCGCACTCACGCCTGTCTGCTTTGGCTTTTTTCTTCCTGAAAAGGCGTCTCGCTTCCCTTTTCAACTCATGATAGCGTTCACACACTCCTCTTGTCGCGCTCGCTTTTAACGTAGCCCTGTAGGCAGCGTCATTTCTTTCAGTTGCAACGCGGCATTCTTCATCGTACCAGTTGTTTTTTCGTGGCCGCCGGTAACCAATTATTTCCTCGGCGGCAGTACGATGTGCTTTGGAGATATGCTCCCACTGCTCCTGTATTCCTTCAGGATGAGTTGTGCTCTCAGAGAGCAGGTGTGAGAGTCGAGTTGCGAAATCATTGGCAGTCTGTTGTGATTGAAGCTTTTCGACGTCTAGCTTCCCTTGTGTTTTTTGTTCCTTGGTTTTAGCCGCGTTGAGGCGGGTGCGTATTTTGGCTGCAACGAGATAATGGTCCGAGTCGATATTAGGTCCTCGTATCGTGCGCACATCTAAAACACTGGAGGCATGCCGTCCGTCTATCACACGTGATTGATATGATTGCGAGTATTTCGATCAGGAGACAGCCATGTAGCTTGATGTATCTTTTTATGAATGAACCTCGTGCTGGATATGACCATGTTTCGAGCGCCGGCAAAGTCAATCAGCCTCAGTCCATTAGGAGAAGTTTCATTGTGTAGGCTGAACTTTCCGACTGTAGGGCCAAAAACACCTTCTTTTCCCACCCTGGCGTTAAAGTCACCAAGCACGACTTTTATATCGCTCCTTCGCTCCGCCAACCGGCGCCAATTGGTCACACCAAGGGAGTTTAAATCGTTTTCCACCTGGTCCTTCCAACGGAGTTGGGGCCGCCCTCTACCTCTGCTTCCATAGGCGGGTTCCGATAGAAACACTTTCTTGGCCGGAGCATCATCTTTCATTCGCATAACATGGCCTAGCCAGCGCAGCCGCTGCGTTTAAATTCGCTGGACTATGTTGATGTCTGCGTATAGCTCGTACAGCTAATCATTAAATCTTCTTCGGTACTCGCCATCGCCAACGCATAGAGGTCCCAAATAAACGAAGTCTTTTACTATTTCGAAATTATGGCTGCCAACAGTAGCGTGGTTGCCAAGGCGCATATGCGCTGACTCTTTGCTCGATGGCAGCAGGTACTTCGTTTAGTCCTCATTCACCATCAAACCCATTTTTACCACTTCTTTTTCCAGTTTGAAGTAAGCAGAGCTAACAGCGCGGGTGTTTAGGTCGATGATATCTATGTCATCAGCATATGCCAGTAATTGCACGCTTTTATAGTATATTGTTCCAGTGCGGTTAAGTTCTGCAGCTAGTATAATTTTCTCCAGCATCAAATTAAAGAAATCGCACGATAGGGGATCACACTGTCTGAAACCTCGTTTAGTTTCGAACGGCTCGGAGAGGTCCTTCCCAATTCTGACTGAGCTGATGGTGTTGCTCAACGTCATTTTGCACAGCCGTATAAGTTTTGCGGGGAAACCAAATTCAGACATAGCGGCATATAGGCAGCTCCTTTTCGTGCTGTCGAAGGCCAGCAAAGTCGACGAAGTGGTGATGTGTGTCAATTCTTTTTTCACGGGTTTTTTCCAAGATTTGGCGCATTGTGAAAATCTGGTCGATGGTAGATTTACCAGGTCTGAAGCGGCACTGATAAGGTCCAATCAGGCGGTTCACGGTGGGCTTCAATCTTTCGCACAATACACTTGAAAGGACCTTATATGCGATATTATGAAGGCTGATTCCACGATAGTTGGTGCATTTTGCAGTATCCCCCTTCTTGTGGACTGGGCAAAGAACACTTAGATTACAACCGTCGGGTATGCACTCGTCCGCCCATATTTTGCTAAGAAGCTGCTGTATGCGCCTTACCAACTCCTCGCCGCCGTACTTGAATAGCTCCGCAGGCAATCCATCAGCGCCCACGGCCTTGTTGTTTTTCAATCTGGTTATTGCTATTCTAACTTCGTCATAATCGGGCGGGGGGACATATATTCCATCATCATCGATTGCGGGATCGGGTTCTTCATCTCTGCGCAGTGAAGTTCTGCCTCCATTTAGGAGAACAGAGAAGTGTTCCCTCCATAATCTAAGCACTCTCTGGACATCAGTTGCAAGGTCGCCGTTTTTGTTCCTACAGGAGTTTGCCCCGGTCTTAAAACCTTCCGTCTGTCGCCGTATTTTTTGGTAAAATTTTCGGGCGTTATTCCTGGTGGCTAGCAGCTCAAGCTCCTCGCACTCACGCCTTTCTGCTTCTGCTTTTTTCTTCCTGAAAAGGCGTCTCGCTTCCTTTTTCAACTCACGATAGCGTTCACACACTCCTCTTGTCGCGCTCGCTTTTAACGTAGCCCTGTAGGCAGCGTCTTTTCTTTCAGTTGCAACGCGGCATTCTTCATCGTACCAGTTGTTTTTTCGTGGTCGCCGGTAACCAATTTTTTTCCTCGGCGGCAGTACGAAGTGCTTTGGAAATATGCTCCCACTGCTCCTGTATTCCTTCAGGATGAGTTGTGCTCTCAGAGAGCAGGTATGAGAGTCGAGTTGCGAAATCATTGGCAGTCTGTTGTGATTGAAGCTTTTTGACGTCTAGCTTCCCTTGTGTTTTTTGTTCCTTGGTTTTAGCCGCGTTGAAGCGGGTGCGTATTTTGGCTGCAACGAGATAATGGTCCGAGTCGATGTTAGGTCCTCAGATCGTGCACACATCTAAAACACTGGAGGCATGCCGTCCGTCTATCACAACGTTATCGATCTGATTGCGAGTATTGCGTTCAGGAGACAGCCATGTAGCTTGATGTATCTTTTTATGCATGAACCGCGTTCTGGATATGACCATGTTTCGAGCACCGGCAAAGTCAATCAGCCTCAGTCCGTTAGGAGAAGTTTCATTGTGTAGGCTGAACTTTCCGACTGTAGGGCCAAAAACACCTTCTTTGCCCACCCTGGCGTTAAAGTCACCAAGCACGACTTTTATATCGTGACGGGGGCAGCGCTCGTATGTGCGTTCTAATTGTTCATAAAAAGTGTCTTTCTCCTCTGTCGGCGCATGGGCGCAGATGAATGATATATTAAAAAATTTTGCTTTTATTCGGATAGCGGCGAGACGTTCGTCCACAGGTGTGAACGCCAGAACTTGGCGACAAAGTCTCTCTCCCACCGCGAATCCGACGCCGAAACTGCGCTTATTCGTATGGCCACTCCAATATATGTCACAATTTTTGTTCTTCTTTCTTCCTTGCTTCGTCCAACGCATTTCTTGAATGGCAGTGATGTCAGATTTTGCTTTGACGAGGACATCAACCAGCCGGGCATCTGCAACAATCCCATTCAGGGAGCGGACGTTCCATGTACATGCCCTCAATTCATTGTCCTTCAAAAGTTTGCCATGGTCGTAATCAATAGAGAGTATATTTATCCGAGGCTTGTTGTTATATTTCATTGGAGTATGGTTTTACGTGGCGGGTCCCAAGCCCAGCGCACAACCCGCTCAGCGGGTTAAATTTTAAATTAAATAGTATTATTACCTAATATCTTTTGGTTGAATTTTTTATTGTATACGCATGAAAGCTGAAAGTTTACAAGTGACGATTGGAGATGAAATGACGTGAATTCTATGTTTATGTCTTCAGACATGTTTTTTCACATTTTACTCACAGTTTTTGTACTTTTTTCGTACGGAATGAGAAAAGAAGAAGTAAAATGTAAGCCAAAAATGTGTTCGGGTGTGATCTGTATATCCTGGCAAAATTTAGCATACAACACTTCTTGAAGTACGTTGAGTCAGTGAGGTCAGCTAACCCTGTTTTGCGATAACAGTCGCCAATTGCGGGACCAACCGAGGTAGCTGTCTCTCCCAACTCAGTGCCGGTTTTCTCTTTCCTCCGTTTACAAGCTGCCGGAGCGTATTCGTTCATCCGCATAACATGCCTTAGCTTGCGAATCCTTTGGATTTTCAATCGCTACACTATCGTCATGTCTGCGTAAAACGCATATAACTCATCATTATATCTCCTTCGACACTCGCCGTCGACATCACGGATAGAACTATAAACCTTCCGGAGAACTTTTCTCTCGAATACTCCAAGAGCCATTTCATCTTCGCTCGACACCTTCCATGATTCCGAGCCATACGTCAGGACAGGTATTTTGAGTGGCTTATAGAGCGAGAATTTTGTTCGTCGAGAGAGGACTTTACTTTTCAATTGCCTAAAGAAACACTAGTTGGCAAGTTATTCTCCGTTTTACTTCTAGGCCAACATTGTTTTTGCTTTTAATGCTGCTTTCCAAATGAACGAAATCCTTCACAGTCTCGAATTTATATCCGTCAACAGTTTTTTAGCCGTGATATTGGATGCCGGGGAGTGTTTTTCATCATCGGCGATCGGGATATCGGGTTCGTCTACCCCCACACTCTGTACGTCAGTTAGCAGGTCGCCATTATCGTTCCTACAGGAATCTGCCCCGGTCTTGAAACCTTCTGTCGTTAAAAGAGGATGAAATATGTATGGTAACCGAAAATAATACTATTTTTTCGCGAAAAATATCCGGGGATATAGGATGTGGTGTGTTAATGGGATCATTGATTGGTCATCCTACACGTTTTAGGCCGACTCCATGTGCATCTGATAAGGCAGATAACTTTTTTTTGCTAAGAAACATTTTATGGCAAAAACACAATCGAAAGGTTTGGCAAGCCACCAAATCAATTTGATGTTAGTTGTTCGCCCGCTTTCAAAACGGAAGAAAAAAATATACTCTGAAAATTTAATTTTTACTCCGGCGTAGTCGCTTGCTCAGGTAACAGTTTTAAATACTCCGAACACTGGTAGCGAAATATGAGAGAAATGTAATACATAAATCGAAAAACTTCAAAAGCGCTACGACATCAAACATTTTTTTCAAATTCGATTACAAATACAACAATTCCGGAATGCGGGATCTTTGCTCATTCGATTATGCCCATATCGTACAAACACATTCTAGAGTCACCCCTGGTCCACCTTTATGGCGATATCTCGAAAAGACGTCCACCTATGGAACAAAGGCCCACTCCCTTTTAAAATACTCATTAAAACCTTTCATTTGATACCCATATCGTACAAACACATTCTAGCGTCACCCCTTGTCCACCTTTATGGCGTTATCTCGAAAAGACAAAAGTAAAAATGTGGTCGTGGTCCTCTCTTTTACCTTTTTTGAAGGGCTGAATTCTTTTTTTGAGAAATTTGTTAGGGCGACCCCGCTTAGAAAAATTTTCTTCTAATTGAAAAACCTTATTTCTAAAATTTTGATGTTGCTTTGCCTGGGGTGTGAACCCAGAGCATTCGGTGTGGTAGGCGGAGCACGCTACCATCATGATCCAATTACACGAGGTTTCGCATGTAGATTTTTTAAAAATGTGACACTCCACACTCATGGTTGTTTTTAAGAAGAAGTGGAGAAGGGGGAAAATGAGATCCCCTTTTTTAAAAAAGGGACAAATTCGACAAAAACTTCCTTTTTAGACATGACGATTGATAAAGCTTTAGCCAGGGGCTTTGTTAGAGAATATGGCCGTAATAAACAACCTGTTGACACTGAGGGAAAATGATGGTGTGCGTAACGCGTCATACATAAATCCTAAGATGGATATATGGACTGAAGTTTAGGAGCTGAAAACTTCTCAGCAATTTTAGCTGTCGCTGTCATCTTTCAAACTCGGCTAATATCTTCCCAGCAGAATTTCTGGGGTCTTATCCTGTAACTATATTCGAACAAAAATGCGTTTCAAAAGCTTTCAAATAAAAAAAATTTTAATCCGAAAAAAATTTCTTTCGAATAGTTACAAAATAACACACCGGAGGACTTACTCAAGCAACGCTAATGGCGCTTACCTCCCCCATCACATCGTCTAAGATCGTCTGCAGCTGCAAGGGGTCGCTTTAGGCTGTAGCTAACTACGCAACAGGCACCGATGGATGTATCATAGGTGGCAGAGGTGCATCATTTAAGAAAATAAATCTTTAGGATCATTGCCATAATCACTGGCCACTGGCCTGCATGAAGAAAGAACCGAGATCCCCTTTTACAGCATTGGCTTGAGCTGCGTCGAGGAGAGCTACAAAGAAATAGTCACGCACTGCCTTTAGCTATGCCCAGCTTGATCACACGCTAGGTTTCAAACTATTGGCAGTTACACACAGCCGAAACTTCCGGAAGTTGCTTAGTACTCCGTAAATGAGATCTGGAAGTTCAAACGCCCGAGCCAAATGTTTTGAAAAGAGCGCCGAACATCCTTTTGATCAGCAGAAAGTGCATCAAAACAGCACCTCGTTATTTACTTTCGGGTTTTTAACATACGGGCAGCACAGCAATTTGTGACATCTGCAAAATAATTAGAAAGTTCAAGTATTCAAAATTGTTACAAAATTGCGTTTTTATTTGTAATTTACCCCAAAGTTTACAGCAAAATTATTAAATTTTTCACGAATGTTATCAAAAGAAACTATCAAAAATAAAAAAGTGTACCCAATTAACATTTTTTTTCTGAAAAGTAACACTTTCAGTACTGTTTTAAAATTTTTTTTTTTCATTATTCAGAAAGGAGTTTGAAAAGAAATAACACTTTTCATTTTTAGGAGCGACTTGGGAGTTTGGAATGTCCTATGCACAGGGTGGTCTAAGGCTACATGGGCAACCTTTAATAATTAAACCATGCGCTACCATAACACCACGGTGGCCGCCACTTATGTAATTATTTTCTACCTCTTAGTATTTTTATTACGTAATGTAAGACAGTTTAAAATAAAAATTTATTTTTAATTACTTTATTTTCAAGTTTTTAGTTTTTCATTGCCTATTATTTCTCATTCTATTTGAAAAATTTGTTCCAAAGTATTTTGATGTCACTTCCACTGGACTTTATGTAAAATTTTTTCCAAATATGAACCAAATCGGACCACAAATACGATTTTTTTGAACATCTCGATCCTTGCGCCACCTGGCGGCTATTTTTCTCCTTTTATTGCATTGTCATCGGGTTCTGAACTATGTATGTATATTCTAAGTTTCAAGCTTATCGGGAAGTTACTTAAATTTCAATTAAAAAATTCGTAAACAACGCTAAACAAAGTCAAGCTAAATAAAACCATTTAAAAACATTTTGACCAAGACCATAACAAAGTTTCATCTTTGTTTTCCGGAAACCTTGGATATAATATCAGAAAATACTGTCGCGATATACAAATCTGAATAGCTTAGTTTACTTGAGCTTGACTTTAATTAATTGATCTTGGTTTAGTTTGAGTGCTACTGAATTTAATTGAAATGAAATAGATATAATAGACTTAGGGCGTTTTCTTATGTCGTAAGTTTGTGAATTTAAGAGTGCAACATGCAGGTAACACTTTTCCCAGAAAAGAAAAAGCCATAAGTCTCGAGCTTTCACCTAAAATCCATCAAAATATCAGCCGCACACCTTAATTTAAAAATCTGTTGTTTAAATTTTAAGCATAAATGTTTTTAGAGGATTTGCGACACGCTCTTACGATATTCGATTTTTTTTATATTTGACTATCTCCAGAGCATTTCTAGCTGTGCACCCCAATGTACAAACATACATTTTAATAGCATCAAAAAAACTTATGAAAACAAACAAATGGAAACAATTCCTTACAGACAAAATTTGGCGTTAAGCCAAAAGGAAACTTTACCGCGCCTTACAAATGAGCAGTGAATGCGTCGCACTTTTGCCAAGTTATTGTTTTTTATTAGCTGAGCAATGTAAGCAATGCAAGCTGATCAGCTTCAAATAAGTTCGATTCAGTCACTTTTCTGAACCCCCAAAAACAAAAGTCGCTTTTCTGCTGCACATTTTCCACAAGCAAAGCTGGACTTTTCATGATGACAATTTTGAGGGGAAGGTCGACTTTTATAAGTGCGTTTCTTTTGCTTCCCAGACACTGCTGAAGAGATCATGTGTTGTGTTCTTTCCGTCGGCTCTCGAGCTGGAACTTATGTATGTACTTAAATGGAAAATATTTTGTTTATCCTTAGCTCGTGCTTTTGTTATTGTAGCAGTTTCGGATTTCTTGATAGTGCTTACAGAAAGCTCTCCTAAAGGAGGGGCTCTTCTGAGATTCCCAGGATGATGGGTAAGGTGCGGTTGGGGTTTTTACCGTTTTTACGCTCCATATAGTTCTGCAGGCATCTTCACCCTTCTTTGATTAAGTGTCACTGGAACTATGGGATTGGTTTAAATACCTTGGCATTTTGTATGTCAAAACTCTGTAATTTAAGCTTAATATAAAAGACGTACCTAGCAAAGCCTCGGTCGTCTTGTTCTACTGCCGTTAGAAAACGCTGGACACTCTCCCAAAAAGCGTTGCACCGGCTGTTTGGTATGGTGGTCAAACCAATCCGCTTCTATACCAACTGTATGGTGAAGCGCACTAGGCACTGCTTCTAATGTCCAAAAGCTGGAAACCGTGCAACTAAAGGCCCTGATTGGAATAATCGCTGCTCTTCGTACAACGCCGACTCCGTCTTTGAATGCAATGTATCGCCGCGCATTCCAATAGAAAGTTTAACATTGAGTCACATAGTCAAGCGGCTACTAAAGCGCTGGGCTTACAAACTAGCGGTGACAAGGAGATACTTGATTAGGCTTTTCTGGATGCCGGGGCATTCCAGCTTATTGTCATGCGAACCTTGTAGCTCGATCGGGCGGTGGTACCAATAGGGACTTCAAAAGCACACTGACCGCTTGCAGTCTGCTTGTGAAAATACGGGCCTCGAATCAGTGAAGCAAGTGAGCTGACACCATATCTTCCCAAGTGGCGATTGTTGATACTCAACGCTGATCGGAGCCTATAGGGTATAATAACGCCCATTTCTTAATGCTGAGAGTGAACGGGGAACTGCCTGTTGGAAAGTCGTCTAGATACTTCATTTTTGACTGCACAGTTTTTTCAAGAAGGGGTAAATAACTTGGTATTTATGTATAGGCAACTCCGAAGGAAACTTCAGAACCGACGATGGCCTCATCCCACAACATGCAGCTATTCGCTTAACGGTTGGAAAGGAGGGACGCCATTAGTTACTGCATCGTCGGACTGTACAAGTATTCAAAAGAACTGTTTCCACCAAGTTGAAGCAGCTATCTCCCAACCATGTCCGCCTTTCGTTAATATATTGAAAAAATCCAATTTTAAGTTGTGAACTAAACTTTAGAAATCCCTTCAATTTTCAGATCCATTTGGTTGATGAATTTGACATTCTACAAATAGTGGGCGAGGGATGGTTTGGAAAGATTTTGCTGGTCGAACATCGTGGCTCTCAAACTGAAATGGTATTGAAAGCTGTACCAAAACCATATGTCTCAATACGTGATTTCTTTAGAGAATTTCATTATGGATTACATCTGGGTATACATCGCAATATAGTGACCACATATGATGTAGCCTTCGAGACAGCCGGTTTCTATATATTCACACAAGAGTACGCGCCACTCGGTAAGCAACAAAGCTAACTTTTCTTATTTAGATTTTTTGTTTATTATAACTTTATCATGGTTTTTATCAAACGAATTGAAGGTGATCTCACATCCAATGTAACCGATACTGGTGTAGGTGAGGAATATACTAAACGAGTAGCTAAACAAATCGGTGCGGCTTTGGATTATATGCATTCGAAGTAAGTAATGATTACTAAGCGAATCAAATATACTCAAATAATATAACACTCCTATTTCTTACCTAGAGACATTGTACATCGAGATGTTAAACTGGACAATGTACTCATATATCGTTCCGACTTTACGCGTGTGAAAATATGCGACTTCGGCGAATCCTATCAGGCGGGTACAATCGTTGAGCGTCGCAACGAATGGCTGCCTTACAGTCCACCAGAAGTATTAGAAATCAAACCGGAAGGCACATATACGTAAATAAACTCCGTTAAGTTAACTCATTAAAGCGCCTTTTCTAACGTAAATTTTTTTTATTAGCGCCGAACCTAGTCATGACGTTTGGCAATTTGGCATTGTCATCTTTGTTTGCCTAACTGGTTGTCTGCCTTGGCAAAAGGCCGCTTCCGATGATCCTCGCTACGTACGCTACCTAACGTGGTTTGGAGCAAATATTTTGCCAATGCGTCGAACACCCAAACTTTTTAAGTTACTCAGCAATCGCGCTCAGCGTATGTTTAAACGATTTTTGGATCCACGTGCCGAACGACGTCCAAAAAACTTAACTGATTTATCAAAGTTCCTCGATGATCGTTGGTTGGCAAAAACAGCGGAAAAAGAAATGGCTGAATATGAAACCGATGAATTATGCCCATCAATGTATTCGTTTCATAGTAGCCCTGATGAAAAACACCGGTTATTATATGCATTAGCTAATTGTGGTTTAGAGACAAATGTTGATCGACAATCAAAGAAAAATCGTATTAAAGATTGGATAGAGGCATCGGTAATAACGGAGGAGGATGAGGTGAGTTATATATAGGAACAACAAGGACTTGATAATAATTGTTTTTGAAATGGGGCCTATTAAGGGGATATGATATGAAGAAAACTTAAGAGCTTTGGAAGATTCGTATAATCTTATTGTAACATTAAAAAAAGTCACGCAGGGCGGGGATTCAAGACCTGAGTACATATAATAAGGCGGCGTACAGTGTGTGGAAACATTTCCTACAGAGTCCTCCTCAAGACTCAGGAAGCTTTTACCGCTCTTTTACAGTATTTATTATTTTATTTATTGGCCCCTCAAACATCTTCGTGATTACTCCTTAGCCCACATTTTGTGCTGATTAGGATTATCAAGGTCATTCTTACATCCCCCACTTCTAGTGAACTATGACTGGTGCCCTTAGGGCTTTTCTTCTTAGGCACAGATAAATACTGCTCATGTCCCAGAGCATTTTCCAAAGGTCCGCTTTCTTATTTATTTGTTGTTGTTGTTGCAGCAGTGCTTCGCTCCAACCAATAGGTCTGACCAATCACAAATTGTCATCAATGTCCTCTAACGGGAGTCCGAGGAAACTTGCTGTGTCAACAGGGGTGGACCAAAATGAGAGAGGTGTTAGGGGCGTTGGATCCACATTACAACTGAAGAGATGGTTGGTGTCATGTGGGGACACATTGCAAGCAGGGCATACATTTTGCATGTCGGGGTTGATTCTGAATAGGTAAGAGTTTAACCTGTTACAGTATCCAGATCGAAGTTGGGCTAGGGTGACTCGCGTTTCCCTAGGGAGTGTGCGTTCCTCTTCCGCAAGTTTAGGGTATTGCTCTTTGAGTACTGGATTCACCGGCAATTCCTGACATAGAGGTCCGACGCCTGTGACTCCTTAAGCCCTTCGGCGGTGCTGGCTGACAGTCTGTTGGGATGCTCAGGTTTCTGGGTATTCAACAGAAACTGTTTGGTTAGCATTTCATTTCTTTCCCTTATTGGGAGTATTCTCGCCTCATTATGTAAATGGTGTTCTGGGGACATAAGGAGACAACCCGTGAAGGTTCTGAGGGCAGTAGTTTGGCAGGCCTGTAGTTTCTTCCAGTGGGTAATCTTTAGGCTTGGCGACCATATCGGGGACGCGTAGCATGCAATCGGCTTGCCAATTGCTTTGTAAGTGGTAATGAGTTTCTTTATCTTTTTTTATTACGGCTCTAGATTTTCGGTACAATTGCGGCTGCATGCTTACCAAAATGTAGATCCTGATCGAACGACACACCCAAGATTTTGGGGTGTAAGACAGTCGGTAGCGTAGTGCCATTGACGTGGACGTTCAAAATGGTCGACATTTGGGACGTCCATGTTGTAAATAAGGTCGCCGATGATTTAGTCGGTGATAATGTCTGGTTTCGCGAGGTGAAGAAACTGGAGAGATCAGGGAGGTAGCCGTTTATTTTGTTACGTAGCTCATCGATATGCGGTCCTGGGCCTGTGTCCATTATTGTGCAGTCATCGGCGTAGGAAATGATCGTAACTCCTTCTGGTGGCGAAGGTAGATTTGATATGTAGAAGTTAAACAAAAGTGGGGATAGGACACCACCCTGTGGCACCTTGTTTAACTCTCTTTGGCTTAGATGTTTCGTTTCGAAATTGCACCTATGCATGCCGTCCACCCAGATAATTTGCGGTCCACCTTTTAAGACTTGGGGGAAGGGAGACCCTTCCAGGTCTTGCAGTAACGTGCCATGGCTGACCGTATCAAAAGCTTTTTATAGGTCTAGCGCAACGAGTACTGTTCTATGGTGGGGGTTTTGATTTAAACCGCAATTTATCTGGGTACTAATGGCATTTAGCGCGGTGGTAGTGCTGTGTAGTTTCCTAAAGCCATGCTGTTGAGAGACTAGTGGCAAATTTGCCTTGAAATGGGGCAGTAAAATGGCGTCAAGCGTCTTAGCTATTGGCGATAGCAGAGATATCGGGCGATATGACTCTCCTATGTTAGCTAGTTTCCCAGGCTTTAGTAGCGGGACCACCTTGGCCATTTTCCATTTTTCGGGAATGGCAAAGGTGGAAAGAGACAGGTTGAGGACATGTGCTAAATATTTAAAACCCTCATTTCCTAAAAGCCTAGGCATGGCTATGCCGTCTGGGCCCACTGCTTTAGATGATTATCTTGACCGTTGGCATCCTCAACCTCTTTGGCGGTGATGGTAATTGGGGACGCGCTGAATTTATGTTTATGTGCGTGTCTGTTGGCCCTCCGTCTAACTTTGTCAACCGTAGAATGCATTATATATTGTCGGCAAAAGGCGCTGGCGCATTTTTTCGCATACGACAGCACTTTATCGCCAAAGGCGATGGAAATTTTGTAGTTGTGCTTGGACGGATTCGATAGGGACTTTACGGTGAACCAAAACTTACCCACACCGGCAGAGCGGTTACAGCTTCTTAGATGCTCCTCCCATTTCGCCCACTTGTGTTCATCCATAAGCAATCTGATGTGTTGGTTTATGTCCCTTATTTGGGGGTCGCCGGGATCGAGCTGTCTTATAAGATCACGTTCTCTCGGTAAATTTGCGGCCTTCGCCGGAAAGTGAGGCCGAATTTCGGGAATTCTTCCGGCAGCAATAAAGCGAGCCGCGGCGGATTCAATGACCTTGCGGAAAGCACGTTCCCCTTGGCGAGCATCAGTCGGGATAGGGAGGGCAGCAAAGCGGATGCCTGGTCGTCCCTGGGTAAGCATTGGGGTCCCGGGTGTATTTGGGTTTGCGTCTGGCAACACGGCGCAATGAAGCCCGTCGGGAGGTTTCCGTCGCAAGGACCAGAACATCTAGGAAAGTGGCACTGACCGCGGCAGGAGCTGCATTGGGCGGATGTCACAAACATATATATTCTGTGCTGGCAAACGGTGCAGAAGGTGGTAGGGACTAAGAGTCTGTTCTCTGACCTACACAATTGCTGCCGGAAAAGAGGGGGAAGAAGGCGGGGGCAGGGGCTGATATGCGGCATTGCTGCCCACTCTACTACGGAGATTGTAGTTATGAGTGGGAGCGGCCGTATGAGCTGGAGCACCATAGGGCGCGAGCAGCTGGGGGAATTAGTAGTGGTTTGCTGAGCAGCGGAGCTGCTGGAATGTAGTGGGGGGCGCTAAGTCTCAGACTACGGTACGCCCTTGGGCGTGAACAGCAGGGAGCGACAAAAGATTTATAGAAATTACGGGGACGTCTGGTTTTAGGGTCTAGCCCTGAACAACCTGTCCGGTGCAACCATCCCTTGCACGAGACACACTGACAAGAGTATGACCGTCCTAAAACGCATCTTTTCCGGTAAACGCAGCAACCCCATTCCTCAGGTCCGGGGTCAGGAGACGGACCCGAATTGGGTTCGATACCTGCCCGGAGCAGGAGAGTATGGAGCAGTCCCCTTGAGAGGAGCTGCTGGAGGGATGACAATTTGTGAGAAGGACATAACGAATTAAATGGGGTTACACTGAAATGACAGTCCTTGGTCGGGAAAAATCCCGAGTCGCTCCGGTACATAGAACCAACTGCCTTGGGATGTATGATGTAGTCCTCACATTATTACGCGGTTGTATATGCGTATTCTTACGCTGTAACAGGTTTACGGCGTCCTCTTACTTCACCACACGTGGTCTCCATACCTAAGTGTTTGGTATAGTGGGGATCTGCGCCCCAGCCACCACCTCACATTTTGCCGCTGCCTTGCATCTGGAAGTCCGAAACGACTCTATTTAGCTTTTCAAGGTAGGATTATTATTTGAACTTATCAACTTAAGCCGATTGCGCCATCCCATTGCCGTAGCGGTGTCGTCTATCCAGAGGGGTTGCTGCGATCTATTAGCGACACAGTCAACGACTGTTTCGTCACGTTATTAAACTTCTCCCATATTGTTTTCCGAAAAAGCTGTAGACTCGTCGTAACCTCCCTTTTAAGATAACAACCACGGCATCTCTTCGTGGCTTAATATTACTTTGCCCTCTTTCTATGCTCTTCACAGCTTTTGGAGTACAGGGTTCTGCGTTTTCTTGTCGACCCGGACGATTTCTTTTCAATCCGATTGCAGAATCGAGAATAACTCGCAGCAAAGATCTAACCAGCAAACAGTCTTTGCATGTGTCCCCTTTCTCAGGTCACCATGCCAATCGGCTCCAAGGGCTGGATAATTTTTATTACTTCCTCTGTCTCCGTAGCGTCCCTTCCCAACTCTACTTTGTCCGTGCTTGCCAACAGTTCCCTTTCCAAGTTCACATAGAGTCAGTTGCCCTACAATTTTCTCTCTCCCCAAAGTTATCATCTTTCTTAGCTTTTGAGATAATTATCATGATCGTACGACAATTGCTCGAAAATTTGTTGTTGTTGTTGTAGCAGTGCTTCGCCTCTTCCAATAGGCGTGACCACTCACAAATTGTCATCAATATAATTTAACGGGAGTCCGAGGAAACTTGCAGTTTCAACAGGGGTGGGCCAGAGAGAAAAGATTGTAAGAGGCGTTGGTTCCACGTGGCGATTGAAAAGATGGTTGGTGTCATGTGGGGACATGTTACAAGCAGGACGTACATAGGTTATGTATTTCAGGGTAGATTCTGGATAGGTAAGTTTAACCTATTACAGTATTCATATCGAAGTTGAGCTAGTGACGAGCGTCTCCATGGGGAGGCTGCTTTCCTCTACTGTGAGTTAAGGGTCTTTGCGGGCAATTCCCGGCATAGAGGTCCGACGCTTTTTTGTGGATATCACTGAGGATCTATTTGTGCTTTTCTTCTACATATGGCTGAGTTCTCAGGTGTCGTATGATGACTTCTTAAATCCCTGTCTGTTGATATGCGCAGGTTTCTGGCTATTCAACAGTGACTTTGTTCAACATATCATTTCTCTCCCTTATATTATATTCTCTCGCCTCACAGTGTAGATTGTGTTCTGGAGACATGAGAATACGGCCCATAGCAGTTCTGAGAGCAGTGTTTCTCATTTTCCCGAAAATTCCGTCTAACCAGTGAAACATTAAATTTGCTTGCTGTTGTAAGGCTACTGCCCGATGCAGCCCAGTATCGGAAAGGGTCCATTCGAGTACTGTGGAATATAACTCTTGGAACGATTCGGATAATACCCTGATTTAGGGAAGCTGGCAAATCTTATTGTAAACCCGCCCTCCTAACGGCATAGGTGCAGGCTCCTTGGCTGCTCAGCCGCATGGCCGGGCGCCATCGAACGACAACAAAGTGCCTACTGTAAGGGGCAACCACGCAAGAATTGTCCTCTAAATTCTTTAACTGAAGTCCCAGGAAAATAACAGTCTCCACAGGTTTGGACTATGAAGAAGTTACGCTAAGGGGCGTCCAAGCTCGATTCCCATTATCTTTGTCGCCTCTTTATCAATACCATGAGCATAGGCCTGCAAATGCACGCTCGTACCATTTAGATTCAGATCCGCTGATAGATTAACAATTTAGACGTTACAAAAGCGGAGTGTAACAAAGCAGAGTTTATCAATATTTTGACCCTCTATTTATTTAATACTTGGAATTTTTTTTTTAGGAAGAAGTTGAAGATGCCTCACCTTCATCATCAGTTTCTCGTGAACCAGTGGCTGGACATATCTCATCGATTCGTGCTACTCTAGAAACATCCAAAGCAATCAACTCTACGCTAAAGGATGCCACACAAAAACATTTCGATCCACGTACTGGCGCTTTGCAGGAAGGTCCAAGCGAAATGGGAGCCGCTATTCCATCAAAACAGAAATCTTACAGTCCCTCAATCGATAATGCGTCTACTTTGAATAACGGTGATAGCCTTTGTGGAAGTTTGCTAACATTGGGCTCACGTCCAGATCTTTTACAAAGTCACTTAGAAATATATAATTCTGATTTAAATTTAAATCGTTTAGGTGAGACAAATAGCGCTGCTCAATTCTACGGGCATAACCAATCGCTTAGCAGCAGCAATTTACTAATGTCCGATTATGATTCACTGAAGAAGGGAAGCCCGACTGTCAATAAAGCACCAAATAAAAAATCGATTGGTATTGATACATATGGGCTTCCGAATGAGTCTCGGAAAAGTGCTTTAAAGAGATCGAAATCTGATTCTGTGAAAACCGTTATGTTCGCCAGTATGCCTGCTATAAACGATAGTGATGCTTATGCCGCTGGACCAAAGCTACTAAACAATGATACTAATAAAACGCTAACCAAAGCTAATATGCAAAATGATTCTCCTCTCCCTGTAAATACAACAAATAACACTAATAATGGTAATATGATCACAGGCAAGGGGGATGCACCAAAACCAAATTCGTCTACAACATTGACAGGGCTTGCTAATGCTTTCCACTCATTGGCCTCGATCTCATTGCCCACCACTAAGACAGGAGGATCCGCTGA
This sequence comes from Eurosta solidaginis, assembly GCF_040869045.1. Taxonomy (NCBI): domain Eukaryota; kingdom Metazoa; phylum Arthropoda; class Insecta; order Diptera; family Tephritidae; genus Eurosta; species Eurosta solidaginis. Next base: position 191,838,748 of record NC_090321.1, read on the forward strand.
AAAGCAGCAGCAACAACAAAAGCTATTGCTGCAACAACAACAGCAGCAGCAGTATTTGCAACAGTTACAGCAGCAACAACAACAGCAGCAGCAACAACAACAGCAATACCAGCAACAACAAGAACAACAATTGCAGCAACTACAACAACTAAAGCAACAACAATTTGTTAGATATTATCGGAAACAAGAAGAAAATGGCTCCTCAATCAGAGATAGTGCATATGGTTCGGCGGAGGTCAGCGAAGGTCCGTCGAGAACAGTAAGTTCTTCGTCGATGAGACAACAAAACAATGGAAATTTTAACCAACAGAATGAACAACATTCACAAGCTTTAAATTACAACCGTTCGGTAACACCCGACAGACTTCACCGACCACCAGAAAAACAACAAATTTATAGAGGGGCACGAACGGCTAGCATAAAGGGTACAACATACGATAGAGTTGCTGTGACAAATATGAATAGTCGAAGATAAATTAAGCAAAACTTTTAGTTAGCCATTCAATTGAAATTATCACTCCAATATTTGAACTATGTATATGTATTTTACCTCTCGAGTTAAACCTTTCCCATTTTGTAAATCTTATTACTTATAAAGTAAATAAAGTAATAATGGCGGGATGCTCCGTTAGAAACTATTTGGCCTTCATTACAACTACGAGGAAGGGAGAGGATGAACAAAAAGGTCCGACGTACTCATATTAAATCGTTTCCGAGAAAGTCGGGCTAGTGCTACTTCCGGAGAGAAACGGATCTATGTCCGGCAGGCGATCAAGGACACACAATTTAAGAATGATATACCGCCTACCCATAACATTACGATTCATCTACTGAGGTGTCCATCGCCAGATTTCTTGGAATTGGATGCGCTACGAATGCACATAACGAGAAGTACTCAGACACGAACTCGAGGAGTGAGTACTTTTAAAAATTCTTCTTGGTACCGATCTGATTATGTTGCATTTATTACCCAGAAGAGAGTTGTTTTTGTCACAATCTGGCTAAGATTTTGATATCTCATTGGGGCTTTTTGGGAAGTCATCCTCTAGGACCTCAAAATCATCTAATACTTTAGAACGGCACATGTATATTTGCGCACTGCTGAAGAAATATTAAGAGCCGGTTAATAGGTTAATTTCAGGATGCCTCACCATCTCGTGATCTGAATCGTAACACACGATACGGACCAAGACAAGCGATGTATATTGGAACGATTTTTCGTCATCCCTTGTCAAATTTGGTTTCGAGACAAACCGGTTTCGGCGTTGTGCCATCATCAGTCGATTTTCAGAAAATGTGCAGAAGTTAAATTACAACTTGGCTGCTGGATTTAAACAATGTTGCTGTTTAGTGATAAAGGCACTCCCCCTCCCCTAGTTCCATGAGAAACTTGGGGTTAACAGATTATCGGCTGCTAAAAAAGGATTCGCCACAATTGGGTTGGAGAAGCTCTAAATTGAGCTGTCATCACCTTGAAATGATTGCGCTACGCAACCCCTCGACACAAACGGGTATTTTAGTAACCTATAACAAACCTGCCGTGGGTATATTCTAAGCCCCCTAGGTTAGGTTAGGCCAGGTTGCAAGGGCTGAGCTGGACACTATGGTACCAGCTCACTACTTAGGCCACCAATGGGCCCATTGTAATACCCTATACGGTCTCAAAGGGGACTCCTACCCTGCCCAAAGTGGGTCAAACCACTTTGTGGAAATTATATATTTTGCTAGAGCCTTTACTTCATAGCTAGAGACCTCAGCAAAGTCATGTAGAAAAGGTTTACCAAGGATGGCCAAACTACGCCTACTAAGCGCTGGACAATGACAGAGAAAGTGCTGGACACTCTCCTCCTCTTCTGTACATCTGCAGCTCCGACAATAGTCGAAGGTCTTTGCCCCCATTCTAGCACCATGTGTGCCTATTAAACAATGCCCTGTTAGAACCCTTATCAGGGACGATAGAACTGATTTGTATAAAATCAGAAGCGCTCCTGTGGGCCCCTTGGTATAGGAGGGCCAGGTTTGCCTGGATGTTTCACACGATGATATGGCTGACCATAGTCCATTTGCAATTCTTATAGTACTTGTGTTCACACGAAGCCTGAAAGTGGCCATGGGTATACCTACCGAATCATTTCCCAGAAGGATATGGTCGGTGGTGCCTCTTCTGGCCAGCTCGTCTGCTCTGCAGTTGCCTTCAATATCCCTTTGCCCAGGTTCCCATATAAGGCTGATACTGAAGTGCTGAGTCATCTCGTTAAGAGATGTCCGGCATTCAGTGACCGACTTTGCGTTGTCGACGAATGAGTCCAGGGCCCCTAATGCGGCCTGGCTCTCTGAGAAAATAAACACCCCTTTACCATCCTTAGGCATAGACCCGAGATGATTCACAGCCCTGTGTATTGCCAGCATTTCCGCTTGGTAAACACTACAGTGATCTGGTAGGCGAAAAGGGACCTCTAGACCCAGATCCGGTGAAGAGGCCTGGTCCCACCTTCCCGTCAAGCTTAGAACCATCCGTGAATATGTTGATGGCACCCGGTACCGTATGTTGTCTGGTATTCCAGTCTTGTCGCGATGGTATATATATACTATAATTTTTAACGAAGGCGTTCTTTGGCGTGCAGTAGTCAGTGCGCACCGGTATTGGGACTGGGGCGTTCGTGCCCAGGATTGTTGCGTATCCACTAGATCCATTTGACCAGACCTGTTTCCCTTATGCGGCGATGACCGCTATTTCCTTCGCCACCAGGTCAAGGGGTCGAAGGTAGAGTATTGTGTTGAGTACTTCAGTTGGAGTGGAGCCGAGAGCCCCTGTGATGCAGAGCTCCGAACTCCGTTGCACCTTCCGAAGCATTTTAAGTTAGGTAGTTTTAGCTAGTGCGGGCCACCAGACCAAGGCACCATAAAGAAGAATCGGGCGCACAATGGCTGTATAAATCCAGTAGGCCACCTTAGGGGAGAATCCCCAGGAGGTGCCAATTGCCCTCTTGCAGGTGAACAGCGCTGCTGATGCCTTCTTGCATCGCTCCACTATATGGTCACTCCATAACAGCTTCCTATCCAGCCCTCTAAGAACCGCAATAGTAAGCGACAGCCTGCAAAAGCTGAGCTGTAACTTTTATACGGATATGACAACATATTTAGGACATATGGAATATATACCGACTGTGATATGGATGATTTAAGTTGTGTTCCTAAGTTGATTTGACAACTCCTTTAAAGTTATGGGCAGTATTACCGAAGTCAGAATTTTTTGACTAATACCAATTCGCTCTGGTATTGGCCAGACTGTTGCGCAAACGGGTTACGGCTCCTAGCCTTTATAATATACTTGAATTGAATAAGCAAAGTATTGCAACAACCCGCTGGATTCTTCAAGATCACCTCGAGTTGGTTGTTGTTGTTGTTGTTGTAGCGATAAGGTTGCTCTCCGAAGGCTTTGGGGAGTGTTATCGATGTGATGGTCCTTTGCCGGATAAAGATCCGGTACGCTCCGGTACCACAGCACCATTAAAGTGCTAGCCCGACCATCTCGGGAACGATTTATGTGGCCACATTAAACCTTCAGGCCATTCCCCCCCTCCCCACCCCCAAGTTCCATGAGGAGCTTGTGGTAGCCAAAGCCTCGTCTGTTAGTGAAACAGGATTCGCCGCGGATAGGTGAGGTTGACAATTGGGTTCGGAGAAGCTATATATTGCGCTGGCAACCTGAAGGGTTGCGTTACACAACCCCTTGAATCTGGCATTTTAGTCGCCTCTTACGACAGGCAGTCGGTTCTATGTACCGGAGCGACTCGGGATTTTTCCCGACCAAGGACTGTCATTTCAGTGTAACCCCATTTAATTTGTTTCGTCCCTCCCACAAATTGTCATCCTCCCAGCAGCTCCTTGCAGCAGGACTGCTCCATATTCTCTTGCTCCGGGAAGGTATCGAATCCAATCCGGGTCCGTCTCCTGACCCCGGTCCTGAGAAATGGTTTTGCTGCATCTGCCGGAAAAGAATCTTTTTAGGACGGTCATACTCTGTTCAGTGTGTCTCGTGTAAGGGATGGTTGCATCGGACAGGTTGTTCTGGGCTTGATCCCAAAACCCGACGTCCACGTAACTTTTATAAATCTTTTGTGGCTCCTTGCTGTTCACGCCCAAGGGCGCCTCGTAGTCTTCGTCTAAGCGCCCCCCCCCCCATTACCTTCCAGCAGCCCCGCTGCTCAGCAAGCCACAACAAGTACCCGCTGCTGCTCGCGCCTTACGGCGCCAACAACTCAAACAGCTGCTACCACTCATAACTACAATCTTCGTAGTAGAGTCGGAAGCAATGCTGAGCAACAGCCCCTGCCACCGTCTTCTCCCCCCCTCTTTTCCGGCAGCAATCGTGTAGGTCAGGGAACCAGACTCTTAGCCCCTACCTCCGTTTGCACCGTTTGCCAGCACAGAATATATATGTTTGCGACATCCGCCCAATGCAGCTCCTGCCTTGGGTGGTGCCACTTTCCTAGACGTTCTGGTCTCCGCGACGGCAACCCCTCGACGGGTTTCATCGCGCCATGTTGCCAGGTCGCAAACCCAAATCATCCGGGTACCCCAATGCTTGCCCAAGGACGCCCAGTCCCAGGGCCACAACAGCAATTGCGTCCTGGCCTTCCTCAACCCAGGCGTAGTCACCGTCACTTACCCCCAGAGTGGCGACGTCTCCCCTCATGCACTTCAGAATTCTGCAGTTAAACTGTAATGGACTAACTGGGAAGATTACGGAGATAGTCAATTTCATGAAGCGGCACAACATCCGCATTGCTGCGATTCAAGAGACTAAACTCACAGCACGATCTGCATTGCAGACCTGCTCTGGGTATAATGTCCACAGAAAAGATCGCGAGAGCGGAAATGGAGGCGGCCTCGCGTTATAATACACCACTCTGTGCAGTATCACATATTTGATCCTGGCATCGACCGCAGGGACAACGTCTTAGAACGTCAAGGCCTATCTGTCCGGTCAGGCGATGCAAACCTAGAAATCATCAACATCTACATCCCCCCTGCCACCTGTTGCCCCGGTGGATACCGCCCTAATATCAGAGCCTTACTCATTGGAAACAATCGCATTATTTTAGGCGACTTCAATGCCCATCATGATCTATGGCATTCAAATTTGCGGGCGGACAGTAGGGGCGAGATGTTGGCGGATCAAATAGAAGAAACGACGTTCTGCACAATAAACGGAGACGCCCCCACACGTATGGTAGGAAGCTGTCACAGTTCGCCAGATATCTCAATCGTGAGCGCAGAACTCGTAAACTGCGTCAACTGGCAGCCGATGGTATCATTGGCATCCGACCACCTGCCTATACTTGTTTCGCTCGAGCGTACCGCCGACTTCATCGTCACCGAAAAACGCACTTTCATAAACTTTAAAAAAGGAAAGTGGGAAGAATATAAATCCTTTACAGACAACCTCTTTGCTGCCCTCCCTATCCCGACTGATGCCCGCCAAGGGGAGCGTGCCTTCCGCAAGGTCATTGAATCCGCCTCGGCACGTTTCATTCCCGCCGGGAGAATTCCCGAAATCCGGCCCCACTTCCCGGCGGAGGCCGCAAACTTAGCGAGAGAACGTGACCTTATAAGGCAGCTTGATCCAGGCGACCCCCAAATAAGGGATATAAACCAACGCATCAGATTGCTTGTGGATGAACACAAGCGGGCGAAATGGGAGGAGCACCTAAGAGGTTGTACCTCTACCGGTGTGGGTAAACTTTGGTCCACCGTAAAGTCCCTATCGAATCCGACTAAGCACAAAGACAAAGTTTCCATCGCCTTTGGCGACAAAGTGCTGTCGGATGCGAAAAAATGCGCGAGCGCTTTCTGCCGACAATATATAATGCATTCTACGGTCGACAAAGTTAGACGGAGGGCCAACAGACACGCACATAAACACAAATTCAGCGCGTCACCAATCACCATCACCGCTAAAGAGGTTGAGGACGCCATTGGTCGCGCTAAACCATCCAAAGCAGTGGGCCCAGACGGCATAGCCATGCCGATGCTTAAAAGCCTAGGGAAAGAGGGTTTCAAATATTTAGCGCATGTCTTCAACCTGTCTCTTTCCACCTTTGTCATACCCGAGAAATGGAGAATGACCAAGGTGGTCCCGCTACTAAAGCCTGGTAAACCAGCTAACATAGGAGAGTCGTATCGTCCGATATCTCTCCTATCGCCAGTAGCAAAGACGCTCGAAGCCATTTTGCTCCCTTATTTCCAAGCAAATTTGCAACTAGCCTCCCATCAGCATGGCTTCAGAAAACTCCATAGCACTACCTCCGCGCTAAATGCCATCAGCACCCAGATAAATTGCGGTTTAAATCAAAACCCCCACCATAGAACAGTACTCGTAGCGCTAGACCTATCAAAAGCTTTTGATACGGTCAACCATGGCTCGTTACTGCAAGACCTGGAAGGGTCTACCCTTCCCCCATGTCTTAAAAGGTGGACCGCAAATTATCTGGGTGGTCGGCAGGCATCGGTGCTATTTAGAAACGAAACATCAAAGCCAAGGAGAATTAAACAAGGGGTGCCACAGGGTGGTGTCCTATCCCCACTTTTGTTTAATTTCTACATATCTAAGCTACCTTCACCACCGGAAGGAGTCACAATCGTTTCCTACGCCGATGACTGCACAGTAATGGCCACAGGCCCAGGCCCACAGATCGATGAGCTATGCAATAAAATAAACGGCTACCTCCCTGATCTCCCCAGTTTTTTCGCCTCGCGAAACCTGGCATTATCACCGACTAAATCTTCCGCGACCTTATTTACAACATGGACGTCCCAAATGTCGACCATTTTGAACATCCACGTCGATGGCTCTACGCTACCGACTGTCCTACACCCCAAAATCTTGGGTGTGACGTTTGATCAGGATCTACATTTTGGTGAGCACGCAGCCGCAATTGTTCCGAGAATTCAGAGCCGTAACAAAATCCTCAAATCCCTTGCTGGCAGTACCTGGGGAAAAGATAAAGAAACGCTCATGACTACATACAAAGCAATTAGCCAGCCGATTACGTGCTACGCGTCACCCATATGGTCGCCAAGCCTAAAAATTACCCACTGGAAGAAGCTACAGGCCTGCCAAAATACTGCTCTCAGAATTGCCACGTGCTGTCTTCTTATGTCCCCAGAACACCATCTACATAATGAGGCGAGAATACTTCCCATCAGGGAAAGAAACGAGATGCTGACCAAACAGTTCCTGTTGAATACCCAGAAACCTGGGCATCCCAACAGACATCTGATTGACGAGCCAGCACCGCCTAGGGGCTTAAGGAGTCATCTCCGTAAGCATTTTGAGGAAATACGGCATCTGAGAACACAGCCGTATGAAGCGAAAAAACATAAGCAGGTCCTTGGTGAACTCCACAAACAGGCGTCGGACCTTTATGCCGGGAATTGCCCGGTGAACCCAGTACTCAAAGTAAAGTATCCAAAACTTGCGGAAGAGGAACGCATACTCCCCAGGGAAACGCGTGTCACTCTGGCTCAACTTCGTTCTGGATACTGTAACAGGTTAAACTCTTACCTATCCAGAATCAACCCCGACATACAAAATGTATGCCCCGCTTGCAATGTGTCCCCACATGACACCAACCATCTCTTTAATTGTAATGTGGAACCAACGCCTCTAACACCCCTTTCCCTATGGTCCACCCCTGTTAAAACAGCAAGTTTCCTTGGACTCCCGTTAGAGGATATTGATGACAGTTTGTGATCGGTCGCGTCTGTTAGGTGGGGCGAAGCACTGCTACAACAACAACAACAACAGGCATACCTACCGCGGTTATATTCTGATCCCCTAATCCGCTGGTCAAGACTACTTTTGAACAGCTTTCCTTACATAGAACACCTTTGTTTTTTTAGTCGAAAGCACTAGCAGTACACTACACGTTTTAATGATCTGTTATGAACACATTTTGAAACAACTGTTTCACTTCATATAGGACTAATATTAGTTTAAAAATCTTTGGTTAGACGATATCCAATTGAAAAAAATGAGGTACTTTTGTTTATCCTAAAAAACAGGTAGGCTTCTTTTATTTCTTCTATCATTGACAACAGCCAAGCGATTAAAAACTTTACAATGGAATATGCATTGGTGGTAGATGACTGTATTTTCTTGTTTTGTGCATTTACTTCAATGGAATAAACCTTGAACTGTGTGTAGCACCAATACCGGGTCTACCGTGCTTGACAGGTTTGTATGTAAGCGAAAACTCTCCCAAATAATGACCGATCATTTCTGGTTTGATTTCAACCTAAGCAATTTGTGAATAAAACATTAGTAAACAAATACTTTATTTAACAAAACAATACCTGTGTGAAATCTTTGCCATTGTATACGCCGATGATTGAGCCGGTCATCTCGGGAACAATAATCATATTTCTCAAATGCGTTTTTACTATTTCTGGCTTTTCATTTGGTGGAGCCTCTTTCTTCGCCTTACGAAGTTTCTTGATCAGTGCCATTGGTTTACGCTTAAGACCACGCGAGAAACGTCTGCGTGCGCGGCTGTGCATCAGTTCAACCAATTGGTTGCTGCAATAAAAAACGGATATTTAGATTTAATTGAATTAAATAAAAGAAAACTTACTTGGGCATATCCAACAACTGGTCGAGGTCCACCCCTCGGTATGTGAACTTCTTGAAGGTACGTTTCTTCTTGATTTCTTCAACCTGGAATTAAAAAAAGCACAGATGAAATCCATAGCAAGGACTAGATTTGTAACATCATTTTGGCATATTATTTGTGCTAGCGCATAAATATACTTTTGGGGAACATTGAACCAAAAACTGCCACCCCACATTTTGCATTAATCTTTAGGATTCACAGATGGATTGGCTTGATTTTATACGATTTTCTCTATAAAAATTAACCATGAAATTACCTCAGCCATATTGACGTTTCTAAATTACAGAACGGAAAGAAAAACAGAGAAAACAGTGTTGCCAAGCAGCACCACCGTGTGATTGACGGCTCGAAAGCATAGAGGATCGATACAAGATGGCAGCATGGAACAGCTGATTATATACTTTTTTTATTTGATTTGATACATCAACTTCCGGCGCAATACGATTTTGACATTTGTTCATTGAATTTACAAAAACAAAGTACATGGATTTTTATTTAAGTTTGTGGGTATGTCCATGCTGCCACCTTGTATCGTTCCGCCATGCTCGAAAGTTAACCAGACTCATGGCGTTATGACCAGATTGAATCGATACAATAGTCGCGTTCCATGGTACAATTACCATGTACCATGGTCGCGTTCCCATGAAGCCAGATCGTGATACCGGTAAAAATCACAAACCACAAACAGAAGATTATGCATTCACGACCCTTCAAAAAACGGGGTACTCCATAAATAATGTAAGGAATACTCCTTTGGGAGTATATGAGTGTTCCAAAACTAATCTCTATTCATACAAAAAATGTGCTCCAATTAACATTGCGATGTCCTAGGAGAGGAGTAGGTGATCCCACTCTCGCTTTGTTTGTGAGTATTCAATAGAGTACATACGTGAGAGTACTTTCCAAAGTACTTTCACTCTAGTACTCCATGGAGCACCCACAGAGGATCATATGCCAAAGTACTAAAGAGGAATTGTGTCGGAAAGAATTATCGGAGTGAATTTAATTTAAAATGAAAGTAAATGAAGAGGGGCAATACAACTTTTATATTTTTGACTACGAATATTCTTATGTTATTTAGCATTTGCGTGAATAAAGAAACTAATATTTCTCTATACTATAGTATGTATACATAAAACCAGTGCGCGGTTGCATTTTATCAGAGTTGCCATAGTAAATTTTATTATCAGTTATTTGTATGCAATATTTCACTTTTGGGAACTCTGTTCGATCGTCATCATGTCGTGATCACGGTCGTTGATTTTTGGCGAACATTTGCGGGAACTGGCAAACACCACCATACACGACAGAAAAGGTCGCAGAAACATGACATAACGGGAATGTTCGTGGAAATGTTCGTGTCGTGTATTTGGCGCTTTAAAAAACGAGCAATTATCGGCTGATGGTGGTCCGCAAACGCATTGCAAAGGAGTATTGTTAGAGTACTCCAACATGAAGAAAATGGAACACGTAATCCAACAATTTTTGCAGGGGAGTTAAAATTGCTTCGTTCTGCGCAACTACGTCACACTTGACTGCTTCAGCGAATGAAAGAAAGAGAGAAAAAAACAAGTAAGGAAGGCTAAGTTCGGGTGTAACCGAGCATTACATACTCAGTTGAGAGCTATGGAGACAAAATAAGGGAAAATCGCCTCGTAGTAAAATGAACCTAGGGTAACCCTGGAATGTGATTGTATGACATATGTATCAAATGGAAGGTATTAAAGAGTATTTTAAGAGGGAGTGGGCCATAGTTCTATAGATGGACGCCATTTAGGGATATCGCCATAACGGTGGGCCAGGGCTGACTCTAGAATTTGTTTGTACAATATGGGTATCAAACGAAAGGTGTTAATGAGTATTTTAAAAGGGAGTGGGCCTTAGTTCTATAGGTGGACGCCTTTTCCAGATATCGTCATAAAGGTAGACCAGGGGTGACTCTAGAATGCGTTTGTACAATATGGGTATCAAACGAAAGGTGTTAATGAGTATTTTAAAAGGAAGTGGGCCTTAGTTCGATGGGTGGACGCCTTTTCGAGATATCGCCGTAAAGGTGGACCAGGGGTGACTCTAGAATTTGTTTGTACGATATGGGTATCAAATGAAAGGTGTTAATGAGTATTTTAAAAGGGAGTGGGTCCTCGTTCTATAGGTGGACGCCTTTTCGAGATATCGCCATAAAGGTGGACCAGGGGTGACTCTAGAATTTGTTTCTACGATATGGGTATCAAATGAAAGGTGTTAATGAGTGTTTTAAAAGGGAGTGGGTCTTAGTTCTATAGGTGGACGCCTTTTCGAGATATCGCCATAAAGGTGGACCAGGGGTGACTCTAGAATTTGTTTGTACGATATGGGTATCAAATGAAAGGTGTTAATGAGTATTTTAAAAGGGTGTGGACCTTAGTTCTATAGGTGGACGCCTTTTCGAGATATCGCCATAAAGGTGGACCAGGGGTGACTCTAGAATGCGTTTGTACAATATGGGTATCAAACGAAAGGTGTTAATGAGTATTTTAAAAGGGAGTGGGCCTTAGTTCGATGGATGGACGCCTTTTCGAGATATCGCCGTAAAGGTGGACCAGGGGTGACTCTAGAATTTGTTTGTACGATATGGGTATCAAATGAAAGGTGTTAATGAGTATTTTAAAAGGGAGTGGGCCTTAGTTCTATAGGTGGACGCCTTTTCCAGATATCGTCATAAAGGTAGACCAGGGGTGACTCTAGAATGCGTTTGTACAATATGGGTATCAAACGAAAGGTGTTAATGAGTATTTTAAAAGGGAGTGGGCCTTAGTTCGATGGATGGACGCCTTTTCGAGATATCGCCATAAAGGTGGACCAGGGGTGACTCTAGAATGCGTTTGTACAATATGGGTATCAAACGAAAGGTGTTAATGAGTATTTTAAAAGGGAGTGGGCCTTAGTTCGATGGATGGACGCCTTTTCGAGATATCGCCATAAAGGTGGACCAGGGGTGACTCTAGAATGCGTTTGTACAATATGGGTATCAAACGAAAGGTGTTAATGAGTATTTTAAAAGGGAGTGGGCCTTAGTTCGATGGATGGACGCCTTTTCGGGATATCGCCATAAAGGTGGACCAGGGGTGACTCTAGAATTTGTTTGTACGATATGGGTATCAAATGAAAGGTGTTAATGAGTATTTTAAAGGGGCGTGGGCCTTAGTTCTATAGGTGGACGCCTTTTCGAGATATCGCCATAAAAGTAGACCAGGGGTGACGCTAGAATTTGTTTGTACGATATGGGTATCAAATGAAAAGTGTTAATGAGTATTTTAAAAGGGAGTGGGCCTTAGTTCGATGGGTGGACGCCTTTTCGAGATATCGCCATAAAGGTGGACCAGGGGTGACTCTAGAATTTGTTTGTACGATATGCGTATCAAATGAAAGGTGTTAATGAGTATTTTAAAAGGGAGTGGGTCTTAGTTCTATAGGTGGACGCCTTTTCGAGATATCGCCATAAAGGTGGACCAGGGGTGACTCTAGAATTTGTTTGTACGATATGGGTATCAAAAGAAAGGTGTTAATGAGTATTTTAAAAGGGCGTGGGCTTTAGTGCTATAGGTGGACGCCTTTTCGAGATATCGCCATAAAGGTGGACCAGGGGTGACTCTAGAATTTGTTTGTACGATATGGGTATCAAATGAAAAGTGTTAATGAGTATTTTAAAAGGGAGTGGACCTTAGTTCTCTAGGTGGACGCCTTTTCGGAATATCGTTATAAAGGTGGACCCGGGTTGACTCCAGAATGCTTTTGTACAATATGGACATCAAACGAAAGGTGTTGATAAGTATTTTAAAAGGGAATGGGTCTTAGTTCTATTCGTGGACGCCTTTTCGGGATATCAACATAAACGTGGACCAGGGGTGACTCTAGAATTTTTTTGTACGATATGGGTATCAAAAGAAAGGTGTTAATGAGTATTTTAAAAGGGAGTGAGCCTTAAATCTATAAATGGACGCCTTTTCGTGATATCGCCATAAACGTGGACCAGGGGTGACTCTAGAATGCGTTTGTACAATATGGGTATCAAAGGAAAGGTGTTGAACAGTATTTTAAAACGGAGTGGGCCTCAGTTCTATGGGTGGACGCCTTTTCGAGATATCGCCATATAGGTAGACCAGGGCTGACTCTAGAATTTGTTTGTACGTTATGGGTATCAAATGAAAGGTTTTAATAAGTATTTTAAAAGGGAGTGGGCCTTAGTTCTATAGGTGGACACCTTTTCGAGATATCGCCATAAAGGTGGACCGGGGTGACTCTAGGATTTGTTTGTACGATATGGGTATCAAACGAAAGGTGATAATGAGTATTTTAAAAGGGAGTGGGCCTTAGTTCTATAGGTGGACACCTTTTCGAGATATCGCCATAAAGGTGGACCAGGGGTGACTCTATAATGTGTTTGCACGATATGGGTATCAAATTAAAGGTATTAACGAGGGTTTTAAAAGGGAGTGGTGGTAGTTGTATATGTGAAGGCTTTTTCGAGATATCGACCAAAATGTGGACCGGGGTGACCCAGAACATCATCTGTCAGGTACCGCTAGTTTATTTATATATGTAATACCACGAACAGTTATCTTTCCAAGATTCCAAGGGCTTTTGATTTCGCCCTGCAAAACTTTTTCATTGTCTTCTTCTTAATATGGTAGGTGTCACACCCATTTTACAAATTTTTTGTCTAAAGTTATATTTTGCGTTAATAGACCAATCCAATTACCATGTTTCATCCCTTTTTTCGTATTTGGTATATTATTATGGCATTTTCGATATCGAAAAAGTGGGCGTGGTCATAGTCGGTTTTCGGCCATTTTTTACACCAATATAAAGTGTGTTCAGATAAGTACGTGAACTGAGTTTAGTAAAAATATATCGATTTGTTATGGAAACGCATCTATGGTGGAAGCAGTAAGGAAGGCGGTCGGCATGATGTGGTGGTGCACAGTGGCTAGTCATTGTCGGCTGGGGCGGGTCCTTCCCAATCTTACTGTTCCTGCGCCATAAACAGAAAAAAGTTCCTATCATGCCTATCAAAACTGAAAGCTGTCAAAATCAAAAACCCTGACAGAAGCGCAGAGACCGACTCAAAACGCTTATAAATTCAAACTAAAACAACATCCGGTTGAGCCGGATGTCACGGACAGACCGTTAAACATTCAAAAATTTAAAATTCAAAAAAAAGAAACACAAAAAAACTAAGCGCAAAAAAAAATTTCCGAATCGGACATGGCCGGTTACCAACGTTGAAAAGCAAACTAAAAAAAAAAACGGCGTAAAAATAAAAATACAATTAAAAGGAAAAGAGAAAAGGGCCGAATATATACGAGGGGGCGCCGCGGGTGGTGTTGCGACGCGCGGTGGTGCTTATCCCACCCTCAAAAAATCATGACCACCGACGCACCTAAAATTTCGGTGGCCCCTTACCTGGTTTACCCTATGCCTTCTAAATATAGGGCGACGTCAGCATTCCCATTATAAATTACACAATTTATTCACAATTCATATTAACGTATGTATGCAACAAAAAAAAATGCGATAGTGCAGGTTTCTTAACCAGGGCTACAGCATTGTTGAACTACGAATAGCTAATTACACTATGAAAATGTAGGTAAGTGTGTGTAGTGCATAAGTGAGAGAAAAAAAAAATGATCCAACAGATCACACTTTATTGGGCCGAAATCGAAACGAAATCTAATATGAATACTTAAGTCTGACTAAGCTTGTTCTGTTGGGGGTTCTTTTCTTTTCTCTTACTTTTGCTCGTAATATTTTAAATTATACAATTGTTTACGTCTCCCCCTTTTTTTTTATAATCGTTATAAACGCTATGTGTGAGAAAAATATGTAATTAAATGTACTTATGTATAGTAAATATACTACATACAAAGTAATAATTTGGTCGAATACCCTTTTTTTTCATTCACAAAACATATTTTAGGGCTATAAACTTTGGATACAAATTCTGATAATTGGGGTTCTCTTACAAAATTATTATGTTGTTGTAGTAGAACTTATTTTGGAGTGTCACTAAATATCAATTTGGTATAATGGCATAGTATAATGATAATAATATGTAATATGTACTAAGAAAATTTGTTATAAAAGCAATAAAGGTCAAATTGTGATAGTACTACGTATTATATGCACGTATATTATTTTCTTCTGGTTGTTCGAACGATATTGCTAGCAATATTGATTCATATGTATACATATATATATATATATATATATATATATATATATTGCATTTGTATGATATAAGAAAAAAAGTTTAAATCTTTTAACCAATTCGTGCATAATCGACCAATGGCTGCGGTCGCAAATTTTTTTTTCTAACAATTTATGGTTGAGCTCCAAAAATGGATTGCTAAAACGTTTCACGTGATGAAGACGGCTTATTATGAATAAAATTTATAGAGCTAACTACAATCATTTTAAAGCAACAAAATATATTATTAAAATGATATAAAAAATGTATGCCCTTTGTTGTAACGCTAACAATTTCAAATATTCAATAATAAAATTTGACGAAAAAAATCGACCCTTGTTAAATGGGTTAACCGGGCTGTATAAAACTCTCTAAGTACTGCTTAGAAATTTCTTTTAACTATTTATATCTAAGGTTATACTTTGCTGGTACTTACATAGCCGCCAGAGTACGTACCATGGGCCTCTGCCGGCGTGGTTACTGGTGATGTTATTGTTGCTGGTGAAGCCGTCGCCATTGTTGGTTATGGCGCGCGGTCTTGGGCGCGCTGTGTTGGTACTGTTGGTGGTTGTTGCACTCTGGTCCGAGGTAATCGAGTTAACCTGGTGGAGGTAAACTTCGTGCTAACCTTTGCGATCTGTATGACTTGCTAATTTTGGCGTTAGTTGTATTACGCGGCAGCGTACTGCTAGCCCTGGAGGCGGAGGTGGTGTCGGACGCTTTTCCGAAGGTGGTAGTGTACTTCGTAAACGTAGAGAAAGGGGTTTATTTTCGGATTACAAGGGTTCTCATCACCATTTAGTTTAGTGCCGTCGGAATCCGAATCGGAATCACTAGAACTTTCCTCCCTAGGTGTGACTGTGAAACGCCTGGATATCAACTGGATATTCTATACGTGGAGCTTGTGTCGCCACCACACAACAGTTGTAAGGTTTATTGCCACCCCGAAATAGACGAGTAAAAACGAGGCTTGTCGGAATGGACTGTGTCGGTACTTTGCGCTATCGACTCTTCCTAGTTTCTGGGCATTTCCCGGTTTATTCTTTGGTAGTTGGGTTAAGGAATCGGCCGACGGTTCCTCGTTGCAGCCCTTTGGTTCTTCACAATACTCTCTTGGAAATATGCACAGCACGCGAGGGTGTTTTGGGATGAGTTGAATATAGTTGGGGACGTGCAGTTGAGGTAAGCAATAGTGCTAATGAAGCAGCCTCTGAGCTTGACGCCTTTGCTGTTGAAGTTGTGTCCTAGATGTTATACGATCCTTTTGGTATGGTCGCAGGGCCACCAAAATTTAGGCTGAAGCAAATCACAAATCTCCGATACTTTTGTATCGCAATTTTCGCCTCATCACCAGTCACTAGGTGTGTTCGCACGAAAACGCTCCCAAGTGGGCCGTAACCGTAGACCATAACAGCAGACCGTAACAGATTTTTGCTCAAGTTATCGTGTTAACGGCCGCGCGGAAGGACAGACGGTCGACTGTGTATATAAACTGGGCGTGGTTTCAACCGATTTCGCCCTTTTTCACAGAAAACAGTTATCGTCCTAGAATCTAAGCCTCTACCAAATTTCACAAGGATTGGTAATGTTTTGTTCACATATGGCATTAAAAGTATCCTAGACAAATTAAATGAAAAAGGGCGGAGCCACGCCCATTTTGAAAATTTCTTTTATTTTTGTATTTTGTTGCACCATATCATTACTGGAGTTGAATGTTGACATAATTTCCTTAAATGCTGTAAAGATATTAACTTTTCTTTTAAAATTTGACTTTAAAAAATTTTGGTCGTTCTCCGATTTTGCTAATTTTTATTAAGCATATATATAGTAATAAGAATAACGTTCCTGCCAAATTTCATCATGATATCTTCAACGACTGCCAAAATACAGCTTGCAAAACTTCTAAATTACCTTCTTTTAAAAGTGGGCGGTGCCACGCCCATTGTCCAAAATTTTACTAGTTTTCTATTCTACGTCATAAGTTCAACGCACCTATGAAGCTTCATCGCTTTCTCCGTATTTGGTAATGAAGTATCGCACTTTTTAAATTTTTCAAAATTTTCGATATCGAAAAGAGTGGGCGTGGTTATAGTCCGATATCGTTCATTTTAAATAGCGATCTGAGATGTGTTCCCAAGAACCTACATACCAAATTTCATCAAGATACCTCAAAATTTACTCAAGTTATCGTGTTAACGGACGGACGGACGGACACGGCTCAATCGAATTTTTTTTCGATACTGATGATTTTGATATATGGAAGCCTATATCTATCTCGATTCCTTTATACCTGTACAACCAACCGTTATCCAATCAAATTTAATATACTCTGTGAGCTCTGGTCAACTGAGTATAACAAGAGCTAAAGGCAAATGACGTAAAAATTGCCCATAAAAAACAGGTGAACTAATGTTTACATGCGCAATGCACCGCCTTCTATAATTCCATCATGGGTAAAAAATTTACATGCAAATGCTACAACGCGGTGATCCTATGATATATACATGGTTCAATTATGTACAGGTTGGCTCATCTCATCAGCTGATTTTATTTATGTCATTGCATGGTCGAAGGGATTGTCAAAAGGAGATGGCAAACTCAAAATGAAACCAACACATTGGCAACATTTTACTTACACATACAAAAACTGCTAAGTTTTACGTTTCCATTCCATACCATTCGCATCAACTTCAATACACAGATTTTGACAATATGAACAGACATATTTTGTTGCTTTACAGATGAGCCAACCTGTATATAGTTGAACCATGGATATATATATGCATGGCGGAACCGTACAAGGTGGTAGCACGGTTACATACCTACAAACATAAATAAATCGATTATTTTTGTAAATCGATGCACTAATGGCAACATCGTACTACGCCGGAAGTTGAAGTGTCAAATCGTATTAAAAAAGTACCAATCAGCATTCTGGCAGTCACATCTTACTGTCTATCTGATTCAGTTTCCGCTAATTAGGGTGGCTCCGTTGATTTAGTTTTTTGTGGAAAATTTTTGACGGCATACCCTATGTACTTGATAGGGCATCCGATATTTAACACATTTTTTCCACTCGGCAACCCATAAATTTTAACTTTAAAGGTGCGTGCACACTAAGCGGCGCGACATGTAGCGGCAGCGGCGCTTCACTTTTTTGCCTATTTGATCAACATTGCCGCTCATGGCCGCGTCGCGCAGTGCTGCTGCCGCTAGGTGTGAATTGTTCCATAAGAATACATGCGAAGAATATTTTGCAGCGCAGTGTAGTGCAGCTCAGTGTGGCCTTAGCTTAAGTAAGGAAACAAGGCCTTAATAATGGCCATAAAACAATTACATTAGCCGTGTTTTTTTTAACTCGTATACGTTTACGTTTGCGCGTAAAAAAAAAGCTTATCCTCTATAGATAATGCTTAGGAAACCCATCTAGCGGCAGTGCTTAAATAATATAATAGGTATTTAGGTCAAAATGAGTTTTTGGAGGTGTTTTAATTGCCGCCTTCTTTGTCAAGCATTGATCTCGAGCTACTTTTTAGGTGCGAAATCCCATACAACTTTATTATAGCTAAATAAATCGCATTTGTGGCATGGTTTAAAGATCTAATAATACTATTTATTAGTTTTATAATATATTTTATCTTTTTAAGTAAAATTTTATAGAGCGATTTGGGAAAGTGTGAGAATAACAGGCACTTTACACGTTAGTTGAGTGCTGCCAACTCTCATAGTACAGATCAGGGGCCCTATTCGCTAACTGTGAGTTTAAAGTGTACACAAGAAATTGTGTAAACTTTGAAATTCTGATTCTGTAAAACATAACTGTGAACAAAGAAACTCACTGATAAAAACTTCGTGAGTTTTCTTGGCAGCCAGTGTACACTATTGTGATATTCAAAACTCATACGCATCGTTGCAGAATGAATTTTTTGTTTTCATGACGTTTGATGAATATTTTCTCACTGACATAAGACTTTTACATTCAGCGCTCATTCAGCAAAACAATGTGCACAATAATTTACAGAATCGCATGAAAATTTAAAGTGTAAATTGTGTGTGCAAATTAGCTTTCAATGGGTGTACATTTTTCAGTTTTTCACAGTTAAGGAATTGACCCCCAGGATCGTACGAATGAGAATTGATCGCGATCTAGAGCTTTATAGCTCATTGGAACGGTCAAAATGTCCAATCACAGGGTTGCACCTAACATAAAAAAAATAGTTAAGGGAGTTGACAGCGTATTTGAAAGTTAAGAAATACCATGGTACAATTACCATGAGAAACATTGTTTACTATATAGTTTGGCAGCTTAAGTAGAGGTTATGTTGCGAATAGAGTGGAAGGCAGTGGACTAGGCAGTCGAATGTCATATAATGAAGGAATGGTGTTCGGAGTTTTTTCAAAGTTAAAAAAAAACTGATAAAAGCTTTAATATAAATAAAACTATTGTTTTAATAACAACAAAAACGCCTTATATATTCCATATACATAAATTCGTAATGATTATCTCACTTTAAAATTTGAGTTAAATAATCTAAAGTTTTTTTTTGAAACTGAGTCGAGAACTGTGCGTGTGAATGTGCGAATTTTCACCGATCAGCTGTTAGCTGCGCTACTTGGTAGAATTTACAATGATGAGAAAGACCTATCGTTCTTAAGCGAAGGCCACATAAAGCTGGAGACATTGGCGCTTTATCGGTAACCGTATCGGTAACCTTTTAACAGCTGATTCGACCAACCTTATGAGAATCAATGCAATCGATTATTGGTGCCGCTAAGGTCGTAACCGTATCGTAGCCAACCAATTGGGTTTTGGTTTACCGTCGTAACGATAAACAGCTGATTACGTTAGGGATACGGATACAGCGATACGACATACTGCACCAATGACTCCAGCTTTAAGCTGCACTGCAGTACGCTGCCAAATATTCTTCGCATGTTGTAGACAAAATGCCCCCAAAGAAAACTAACCAAAAAAAAGTTATTGATCAATTTATTCAATTTGATTCCGTGTGCGTGTTAAAGAAATTTGATGTTCTCTTCTATGAAATTTTTCCGCGAATGGACATTTCGTTTCATAGAATGTTCGTTTCAGTTGATACATATGTATAATTTGAATTTCATTTATGTGTTGGTACATGTATTGTAAGTATATAAAGATTAATTGCAAGTATTCGAAGTTGACATATAAATTGAGAGGATTTGAACATACATTTTATTATTTGATCAAAAAGAAAATTCGAATAAGAATACTCAAATTTGTGCAGGGTTGTGTTTCATTTTTACATTTGGGGAATGATAGTATTGCGACAACATTCCACCTCCAGGTGAATCATTATGGAGATTCACAAACGTTTAAAGCGGCTAGCTTGCTGGCAGGTCTTCGTAACTCACCGTGACTAGTTTTGACTACTACAGAACGCACTTGTCCATCTTTTGCTGTTATTACTTCTTTGATTCGCTCTTTTATCCATTGACTACGAGGTAGACTAGCGTCGCATATTATTACTAAATCGCCACACTTCAATGGCTCGACTGGTTCCCTCCATTTGGAACGACACAATAATGTTGGCAAATATTCGCAGGTCCATCTTTTCCAAAGGCGGTCTTTCAGTGCTTGCGCTATTCGATATTGTCTTCACAAACGTTTTCTTCGTCATTAGTCGGCGTTTGGGTTGAATTTAGGCAACCAAATAAAAAGTGGTTTGGTGTTATGGGCTCTTCATCCGTGGGTGAAATTGGAACGTCTGTGAGTGGTCGACTGTTAATTATGTTTTCGGCCTAAATCAATGTGCTTCTAAAGGTTTCGAGACGTGGAGCTTACTCTTTTAAGACTCTCTGCAAAAGCCGTTTCACACACTGGACCAATCTTTCCCATCGCCCTCCAGTGGACGGATGTGCAGGACAATTAAAAATCCATTCGATGCCACGTTTTGCACATTCTTTCTCAATCTGGGTAAAGTCCCATAAACGTTCTTCATCTTTTAACATTTTCTGCGCACCAATAAAGTTTGTCCCATTGTCGCTACGTAGTCGAATTGGTATACCTCGGCTGTTGACAAAATTTCGTAGGCAAATTAAAAACGCATCTGTTGATAGGTCTTCTGCCACTTCTAGATGAACGGCTCTGACTGTTAAACACGTGAAAAGTGCAACCCAACGTTTTTCACGACGACGACCAATTGTTATTTGAAATGGACCAAAATAGTCGACACCTACGTAGCTAAACGGACGGACGAAAGGCGTCAAACGATCAGCTGGCAGCTGACCCATCATTGGCGTGTTTGGCTTGGCATATAAGGCACGATCGCTTGACGGAACTCAATACTGAACGAATATGTGGTACCCAGAACTTTTGGCGAACTTCATTTATCGTAAGACTTTCATTTTGATGGTGAAGTTTCTCATGCCAATATGGGACGACTAAACGTGTAAATAGTGATGTTGTGGCAAAATGATGGGGCGACGTGCTCAAACAGGAAGGCAGTATGCTGCGTCGATTCTACCGTTAACCTCTAGAAGATCATCATCATCGACGAAAGGCGTTAATGCATATATGTGACTGGTTCGGCGAATTCGCTGGCGAAACATTCCTCCTGTACGCGGCGACACAGTGTCTTTTCTGCTTCTGCTATTTCTGAGGTTTTGAGTTCTCCGATACGTCGGTACCGGTGTCTGCCGTTGGAAATGAAGCGTTGCACCCAGCTCATGACTCTGAGAGCCTTCAAATAAGAAGAAAAGTTTTTAAAATTAATTATATACTCATCCTTTGGCGATGTCAGGACTAGGCAGGTCCTCTTCTCCTCTGCGGCACAATCATTTGGTACGAAATCTGCTAGTTCTTGTGGCCATTCTTCTTCTTCCAATTGTAGAAACGCTGGACCTTTTAGCCATCTGTGATTTGGATTAAACTGTGGTACTAGTTTACCTCGAGTAGCATCATCTGCTACATTAAGCGCTGTTGACAACCGCCTCCATTGAGACGACATAGTGGTGGACAAAATCTCTGCGATTCTGCTGGCGACAAACTGTTTATACTCTCTAGTGGTGGACTTAATCCAGAGTAAAACAGTTTTGGAATCACTCCAGAAAACAACACGATCAATGTTTACGTCATGGCATTCAATTATGGATTTATGCAAACGGCCTCCAAGAACTGCCGCCTGTAATTCCAAACGAGGGACTGTCATACACTTTACAGGAGCGCATCTTGACTGCGACGAAGACGACATCCACATTGCTACCTGTTTTGATTCGCCAATATGCTACAGCTGTGTAGGCGCTGAAACTCGCGTCGACAAACACATGCAGTTGAATCTCATCGGCTGACATTAATCTTTCAAAATAGCAGCGTGGGACAGAGAAACTCGATACCTTTTGGAAAAACTCCCACCATGACGTCCATTTAATGTTAAGTTGTTGTGGCAGTGGCTCATCCCATTCGATTTGATATCTCCAGAGTGACTGTTGCCAAAGTTTGATGTATATTGTTATATTTGCGAGAAATCCAAACGGATCGTAAATGGCCATAGCAATACCGAGAAGTTCTCTTTTCGTAGGCGGTCGTTTGCAATTTAGTACATCACGTGAAATTTTGTGAAATTTAACGTGGAATTCGAAGGTGTCGTTAAGGGTATTCCAAAACATGCCCAAAACTTTATCGGCAGCTGATTTATGTTCCATATCAACATATGTTACGGATGTGTCACCTTCTCTCCCCAGTTTGATTTGTAAAGATTTGTCATTTGACACGAAGTTTCGCAATTTGAAACCTGCTGCTGTGTTGATGTATATAACTTCTCTTACGACTTCCTCAGCTTGGACTGAGTTCGCAAAACTGAGTACCAAATCGTCGACATACACATTATTAACAACGACGGTGGCTCCTCGTGTCATAACAGACTCATATTTCTTGGCGTTTAAATTTTTAATATATTCTGCACAGCATGGCGAGCACAATGCTCCGAAAATTATGGATTGCATTACGTATACTGGAACGGGCTCTGACGAATCCCCATCACGCCACAAAAATCGCTGTGAGTTCTGATCGACATCCCTTATGACTACTTGGAAAAACATCTCTTTGAACATACTTCTCAATTTCTCTTCTATATCTTGTGTTGAAATTACTATCTTTTGACATACGCGACTCTAGGTTTCTCAAGCGCTGATATGCCATGTCAAAACTAAATGGAAGTGTTGTGTGATCACTGCGCCACAGCAATCCAACTTCGTATTTTTGATCCAACTCTTTCGTTGTTTCTTCTAAAATCACTCTGGCACCTCGATTGTCATCGGACTCCAATGTAATGTTAGTGCTACGTACACCAAAACTATCAACTGAGTAGTACTCACTCACCAGTTTATGCAACTCTTGTAATGACTGTTTCTTGTGGACATGCAACACGAGTGGATGCATTTCTTGACTTTGTTTGAGTGGTCCATATACTACCCACCCCAACTGAGTTGCTATTGCGATAGGCTTGTTTGGTCCTGTATCGACCGTTTTATTGGAAATATCCAAATAACTATTGTCGAGACCCAGTAAAATTACAGGTTTGGCATTATAATAGCTTGTTACGGGCAACGACTGAAGGTGAGCAAACTTTTCTTTTTCAAACCACTGGCTTGGTAAATTAAGCGACCTTACCGTGTGAACATTTTTAATATTATATTCGGCATAACTACCCTTGATTGTGACTGAAACCTTTCTAGAATTTTCTTTAACCTGACTCTCACCATACCATTGCAAAGTCAGAGGTATGGTTTGACCACGCAGACCTAATGTGTTAGCGACGTTCTCTTCTAAAAGAGTGATAGATGAACCCTCATCAAACATTGCATATACAGATATACTTCCGTTTGGCCCAGACAATGTTATTGGCAATATCTTAAAAAGCGTTGATTGTTTATCATCATGACAATTTAATACACGTTGCACTTCTTCAGGGGTTGGAGCTAATTGAGATGCATCCAAATGCAACAACTTATGATGCATCCGTTTACAACCATTATATGAACATTCTTTACGTTGGCGACAATTACCCAGACTATGCCCTTTACGAAGACACCCAAAGCATAATCTGTTGTTTTTGACAAAACTCCATTTTGTTGGTGTATCACCCGATAGAAACTGCGGACAATCTTCTAGTTTGTGTGACTGTCCACACTTTATGCATGTACCTTTCGTTTCAGACTGTTCCTCGTTATTATACAGGACTCGGCGTGTGGAATTTGTAGCAGACCCATTGTGACGTGTTACTGTGCGTGACTGCGCAGTCGACGTTGACTGCGATACGTTGGCTTGAATAGTCCGAAGTGAGATATCTGATACTCCTGGCAATAAAGAAACGACTTTAGCTATTTCACTTAACCACTCACCAAAGTTTTCCACTGTTGGAAAAGGTGCAATAGTTGCTGCTCTTTGGCTCCATTCATACTGCTTGGATGGTGGTAACTTCCCAACTAAACATTTGAGTAGCGTAGGGTTCATTAAATGATGTGAACACCTAGCTGATTTAAAAAAGGCAATAATATTTCTGACGCGACTCGAGAAATCCAATATTTGATCTAAATGATTCTCGTTTATAGGCTGAAATCGTTGTACTTTTTGCAGTTGTGCTTTAATTAGTAATTCCGGACGACCGAAGTTGAATTCCAACTCCTGAATGACCCGTGGAACATCTTCGGGGTAGATAAGCAACGACGTAACGGCTTTCTTAGCAGCACCTTGCAGCGCTTTGTGAAGGCGCATTAGGTTCTGCCTGTTGTTATACTGGAATTCATTTGTTGTATCAATATAATTGGCTAAAAACAAAGGCCAATCTTCCGGATTGCCATCGAAATTTGGCAATGGAAATAGCTTGACGGCAGAATTATCCATGAAAGTTAAGGCGGCGCTGTTCATGGTAGGCGGTTGCGTTGACGTTAGCGGCATATGTGTTGACGATGGTGTCGGCTGAATTCTTTCTTGTTGTTGTATTGACGGCTGATTTTGCGATAATAAATGCGCATGACTTGACGTTGACATTTGCGATTGATTTTGCGCAGACTGCGCTTACATAGACGTTGGCATTTGTGACTGATTTTGCGCTGACTGCGCTTGCATATACGTTGACGTTTGCGTTGGCGACTGCATGGTTTCGGGAGTTGCAGCGTTGACAAAGCTGACTCCGATTTCTTGCCTGTTACCAATTGCATCACTTCGCAGCGCTTCTACACATGCTTGCAATGACGCAATGCTACAAACCAATAATGCGATTTGGTCACTGGCAATGGCAACGACTGAATCACCCGCTAAATTCTCCGCACCTCCTGACTGGTCAGCTTGCTGTTCTTCCATCTCGCTTAATGAATCGTACTGCGACTTGTCACTGAATGACTCCTGGCTTTTTGTAATTTTCCTTTTTGTAATCTCGTAAACATTTAAATTTTAATACGCGATATAGAGAACAAATTTCTTTAAACAAATGTAGACAAAATGCCCACAAAGAAAACTAACCAAATAAAAAGTTATTGATCAATTTATTCAATTTGATGTTCTCTTCTATGAAATTTTTCCACGAATGGACATTTCGTTTCATAGAATGTTCGTTTCAATTGATACATATGTATAATTTGAATTTCATTTATGTGTTGGTACATGTATTGTAAGTATATAAAGATTAATTGCAAGTATTCGAAGTTAACATATAAATTGAGAGGATTTGAATATACATTTTATTATTTGATCAAAGAGAAAATTCGAATAAGAATACTCAAATTTGTGCAGGGTTGTATTTCATTTTTACATTTGGGGATTAATAGTATTGCGAAAACACATGTATTCTTATGCTGGCTGGCAACGGACAAAAAATTATCCTGGTAACATAGCAATTGGTGGTTACCATAGCAATCGGCGCGATCGGCAGTAGTCGTGCTCACACGTACTTGTTGTCGGCTTTGCGTTGATGAAAATCAAAATTTTTAGATTTTTTCGCTTGACAGCTGGGGGTCAATTCCCTAACTGTGAAAAACTGAAAAATGTACACTCATTGAAAACTCATTTGCACACACAATTTACACTTTAAATTTTCATGCGATTCTGGAAATTATTGTGCACATGTTTTGCTGAATGAGCGCTGAATGTAAAAGCCTTATGTCAGTGAGAAAATATTCATCAAACGCCATGAAAACAAAAGTCATTCTGCAACGATGCGTATGAGTTTTGAATGTCACAATAGTGTACACTGGCTGCCAAAACAACTCACGAAGTTTTTATCAGTGAGTTTTTTGTTCACAGTTTTGCTTGACAGAATCAGAATTTCAAAGTTTACGCAATTTCTTGTGTACACTTGAAAACTCACTGTTAGCGAATAGAGCCCCTGTAGCGCTATTCACTAACTTTTTTAACTACATTTGGAGATGTTAAATTAGCTTAACATAAATTTTAACACTTTTTCAATTCACTAACTTTTTGTCAACTCCAAATCCGATAATTTAACGTAGTCGATTTGGCATGTGCTAGTTTAATGCAGATTTTGTGTAAGCTGTTAAAACATTGTTCACTTTCGTTTGGTTTGTGCAAAATTACATTTTATTTAAAAAAATATTTAATAACATTTTATTTAATAAAAAAGCTTCGGCACACACTTCCAACCCTTTTCCCATTATTTCAATTGCTTTGGCCATTGCAAACGTTGCCTCCGTCTGCTTTTCTTGATATTCAGCCAACTTTATTTGGTTTTCGGCCAGCATCTAGAGGATGAGAAAATTTATATTTTAAATTTGTAAGGACACTGTTGGCATTTTTAATTTAACTAAGGATTTTATATATTGTAAAATATATTGAACTTTCAATTATTTCTTACCCTCATAGTATCTGCCTGTTTCTCAGCAATCGCCAAAAACCTGTTTTGGCGCTCGGCCTCCCCGTCGTTGAATTTTGTTCTCGAGGACCTGCGAGGAGTTTGTGCAAAAGTTATTTGGGTGGTTGTGGGAGTTATAGGGCGAATTGCAGGAGTTGTAGGGGTGGTTGCAGCACATCTTTTCGTTACTGCAATGGCAGCAGAAGATGTGGTTGGCTGCTCTTCACCCTCGCCTTGGGATTGCACCTCGCTACTGGCATCTGGCTCCTGGCATCTCCTTTATCCTCCTCCATCACCAAATGCATTTCCTAAAAATTTAAAATAGAATGAATCAATAAGTTAATAATGATAATAGGTATAGCTGTATAACTATATACTGACCTCATCCATAGGCACACTGTCCCTACATATGCCTGCGCCTTCAACATATCGGTCCCCAATTAGCTCCACAATGCGCTTCTCTGTATCGGTCAAAGGCGCCACCGAGATCGGTCTATTTCCCGTTTGGGCCCGCTGGTTATTTATGTCCTTCACTCGATTGCTCATGCGATTTTTTAGATCGCGCCAGACCTGTAAAAAAGTACGAACTATTAGGGTGAACCTTATTTTTTTTTTATTTGAACTCTGGGCATCACATTCACTAAAACATATAGTATATCCCACAGGAAATATATATTATAGGAAAACTAATTTTCTAGATGTCTCGGTTCCTGCATCACCTAACTCAATTTTGTTTTCTACAAGTTGTAGTATAACTACGCCCCAAACTATGTGGTGATTTTGGAGTCCCTAGGTCACCGGGAAGTTTTAAAAACGGATTTTCAGATCCCTAAAATTTACCCCCTTTTTTCCTCAGTACTTACCGTAAGCCATTGCTCTGCACTCTTTGAGCTCCCTTTGCTAAAATAGCTGCATACAATTATTGGCGCGTACAAAAAATTGATTGTTTTTTTCGATTCCTCTTTGAACTTTTCGTAAATTTTGACATTTCACTACCAGCACTGCCACATCGAAATGATAGTTAACAAGTGTTGTTAAAACTAAGTTAGTGAATCGCATGTGTGATATAAAAAACGAATGTGTTTATGTTAAAAATCTCGTATGTAGATACGTTAAAAGTTAGTGAATAGCGCTACTGTGGTCTATTTGATCGTGGCCAACGTGATTGACAAGCATTAGTGTGTTAGTTTTACGAGAACGAGAAATGAGCAAGTTCGCGGAAAAAAAGTTTTACGTTGCAGTTTATTGAAACCTACGAATGCAAAGGTCGGATGGAAAAAAATTGCCAAAAATCAGCCAATTTTCTTAGTGGCTTAAGATTAGCATCTTATTATATTAAAATTTAATAAGCTACAAAACTGCATACTCGAAAAATTTCTAAAAATTCTTAGAAAAAAGATCAAAAATTTTTATGAAATTTCGCAAAATTTACAACCCTGCAAAAATTGTTGGATTACGTGTTCCATTTTCTTCATGTTGGAGTACTCTAACAATACTCCTTTGCATTGCGTTTGCGGACCACCATCAGCGGATCATTGCTCGTTTTTTAACGACCGTGATCATGACACGATGACGATAGAACAGAATTGCCAAAAGTAAAATATTGCATACAAATAACTGATAATAAAATTTTACTATGGCAACTCTGATAAAATGCAACCGCGCACTGGTTTTATGTATACATACTATAGTATAGAGAAATATTAGTTTCTTTATTCACGCAAATGCTAAATAACATAAAAATATTCGTAGTAAAAAATATAAAAGTTGTATTGTCCCTCTTCATTTACCTTCATTTTAAATTAAATTCACTCCGATAATTCTTTCCGACACAATTCCTCTTTAGTACTTTGGCATATGATCCTCTGTGGGTGCTCCATCGAGTACTACAGTGAAAGTACTTTGGAAAGTACTCTCACGTATGTACTCTATGGAATACTCACAAACAAAGCGAGAGTGGGATCACCTACTCCTCTCCTAGGACATCGCAATGTTAATTGGAGCACATTTTTTGTATGAATACAGATTAGTTTTGGAATACTCCTATACACCCAAAGGAGTATTCCTTACATTATTTATGGAGTACTCGCGTTTTTTGAAGGGAAGCAATAAAAAATCGCCATCTGATGACACGTTTACGTCTGCACGCTACGAATTTTCAATACAAATGGCGCTTGATGCTTTCTGCTTGTGTGGTGGCCGGGCAAGTGACAATCACCCGATACGCACACAACCACCCGTTGCTATGGTTACCAGCAGCATTTTTTGTGCCGTTGCCATCTAAAAAAGTGAAGCGCAGTGTATCGCGGCTCAGTGTGGCGTTGGCTTCACTTGGAATGGAAAGGTGAATATAATTAAGTGTTCTTGTCATTTTAAGGGCTTACAAGTAAGATATGTGTCAATTGTTCGTTCACAGCTGTGATCACCTGACCATAATTATCTCAAATTTTGTGGAGGCTATTCGGCAGCGTTCTACTACTCTGGTACAAAATAGTGTAGAAACTGTAGTGTAGTAGCTGCCAGTGTACCTATACAAGTGTGTTCACTAAGCGATAAACGTCAAAACTACAAACAGCCTCGCTCACCTGATGGAAATCTCAGGTCTAGAGTCGCATTTTTGGTCTCAACGACAACATTTTTGACTACCAATCGTATCGACTTTTTCAATCATTCGGCGCATTCGGTAATGGTATCCATTTTGAATTCGCTGTCATTCCGAATCCAGCGAGTGCCTATCAGTATGCTTGACAGATAAGTCAACACACTTGTACTTGTACACTATGGTAGCTGCAGTACTGTTTTCGCGGATAACTGTTGCAAGGGTCGAAAGACTTGACTTCCGTGTTTTGACTCTTAATGTTGATATAACTACACGTCTTTGGATACCCTATGCCACGACTTCTGTAAAATTTTCGATAGTTCTCATATAATGCACTATATATTTCATACTAAATGTGTCTGACAAAATTCACCATCACAGCAACCCATATCTGATATTTTGCGCTTTTTTCGCTAATTATTGCATCCTTGGCAGACCTATGCAAGGTGGCAGCACTGTGAGAGCTAATTTGTACTTTTTTAATAGGATTTGATACATCAACTTCCGGCGCGGTACCATGTTGACATTAGTCCACCGATTTACAAAAACAAAGTACATGGAAGGTATGTCGCCATGCTGCCACCTTGTATGGTTCCGCCATGATTGCATCCCTGCGTCGATACAGGTACCAGCAACCCCGGCAGTTTTGACACTTCCACACTGCATTGACACTTCAGAACTCATACAAGTGAAAAATTTTTATATTTTTCCATTCCCATACCTGTCAAGCAGCATTGTGGATAAGCACAAGTGTTTTGACTTCTTTCTGACAGGCACTCGCTGAAGTTAGTATAACGGTAAAATCTGGGTTGCAATTGTTGTTTCGGTTGAAAACTGTCAATCAGGGTTCTGCGCAGGACGTAAACGATTGAAACAGGGTTTATGTAATCACAAAAGTGTTGCTCTAGTTCCACAGCATTTTATTTTCATATCATGGCGAAAATTGTTCGGTTCAAGGGCGAATTAATGGTGACTTATAACCACAAAGCCATAACCAGATAAAACCTACCTTATGAAATCAATGTAATCGATTAATGGTGCCACACCATAACGCTAACCCGATTACATTGATTTCCATTAGGTGTGATCAGCTGTTTTATCTGGTTATGGCTTTATGGTTATAAGTCACCATTAAGGGCCCTTAATAAATCAGCTGATCGAACCTACCTTATGGAAAGGAAAGTAATCGATTAATGGTGCCATACCATAACGCTAACGCCATAGCTAATCAATTGGTTTTTGGTTTCTCGCCATATCCATAACCTAAAAATATTTGAGTTGGTGAATTTAATAACTTTTTTTAAATTTTTTTCATTGTTTTGGATATGTTATGACTAAGATACTTATTTTTTGTGGAATATGTTTGTAATTTTTTGCGTTTTCATCATTTTTATGAAATTTTCACGATTTTTAGGTTAAGACACCATTAATCGATCACATTGAGATGGTTATGGATATGGGTATGGTTACGACTATGGCTTTAGGGTTAAGGAATTTTAATTTGGCTTTTAATTCGGCCTTCACAGTTATACTATGTTCAAACAGAAAAATAAATTGAGGAAATTTTGATTTAAATTAAGTGGTGTTTTTAGACAATAGTAATTTGACAGCTGGTGGTGTTTTAAATTTAAAATTTATTTGTGCAAAAAAAAAAAATTTTTTAAATATGGAAAATTTTAAGGTGTGTTGTTATTTAAAGCCATATAATCAAGTTTGATTTCACCGTTGGCTTTTAAAATTTCAAATTTACTTACCATTTACGTTAGAGTTGGCAAATATCCGTGTACCTGTGATTTTGTCACAGCTACTGAAATATCACAGTACACTTCAGCGACAGCTTACAAGGAATATTCGTGACTGATTGCCTGTGACAGCATTTATTTCCCGTTACCAATCACATACTCAAACCACAAATCACTCACACAAGATTGCGCATTGCGCATGTAAACAAAAGATAAGCTGTTTTTTATGCGCAATTTTTACGTTATTTTCCTTTAACGCGCAATCTTCTGTGTGTGATTTGTGGACTCAAACATAGCTCTCATTACAGGAACAAATCGCTTCTATGCTGTGAAACATTAGAATGTGCAAGTTACTTAAGCTGCGACTGAATAACAGTAGATGTCCCAAAAATTACGCAGAGTTTGTTATTCGCAACACAATCCGCAGGGGAAAATATAAAACTGAGGTAATTCTATATGATAGCATGACACTGCTTATACGCGTCCAAAAATATCGAGAGAGGTGTGAAAAGACGCGTATTGACCTCAACAACAATAATTCGAAGGCGGAAGATGAAAATTTTAGCTCGTTCAAAAAATATTAAAGAAAACCCGGAAAATGACGATGGAGTGCTAGAAATCGGTTTGATCACCAAAAATATATCCGCTCAAAACACTTATGTTCGCGATTTTTTTGTGGGTATCACAAAATCTTCAAAATTACAACAACCTAGGGTTGCCAGACGTCCCCCATTGGGGGGACATCCCCCATTTTGACTTTTGCCCCCCTTGCTACGGAAGGTAGCATAGGTCCCCCATTTTCGCCCGCAAACGTTCACTTCTTGCTGACATTTATATACTACGGGTGGATGAAAAAATCGAGTTTTACGATGTGTTGTCATCACTAATAGGATGAACTGACACAAATCACCTACCCAGAAAATGAATGTATGTACATTTTTTGGGGAATTGAAATAGTATTTTGATATGAAAATAGTTTTGACCCATATTAAAGGCTGAATATAAACATATGTATTTTTACGCTTCCCAAGGCAGTCGGTTCTATGTACCGGAGCGACTCGGGATTTTTCCCGACCAAGGACTGTCATTTCAGTGTGACCCCATTTAATTTGTTTCGTCCCTCCCACAAATTGTCATCCTCCCAGCAGCTCCTTGCAGCAGGACTGCTACATATTCTCTTACTCCGGGAAGGTATCGAACCCAATCCGGGTCCGTCTCCTCACCCCGGTCCTGAGAAATGGTTTTGCTGCATTTGCCAGAAAAGAATCTTTTTAGGACGGTCATACTCTGTTCAGTGTGTCTCGTGCAAGGGATGGTTGCATCGGACAGGTTGTTCTGGGCTTGATCCCAAAACCCGACGTCCACGTAACTTTTATAAATCTTTTGTGGCTCCTTGCTGCTCACGCCCAAGGGCGTCCCGTAGTCTACGCCTAAGCGTATCCCCACTACCTTCCAGCAGCTTCGCTGCTCAGCAAGCCACAACAAGTACCCGCTGCTGCTCGCGCCCCACGGCGCCAACAACTCAAACAGCTGATACCACTCATAACTACTACCTTCGTAGTAGAGCTGGTAGCAATGCTGAGCATCAGCCCCTGCCCCCGTCTTCTTCTCCTCCCCTCTTTTCTGGCAGCAATCGTGCAGGTCAGGGAAACAGACTCTTAGTCCCTGCCTCCGTTTGCACCGTCTGCCAGCACAGAATATATAGGTTTGCGACATCCGCTCAATGCAGCTCCTGCCTTGGGTGGTGCCACTTTCCTAGATGTTCTGGTCTCCGCGACGGCAACCCCTCGACGGGTTTCATCGCGCCATGCTGCCAGGTCGCAAACCCAAATCATCCGGGTACCCCAATGCTTGCCCAAGGGCGCCCAGTCCCAAGGCCACAACAGCAATTGCGTCCTGGCCTTCCACAACCTAGGCGTAGTCACCCCTCACTTACCCCTAGAGTGGCGGCGTCACCCCTCATGCACTTCAGAATTCTGCAGTTCAACTGTAATGGACTAACTGGGAAGATTACGGAGATAGTCGATTTCATGAAGCGGCACAACATCCGCATTGCTGCGATTCAAGAGACTAAACTCACAGCAAGATCTGCATTGCAGACCTGCTCTGGTTATAATGTCCACAGGAAAGACCGCGAGAGCGGAAATGGAGGCGGCCTCGCGTTTATTATACACCACTCTGTGCAATATCATATATTTGATCCTGGCATCGACCGCAGTGACAATGTCTTAGAACGTCAAGGCCTATCTGTCCGGTCAGGCGATGCAAATCTAGAAATCATCAACATCTACATCCCTCCTGTCACCTGCTGCCCCAGTGGATACCGCCCTAATATCGAGGCCTTACTCACTGGCAACAATCGCATTATCTTAGGCGATTTCAATGCCCATCACGACCTATGGCATTCAAACTTGCGGGCGGACAGTAGGGGTGAGATGTTGGCGGATCAAATAGACGAAACGACGTTCTGCACAATTAACGGAGACGCCCCCACACGTATGGTAGGAAGCTGTCATAGCTCGCCAGATATCTCAATCGTGAGCGCAGAACTCGTAAACTGCGTCAACTGGCAGCCTATGGTAACATTGGCATCCGACCACCTGCCCATACTTATTTCGTTCGAGCGTACAGCCGACTTCATCGTCACCGAAAAACGCACTTTCATAAACTTCAAAAAAGGAAAGTGGGAAGAATATAAATCTGCAACAGACAGCAGCTTTGCTGCCCTCCCTATCCCGACTGATGCCCGCCAAGGGGAGCGTGCCTTCCGTAAGGTCATTGAATCCGCCTCGCCACATTTCATACCCGCCGGGAGAATTCCCGAAATCCGGCCCCACTTCCCGGCGGAGGCCGCGAGCTTAGCGAGGGAACGCGACCTTATAAGACAGCTTGATCCAGGCGACCCCCAAATAAGGGATATAAACCAACGCATCAGATTGCTTGTGGACGAACACAAGCGGGCGAAATGGGAAGAGCACCTAAGAGGTTGTAACCTCTCTACCGGTGTAGGTAAACTTTGGTCCACCGTAAAGTCCCTATCGAATCCGACTAAGCACAAAGACAAAGTTTCCATCGCCTTTGGCGATAAGGTGCTGTCGGATGCGAAAAAATGCGCGAGCGCTTTCTGCCGACAATATATAATGCATCCTACGGTCGACAAAGATAGACGGAGAGCCAATAGACGTGCACATAAACACAAACTCAGCGCGTCACCAATTACCATCACCGCTAGAGAGGTTGAGGACGCCATTGGTCGCGCTAAACCATCCAAAGCAGTGGGCCCAGACGGCATAGCCATGCCGATGCTTAAAAACCTAGGGAAAGAGGGTTTCAAATATTTAGCGCATGTCTTCAACCTGTCTCTTTCCACCTTTGTCATACCCGAGAAATGGAAAATGGCCAAGGTGGTCCCGCTACTAAAGCCTGGGAAACCAGCTAACGTAGGTGAGTCATATCGTCCGATATCTCTCCTATCGCCAGTGGCAAAGACGCTTGAAGCCATTTTGCTCCCTCATTTCCAAGCACATTTGCAGCTAGCCCCTCATCAGCATGGCTTCAGAAAACTCCATAGGATGACTGCACAATAATGGCCACAGGCCCAGGCCCAAAGATCGATGAGCTATGCAATAAAATAAACGGCTATCTCCCTGATCTCTCCAGTTTTTTCGCCTCGCGAAACCTGTCATTGTCACCGACTAAATCTTCCGCGACCTTATTTACAACATGGACGTCCCAAATGTCGACCATTTTGAACATCCACGTCGATGGCACTACGCTACCGACTGTCCTACACCCCAAAATCTTAGGTGTGACGTTTGATCAGGATCTACATTTTGGTGCGCACGCAACCGCAATTGTTCCAAGAATTCAGAGCCGTAATAAAATCCTCAAATCCCTTGCTGGCAGTACCTGGGGAAAAGACAAAGAAACGCTCTTGACCACATACAAAGCAATTAGCCAGCCGATTACGTGCTACGCGTCACCCATATGGTCGCCAAGCCTAAAAACCACCCACTGGAAGAAACTACAGGCCTGCCAAAATACTGCTCTCAGAATCGCCACGGGCTGTCTTCTTATGTCCCCAGAACACCATCTGCATAATGAGGCGAGAATACTCCCCATCAGGGAGAGAAATGAGATGCTGACCAAACAGTTTCGGTTGAATACCCAGAAACCTGGGCATCCCAACAGACATATGATTGACGAACCAGCACCGCCTAGGGGCCTAAGGAGTCATCTCCGTAAGCATTTTGAGGAAATACGGCACCTGAGAACCCAGCCGTATGAAGCGGAAAAACACAAGCAGGTCCTTGGTGAACTCCATAGACAGGCGTCGGACCTTTATGTCGGGAATTGCCCGGTGAACCCAGTACTTGAAGAAAAATATCCAGAACTCGCAGAAGAGGAACGCTTACTCCCCAGGGAAACGCGTGTCACTCTTGCTCAACTTCATTCTGGATACTGTAACAGGTTAAACTCTTACCTATCCAGAATCAACCCCGACATACAAAATGTATGCCCTGCTTGCAATGTGTCCCCACATGACACCAACCATCTCTTTAATTGTAATGTGGAACCAACGCCTCTAACACCACTTTCCTTATGGTCCACCCCTGTTGAAACGGCAAGTTTCCTTGGACTCCCGTTAGAGGATATTGATGACAATTTGTGATCGGTCGCGGCTATTAGGTGGGGCGAGCATTGCTACAACAACAACAACATATGTATTTTTATGTATAAAGAGTGTAACTTTGTTTGATCTCATGGAATTTTATTTATGAATTGTTTTTGTGTTTGTTGTATGAGTGAATAAATTAATGATTTTGTTCAATATAATAGTTTTATTAGTCCTCCGAAAAATACCCCTTATTATACCTTTCATGAAAATGAAATGGTATATTAATTTCGTCACGAAACCGAAAATTGTAAGTCCTTAAAGGAAAATAGATAGACCCACCATTAAGTATACCGAAATAATCAGGTTGAAGAGCTGAGTTGATTTAGCTATGTCCGTCTGTCTGTTTGTATGCAAACTAGTCCCTCAATTTTTGAGACATCTTGATAAAATTTGGTGAGCGGGTGTATTTGGGTGTCCGATTAGACATTTGTCGGAACCGACCGGATCGGACCACTATAGCATTTATCCTCCATACCACCG
Source organism: Eurosta solidaginis (assembly GCF_040869045.1). Classification (NCBI taxonomy): domain Eukaryota; kingdom Metazoa; phylum Arthropoda; class Insecta; order Diptera; family Tephritidae; genus Eurosta; species Eurosta solidaginis. Next base: position 191,874,994 of record NC_090321.1, read on the forward strand.
ATTTTTCAGAAAAAGAGGATTTTTGTAATATCTTACCCAATTTAACAGATTGAAGCTTCAAACTTCACCATATACTTTCGTATATTGCACGTATTGTTGCCTGAAAAAATTGATGAGATCGGTCGTATATATAGTATATAACCCCCACAACCGATTGTTCAGATAAGGAACTTTTCGTAATTACTGCCCTATTTTAAGAGCTAGAGGCTTCAAATTTCAACGAATGCTTACGTATATAGCATATATTGTTGTCTGAAAAAATCATAAAGATCGGTGGTATATATAGTATATATCTCATACAACCGATTGTTCAGATAAGAAACTTTTCGCAATTTCTACCCCATTTTAACAGCTATAAGCTTCGAATTTCACCGATTGCTTACGTATATAGCATATATTGTTGGCTGAAAAAATCATAGAGATCGGTTGTATATATAGTATATATCTCATACAACCGATTGTTCAGATAAGAAACTTTTCGCAATTTCTACCCCATTTTAACAGCTATAAGCTTCAAATTTCACCAAATGCTTACGTGTATAGCATATATTGATGTCTGAAAAAATCATTGAGATCGGTGGTATACATAGTATATATCTCATACAACCGATTGTTCAGATAAGAAACTTTGCGCAATTTCTGCCCCGTTTTAACAGCTAGAAGCTTCAAATTTCACAAAATGCTTACGTATATAGCATATATTGTTGTCTGAAAAAATCATAGAGATCGGTGGTATATATATTATATACTTCATATAAACTGTCATTTTTGCCCCTTTTTTATGGCTAGAAGCTTCAAAATTCATCAAATTTCATCAAATAGTTACGTTTACGTCATATATTTTTGAAAGACGTGATTCGTAGTCATAGTTTTTACATGCAGACCACAAAAAACGTGAAGCTTTGCATCCTCACACAGATTACCTACCTATTTTTATACTCAGTTTAGCAGAGCTCACAGAGTATATTAAGTTTGATTGGATAACGGTTGGTTGTACATATATAAAGGAATCGAGATAGATATAGACTTCCATATATCAAAATAATCAGGATCGAAAAAAAATTTGATTGAGCCATGTCCGTCCGTCCGTCCGTCCGTCCGTCCGTCCGTCCGTTAACACGATAACTTGAGTAAATTTTGAGGTATCATGATGAAATTTGGTACGTAGGTTCCTGAGCACTCATCTCAGATCGCTATTTAAAATGAACGATATCGGACTATAACCACGCCCACTTTTTCGATATGGAAAATTTCGAAAAACCGAAAAAGTGCGATAATTCATTACAAAAGACCGATAAAGCGACGAAACTTGGTAGATGAGTTGAACTTATGACGCAAAATAGAAAATTAGTAAAATTTTGGACAATGGGCGTGGCACCGCCCACTTTTAAAAGAAGGTAATTTAAAACTTTTGCAAGCTGTAATTTGGCAGTCGTTGAAGATATCATGATGAAATTTGGCAGGAACGTTACTCTTATTACCATATATACGCTTAATAAAAATTAGCAAAATCGGAGAAGGACCACGCCCACTTTAAAACAAAAAATTTTTTAAAGTAAAATTTTAACAAAAAATTTAATATCTTTACAGTATATAAGTAAATTATGTCAAGATTCAACTCCAGTAATGATATGGTGCAACAAAATACAAAAATAAAAGAAAATTTAAAAATGGGCGTGGCTCCGCCCTTTTTCATTTAATTTGTCTAGGATACTTTTAATGCCATAAGTCGAACAAAAATTAGCCAATCCTTTTGAAATTTGGTAGGGGCATAGATTTTATGGCGTTAACTGTTTTCTGTGAAAATGGGCGAAATCGGTTGATGTCACACCCAGTTTTTATACACAGTCGTCCGTCTGTCCTTCCGCATGGCCGTTAACACGATAACTTGAGCAAAAATCGATATATCTTTACTAAACTCAGTTCACGTACTTATCTGAACTCACTTTATCTTGGTATGAAAAATTAACGAAATCCGACTATGACCACGCCCACTTTTTCGATATCGAAAATTACGAAAAATGAAAAAAATTCCATAATTCTATACCAAATACGAAAAAAGGGATGAAATATGTTAAGGTAATTGGATTGTTTTATTGACGCGAAATATAACTTTAGAAAAAACTTTATAAAATGGTTGTGACACCTACCATATTAAGTAGAAGAAAATGAAAAAGTTCTGCAGGGCGAAATAAAAAACCCTTAAAATCTTGGCAGGTATTACATATATAAATAAATTAGCGGTATCCAACAGATGACGTTCTGGGTCACCCTGGTCCACATTTTGGTCGATATTTGGAAAACGCCTTCACATATACAACTACCACCACTCCCTTTTAAAACTCTCATTAATACCTTTAATTTGATACCCATATCGTACAAACTCATTCTAGAGTCACCCCTGGTCCACCTTTATGGCGATATTTCGAAAAGGCGAAGACCTATAGAATAAGTCCCACGCCCTTTTAAAAATACTCATCAACACCTTTCATTTGATACCCATATCGTACAAACAAAATCTAGAGTCACCCCTGGTCCATAAAGGCCCACTCCCTCTTAAAATACTCATTAACTCCTTTCGTTTGATACCCATATTGCACAAACGAATTCTAGAGTCACCCCTGGCCCACCTTTATGGCGATATCTCGAAACGGCGTCCACCTATGGAACTAAGGATTACTCCCTTTTAAAATACTCATTAACACCTTTCATTTGATACCCATATCGTACAAACGCATTCTAGAGTCACACCTGGTCCATCTTTATGGCGATATCTCGAAAAGGCGTCACCCTATAGAACTAAGGCTCACTCCCTCTTAAAATACTCATTAACTCCTTTCGTTTGATACCCATATTGCACAAACGAATTCTAGAGTCACCCCTGGTCCACCTTTATGGCGATATCTCGAAAAGGGGTCCACCTATAGAACTAAGCCCCACGCCCTTTTAAAATAATCATTAACACCTTTCATTTGATACCCATATCATACAAACAAATTCTAAAGTCACCCCTGGTCCACCTTTATGGCGATATCTCGAAAAGGCGAACACCTATAAAACGAAGGCCCACTCCTTTTTAAAAATACTCATTAACACCTTTCATTTGATACCCATATCGTACAAACTCATTCTAGAGTCACCCCTGGTCCACCTTTATGGCGATATTTCGAAAAGGCGAAGACCTATAGAATAAGTCCCACTCCCTTTTAAAAATACTCACTAACACCTTTCGTTTGATGCCCATATTGTGCAAACAAATTCTAGGGTCACCCCTGGTCCACCTTTATGGCGATATCTCGAAACGGCGTCCACCTATGGAACTAAGGATTACTCCCTTTTAAAATGCTCATTAACACCTTTCATTTGATACCCATATCGTACAAACGCATTCTAGAGTCACCCCTGGTCCATCTTTACGGCGATATCTCGAAAAGGCGTCCATCTATAGAACTTAGGTCCACGCCCTTTTAAAATACTCATTAATACCTTTCATTTGATACCCATATCGTACAAACGCATTCTAGAGTCAACCCTGATCCACCTTTATGGCTATATCCCTAAATGGCGTCCACCTATAGAACTATGACCCACTCCCTCATAAAATACTCTTTAATGCCTTTCATTTGATACACATGTCATACAAACACATTCCAGGGTTTCCCTCGGTTCATTTTCCTACATGGTTATTTTCCCTTATGTTGTCACCATAGCTCTCAACTGAGTATGTAATGTTCGGTTACCCCCGAACTTAACCTTCCTTACTTGTTTATTTTATATTTATCTTAAAAATCGTTAAGGTATGTAGATCTGTTCACTATATATTTCTTATCTTATACATCCGATTATTCGGAGATTACGAGCGGGATAAGATTATTGTTCAGCCCCATTCATGAAAGGTATGAAGTCTTCGGCACAGCCGAAGACAGTCCCGTTTTTATTTGTTTATTTTTATTTTCTTTTATTTCAAACTGGGCCATTAGACCACCCATAATATTTGCGACCGCGTCTGCTCCGTTTTCGAAATTTGTTGCCCTGCCTCTCCATCTTTGTTTTTAATGAACTCGCTAAAAATTTTCATTTATCTGCACATTTTCTTCTTCTTGTTTTATCTGTTGTACCCCCAAATCCCCCAATTTGTTATTATCTGTCCCCCTTTCGACATTTTTGGTCTGGGAACCCTACAACAACCACATTAAAATTTTCAATTTCTTTCGCAAATATCTCTCGACAGACCCAACATTTTTATTTTCCGCCTTCGGATTATTGTTGCCGAGGTCTTTTACGCGTTTTTGACACCTCTCTCGATATTTTTGGACGCGTATTAGCAGTGTCATGCTGTCGTATAGAATCACCAAAACTCATTCCTGTTGGCGTAGTATTTGTTTTTTTTTTTCAATCACAGTCACGGTTAAAAGCCGCTGTGACTGAGAGGTCACAATCACAGATAACATTGTTCCTCAAAAAACACGGGATCGGCCAACATTAATTTACGTTGTTCGGCGTAATTTTCAACAAACTATTCAGGTATGTCGGACTCGGATTTGATTTTTGTCAGAAATGAAAACCGATATCTGTTCGAATTGGTGTCGCGAATTTCGATCTGATTTGGGGTTTTTCGCAATTAAACAAAACCGATATTCGAATCAGCTGGGTTTTGTTTCACTTTTGGTATTGTGTGTAAAATTGGTATTTGGTTGCAAATGCTAATAAAATTAATTAACTTGTGCTTTTTTCCAAAGATTAATTTGAAAAAAAAATAATGAAGAACAAGTAAGGAAGGTTAAGTTCGGGTGTAACCGAACATTACATACTCAGTTGAGAGCTATGGTGACAACATAAGGGAAAATAACCATGTAGGAAAATGAACCGAGGGAAACCCTGGAATGTGTTTGTATGACATGTGTATCAAATGAAAGGCATTAAAGAGTATTTTATGAGGGAGTGCGCCATAGTTCTCTAGGTGGACGCCATTTAGGGATATAGCCATAAAGGTGGATCAGGGTTGACTCTAGAATGCGTTTGTACGATATGGGTATCAAATGAAAGGTATTAATGAGTATTTTAAAAGGGCGTGGACCTAAGTTCTATAGATGGAGGCCTTTTCGAGATATCGCCGTAAAGATGGACCAGGGGTGACTCTAGAATGCGTTTGCACAATATGGGCATCAAACGAAAGGTGTTAATGAGTATTTTAAAAGGGAGTGGGCCTTAGTTCTATAGGTGGACGCCGTTTCGAGATATCGTCATAAAGGTGGACCAGGGGTGACTCTAGAATGCGTTTGTACGATATGGGTATCAAATGAAAGGTGTTAATGAGTATTTTAAAAGGGAGTAATCCTTAGTTCCATAGGTGGACGCCGTTTCGAGATATCACCATAAAGGTGGACCAGGGGTGACCCTAGAATTTGTTTGTACAATATGGGCATCAAACGAATGGTGTTAATGAGTAATTTAAAAGGGAGTGGGCCTTAGTTCTATAGGTGGATGCCGTTTCGAAATATCGCCATAAAAGTGGACCAGGGGTGACTCTAGAATGTGTTTGTACGATATGGATATCAAATTAAAGGTATTAATGAGGATTTTAAAAGGGAGTGGTGGTTGTTGTATAGGTGGTCGCCTTTTCGAAATATCGCCATAAAGGTGGACCAGGGGTGACTCTAGAATGCGTTTGTACGATATGGATATCAAATTAAAGGTATTAATGAGTATTTTAAAAGGGAGTAATCCTTAGTTCCATAGGTGGACGCCGTTTCGAGATATCGCCATAAAGGTGGACCAGGGGTGACCCTAGAATTTGTTTGTACAATATGGGTATCAAAAGAAAGGTGTTAATGAGTATTTTAAAAGGGAGTAATCCTTAGTTCCATAGGTGGACGCCGTTTCGAGATATCGCCATAAAGGTGGACCAGGGGTGACCCTAGAATTTGTTTGTACAATATGGGTATCAAAAGAAAGGTGTTAATGAGTATTTTAAAAGGGTGTGGGGCTTAGTTCTATAGGTGGACGCCTTTTCGAGATATCGCCATAAAGGTGGACCAGGGGTGACTCTAGAATGAGTTTGTACGATATGGGTATCAAATTAAAGGTATTAGTGAGAGTTTTAAAAAGGAGTGGTGGTAGTTGCATATGTGAAGGCGTTTTCCAGATATCGACCAAAATGTGGACTAGGGTGACCCAGAACATTATCAGTTGGATACCGCTAATTTATTTATATATGTAATACCTGGCAAGATTTTAAGGGTGTTTTATTTCGCCCTGCAGAACTTTTTCATTTTCTTCTACTTAATATGGTAGGTGTCACAACCATTTTATAAAGTTTTTTCTAAAGTTATATTTCGCGTCAATAAAACAATCCAATTACCTTACCATGTTTCATCCCTTTTTTCGTATTTGGTATAGAATTATGGCATTTTTTTAATTTTTCGCAATTTTCGATATCGAGAAAGTGTGCGTGGTCATAGTCGGATTTCGTTCATTTTTCATACCAAAGTAAAGTGGGTTCAGATAAGTACGTGAACTGAGTTTAGTAAAGATATATCGATTTTTGCTCAAGTTATCGTGTTAACGGCCATGCGGAAGGACAGACGGAAGACTGTGTATAAAAACTGGGCGTGGCATCAACCGATTTCGCCCATTTTCACAGAAAACAGTTAACGCCATAAAATATATGCCCCTACCAAATTTCAAAAGGAGTGGTTAATTTTTGTTCGATTTATGGCATTAAAAGTATCCTAGACAAATTAAATGAAAAAGGGCGGAGCCACGCCCATTTTTAAATTTTCTTTTATTTTTGTATTTTGTTGCACCATATCATTACTGGAGTTGAATCTTGACATAATTTACTTATATACTGTAAAGATATTAAATTTTTTGTTAAAATTTTACTTTAAAAAAATTTTTTTTTTAAAAGTGGGCGTGGTCCTTCTCCGATTTTGCTAATTTTTATTAAGCGTACATACAGTAATAAGAGTAACGTTCCTGCCAAATTTCATCATGATATCTTCAACGACTGCCAAATTACGGCTTGCAAAAGTTTTAAATTACCTTCTTTAAAAAGTGGGCGGTGCCACGCCCATTGTCCAAAATTTTACTAATTTTATATTTTGCGTCATAAGTTCAACTCATCTACCAAGTTTCGTCGCTTTATCTGTCTTTTGTAATGAATTATCGCACTTTTTCGATTTTTCGAAATTTTCGATATCGAAAAAGTTGGCGTGGTTATAGTCCGATATCGTTCATTTTAAATAGCGATCTGAGATGAGTGCTCAGGAACCTACATACCAAATTTCATCAAGATACCTCAAAATTTACTCAAGTTATCGTGTTAACGGACGGACGGACGGACATGGCTCAATCAAATTTTTTTTCGATCCTGATTATTTTGATATATGGAAGTCTATATCTATCTCGATTCCTTTATATATGTTCAACCAACCGTTATCCAATCAAACTTAATATACTCTGTGAGCTCTGCTCAACTGAGTATAAAAATATGATCACTGAAATTGCTTTTTTAATTATCCAAGAGAAACGGGATGCGAGAGTGAACGACGGGGCTTATCCTCTAGAACTTCCGGAGTCTGTGTAAGCGCAGAAAGCATTAAATATATATGTATGTCGGTCACTATGCTAAGTTTGACGTTTGTAAAAAGCCGTTTTGAAGCTATTCGTTGAATCAGCTATAATTGCCTAATTCAAACAACTTGTGAACATTTTGGATCTTTCAGGAAATGAATCCTTCTTCCATACATACATATTAAAGTTTTATTTTTATACCAAATTCAGAAAATTTATTCCTTGCAGATTTGTGGCCCATTATCGTTTAAGCAAAGTTGCATTTGCAATGGTGCTGAATACCATTGATAGGTATATACCTCCAACATCCATTCCTTCAATTTTGAAACTATGCGCTTTGCTTCGATTCCTAGCAGAAGGATCGTATCAACATTCTGTAGGGAACGACATTAATATAAGTTTGGGCAGAAGTACCATATCGGAAACCTTGACACGAATGTTAAGAGTTACAGAAACTAATATTTGTCGCCAATGGGTCAGTTTAAAAATGGACGAGAATGAAAAAAGACAAACGAGGGACTATTTTTACCGCAAATATAAAATTCCTGGCATCACAGGATGTATCGATGGTACCCATATTAAAATAATGAAACCTCATACCAACGAACATTTATTCTTTAACAGAAAGGGCTATATCGGACATCTAGACTGCTGGGCGATTCAGGAAATGCCATCGAACCGTTTTTGTTGACACCTTATCGCGACCCTCCGTATGCATCTGAAGAATACAAATTGAACATGGCACTTTGCTCGCGACGGAACATAATAGAACGGACTATAGGAGTTTTGAAAAGCCGATTCCGTTGCCTACAAGTGACCTTGCATTATCAACCTGAGAAAGTAGTTAAAATTATAAATGTTTGTTGCGCACTACATAACATCTGCCGGCAGTATAACGTCGAGTCAAATGAGAATGTAAATTTGCCTGTATCCCAAGATACTAATGAAGATGCTTTAATATTGCAAAACACCAATATGCAAAATGAGGGCCGAAGAATAAGAGATGAGATTGCTAACAGTCGTTAGGAAATATCGCCATCAGTGTACGTACAAAAGACTTACAACTCTTATATAGACATAACATGACTCCAAAATTCATTAATTTATTTAAATAAAAATGATTTCATATATATAAAAATTAAATGCACTATTCACGTAAGCGTACTTATCAAGTAATCCACTTATGTGGTTATATTTTGTATTATATTACAAAAACAAAACACACTAGAGAAACCCAATTTTTTAACAGATAACTTCATAAGCAGGGTGGCGTGAATAGGCGAAACGTCTTCATTGTTGTACAAACTTTAAGTTTATAGGTACTTAAATAGATACAGTTGTGTTGAAAAAAATAGTAGCGAAATCCTAATGTATAGCTTGAAAACTATCTTTGTTTTTTTAACTTAAATAATTTTTATTTAAAATATAGTGGAATAGCAAACAGAAAGCACATAAATAAAAATTTAAAGCTAACACGAAGTTCTAGAAAGTAAATCGAACTTCAAAAAAATTGCATAAAAATTTAAAATCTTTTATTCAAAACTTTTACACAATTTTCGAAAATGCAGTTTTGTAGTCCACCAAAACAAAGTGCAAGTTTACAGACGGTACAAAGTACCATTGATTTTATAGAATTTTTTTGCTGAGGGTGTTGCGTGTTTTCTTCCATATAACGCATGAACAAAATATATTTTTACATGGGAAAAAATTTGTAACAACCTTAGAAAAAAATATTCTATAAAATCAACGGTAATTTGTAGTCTGTAAACTTGTACATTATTTTCATGGGATACAAAACTATATTTTCGAAAATTGTGTAAAAGGTTTGAATAAAAAATTTAAAATTTTTATGACATTTTTTTGAACTTCGATTTACTTTCTAGAACTTCGTGTTAGCTTTAAATTTTTATTTATGTGCTTTCTATTTGGTATTCCACTATATTTTAAATTTAAAAAACTAAAATTGTTTTTAAACTATGCCATTTAGAATTTCGCTATTATACACAGCTGTATGTAAATGAAAATTATTTACATACATTAAAATAGAAAAAAATATGATGAGATGTAAACCCTGCTAGACAGAGCTGACGGAAACTCTAACACATTAACAGAATTGTTGACATCACTAATACACTCGCATAAATTTTTCCTTTTATTCGTATGGAAAACCATGGTATGTATGTGTATGCATACACGTATACAGAATGTTTACATCAGATTTCTCTTGTCGCTTCTAACAACCTGATAGAAACTTTGCTTTACGCTGTGATGTAAATTTCCATCAGCCATATCTGTCAATTGATGCCTCAAATCATTGTGAATGATGACTAAGTGTGTTATCTTATCTGTCAACTGCCTGACAGGTTGTTCAATATGGCTACTTTTCAGCGTTTTGACAGGCTGTTCAATATGGCGGCGCCTATCTTCAGCGGGTGATAGAAAGAGATACAGAATGAGACAGCGATAGTCATTTACAAATCAGGTGATCCAATCACTTTGGAATTTTGACGTTTATGCAGAATATATCACACTTAGTCATCATTCACAATTCCTCAAATGACTGATAGCTGCCCTACAAGAAACGCTGATAGTTTTACTAATACACTCACACTTGTAATTGACAATGCTGATCCTGCTATGACGTAAACATTGATACTCAAATTTATGTATGTTCCTTAGTTCGCTCACGCATGTCCGCATGTTCCCAACGACAGCCTATAATCATGAAAAAGGACTGAAACTGGGAAGGCTTCGGACACCTGGTACAGAACAAAAGAACATACAGCAGATACCATAATGCATGTGAGACAGATACATAATTCTCAACGAAATTTTATGTATGCGAGAACAGATTATCCGATTTAATCATGTTGTCACTACTGACTGTCATATGACAATCAAATGATTATCACGGTTGTTTTATTTTTTAAATTCCGCCATTTTCAACCGACGAAAACCATATAAAAAATCAGTTTAAAAAACGAAAAAGAGAGCATTTCAAACCTCCATGCTAAAAGAAAAAAAAATCGAAAATAATATTAAAAAATACGAAAAGCTGGCGGAATGTATGGGGCGCACTCAAAAAATTGATACGCGAAAAATAATAGTGATTAGTGGTGATTAATTTTTAAATGTGTTTCCGCATGAGGAAAGCGCTCTTCTGTTGTTTTGTTATTTTCTGAATTTAAATTGAACATTTTGAACTCGAATTCTTATAAAACTATTTATTTTAAACAAATAAGAAATACGTATGCTTTTATCACGTACAAAATTAAAAACGTAATGAAATAAAGTAAATAAAAAGCAAAAAGCATTGTTTCATTTTTGGCGGAATATAACAATGGTCATTTATGATAGTATAACAGTCAAACCTGATATCTACAGTAAACTATCATTTATGACACTTTTTGATAGTTAGAGTGTCAGCACTGATCCAGGAAAAGGAATGAGAGTGAGCAGTACGGCTATATACTTAATCAGTAGGCCATGTTGGTGTATAAGAAGGAGACAAAAACTAACACGTACACAGTTGTTTACATCACATTTGTGCAAGCCCCCTTAAGTTTGTGATAGAAAGTTTGTATGAGGCGCTGATCGTTAGGTTGACATTGCTGACAATCAGATGATAGTCATATGATAGTCAGTGTTCTTGTAGGGTGTCTAGCAGGGCCATATCTGTCAATTGATGCCTCAAATGACTGATAGCTGTATATCAGGGAATATAGTACGAGAAAGTAAACAAAGTTTGAGTAAGAAAAGTATCTAACATCTTTACGATTGCTCATACTCGCCCAAGGGGTCAGATATCTCCCTTTCACGTAGGATAATAAAACGTAAAATTTTAGAGCTAAAGGACACAAATTCCTGCGTTGACTTATCAACGGCTTCATGTAAGCGTTCATTTGTGTGACTTGTTTCATTTTGTATCCGACGGATACGATCCATTTTGTTAGAGACACTTTTCTTCCACTCAGTGTCCAACTCTATAAATTTGGCAAGCCGCGCATTTGTTGTGTCGGCTTTAACGTGATTTCGAGCCATCCAGCATTCGAGGCGGGAACGTTTAGAAGTTGAAGGCATTTCATCGTCGCTTGATATTAAATATTCCTCTTCAAGGCCAACGGATGTTCCGGAAACACCTTCAAAACTTTGTGTCATTCCGCAAATACGCGTTATGGGGTCCTCCACAGGGTTTAGGGCTTGTTTACTAAATGGCCCTCCACCAGTGGCGCGTTCCCCAAATTTGTTGTGTGCCAACTTTCTCTTTACCTCACTTTTCCATTTATTACTTTTTTTCAACCATTCAAATCTTTTGTGGGAGGTCCTGCGCTATTCAGTGATTCCACTAATTGGTGCCACAGAAAATCAACGAGTGTCTTATCCTTTTTTGTGAATCCCCTGGCGATGTCCGGGTACTTCTCCATGAATTCCATAAGTATTTCATTTTGAGCTCTGTTTTTATGCTTTCCCCTGAAAACAGAATTTTAGTGTTAAATATGAACTGCATTTTTCACAAAATATGATCAATATTCCTACATTTTGCAAAATGTTACAAATTTCTAATTCAAACAAATGAAAACGTTAGCATTTACTTCACCGTTTTGTTTCCGATAACAAAACCAATAATCTCGGTTTGCCCGACACCTGAAATCGATAAAAAAAATTCGAACATTAAAATCGATAAGGTCGGATTGCGGGACACCTAATGAAAAATATTGACGGATTGAAAACCGATACCGAGAATATCGGATTCTGCGACAGACCCTTCAAAAACGCGAGTACTCCAAAAATAGTGTAAGGAATACTCCTTTAGGAGTATAGGAGTGTTCCAAAACTAATCTGTATTCATACAAAAAATGTGCTCCAATTAACATTGCGATGTCCTAGGAGAGGAGTAGGTGATCCCACTCTCGCTTTGTTTGTGAGTATTCCATAGAGTACATACGTGAGAGTACATTCCAAAGTACTTTCACTGTAGTACTCCATGGAGCACCCACAGAGGATCATATGCCTAAGTACTAAAGAGGAATTGTGTTGTCGGAAAGAATTATCGTAGTGAATTTAATTTAAAATGAAAATAAATGAAGAGGGGCAATACAACTTTTATATTTTATACTACGAATATTCTTATGTTATTTAGCATTTTCGTGAATAAAGAAACTAATATTTCTCTATACTATAGTATGTACACATAAAACCAGTGCGCGGTTGCATTTTATCAGAGTTGCCTAAGTAAAATTTTATTATCAGTTATTTGTATGCAATATTTGACTTTTGGCAACTCTGTTCGATTGTCATCGTGTTGTGATCACGGTCGTTAAAAAACGAGCAATGATCGGCTGATGGTGGGCCGCAGACGCATTGCAAAGGAGTATTGTTAGAGTACTCCAACATGAAGAAAATGGAACACGTAATCCAACAATTTTTGCAGGGTTGTTGTTGCATTTACATGCAAAATTATTTATCTGGCTCAGGATTTTGCCACCGGATGATGGCTAATGTCAAGCAGTGCACGGACTTTTAAAAAGAGAATGTTGGTACACGAAAAATTAAAAGAGTGGTAGATTTTTTTCCAAGAAAATAATAGCTACAGTTTATATTTGTACAAAACAATTCATAATTTATTGTAAAACAAATAAAGCATATTTCAAAAAACTGTAAACAAAACAAGAAAATACATATAAATTTGTATATATGTACATAGTAGAGCTTACGATTTCTTCTCGAACACAAGCGAGGTTTTCGAGACCCGAGAAATCTAGAACTCGACTTCTCCACATTCTTATTTAATCGCTGTATGGACAGTATTTATACACCTGGGCACGTATTACGTGTTACGATCCGTGATCGAAACTCATTTTTTAAATCACAATAGCTCTTAAAAGGTGGATCGGATTAATGGCATATTTGTACTAGCGACAAAAAGTACTCGTTAGATCCATTCTTTAAAAAAAAAAAAGTTTGACAGTTACATAATTATCGCTTGAGCGAAAATGGTTTTCAGTCACTGATCGTAACACGTAATACGGGCCCTGGTTTTTTACTTGTGACTTTTTTGTTGATTATATTGCTTCAATGACATTTCTCGAATTACTCGTAACGCTCGCGGTATTCTCGAGTTCGACTTTCAATTCAGTAGCTGCATTGGCAATATTCTATATATTTCGGGGTTTTTTACTTGTGGTTTTGCGGACATTTTGGCTTGTGCTCCAGAAGAAATCGTAAGCTCTATATAAAACAGCCAATGAATAGATTAAATTGAATGTCCAGAAGCTTGCAAGCCTTACGAGTAATTCGAGATTCGAGAATCTCGCGAGAAGGCGAGACTCGCGAGAAATCGCTCTAATACATAGCATGGTAATTGTACCATGATACATAGCTTATGCCTATATTATACTTGTTTTTTCCTGTATTTTTAGCTTGAAATACTGACGAAAAATTACCGAAACTTCTAATTACAACAACAATTTTGCAATGTATCAAAAATACTGCCACAAAATATTTGGGCAAGTTATTGTTTACTTAAAACTGTTTTATTTTCGTTCAAAACTATTCACAAAAAACTGATGAAAAAAAAAAATAAATGTAAGGGGAGATAACCTCCGAAGAGATTTAAGGCAGAGCTTCTCTTCCAATTTGCATCGTGCTCTTATTTTTTCCTACAGATGGCAGATGAGCATTCACTGAGAGCTTTTCATGTCAAAAATACACTCGGAGTGCTTGCGAAATACTGCCGAGGGGCGACCCCGCTTAGAAAAATTTTCTTCTAATTGAAAAAACTTGGTTCTAAATTTTTTGATGTAGCTTTGCCCGGGACGTGAACCCAGGATCTCCGGTGTGGTAGGCGGAGCACGCTACCATCACACCACGGCGACCGCCGGCAGGAAAATATTTGCGCGCTCATTTACTACATTTATTTTATAAATAAATTTATTTCTTTAATAATTTGGAAAACATTTAAACAACGCGACATCAGGACGGACAAGACGACAGCTGTTTCGATTATACCTTATAAATCTCTTCAAAGCCTTTTCTCCCGGGAGTGGGATTTGAACCCGCACTCCTACGATGGTTGAAGTGTTACAAAAGCATTCAGTCACGTCAAATTTCCCAAATTATTAAATAAATTATAAAATTAAAAATTGCTTCAAATAAATGTTTTCATTCATTTAAAAGCAATGAGGGCGTCCCCGCTAAATTCATACAAATTTATTTCTTGGTTGAATTTTTGTCCAAATTTTTCAAAATTGGTTAGTTTATTTAGTGTCACCTCTTAATGTTATTTGGGTGTGCTCGGCATTCAGTATTCAGTTTATTTAATAATAAATAATAGAATTATAATGAAATTGATATACAAATAGTTTTAATGCAAATTATATTAAATGTTCTTCGTTGTCCGCTCGTCATGTTCGCCTTGTTCAACCGTTCAACACCAACTAACTAGCGATGACCTTTCTCACTCGTTGGCGATGACAAATGTATCCTGAAATTTAAGTTAGACCTCGTTGTTGTTGTTGCATCAGTGCTTCGCCCCATCCAATAGGTACGACCAATCACAAATTGCCATCAATGTCCTCTAACGGGAGTCAAAGGAAACTTGCTGTTTCAACAGGGGTGGACCATAATGAGAGGGGTGTTAGAGGCGTTGGTTCCACAATGCAGTTGAAGAGATGGTTGGTGTCTTGTGGGGACACATTGCAAGCAGGACATACATTTTTTAACCTGTTACAGTACCCAGATCGAAGTTGAGCTAGAGTGACGCGAGTTTCCCTAGGGAGTGACCGTTCCTCTTCTGCAAGTTTTGGGTAATGTTCTTTGAGTACAGGATTCACTGGGCAATTCCTGGCATAGAGGTCCGACGCCTGTTAGTGGAGTTCACTGAGGGCCGGCTCCTTAAGCCCCTGGGCGGTGTCGGCTCATCAATCAGATGTCTATTGGGATGCCCTGGTTTCTGGGTATTCAACAGGAACTGTTTGATTATAATTTCATTTCTCTCCCTAATGGGGATCATTCTCGCCTCATTATATAGATGGTGTTCTGGGGACATAAGAATACAACCCGTGGCGGTTCTGAGGGCAGTATTTTGGCAGGCCTGTAGCTTCTTCCAGTGAGTAGACTTTAGGCTTGGCGACCATATCGGGCACCATATCGGCTGGCCAATTGCTTTGTAAATGGTAATGAGCATTTCTTCATCTTTACCCCAAGTACTGCCGTCAAGAGGTTTGAGGATTTTATTGCGGCTCTGGATTTTCGGTACAATTGCGGCTGCATGCTCACCAAAATGTAGATCCTGATCAAACGTCACACCCACGATTTTGGGGTGTAAGACAGTCGGTAGCGTAGTGCCATTGACGTGGACGTTCAAAATGGTAGAGATTTAGGACGTCCATGTTGTAAATAAGGTCGCCTATATTTTCTGTCCTATTCATTTGCTATATTCTAGTTTCTAAATGTTAGAAAATTTACCAACGAGTGGAAAAAATAATATCGCTTGCAAAGGGTGAAAGCACCCTTAGCCAAAGCAAATGTCAATATTTATACTCAGTTGAGCAGAGCTCACATATTATATTAACTTTGATTGGATAACGGTTGGTTGTACAGGTATAAAGGAATCGAGATAGATATAGACTTCCATATATCAAAATCATCAGTATCGAAAAAAAATTCGATTGAGCCATGTCCGTCCGTCCGTCCGTCTGTCCATTAACACGATAACTTGAGTAAATTTTGAGGTATCTTGATGAAATTTGGTATGTAGATTCCTGGACACTCATCTCAGATCGCTATTTAAAATGAACGATATCGGACAATAACCACGCCCACTTTTTCGATATCGAAAATTTCCAAAAATCACTGCGATAATTCATTACCAAATACAGATTAAGCGATGAAACTTGGTAGGTGAGTTGAACTTATGACGCAGAATAGAAAACTAGTAAAATTTTGGACAATGGGCGTGGCACCGCCCAATTTTAAAAGAAGGTAATTTAGAAGTTTTGCAAGCTGTAATTTGGCAGTCGTTGAAGATATCATGATGAAATTTGGCAGGAACCAGGCCAGGAGTAGTACACTGGCTTTATGAGATGGTGGTCAAACCGATTCTGCTATATGGGGTGCTGGTCTGGTGGAAAGCACTGGACACAGCGAGCACCTCCAAAATGCTAGTGTCAGTGCAACGGACGGCGCTTATCGGCATCAGTGGTGCTATGAGAACAACACCTACCTTGGCACTGAATGTCATGCTGAATATACATCCAGTAGATATTGCGGGAAAGGCAGCCGCGGCCCGGTCGTTGGTCAGGCTTCGTGATATGGGTTATATGCTTTTTGATTTCGGACACTCTAGCCTTCTTACTGGTTTCGACTTTATCCCGGACAGGACGGACTATTGCATGCCGGTGGCCGCTCCCTATACAACCTTCACCCCAGTCATTCCCCGGAGGGAGGAGTGGAGAAGAGGAATTATCTGGGGCATGGGACCGGTTAACTTGTTCACGGATGGGTCGAGGTTGGACGGAAAGGTTTGCGGGGGGGTCTTTTGTCAAGAGCTAAATGTAAGCCGCAAGTTTAAGTTGGCTGATCACTGCAGTGTATTCCAAGCGGAAGTTGCTGCGATTAAGGATGCGGTGGATGAAATGCTATCCAGCGCTACTACGGTTAGGGAATTTAACATCTACTCTGATAGCCAAGCGGCTATAAAGGCCTTGAGCTCAACTACAGTGCGATCGAGGGTGGTCTGGGAGTGCCTGACCACACTTGCGATTGCATCGAATTATTTTACAATTAAGATTATCTGGGTCCCGGGCCATAGTGATATTCCGGGTAACTGTCAAGCGGATCTCTTAGCCCGAATCGGTACAACTGAACCGGATGAAGATGGCTGTAGGGATTTCGGGATTCCGCTAGCCACCTGTGGATTGCTCTTCCATAGCTGGGCCTCGAGTCAGCTCAGCAAACGTTGGGCGGACACTACGTCTTGTAGGATATCAAGATCTTTCTGGCCGAAAGTGGATGGCAGGAGGTCTGCTGAAATAATTGGGTTCACTAAGGCTCACCTATCAATGGTCATTGGGGTTTTGACAGGGCACTGTCTCATGGGTATCCATGCGGTACGTCTCAATATATTGGAAACTCCATCCTGCTGCAGCTGTATGGAGGATGATGAGGTGGAATCACCAAATCACTTTATGCTTGACTGCCCAGCTTTTGCCAGAACTAGGCGAAAGTATTTTGGTCGTGACTCACTTGGATCTCCCGAGGAGCTATCCAAGGTTGAGATCGGGATCATTCGGAACTTTATATCTACGTCACCGTTAGTTTAGTTTATTATATGTGGTATCACAACGGACCGTCATGTTGTCCAAGTGAGCTTCCTCTCATCAGGGAAGCTACCACCCAGCCTCACCTAACCTAACCTTGGCAGGAACGTTACTCTTATTACTATATGTCTGCTTAATAAAAATTAGCAAAATCGGAGAACGACCACGCCCACTTAAAAAAAAATTTTTTTTAAATTTAAATTTTAAAAGAAAAGTTAATAGCTTTACAGTATATAAGTAAATTATGTCAACATTCAACTCCAGTAATGATATGTTGCAACAAAATACAAAAATAAAAGAAAATTTCAAAATGGGCGTGCCTCCGCCCTTTTTCATTTAATTTGTCTAGGATACTTTTAATGCCATAAGTCGAACAAAAATTTACCAATCCTTGTGAAATTTGCTAGAGGCTTAGATTCTAGGACGATAACTGTTTTCTGTGAAAAAGGGCGAAATCGGTTGAAGCCACGCCCAGTTTTTATACACAGTCGACCGTCTGTCCTTCCGCTCGGCCGTTAACACGATAACTTGAGCAAAAATCGATATATCTTTACTAAACTCAGTTCACGTACTTATCTGAACTCTATGTAAAAAATGGCCGAAATCCGACTATGACCACGTCCACTTTTTCGATATCGAAAATTACGAAAAATGAAAAAAATGCCATAATTATATACCAAATACGAAAAAAGAGATGAAACATGGTAATTGTATTGGTCTATTGACGCAAAATATAACTTTAGAAAAAAACTTGGTAAAATGGGTGTGACACCTACCATATTAAGTAGAAGAAAATCAAAAAGTTTTGCAGGGCGAAATCAAAAGCCCTTGGAATCTTGGAAGGAATACTGTTCGTGGTATTACATATATAAATAAATTAGCGGTACCCGACAGATGATGTTCTGGATCACCCTGGTCCGTATTTTGGTCGATATCTCGAAAACGCCTTCACATATACAACTAAGGGCCACTCCCTTTTAAAACCCTCATTAATACCTTTGATTTGATACCTATATCGTACAAACACATTCTATTCACCCCTGGTCCACGTTTATGGCGATATCTCGAAAAGACGTTCACATATAGAACTAAGGCCCACTCCTTTTTAAAATACTTATTAACACCTTTCATTTGATACCCATATGGTACAAAAAAATTCTAGAGTCACCCCTGGCCCACCTTTATGGCGATATCTCGAAAAGGCATCCGCCTATAGAACTAAGGCCCACTCCTTTTAAAATACTCATTAACACCTTTCATTTGATACCCATATCGTACAAACAAATTCTAGAGTCACCCCTGGTCCACCTTTATGGCGATATATTGAAAAGGCGTCATCCTATAGAACTAAGGCCCACGCCCTTTTAAAATACTCATTAACACCTTTCATTTGATACCCATATCGTACAAACAAATTCTAGAGTCACCCCTGGTCCACCTTTATGGCGATATCTCGAAAAGGCGTCCACCTATAGAACTAAGGCCCACGCCCTTTTAAAATACTCATTAACACCTTTCATTTGATACCCATATTGTACAAACGCATTCTAGAGTCACCCCTGGTCCACGTTTATGGCGATATCCCGAAAAGGCGTCCACCCATAGAACTAAGGCCCACTCCCTTTTAGAACACTTATTAACACCTTTCGTTTGATACCCATGTTGTACAAACGCATTCTAGAGTCAACCCTGGCCCACTTTTATAACGATATTCCGAAAAGGCGTCCACCTATAGAACTAAGGCCCACTCCCTTTTAAAATACTCATTAGCACCTTTCATTTGATACCCATATAGTACAAACAAATTCTAGAGTCACCCCTGGTCGACCTTTATGGCGATATCTCGAAAAAGCGTCCACATATAGAACTAAGGCCCACACCCTCTTAAAATACTCATTAACACCTTTCATTTGATACTCATATCGTACAAACAAATTCTAGGGTCACCCCTGGTCCCTCTTTATGGCGATATCTCGAAAAGGCGTCCATCTATAGAACTTAGGCCCACGCCCTTTTAAAATACTCATTAATACCTTTCATTTGATACCCATATTGTACAAACGCATTCTAGAGTCACCCCTGGTCTACCTTTATGGAGATATCTCGAAAAGGCGTCCACCTATAGAACTAAGACCCATGCCCTTTTAAAATACTCATTAACACCTTTCATTTGATACCCATATCGTACAAACAAATTCTAGAGTCACTCCTGGTCCCCGTTTATGGCGATATCCCGAAAAGGCGTCCACCCATAGAACTAAGGCCCACTCCCTTTTAGAACACTTATTAACACCTTTCGTTTGATACCCATATTGTACAAACGCATTCCAGAGTCAACCCTGGCCCACTTTTATAACGATATTCCGAAAAGGCGTCCACCTATAGAACTAAGGCCCACTCCCTTTTAAAATACTCATTAACACCTTTCATTTGATACCCATATCGTACAAACAAATTCTAGAGTCAGGCTTGGTCCACCTTTATGGCGATATCCCTAAATGGCGTCCATCTATAGAACTATGGCCCACTTCCTCTTAAAATACTCTTTAATACCTTCCATTTGATACACATGTCATACAAAACACATTCCAGGGTTATCCTAGGTTCTTTTTACAACATGGTGATTTGCCCTTACTTTGTCTCCACAGCTCTCAACTGAGTATGTAATGTTCGGTTACACCCGAACTTAGCCTTCCTTACTTGTTTTCTTAGGCTTTGCTTGCAACAAAAGTTGGAAGTTGGCTACTTTTTCATGTCAGATTGCGTCAGTGTCGTTCAATCTGCCGTTCTCCTTAAAAATACGTGCAATCTACTCATAATGCATAAGATTCTGTAAGTAGACTTAGGAGTTACAATGAACTGCAAACTTAGTTTCAACTCTCATAAGCACATATGTATCTATGTATGTTTTTTAGGCTAAGAAAGTGGGAGAAATTAGTTTGTTTCAATCTATCAAAATCTGCTATTCTGAGGGGTTGAAATAAACATAAATGCCCTCGCTTTCTATTCATAAAACACTCTTGCCGGCAAAAGTTTGTGTCCTTCTTTACGAGCTCTCTTCGAGTTGAATTAAAGACCACTCGTGAGTTTCTCTAAAAAAAAAAAAAAATCTGTCGCACTTCTTAACATTTTGGAATTGTGAAAAAAAGTGCTCATTTCAAAACTAACAGTCAAAAAGGCTATCATCTGATCTAAGTGTTTCCTATGCTTACACTTAATTTTCGAAATATGGTTTCTATCTGATCATGCTTGTGATATATCAATTTCACACAGGGGTAATGAAATAATTAGCCAAGTTTCCTACATGAAAGCCCTTATTGAACTCATACAAAATAAAAATTTCTAATTATTTCATTTTATTGAATGCCTCATGGAGTCGTTTTTCTTTATGGGTGGATCGGATTTTGTTGTCAATATAACAAATGACAGTCAAAAATAAATTTTAGGCACGTATACGGATAGGTGCAATATGTATGAATAGTTGCGAATGCATTTTATTTTGGTTGTCTTTATAGTTAAACAATTTTTTAAACTGTAATATTTTTTTTGGGCTGCTGACAGATGACTTTAATGAAGCAAGTGCTCCCGTGTGAAAAGGAAAACTTAATTATTTCATTTAAAAAATTTGTGAGTCCATTAAGTTTCTGCGTGAAATTAGTGTTAGGAAATTAGGCTTTCGAATACAAATTTCAATCAATGATTTAATTACATATGAGAAAATATACCATTATCGAATTGACTTTTTACA
Organism: Eurosta solidaginis; assembly: GCF_040869045.1. Lineage (NCBI taxonomy): Eukaryota > Metazoa > Arthropoda > Insecta > Diptera > Tephritidae > Eurosta > Eurosta solidaginis. The sequence goes on from NC_090321.1 coordinate 191,896,636, forward strand.
ATGGAGCTAGGTTTGGAGAAATTCTTTTTCTTTCTAAATGTTTGAGATTATTTATCCTTGGGTTTAGTTTTCTGCAGACGTTCCACCTTTTTCACAAGTTCATCGATATTTAAATCGTCCGGAACGTTGAAGACGGCCTAAAATAGAGATTTGAACAGTTTTGAATATGAATGCCTATATGTTACATAATTTGGGTGGAAATGCCATGATTTAGTATCAGTAAGTTTTCGAAAAGTAGTTTCTGCTATTTTCAAAGTATTCATATAATATATACATATACATATAATATACAAAAATTGTCTTGTGACTCATTTTGCAACGAACTGTGAATACCCATTTTGCATCTTGTAGAAGTTTTGGGGGATTAATGAAAAATTTAAATACACTTAAATGATGGGATTTTTCGCTATAGCGAATGTATATTTTTGTGGTAAAAGTCTATTTGAGGGGTCGACTGCTAATACGCTACCAAAAATATAGAGAGAGGTGTCAGAAGACGCGTATTGACCTCCACAACAATAATCGGAAGGCGTAAAAGAAACATTTTATCCCTGTCCGGATATATTTGCAGTTAAAGTCGGCGATTTTCATATGGTTGTTGTAGTACCCACAAAAAATTGTGAACATAAGTGTTTTGTGCGGATATAGTTTCCGTCTTCAAATCGGTGTTGGACCCACCCAGGCTAATTTTTTATACGCGCGGCCGGAGGCCGCCAACGCAGAAGGCGTTCTGCGCAAAAAAACTATGGATACAACCCCCGGTTTCGAAGGGACTCGTGAGTAATTTTTCATTTTTTCGTTAATATCTTTTGAACGAGTTAAATTTTTTATTTTCCGCCTTCGGATTATTGTTGTCGAGGTCAATACGCGATTTTTTGACACCTTTCTCTATATTTTTGGACGCGTATTATCAATTGACCACAAGTCTATTACCATTTTTGTTGTTCACCTGTTTTTGCTGTAAATTTGTTATTTTTTCTTCAATAATAATCTTATTCCGCTGCATTTCAGACTCGGATATGAGACGCATATTGACAGATGTTGTAAACCTAAAATGAAAAGGTTTTAATAAACTTTAGTAAAGCTTTAAAATAATTAACTCTAAGTTACTTTTCTAGCAAGTTGCATTCTGCAATCTCTTTTTGATGCTGCCTCTCCTGCTCCTTTATCTCGGCTTGTATTTTAGCAATGGTTAATTTGTTTTCTAAATGCTCCTTTAGCTTGATGTAATAAAACTCTTTTAAATATTCCAACTGTAAATCATGCAATTGTGTGACCTGGTGGAGCTCAACGCACTCATCTAACATCGATCCAACATCTTCAGGCAAATCACAGAGTTCAAGTCCTATTAGACGCAGTTGATGTTCATAATGTTCTCCTGCAATGGGGCAATTAGACTAAAAGTTTTCTTGGTGCTACCTCATTGACTTACTTAACTTTTGCAATGATTGCACCTCATCTTGCAACTGGAAATGATCTATGTATAATTGAGAAAGTTATTGATTAATATTAAGTAAATATATCCAATATTTACCCATTATCTTCGGCAAAATTTAATTTTTGTGCATTTCAATTAAACGTCAAAATTCCAAAGAAACCTACCCGAACCACGGTTACCAATTTCGTCTATTCGGGCCAAAAAAATGGCCTTCCAACCCATGGTTGCTGGTGCCTTTTTTCAATTTTGGTCCTTTTTAGGCTGTAATCAGGATTTTGGTACTTTTTTGACTTAGGAAAACCTGTTCAACACTGCCCATAAAATATTGCACACCTTCAGAAACCCTTATATAATTTTCAATTTATCTCAACGGATTTCTTACAAAAAAATGTTTGTTATAAAATATAGCAGATCAACGGCTCTTCACCTATAAGATAGTTTAGTAAAGCGTTGGAACTTGAAGCAAACCAAATTGCGTTAATTGTTGATGAAACAAGCGGCCAATCAGAAAATCTTGTTTTGGTTGGCTAGATATTTCGATCGGTTATCAAACACTTTTCGTGATAGATTTTGGACACTATTTGAGCTTAAAAAATATGTTGCAAATGCAGGTGCACCTCAAAAAAAATTTGACGGAGTTTGCAACTGATGAAGTCATTCTTGTATTGAAAACTAAATCATAGCATGACAGTTATTTGTTATATATTGAGTGCTCTTGCCACTCCCTTAATTTATGTTCAAAATTCCAAAATGTAAGTTTTGAAATGTACATTCTTCTCCAACACACATTTTATGCAAAAAATATACATTTCAAAAATCGCACTTACTGAATCCAGGCCATAGATGGGAAAATTGAAACGTGAAACTGGTAAAAGAGAAAAGAATTAAATTAAAAAAAAAAAAAAAATGGAGCACCCAGCTTTGAAATTTTTTTTTTTTAACTTTTAGACTGTTTTTGATAAAATTGATGGAACCGAGCTCTGGAGAAATTTGATTTAAAAATAAGATTTTTATGTAAATAAAACAAAGCTAGTTTGTCTTTTTGTTAAAATGAAAGTGTGTGTCACATTGTACTTTGCCACAGCCTGAAATTTAAGATTTTATAACGACTTCGACCATTCGTATGCTATATGTAAGGAAATAATTTGTATTTAGTGAGTATTTTTAAATGTAGAACAAAGAAAGGTGGTTTGACTTTTTTGCAAAACGTTTGCTTGGTTTTCCAGTGCGTGTTTTAACTCTAGTTGAATATAATAGAGTTTAACCTTACCACTCTAGTCAACATTAACGGGAAAACCCGGCTTATGGTCTATATATATATATATATATAACTTAAGCTGTTATGTCCTTATATTTGTGACACCATTTTTTTCTTTTATTCAAGTTCTGCCGGTTGTGTAAGCCGAGTCCGAACAATTTCATGAACGCCTGGTTTTTTTTTTAAATCGAGTTTAAATTCTAGTTAAGCGGCCGAAGTGGCAGCGTAAATTCTTTAATTTTTGTCGTATCGCTGTAGGCGTATCCCTAACGTAACCCCATACGATACATTGTGATCGATTAATGGTACTTTAACCTAAAAATCGTGAAAATTTCATAAAAATAAAGAAAACGCAAAAATTACAAACATATTCCACAAAAAATAAGTCTCTTAGTCGTAACGTATCCAAAACAATGAATAAAATTCATACAAATTTATTAAATTCACCAACTCAAATATTTGTAGGTTATGGATATGGCGAGAAACCAAAAACCAATTGGTTGGCTACGATACGATTACGACCTTTGAGCGTTACGATATGGCACCAAATCGATGACATTGATTCCCATAAGGTTGGTCGAATCAGCTGTTATAAGGTTACCGATACGGTCATGATACAAAAAAGGAGGTAGTTCCATTTAGTATGACGTTAGCCACTTGACTTTTGCGGGGACAATGACAATTTCACTAAAAACAAGCTACCAGATTCAAAAATGTTACGAATTTTTAAAATTTTGATGTATTTCATTCTAACGAATACGACTAAATTACTTTCATAGTTATTTTAAGTAAAAAAGAAAAAAATAGCCCCATGCCTCGGAAATATTTTAATACGAAATATCAGCCCAGAAAAGGTTTTTAATAAGTTTTTCGAGATTGTTGGTGGAAGAAATATGGAACGAAGTATGCTCAGAACATTTTGACAAAACATACACGTTTGTCAATTGTTTGCTCAAAGGAGGTCCTTATAAACCGACACCGCAATTTCTTGATAAATGGGCTACAAGTCCACATTTTTATTTTCTTTATTTATTGTATAATTCAAGCGTTGCCCTTTAGGAGGTAATTGTTAAACCATTTTTTAGGGAGAACATACCCTGTAGCTCTGCAGGTTAGCCACTAGTTATGAGAGTGTTTTTGCCCGTTGTACCAGGGGTCACCTTGGGGCAGCCCCACCTACACACATTCTGTGCCCTTTTAACATTGACATAGATGTTTAGATTTTGGAGGTACACTTTTTCTCAACATACCTTGAGAAATATCCACTGTAGGCGCATGATAAGAGGGCCAAGCTAGAACAATAGGATATTTCGTGTATTTTTTTCTGTCTAGCGGTCAAGCTGCCATAAAGATATGAGTCATTAACCAATGTATGAGTCATTATCCACTATTTTTCAATAAATTTACATGATTTACTGCATTCTCAATCAATATGAATGCACATAAATCGTGCTAAAGCATATTATTATTGCCTCAAATGACCATTGCGTTTTCATCCTGAAGAAAATTTCCAGCCAGAAAAACCAAAATTTCGCCTTAAACAGTAAAGGTATGGCAACGCTTCTGGCAAAACAACAAACATTATGAAACTTCAAAAATCCCCAAATACGTCAAAAAATTTTGAGTGGAACTACCTTTTTTCGTATCATGGATACGGTTACCGATAACCATGGTGCAACGATACAAGGTGGCAGCATGGAACAGCTGATTATACCCTTTTTTTATTTGATTTGATACATCAACTTCCGGTGCCGTACGATTTTGACATTTGTCCATCGAATTTACAAAAACAAAGTACATGGAATTTTTATTTATGTTTGTAGGTATGTCACCATGCTTCCACCTTGTATCATTCCGCTATGCCGATAACGCACCAAAGCATTGTAAATTTTACCAAGTAGCGCAACTAACAGCTGATCGGTGACAATTCGCACATTCACACGCACAGTTCTCGACTCAGTTTCAAAAACAATTTTTAGATTATTTAACTCAAATTGTAAAGTGAGACAATCCTTACGAATTTATGTATATAGAATATATAAGGCGTTTTTGTTGTTATTAAACCAATTGTTTTATTTTTATTAAAGCTTTTATCATTTTTTTTTTAACTTTGAAAAGACTCCGAACACCATTCCTTCATTATATGACATTCAACTGCCTAGTCCACTGCCTTCCACTCTATTCGCAATATAACCTCTATTTAAGTTGCCAAACTATATAGTAAACAATGCACCAAAGTCTGCAGCACATAATAAGTCATCTGCCAGTTGTGGCGCGCTTTTTTACCATCAGCTGGTAAATAAAAACAAAAAGTAATCACAAATTCGTTTAAAAATACATTAGAGCTAAGATGCCTGATGATTTAATTGCAGTAAGACGGTTTCTAAAAGAACGCCTACAGCGCGACTTCACAACGCTGCATGGACATGAGGTGGAGCGTGAAAATGTTAAACAATTACTACAACGCACTGCAGAGTTGGGTGAATCAAATTCGTTGTTACTCATTGGGCCGCGAGGTTCCGGAAAGACTACAGTGAGATTAGCTTAAAAAATTAATTAATAGCTATAATGTATAACGTAATTTTCCGCTTTTATTTTAGTTAATAAATGCAGTGCTTGCTGACCTTGTTGCTTTGTCCTATTTTCAACAAAATACAATTCTGGTGCACTTGAATGGCAACTTGCATACAGACGATAAGCTGGCATTGAAATCAATTACTGTACAAATGCAATTAGAAAATGCTGCAAATGGTAAAGCTTTTGGTTCGTTCGCTGAAAATTTAGCCTTTCTTTTGGCATGTTTAAAATCGGGAGATAAACGCTCAAAAAGCGTTATATTCATATTGGAAGAGTTCGATCTCTTTTGTGCGCACCACAATCAAACATTGCTATACAATTTGTTCGACGTGTCACAATCAGCACAAGCGCCAATATGTGTAATAGGAGCAACTTGCCGCCTAGATGTTATTGAGCTACTGGAAAAACGTGTCAAATCTAGATTTTCTCATAGGTACTAAAAAAGGTGTAGCAGGTTTTATTTCTTTAACTGGTTTTTCTTTTATTTTGCAGACAAATCTTCCTTTTTCCCTCGGCTAGTACATTTGAAAAGTATGTGGATCTTTTCGAATTATTATTAAGCATACCTAATGAAAAGAAATTGAAGCAAATAGCGGAGCGTGTATCTCATTTAAAAATGTTTAATTCGACTGAGTTAACAATTCACCGCCAACATTTTAATCCATCCAAATATAATTTTAATAGAAAATATGTCGACTCATGGAATAATCACATAGCCGTTTTAATTGATGATGACGATTCGGTAGCTGTTTCCTCTTTGCGTACATTATACGAAATGGACAAGAGCGAATCATTTTTAAAAATTTTCTTATTTCGCTTAGTTGCTCAGTTGGATACGGATATGCAGCCACATATCACATCAGAGCAGATTTCTGAAGTGGTTGCTACCTACACAATTGATTCAAGAGTTGAGCTACTCTGTGGCTTGTCCGTACTCGAAATATGTCTTGTTATTGCTATAAAACATCATTCCGAAATCTATGATCGTGACCCTTTCAATTTTGAAATTGTGTTTGCAAGATTTGCTAAGTTTGCAAAGGTCTCAACCACTATGCAAGGTATTGAACGTGCTGTCTCGCTGAAGGCGTTTGAACGTTTGCGTCACATGGAAGTAATACAACCGATTTCTAGCGGAATTGGTAAAGTACAAAAAGATTTCGAAATGCATCGTCTAGCGTTAACTTACGGACAAATAAATGATGCAATACATAAGTATCAAGCGCTGCCAACTGAGGTATCGCAATGGGCGCAAAGTTCCATAATTTAAGTAAAGCATAAACTACGATTTAAATTATTTATTTAAATTAAGAACTATTCATTGACATAAAGTAAGTTTGAATAAGATTTTCTGCATTTCCATTGAGTTTTTAGTTATAGTTCTAAGAAAAGTTTAGTTTGCATACTGCCGTGGTGAGAATACTTTGTTGCTTATCGATCCCGCCGTCATTGTGCTTAGATCTGGTCGTAAGGTTTCCTCCACTCCACCGGATGTTTGCGCCCGACTCGACAAAAGTATGAACACTTGGTGCTGCCGCAGCTCGTACATTCGTACCAGCATCCAGGACAATTTGCATAAGGACAGTCACATGGATCGACTTCATTCTGTTTCGTAGGCTCGAAATAAATTTTAGGAATGCCTCGCCTCAGCCGATTTTTATTACCAACTTTTGTATTGTCCATTTAACTCAAATAAAGAGAATGGCCTGGTAATTTGCTTAACTTCGAAAAGAAGAAAATTCGTGCTTTAATTGATAAACAATACAATCACCGTTATATCTCAACACAGGGCTGCAATCACGGCTGCCACCACTATTTTTAATACAAATTTTCGCAAAATGTACCATTTTCGATTAAAGTGAAATTTTTATTTTAATTTTGGGATATTATTGTATCTCTGGAACTATCAATAATTGAAACCCCGAATCCAAACTATGTACATATAACAGAGTGCCTCTGACGGGAAACGTTTCAAAAACTATGATTCGAGGGCATGCACTTGGAATTCCCAGATTGTTGCAGAAGAAGGTACAGTGAAGGTTGATGCCATCTTGAAGGCAAATTTTTACATCATCGCCATGAGATAAACGCAATGTGTGAGTCAAGCCAGTAGCTTTAAGGAGGTACGCGCAAGTCGCAGCCACTCCATGGCTGTTGTGGTATGAAATAGAGTATCTTGGCGCGGTCCGCATCGTGGCCATGTTGTTGTAGCAGTGCTTCGCCTTACCTAACAGCCGCGACCGATCACAAATTGTCATCAATATCCTCTAACGGGAGTCCAAGGAAACTTGCTGTTTTAATAGGGGTGGACCATAAGGAAACACCCCTTTCCACGTTGGTTCCACATTACAATTAAAGAGATGGTTGGTGTCATGTGGGGGACACATTGCAAGCAGCGCATACATTTTGCATGTCGGGGTTGATTGTATTGTATTGTATTGTATTGTATTGTATTTTATTAAACATTTTCCAGATGCATACTTATTAACCTAAGATTACAATATTACATTAAATAATTTCAAATTACTATGCAGCATAGGAAAAGTATATGGCATTTTTTATATTAAAGTTTAACATAGTTCTAAATGCCAGTCCTAGCTTTGGTATATTGTTTTGTGTGGGGTGTACAAAAATAAAAATTTCATAAAGAGTTTAAGTTATACATTAAATTAAATCATCAAAGATATGAAAGAGAATCAATACTAAATATTTGCAGCTTCCTAAGGTATGTACGGTTTATAGGGTCATCCTCAGCATCGTTTCTAATTCATAGTGATTATAACCAAAAAGATACAGCTTAACTTCTTTTCTAAATAAGTTGACATTTCTTATTACCTGTACAGTGGGAGGAAGGGAGTTGAAAAATTTGCACGACGTGTATGTGTAAAAACTTCTAAAGTGCGACGTCCTAGTATGCGGAATTTGTACCATCGGAAGTAGATTTCTTCGTAAGTTGTAGACTTCCGAAGGAAAGCTTTCCAGGTAGCCACACCGTATAAAGAATGTTTTTAAAACTTTGTAAAGATAGAGATGTCGACACGGAAATATATCTAGTTTCCTAAAATATAGCATAGAGTGAGACCTATAGTTTGCACTACAGATTCGCCTTATAACCCCCTTTTGAATTGTTACCACTGCTGACAGCTTATTAGCCGAAGCGCCGCCCCAGCATGTGATACCATATTGCAGTTTAGATTGAAATATTCCGTAGTAAACTGTTTTTAAAGTGGATATTGAACATAACTTTTTCAGACGATAAAAGTGACGAGTGGTATATAGAAAGTATTTTTTTAGAGAATTAATGTGCTCAGACCAACTCAAGCGGTTGTCTATTATAATTCCTAGGTACTTGAAATTCTCAACAACTTCAACCCTGAAGCAGCTCTCACTACAGTTTCTATTACAATCAAAAGATCTCATCGCGTCACTTTGAGTGCACGCTATATGGTGCATGTTAAAGCGAGAGCACACTGCGGAGTGAAATATGACATCATAACTTGGTTGTTCTTTGAGAACATGACTGAAATACATAAGTCTAGTTTTACTACTTACAATCAGTTTGTGTGAAGCGAACCAGGTTCGTAACAAATGTATATCATGGTTAATGTCACATATTAATTCAAAGTAATTCGGTGTACTGTACGCAATTGCAAGATCGTCTGCAAAGGCAGTGGCCTTGCCTCTCAATGGAAGCTTAAATATTGAATTAATATAGACCAAGAACAATATTGGACCAAGAACTGAGCCTTGGGGAACACCCAGATTAACAAGCTGTAAGCTACTGTAGCTACATTCTACTTTAACTTTTTGTGTTCTGCCCGATATATACGATTTAAGCCACTTATGCATAACACCGCGGAATCCTGCACTATATAATTTATCCAATAGTACACCCCTATCGACCATATCAAAAGCTTTTGTTATGTCCACAAAGAGACCAGCACAACTTCTTTTTTCATCCAGAGCTTTGTAGACGTTGGTGCAAAAATCTAGCAAAGCGTCTTCTGTTGAAAGGTCAGAACGAAAGCCAAACTGCATGGAGCTAAAAAAGCTCGCTTTATTTAGAAAATTAACAATTCTGGTTTTAACAGCCTTTTCAAAAACTTTAGATATGGCCGAAAGTAGTGAAATAGGTCTGTAATTATTAACATCTTTTTTATCCCCTTTTTTCAAGATCGGAATTACAATCGCACATTTCAAACCATCGGGAAAAATACCCTGAGTAATGCTGGTGTTGAATAAGTATATCAGTATATCAACCACATTAAAATATATCTTTTTTAAAATTAAATTGGAAATACCATCCTCACCGCATGAACTAGAGTTTTTTAAGGTTTTTATAATGCTTATAATTTCGAAACCTGTGATAGGGTCAAAAAAGAAGCTATTTCGAGCATATTGGCCCGATGGTAAATGGGTCGCAAACCGACAATTGCAGTTAGTTAATACTGTGTTCCCAACCGTTGTAAAGTGCGTGTTAAGTTTATTAGCTACTTCCACAGCATCCGTAATCGACTGACTTCCAGCTTGTAATGCTATTCGCTCATTATCTTTTTCACCGTTTCGATTAAGAAGATTATTGACAACTTCCCATTCTTTCCTAATATTACCAAGTGCTGAATTAAACTTGTTTCGAAAGAAGTGTTCCCGCGTCAGTCGTATGGCCTTATTGGTGCTATTACTTATTTTGTTGTATCTAGTGCGGAGCCTTCTATTACTAGGATACTTAGCACATTTTTTTCTTAGTTGGTTTTTGAGCTTTATTTTCTGTAGGAGATCCCGAGTAATCCAAGGCTTAAGTCTCACATTTTTTTTACGATTATTTACAGTATACGAAGAGTTGAGAATGTGCGCGTTTAAGGTATCTAAAAATATGTAAAAAGCTACTGATATGTCATTTTCAGCGAGGACATTCGACCAACTTTCGAAACATAGCTTATGGTTCAGCATAGGGAAATTAACTTTGGTATATGATTTCTGAACGCGATTTGCTTTTGGTTTGTCGAAAACAATTCCAAATATTTGCAAACCCGTCATCGTGTGATCAGTTATTTGCAAGTCAATGTTAAAACTATTACAATATCTATATGGTACGGCATTAAAGCGGCAAAAAATATGATCAATACACGTACCCGAACTTAAGCGCGTCGGCTCATTAATATAGGAAGTATAACCATTTCCAGCCATCAAGGCCAAATAATCGTCAGTTGTATTACAGTGATGCAAAAGGTCTAAATTAAAATCACCCAGTATGAAAAAGTTTGTAGTTTCTTCACACAGCACGAAACTGGAGTATTCTTGAATAAATACAGAAATAGGAACAGATTGTAGTCTGTATACCCCTAGGAAAACAAATTGTTCGCCTTTTATATTAAGAGAAAGTTGTAGCATATCAGCACTATAAAGATTTTTACTTACTGAGGTACACTCATAAGTATCGCGCACAAAGGCTCCAACACCTCCCGCACTGTATCTATCATTCGCATTGGCATAAAAATTGAAATGAGGTATGCTGTAGTCACTTACTTCATAAGAATATATCCAAATTTCCGTTAAAAATATAATATCTGGTAGGCAACCTAATGCATCGATATGACTTAAAAATAAATCAAAATTCTGCCTAAGGCTACGTATATTCTGATGCACAACTTTTATATCGTTAGAACCTACTGAGGGCGCTTTATGAAAAAAATTTTTGCTAGCGATGATTGGGTTATCATCAATCAGAACGTCAACAAACATCGAAGAAAAATAAATGAAGAAAAAAAGAACAAAGAGTATAGCTACAGAGTAGCTAATCAACAATAAATTTGATGTCTTCAAAAGTTCTGATGTTGATAACCCTCTCATTTTCTGCTCTTTTTAATAGGAAGCTCGATTTCCCTAACCATAAATATTTGTAGTGTTTCTCTTTCTTTAATTTATATGCTGCCGTAAACAAAGCTCGATTAAAACCCGTGAGTGCATCATTAATATATATTTTGCTATTGCTAGTTCCATCAAACATTCGCGCTGTCAGCTTACGTGCTTTTGTTTTTCTCGCTGCCATAACTCTCTTCTTGGTATCAGTTGAGGAGAAATGCACGCGTATAACACTGCGGGTGAGCGAAGCGTCATTTTTTTGCTTTATGCTTCTTACTACGCATTTTTCAATCTCAGATGGTGTTACTGAGATTCCCAAAGTGTCCACGATTTTCTGCATACATTCTTCCGCATTGTTGCTGTGTTCTTGTGGAATGCCAGCAATTTCAATCACGTTGTTAAGGTCTCTCTGGTCTCTCCAGTTAAGCTTGCTCTCTAACGTAGTCACCTTTTCTTTTAATGCTTTGTTTTCATCAGCAAGCATACTCAGTGTGCTAAGCATTTCAGAGTTAACACTTCTGAGGGCAACTATCTCTTCTGGATATGTAAGAGTTTAACCTGTTACAGTACCCAGATCGAAGTTGAGCAAGAATGGCACGCGTTTCCCTGGGGAGTATGCGTTCCTCTTCCGCGAGTTTTGGATACTTTTCTTTGAGTACTGGATTCACCGGGCAATTCCCGGCATAAAGGTCCGACGCCAGCTTGTGGAGTTCACCAAGGACCTGCTTGTGTTTTTTCGCTTCATACGGCTGGGTTCTCAGGTGCCGTATTTCCTCAAAATGCTTACGGAGATGACTGTTTAAGCCCCTAGGCGCTGCTGGCTCATCAATCAGATGTCTGTTGGGATGCCAAGGTTTCTGGGTATTCAACAGGAACTGTTTGGTCAGCATCTCTTTTCTCTCCCTGATGGGGAGTATTTTCGCCTCATTATGCAGATGGTGTTCTGGGGACATAAGAAGACAGCCCGTGGCGATGAGAGCAGTATTTTGGCAGGCCTGTAGCTTCTTCCAGTGGGTAATTTTTAGGCTTGGCCACCATATGGGTGACGCGTAGCACGTAATCGGCTGGCTAATTGCTTTGTATGTAGTCATGAGCGTTTCTTTATCTTTTCCCCAAGTACTGCCAGCGTGGCCATCTTCACTATACATAACACGTTTGCACCTATGAAAAAAATATATGTTGTTGTTGTGTAGAGTGGCGAAGGGTACGGAGCAGAGGGAGTAAGAGGGATCTGCCGCAGACCCGTGCCACACTAAGGATTGTCCAACGCTTAGGAGCAGTGGTCGACCCAACAGGACTGGAAAGCGAGCGCTTGGTATACCGTAGAAGTAGATCGAAGCCAGTTCAAGGGGTTTGCTGCGAGAAACCCTCGGTACTGCAGCCAGTACGAGGAGAAAGAAGCTTCGAACGGCAAAATGACGATGCAACGTTCAGAGGAAGGCGATAAGCCTGCTTTCAAGAGTGAGCTCCTAATCCTTGAGGAGAGTTCGTTTGACGTGAGGGTTCAGCACGGTTGAGAAGGTTCCTGGGTTCAGCACGGGCGGATTTGGCATTTACTACTCGCAAACGGAAGTAGGGATGCGAACTGCAGTCATTGTGATCTCGCAGCGGCGACCGTCGAGCAGAAGAACAAGCAGACGTTTATCCTGATATCCTGCTAAATGGCCCATATTTCGGAGGCACCACCGGTGAAGTGCAAGAGGCTAGTACAAGAGGAAGGGCGTAAAGGGGGCTTGGTCATAGGTGCGGATGAAAATGCGCACCAGCAATGGTCTTGATATTACATTGAGCTCTGAACGTATGATTGAATGGTTCTTGCTAAACCATCTTTCTCCGACCATGCGACTAAAATACCAAATTAATTCAAGGGGTTGTGTAGCACTACCCTTTCAAGGGATTGTTGAGGTTGACACCGTGGCGAATCCTGTTTCCTTAACAGCCGAGGCTCTGGCGACCGCAAGTTCCTCATGGATCTAGGAGGTGGGAGGGCGGAATGGCCTAGAAGGCTTCATGAGGTCATACCAAATCGTTCCCGAGATGGTCGGGCTAGTACCTTAATGGTGCTTGATACCGGAACGTACCGGATCTGCATCCGGCAAAGGATCATCATCATCGATAACATAGTTTTTCTGCGTTACATAAAAGTTACATTTATTAAAGCTTTACTTAAAATAAACGGGTTTGACTACAGTAAAATCCACACTGCGTATAACAGAGCTTGCCCTCTAAGAAGATTCACAGGAAAAGCAAAGCCGCCATGGAAAGAAATGTTTAAGCTGCCAGCGAAGCGTGCCGGGACGAGTGTAGGGATCTGTTGGGGATCTACAAGCTTGAAATTTCCAGGCCGAAGATAGTCTTGTGGAAAAATGTCTGTGCGGTTGAGCAAATTTATTGCAAGGAGAAACATAGCCCAGAGACTAGTGAAGAAAGAGTGGGGAAACGTCGCGTAATAGTAAGGAGTCCCTTGAGGTGCTTTTCGACACACATTTCCCATCGATAAATGATTCAGAAGAGCCAGCAGGTCGTGGAACGGCTTAAAACTATTCGATGGGTGCATAAAGCTGTGGTCAATGGTGTCGTTTGTAGTATCGCTGTAGTCGTATCAGCTGTTTATCGTTACGACGGTAAACCAAAACCCAATTGGTTGGCTACGATACGGTTACGACCTTAGCGGCACCAATAATCGATTGCATTGGTCGAATCAGCTGTTATAAGGTTACCGATACGGTTAGCGATAAAGCACCAATGTCTCCAGCTTGACACTGAAGCATGTACCGCACTCTTGGAGAATTGCTCGTGCAACTGCCCTATCAAAGGCGGGGAAGATCGGTCATATGTCGCTTCCCAAGGCAGTCGGTTCTATGTACCGGAGCGATTCGGGATTTTTCCCGACCAAGGACTGTTATTTGAGTGTAACCTAATTTAATTTGTTGTGTCCCTCCCACAAATTGTCATCCTCCTAGCAGCTCCTCGCAGCGGGGCTGCGCCATACTCTCTTGCTCCGGGAAGGTATCGAACCCAATCCGGGTCCGTCTCCTGACCCCGGTCCTGAGAAATGTTTTGCTGCGTTTGCCAGAAAAGAATCCTTTTAGGAACGTCATACTCTTGTCAGTGTGTCACGTGCAAGGGATGGTTGCATTGGACAGGTTGTTCTGGGCTGGATCCCAAAATCAGACGTCCTCGTAACTTTTATAAATCTTTTGTGGCTCCTTGTTGTTCACGCCCAAGGGCGTCCCGTAGTCTGCGCACCTGCTGCCCCAGTGGATACTGCCCTAATATTAGCGCCTTACTCACTGGCGATAATCGCATTATCTTAGGCGATTTCAATGCCCTTCACGATTCAAACTTGCAGGCGGACAGGGGTGAGATGTTGGCGGATCAAATAGAAGAAACGAAGTTCTGCACAATAAACGGAGACGCCCCCACTCGTATGGTAGGAAGCTGTCACAGTTCGCCAGATATATCAATCATGAGCGCAGGACTCGTAAACTGCGTCAACTGGCAGCCCATGGTAACATTGGCATCCGACCACCTGCCAATACTTATTTCGCTCGAGCGTACCGCCGACTTCATCGTCACCGAAAAATGCACTTTCAAAACTTTAAAAAAGGAAAGTGGGATGAGTACAAATCCTTCACAGACCGCCGCTTTGTAGCACCCCCTATACCGACTGATGCTCGCTAAGGGGAGCGTGCCTTCCGCAAGGTCATTGAATCCGCCTCGGCTCGCTTTATTCCCAACGGAAGAATTCCCGAAATTCGGTCTCATTTTCCGGCGGTGTCCGCAAATTTAGCGAGAGAACGTGACCTTATAAGACAGCTTGATCCCGGCGACCCCCAAATAAGGCATATAAACCAACGCATCAGATTGCTTGTGGATGAACAGCGGGCGAAATGGGAGAAGCATCTAAGTAGTTGTAACCTCTCTGACGGTGTGGGTAAGCTTTGGTCCACCGTAAAATCCCTATCGAATTCGTCCAAGCACAACCACAAAATGTTCATCGCCTTTGGCGATAAAGTGCTGTCGGATGCGAAAAAATGCGGGAGGGCTTTTTGCCGACAATATATAATGCATTCTACGGTTGACAAAGTTAGACGGAGGGCCAACAGACACGCACATAAACATAAATTCAGCGCGTCCCCAATTACCATCACCGCCAAAGAGGTTGAGGATGCCATCGGTCAAGCTAAACCATCTAAAGCAGTGGCCCCAGACGGCATAGCCATGCCGATGTTTAAAAGGGGTTACCCCCTTTATCCCCAAAATCTAAATACCCAAATCAAAATCCATAATCAAAATGCCCAACACGAAATCCGCATTTTCTGTGTGAAAAACATTCAAATTAGGTTAAAATCGCGGCGGATAGTTAGGTATGTTTATTCTATTTCCAAATTAACACTTCAATATTGATGATTTCACAAATATTTAATGGACACATTAAAGTAAATACAGTGCAACGTATTAACTTATAAATACAATTAATATAGTATTTACATAAAAAAAAAAAAAAAATCGAAATTCATTGCGTTGCAGATAAACAACGGAACATTTTTTTCTTGTTTTTACAAATTATAAATACATATGTACATATGTACATATATTTTTATGTATAAATTACATTACAAAACCCTGCCAGCAGTCGTCTATCGCCAAGAACTAGCTAATTCGATACATTTTCCAGTTATTAAGGCGATAGAAATTCATTTGACAAACAAAACTTATACTTAACGGAATTTTTTCTCCAAGAAGATATTTAGGCGATGGAGATCTGTAACGTTTTGAATTTTCCTTTTTTCACTTTCACAATTTATAAACCTCGCCTTCCAAAATGAAATAAAAATAAATAAAATTCCAATCCATGATCTGGCATTGAATCGACGACTTTTGCATTGTAGTCATATATGTAATACTCCTATATTGCTACAAAAGGCTAGGTACATTCCCAAACATCAGAGTGGCCGATATATTGCTGTTTACACGTTTTTGTTTTCAATAATCGAATGTACCTAAATTTAAATTTTTTTTTGTCACACTTATGCTGCTACAATCACAAAAATTTTATAAGCTGTCTTGTTTTGATTTCCAATTCAAAACACATTGCGATCATTTTCAATTAGCAATATAGGAGTATTACATATATGATTGTAGTTGAAGATCTAAGCCTGTGTGCCACTGATGTACATGAGAAGTTGTTGTCAAATTCACAATATAACATTAACATGGTTAGAACAGACAGAAGATATGAAAACACATACCTACTTACATAACTACATATATATAAATGCGTAATTATGTTTATATACGCGTCAGAACTTTATGATTAAATTAACATTTTTGTAATTTTGTGTTCGAGGTTTTTTGATATTTCCTCAAAAAAGGTTTGGGGATTTAACCCCAAAAAAAGTGCGGGGATTTTGTGTTGGCGATTTTGGTTATGTGATTTTAAATTTGGGGATTATGTATTTGGGATTTTTTTTAGCTGGGGATTCTGTGTTTGGTGTTTTTTTTTGTGAACTTAGGGGCACTCCCGTTTAAAAGCCTAGGAAAAGAGGGTTTCAAATATTTAGCAAATGTCTTCAACCTGTCTCTGTCCACCTTTGTCATCCCCTAAAAATGGAAAATGGCCAAGGTGGTCCCGCTACTAAATCCTGGGAAACCAGCTAACATAGGAGAGTCATATCGCCCGATATCTCTCCTATCGCCAGTAGCCAAAACGCTTGAAGCCATTTTGCTCCCCTATTTCAAAGCAAATTTGCAACTAGCCTGTCACCAGCATGGCTTTAGAAAACTTCATAGCACAACCACCGCGCTAAATCCCATTGCACCCAGATAAATTGCGGTTTAAACCAACACCCCCACCATAGAACAGTACTCGTTGCGCTAGACCTATCAAAAGCTTTTGATACGGTCAACCATGGTACATTACTGCGAGACCTGGAAGGGTGTACTCTTCCCCCATGTCTTAAAAGGTGGACCGCAAATTATGTGGCTGGCCGGCAGGCATCGGTGCAATTTAGAAAAGCAACATCAAAACCAAGAATAATTAAACAAGGGGTGAAACAGGGTGGTGTCCTATCGCCACTTTTGTTTAACTTCTACATATCAAACCTACCTTCGCCACCAGAAAGAGTTACTATCGTTTCCTACACCGATGACTGCACAATAATGGCCACAGGCCCAGGCCCACAGATCGACGATCTTTGCAACAAAATAAACGGCTACCTCCCTAATCTCTCCAGTTTTTTGACCTCGCGAAAACTGACATTATCACCGACTAAATCATCGGCGACCTTCTTTACAACATGGACGTCCCAAATATCGATCGTTTTGAACATCCACGTCAATGGCACTACGCTACCGACTGTCTTACACCCCAAAATCTTGGGTGTGACATTCGATCAGGATACATATTTTGGTGAGCATGCAGCCGCAATTGTGCCGAAAACCCAGAGCCGTAATAAAATCCTCAAATCTCTTGCTGGCAGTACTTGGAAAAAGATAAAGAAACGCTCATTACCACTTACAAAGCAATTGGCCAGCCGATTGTATGCTGCGCGTCACCGATATGGTCGCCAAGCCTAAAGACTACTCACTGGAAGAAGCTACAGACCTGCCAAAAAACTGCCCTCAGAACCGCCACGGGTTGTCTTCTTATGTCCCCAGAACACCACCTACATAATGAGGCGACAATACTCCCCACCAGGGAGAGAAATGAAATGCTAACCAAACAGTTCCTGTTGAATACCCAGAAGCCCGGGAATCCCAACAGACATCTGATTGATGAGCCAACACCGGCCAGGGGCTTAAGGACTCATCTCCGTAAGCATTACGAGGAAATACGGCACCTGAACACAGCCGTATGAAGCCAAAAAACACAAGCAGGTCCTCAGTGAACTCCACAAACAGGCGTCGGACCTCTATGTCAGGAATTGCCCGGTGAATCCTGTACTCAAAGAACAATACCCTAAATTTGCAGAAGAGGAACGCACACTCCCTAGGGAAACGCGAGTCACTCTAGCCCAACTTCGATCTGGGTACTGTAACAGGTTAAACTCTTACATATCCAGAATCAACCCCGACATGCAAAATGTATGCCCTGCTTGCAATGTGTCCCCACATGACACCAACCATCTCTTCAATTGTAATGTGGAACCAACGCCTCTAACACCCTTCTCATTATGGTCCAGCCCTGTTGAAACAGTTTTCTTGGACTCCAGTTAGAGAATATTGATGACAATTTTGATCGGTCACACCTTTTATATGGGGCGAAGCACTGCTACAACAACAACAACATCGGTCATATGTATCACAGGGACTACAGGCCCATTAGCTTATCATCACTTCAGCTCAAAAGTTTTGAGAGGCTGATAGATGTGTACATAAAGTTCAGAGAGCCTAAATAAATGTAAGATGCGATAACCCCGAAGACATTTTAGGCCGAGCTGGCAGATGAGTTTTCATTGAGAAGCTTTTTATGGCAGATATACACTCGGAGTGTTTGCCAAATCGATGCCGGGGGTGACCCCGCTTAGAAAAACTTTCTTCTAATTGGAAAATCTTGTTTCTAAAATTTTGATGCTGCTTTGGCCGGGGTGGGAACCCAGGATCTTCGGTGAAATAGGTGGAGTACGCTACCACCACACCATGGTGGCCGCAACGCAACATGCGTACATATACGTACTGCATAGGGTGGTTATAAACATTGAGAAAGATCTGGAATATAAAGAGTATGCAGTAGGAGTATTTTTAGACATTGCCGGTGCTTTCAACAATGTCGCCAAACGGGCCATAATCGATGGTCTTAACTACATTGAAGTATATCCAGTCGTAACCAGATGGACCGGTTGCATGCTAAATTCCAGGAAGATTACATCATAATGGGGGTTGTATGAGACCCCGAAATCAGTGGACAGGGACACGTCGCAGGGCGGGTGCTGTCACCTATGCTGTGGACGGTGATCGTCCACCAACTGCTGAGGCGGTTCGATGAGGGACTCGTCGGTTTACGCAGATGACGTTGCGATTTTCACAGGTGGAAATTGCCTTCCAAGAGTTAGATCTTTGACGGATCGGGTGGATATGGTATTGTTTACTAAGACGAACAAGGTCCCAAATTGGATCAGACCTAGGACTGTAATTTGTCGTGGAAGCTCAACGATTACAGAGTCTATCCCATACTTTAGAGTCCTTATTTGGTAAAAAGCCACACAAAAAAGAACCTACCTAGCAAAATAAGAGGGGGTATGCAGGCTATGAATGCTTAGCATTACGGGCTGTATTAGTATTTTAGTATTTGCCAAGAGAGTTATTTTATAACACAGGCCCTGGTTTTTTGTTAAGGTTTTCAGTTTGGGCGTTAAACAAACTTCTGGTAACATTAGGGACTCATTCAGTCTATGTGAGGTGCTCACGGACCGGCCCGTTCTACCTAACCTAACCTGCTTATTCTTGTGCCTGTTTTAAGGCGTTTAAAGATGCTTAAAGTCGATGACGGATATTGGTCCGGTTCGTTCCGGAAATGGCACCATTAAGGTACTGGCCTGAACATCGCGCGAACGTTTTGTGATGACCACGTTAAATCTTCTAGATCAGCCAACCACTTCCTTCCGTGAGGGACTTGGGGTCGCCAGAGTCTTGGCTGTTAAATAAACAAAATTCGCCACGAGAGGTTGACATTTGAGTTGGAAAAGCTGTAAACTGCTCTGGAAAGCGCTTGAAAGGGCTGCTCCCTTGAATCCTAATGATAATGGACCAGATGACCATGTGTGCCCTTTATTAACTTATCGCCTCCGTATTCAAACAGCTCTGCGGGGAATCCGTCGAAACGTACATTAAGTCGGCATGGATTAAGGTATCGGGCTTGGAATCTCCCTTGCTATCTGTCACTGAGTAGAAGTGTTCGATCCATAACTTAACGGCCTGGTAACCAAGTCTGCCTGATTGGAGTTTGTAAGGAGCATGTACCAGCTATTATGCAAAATGTGTTCGGGCGAGCGCATTTCTCCGGATTGGAATTTAAGTGTACTCTGCCCAGTCCCTAAGAAAGGCAATGCGCCCTACTCATTATATTTATCATACCTGTCCTGATTTATGGCTCGAAATCATGAGCGGTGTGGAGAGAAGATGGGATGGCTCTTGGATGATAACATCGGTGTGTATCGGAAAATGTATAATGCTTATCTGGATGAGCTTTATCCAAACATGAGCATAGTGCAACGAATGAAAGTCCGAAGACTTCGCTGGTTAGACCATGTTACCGAATGAGTGGAAGCAAGGGGACTTCGACTGAGGAAAGAGGGAAACGTAGAGAAAGACTTGATAGAATTTTTTGCTCCCAATTAGAGTCAGTTATCGCGATACAGGTAAAATCCGTCTATAGGCGGTTCAAATTTAATTGATGACGATTTTCTAGTGCCACAAATTTGTGGTCTTGGTCGATAAAGGAACATGAAAAGGTTCACACATCCAGGACACTAGAGCATTGCCGGCCGTCAATCACAACATGTTCAGTTTGATTCCTCATGCATATATGCTCGATGCATATTTTTAACGTTTGACGGTGAAGTTGATCAGCTCTTTACTTTTCTGAGATGCTATCTCGTGAGGGCTAAACATTCTAACTGTAGAGCCAAAGTCTCCTTTACTAACGAGGCGGTAGTAGCATTTGTATGCATTTTCGATATTTTGTCTACATAGAAGTGGCGATGAGCCTGCAGAAATATGCGCAGAATATGAACTAAGCAATAACAACTGTAGTCAATTGGGAAAATGTGGGATCCTCTCGAGTTTAAATTCTGGCTAAGCTAATCTGGTTGTATACCATTTCCTAACTGTTCTTGTACTGCAATCTAGGTCAAATGAATGCGATATAGCTCACATGGCAATTTAGCTAATCGATAATTTAAATTCCCTTACAATTTTGGACCCGCATATTTTGGTTGCTTGAATTGAAAAGCGATAAGTACACAAGTGGGCTAAGTATAAATTGAATTGTCGCAAAGATCAACAGCACAGTGCAGGATCGAGCTTTGTGAAACGAGTTTCCAAGTAGCGATTGAAATATTCTACATAAAAGTCTTATTCGAACTATACATTTCATTACAAGTTTTGCAAATATGCATTCACGTTTGCTGCTAAGAATCTTGCACGGCGTCCTGCTCGTACTTGCTATATCAACAAATCATAGTGAGGCTAATGAAAGTCCTGGGTTTTTTCTCAAGATCACAAAAAATATACCACGCTTAGGACGCCGTTCGGATAATTATTTTTTAAAAAATATGAAAGCAGTGCCACGTATGGGACGCAGTGCGGATGAGGTAAACGTTTTTTTTGTCCCACAGTAAAATTTGTTAGAGCTTATACAAATTTAATTTAACCTTAGTCTACCAGAATCAGTGATATTCCATCGCTCGCAAAGCGTATGCTCATGAGTCCATCTGCAGCTGCAGCCGCTGCCGAACGTCAGTACAGTCTGGTGCAACCCGTCACATCAAACACTCTCATCGAATTGTTAAATACAAACGCTGTTGCAACGGATAATATAAAATTTATACATTGGAGGGATTTTGATCGTGCTTTGCAAATGGACACCGAATTGTATGACAAACTTATTTCATTGGGTCGTAAGCCGGACCAACGTTTGAAAGAAGATCTTAATATTGATATGTCTCCGGAATATACCTCATCCCATAACAATAACAATGATAACATGTATTACAACAAAAATATCGACGATATGTATTCACCCAGCTTATATTACAACCAGTTGAAGTAGAAAAACTATGCAGGCTTTGGACCAAACTTAACCAATTTTTTCTATACTGAATTATCATTACTTTCGTTCAAAAAGGCTCCAACCAACAAATTTTTGGAAATTTGGGTTTTCACAGATTTTGGTATGATATATTATAGTACACCCTCAGTAATAGTTTTAAAATGTTAGAACCCGTCCATACCTAAGGCAGTAAAATGCACTTACTGCATTTTAGGAATTTTAATGCCAATAAATTTTCACGATTACAATTTAATATTAAATAAATAAATACTTATTTAAAATTCACAAAGTCTTAAATTTGAAAAATAAAATAAAAATTAAAATTTCTCCGATTTTACTTCTTACACTTTACTTCTTTTTTGCTATGGAAGGCGGAACAGCGTTATACCTCTTTGAAAATACCATATTCGCTTGTAGTGAATGTGATATAAATTTTTATACTCAGTTGAGCAGAGCTCACAGAGTATATTAAGTTTGATTGGATAACGGTTGGTTGTACATATATAAAGGAATCGAGATAGATATAGACTTCCATATATCAAAATAATAATAAATTTGTTTAATAATTTGGGAAAAATTTAAACAACGTGACATCAGGACGGACAAGGCGACAGCTGTTTCGAAACAGCTGTCGCCTTGTCCGTCCTGATGTCACGTTGTTTAAATTTTTCCCAAATTATTAAATAAATTATAAAATTAAAAAATTGCTTCAAATAAATGTTTTCATACATTTAAAAAAAAAAAGCAATATGGGCAATCCCCGATTATTAAAAATAATAAATTTGATTGAGCCATGTCCGTCCGTCCGTTAACACGATAACTTGAGTAAATTTTAAGGTATCTTGATGAAATTTGGTATGTAGGTTCCTGAGCACTCATCTCAGATCACTATTTAAAATGAACGATATCGAACTATAACCACGCCCACTTTTTCGATATCGAAAATTTCGAAAAACGGAAAAAGTGCGATAATTCATTACCAAATACAGATAAAGCGACGAAACTTGGTAAATGAGTTGAATTTATGACGCAGAATAGAAAATTAGTAAAATTTTGGACAATGGGCGTGGCACCGCCCACTTTTAAAAGAAGGTACTTTAAAACTTTTGCAAGCTGTAATTTGTCAGTCGTTGAAGATATCATGATGAAATTTGGCAGGGACGTTACTCCTATTACTATATGTACGCCTAATAAAAATTAGCAAAATCGGAGAAGGACCACGCCCACTTTAAAAAAAAATTTTTTAAAGTAAAATTTTAACAAACAATTTAATATCTTTACAGATTATAAGTAAATTATGTCAACATTCAACTCCAGTAATGATATGGTGCAACAAAATACAAAAATAAAAGAAAATTTCAAAATGGGGGTGGCTCCGCCCTTTTTCATTTAATTTGTCTAGGATACTTTTAACGCCATAACTCGAACAAAAATTAACCAATCGTTTTGAAATTTGGTAGGGGTATAGCTTTTATGATGTTAACTGTTTTCTGTGAAAACGAGCGAAATCGGTTGAAGCCACGCCCAGTTTTTATACACAGTCGTTCGTCTGTCCTTCCGCATGGCCGTTAACACGATAACTTGAGCAAAAATCGACATATCTTTAATGAACTTAGTTCACGTACTTACTTGAACTCACTTTATCTTGGTATGAAAAATGAACGAAATCCGACAATGACCACGCCCACTTTTTCGATATCGAAGATTACGAAAAATGAAAAAAATGCCATAATTATATACCAAATACGAAAAAAGGGATGAAACATGGTAACTGGATTGGTTTATTGACGCGAAATATAACTTTAGAAAAAACTTTATAAAATGGTTGTGACACCTACCATATTAAGTAGAAGAAAATGAAAAAGTTCTGCAGGGCGAAATAAAAAACCCTTAAAATCTTGACAGGTATTACATATATAAATAAATTAGCGGTATCCAACAGATGATGTTCTGGGTCACCCTGGTCCACATTTTGGTCGATATCTGGAAAACGCCTTCACATATACAACTACCACCACTCCGTTTTAAAACTCTCATTAATACCTTTAATTTGATACCCATATCGTACAAACACATTCTAGAGTCACCCCTGGTCCACCTTTATGGCGATAACTCGAAAAGGCGTCCACCTATAGAACTAAGTCCCACGCCCTTTTAAAATACTCATTAACACCTTTCATTTGATACCCATATCGTACAAACATATTCTAAAGTCACCTCTGGTCCACCTTTATGGCGATATCTCGAAAAAGCGAACACCTATAGAACGAAGGCCCACTCCCTTTTAAAAATACTCATTAACACCTTTCAATAGATACCCATATAGTACAAACAAAGTCTAGAGTCACCCCTGGTCCACCTTTATTGCGATACCTCGAAAAGGCGTCCACCTATAGAACTAAGGCCCCCTCCCTTTTAAAATACTCATTAACACCTTTCGTTTGATACCCATATTGCACAAACGAATTCTAGAGTCACCCCTGGTCCACCTTTATGGCGGTATCTCGAAACGGCGACCACCTATGGAACTAAGGATTACTCCCTTTTAAAATACTCATTAACACCTTTCTTTTGATACCCATATTGTACAAACAAATTCTAGGGTCACCCCTGGTCCATGGCGATATCTCGAAACGGCGTCCGCCTATGGAACTAAGGATTAAAAATAAAATAAATGTAAGGCGCGATAACCTCCGAAGAGATCTAAGGCCGAGCTTCTCTTCCAATTTGCGTCGTGCTCCTCTTGATTTTTCCCTACAAATTGGCCGGACGGGACCTACATGTTTTATGCCGACTCCGAACGGCATCTGCAAGGCAGATGAGTTTTCACTGAGAGCTTTTCATGGCAGAAATACACTCGGAGCGCTTGCCAGGCACTGCCGAGGGGCGACCCCGCTTAGAAAAATTTTCTTCTAATTGAAAAACCTTAGTTCTAAATTTTTGATGTTGCTTTGCCCGGGAGTTGAACCCAGGGCATACGGTGTGATAGGCGGAGCACGCTACCATCACACCACGGTGACCGCCAGGAACTAAGGATTACTCCCTTTTAAAATACTCATTAACACCTTTTTTTTGATATCCATATTGTACAAACAAATTCTAGGGTCACCCCTGGTCCACCTTTATGGTGATATCTCGAAAATGCGTCTACCTATACAACAACCACCACTCCCTTTTAAAACCCTAATTAATACCTTTAATTTGATACCCATATCATACAAACACATTCTAGAGTCACCCCTGGTCCACCTTTATGGCGATATTTCGAAACGGCGTCCACCTATAGAACTAAGGCCCACTCCCTTTTAAAACACTCATTAACACCTTTCGTTTGATGCCCATATTGTACAAAGAAATTCTAGGGTCACCCCTGGTCCACCTTTATGGCGATGTCTCGAAACGGCGTCCACATATGGAACTAAGGATTACTCCCTTTTAAAATACTCATTAACACCTTTCTTTTGATACCCGTATTGTACAAACAAATTCTAGGGTCACCCCTGGTCCACCTTTATGCCGATATCTCGAAACGGCGTCCACCTATGGAACTAAGGATTACTCGCTTTTAAAATACTTATTACACCTTTCATTTGATACCCATATCGTACAAACGCATTCTAGAGTCACCCCTGGTCCACCTTTATGCCGATATCTCGAAAAGGCGACCACCTATAGAACTATGGCCCACTCCCTGATAAAATACTCTTTAATACCTTTCATTTGATACACATGTCATACAAACACATTCCAGGGTTACCCTCGGTTCATTTTCCTACATGGTTATTTTCCCTTACTTTGTCTCCACAGCTCTCAACTGAGTATGTAATGTTCGGTTACACCCGAACTTAACCTTCCTTACTTGTTTTACATTCGTTGTTTAGGGCCTTTGTGAATTAAGCTAACTTTATGTAAGTAATGGAGATCAGTATTGTATATTAGGGTTGGTCGATTTATTAAACTATATCGCGCCATCGATTTTTCAATAGGATTTAGGTTCAGGAAAAAAAGTTCCACTACGCATACCCAAAAAAATAATTTTCGAGCCTGCGAAATTTCGTCGATTTTTTCGATTTCTTATGCAATTTTTTTCATTTTCAAGGCTCCAAATCATTTTTTATGTATTTTTTTTGTGTCAATTGGCGTAGTCCCAAGTGAATTCATGCGCTAAAGACGATGGTAAATGGAGTTTTTTGAAAAAAAATTCTTTTATGGAGATTTTAAAATGAAATTTCGCAGGCTTGAAAATTATTTTTTTGGGTATGCGTAGTGGAACTTTTTTTCCTGAGCCCAAATCCTATCGAAAAATCGATGGCGCGATATCGGTTAACTTTCGTCCATACAAATCGACCCACCCTGTTATATATGTACATATATATAAATTCATCTCTAATACGTTTTTCAATATTGTCGTATATGTATTGTCAATTCGGATTAAATTGTGAATTCGTCAACATCGACTTTGCTTTTGTCAATATTGACTACCGTTATAAAGCTCAGTAGGCTCTTCTAGATAATGTTAGAATTTTAAGCTCAATTGCAATAAGAAGAGTTTTGAAAAAACGTTTTGACCTTCACTGAATAGGACGTTTCGTCACTACATACATAGCTTGAGGTTTCTTAACGCCAAATAGTCCACTCGGCTCTTATGCAAGTGGCATATATTTGAACAGTGTGGCGCCTTGGGAACAAGTGCAGAATATATACATTTGTCAAAAAAAAAAAAAAATATCGGACTTTATAGAGATTTTTATGCTGATTCCAACGGTATATTTATTTTTTGGTGCAAATGAAAGGTTTGGGGGTAATTCCATGTCAAAAGGCGAAATTATGAATTTTTCAAATCAAAATATCTCCGAAACTAGTGGATGGATTTCAAAAATTAAAAAATCGAAAAATAACTTATAAAAATACCTTTCATCTGATGTTTATATATCTTTAACTTTTCTAGTCTTTATTTACCGAAAATTTGAAAAAGCTCTTTTTTGCATTCGTGAACGAGCTGTTATTACCTTATAACTCTTATGTTTATTGTTATGTTAGCCGATAACACCGGCTGCGCCATGCATAGTAATTCTGCGTAGAACACCTTTCTGCATAGCGGCCTTCGGCCGCGCTTATAAAAAATAACCCTGGGCTACGCCATGCCAAGTCCGGGTGTGTGGACTTTAACACAATTTTTAACATAATTTTAGCACAGAAATACACTGATTGGAGTTTTAGAGAGTAAAAGTTAAAATTCTGAACACATTGCCTGAATAAAGAGTTTACAAATAATTATTAAATAACAAATACAGACAGTTAACAAATTCTGCTGTGGTAAGTGGTGAATGTGACCTACTAGAAGTTTTGTGAAGCTTGCTTCACACGATTTTTCGTTCCTGCAACATCTTTACTTTTCGATAACTTTGTAGTAAGGGAGCTGCTACTGCAGTAGATGTTGATTGTCCTTTCACCTTGCCCTGCCCCCTGTACTGCCTGTATGGCGGTAATGTCAGATAAATCATGATTTCTGTGGCGGGTGATAAGCCCATCGCATAGTCCAGGTACGAGCTTCGGATCTTAGATGCCTCTTAAGACAGACATTCCTTACTGTGGGTATATTGGAGAAAACAAGTAAGGAAGGCTAAGTTCGGGTGTAACCGAACATTACATACTCAGTTGAGAGCTATGGAGACAAAATAAGGAAAATCACCATGTAGGAAAATGAACCTAGGGTAACCCTGGAATGTGGTTGTATGACATGTGTATCAAATGGAAGGTATTAAAGAGTATTTTAAGAGAGAGTAGGCCTATGGATGGACGCCATTTAGGGATATCGCCATAAAGGTGGACCAGGGCTGACTCTAGAATGTGTTTGTACGATATGGGTATCAAATGAAAGGTGATAATGAGTATTTTAAAAGGGAATGGGCTTTAGTTCTATAGGTGAACGCCTTTTCGAGAAATCCCCATAAAGGTGGACCAGGGGTGACTCTAGAATATGTTTGTACGATATGGGTATCAAATGAAAGGTGGTAATGAATATTTTAAAAGGGAGCAATCCTTAGTTCTATAGGTGGACGCCTTTTCGAGATATCGCCATAAAGGTTGACCAAGGGTGACTCTAGAATGTTTTTACGATATGGGTATCAAACGAAAGGTGTTACTGAGCATTTTAAGAGGGAGTGGGCACCAGGTCTATAGGTGGACGCCTTTTTGAGATATCGCCATTAGGGTGGGCCAGGGTGACTCTAGAATGTTTGTACGATATGGGTATCAAATGAAAGGTGATAATGAGTATTTTAAAAGGGAATGGGCTTTAGTTCTATAGGTGAACGCCTTTTCGAGAAATCCCCATAAAGGTGGACCAGGGCTGACTCTAGAATGTGTTTGTACGATATGGGTATCAAATGAAAGGTGATAATGAGTATTTTAAAAGGGAATGGGCTTTAGTTCTATAGGTGAACGCTTTTCGAGAAATCCCCATAAAGGTGGACCAGGGCTGACTCTAGAATGTGTTTGTACGATATGGGTATCAAATGAAAGGTGATAATGAGTATTTTAAAAGGGAATGGGCTTTAGTTCTATAGGTGAACGCCTTTTCGAGATATCGCCATAAAGGTGGACCAAGGGTGACTCTAGAATGTTTTTACGATATGGGTATCAAACGAAAGGTGTTACTGAGCATTTTAAGAGGGAGTGGGCACTAGGTCTATAGGTGGACGCCTTTTCGAGATATCGCCATTAGGGTGGGCCAGGGTGACTCTAGAATGTTTGTACGATATGGGTATCAAACGAAAGGTGTTACTGAGCATTTTAAGAGAAAGTGGGCATTAGGTCTATAGGTGGGCGCCTTTTCGAGATATCGCCATTAGGGTGGGCCAGGGTGACTCTAGAATGTGTTTGTACGATATGGGTATCAAATGAAAGGTGGTAATGAGTATTTTAAAAGGGAGTAATCCTCAGTTCTATAGGTATCAAAGGAAAGGTGTTACTGAGCATTTTAAGAGGGAGTGGACATTAGGTCTATAGGTGGACGCCTTTTCGAGATATCGCCATTAGGGTGGGCCAGGGGTGACTCTAGAATGTTTTTACGATATGGGTATCAAACGAAAGGTGTTACTGAGCATTTTAAGAGGGAGTGGGCATTAGGTCTATAGGTGCACGCCTTTTCGAGATATCGCCATTAGGGTGGACCAGGGTTGACTCTAGAATGTGTTTGTACGATATGGATATCAAATTAAAGGTATTGATGAGGGTTTTAAAAGCGAGTGGCCCTTAGATGTATATGTGAAGGCGTTCTCGCGATATCGACCAAATGTGGATCAGGTGATCCAGAAAATCATCTGTCGGGTACTGCTAATTTATTTATATATTCAATAACACTAACAGTATTCCTGCCAAGATTCCAAGGGTTTCATTTTCTTCTACTTAATATGGTAGGTGTCACACCCATTTTACAAAGTTTTTTCCAAAGTTATATTTTGCGTCAATAAACCAATCCAGTTACCATGTTTCATCCCTTTTTTCGTATTTGGTATAGAATTATGGCAGTTTTTTAATTTTTCGTAATTTTCGATATCGATAAAGTGGGCGTGGTTATGGTCGGATTTCGGCCATCTTTTATACCAAGCCAAAGTGAGTTCAGATAAGTACGTGGGCTAAGTTTAGTAAAGATATATCGGTTTTTGCTCAAGTTATTGTGTTAACGGCCGAGCGGAAGGACAGACGGTGGACTGTGTATAAAAACTGGGCGTGGCTTCCACCGATTTCGCCCATTTTCACAGAGAACAGTTAGCGTCATAGAATCTATGCTCCTACCAAATTTCAAAAGGATTGGTAAATTTTTGTTCGACTTATGGCATTAAAAGTATTCTAGACACACTAAATGAAAATGGGCGGAGCCACGCCCATTTTGAAATTTTCTTTTATTTTTGTATTTTGTTGCATCATATCATTACTGGAGTTGAATTTTGACTTAATTTACTTATATACAGTAAAGATATTAAATTTTTTGTTAAAATTTGAATTTAAAAAAATTTTTTTTTAAAAAGTGGGCGTGTTCTTCATCCAATTTTGCTAATTTTTATTTAGCACATATATAGTAATAGTAGTAACGTTCCTGCCAAATTTCATCATGATATCTTCAACGACTGCCAAATTACAGCTTGCAAAACTTTTAAATTACCTTCTTGTAAAATTGGGCGGTGCCACGCCCATTGTCCAAAATCTTACTAATTTTCTATTCTGCGTCATAACGTCAACCCATCTACCAAGTTTCATCGCTTTAACCGCCTTTGGCAATGAATTATCGCATTTTTTCGGTTTTTCGAAATTTTCGATATCGAAAAAGTGGGCGTGGTTATAGTCCGATATCGTTCATTTTAAATAGCGATCTGAGATGAGTGCTCAGGAACCTACATACCAAATTTCATCAAGATACCTCAAAATTTACTCAAGTTATCGTGTTAACGGACGGACGGACGGACGGACGGACGGACATGGCTCAATCAAATTTTTTCTGGATCCTGATTATTTTGATATATGGAAGTCTATATCTATCTCGATTCCTTTATATATGTACAACCAACCGTTATCCAATCAAACTTAATATACTCTGTGAGCTCTGCTCAACTGAGTATAAAAATTATGCTCTACCAAACTCTTATTAAACTCATTATTTTTTACGTAGCAAAATAATGTACGGTAATAACACCAGTACAGACAAATTTGGAGACACTCAAGAGAAGAACGTGCGATAAAAATATCAAGTAAATATTGTGTTGCCTTTGTATGGTGTTGACGTTTGGCGACAGTTGCAACTCCTCCGCCAGTATTGTACAAGCAAACAGATTTCCCGCTGTGTAAACACTTGTAAATATTATAACTTCAGGATTAAACTATTGATTGTTAAAGTCAAAGGGGTTAACACCGAAAACATGATATTTTATAGGAAACACAGCGTGAATTCATTATTTTAGGCTGGCACACTTCTCACATTTCCACCCTTTGTATTATAAAGAAACATTAAATCAACAAAGTGCAATGGGAAATTATAAATTATATGAACATGACTTAACAACTTTTGGGTGAAAACTGGAAATGCATATATGTACGTCTACAGAACTGAACAATAAAATCGCTATTTCCCTAATTAGTATATATGTAAGTACCTAATAAAATTCGCGTGTTACTTACTAGATACTGAAGCTAATGGTAGCTTGAGGAGCAAAGCGAAGTCTCATCCAATATTTTAAAGAAGATTTAACCGTTATCAAGATAAAAGTGCAGTTAATTATCGAGATAACCACAAATGAATTATTAATTTAGGAAATTTTGTTGTGATCGTAAATATTTATATGAGTAAGTGCATGTTTTAACGAACAATTTATAATAATCTACCGTTGGCTAACTATGTAGAATTTTGATCGAGTTTGCTCTCACACTTTGCTAACTGAGAGCAATATTTAGCCTGAAGACGTAGCCGAGCAGTGGAGGCGCATTTCTCTCTCGATACGTAGCGTCTCTGTGGACAACATAGGTTTCCAGTGAATTCGGAAAAATAACTGATACGATGTCGTGCTACCTTGGAAAACAAGGGCGTACGGAAGTGCTTTCGTGACGCGTTGAGGGTACAGATATACCTCCTTAAAATAAAAAAAATAAAAAAACAAATAATTGGCGCGTTTTTCTTTCGAGGATATTTGACGCGAACTTCGCTTCCAAGTTTCGTCGTACTCCTTTTAATTTTTCCTACAAATGTTATATGCTGACTCCAAACTATAGCTGCAAGGCGGAAGCATTTTCACCAAGAAGCTTTTCATAGCAGAAAAATACTTATAGAATTTGCCAAACCACTGCCGAGAGGCGAAGCTGCTTACAACGCCTTAGATGTTGACTGATTTGATGTTGGCTTGCCCGGGACTTGAACGTAGGACCTTGGGTGTGTGGTAGGCGAAGCAAAATAACAAAGCGCTGCAAAACGACGGATAACCGTTGTTGAACTGTTTTGGGCCATGTATACATTGGTGTTAGAAGCGTTGGTTCCATATTACAATGGTTTATTTTGTCGGTCTCAAGTGGGGACACAACGACTTTTACAATAGCCAGAGCGAAGTTCAGATAGTGTCTCCCTAAGTAATCTGCTTTTCTCTTCTACAAGAGTTGGATAACATATATTTATAACGGGACACCATCTGGTAAAGGTGTTTAAAAGCGTCGGTGTAAAGGCGTTTACCAGAGTCGGTGTGGATTAGACTAAGTGCTCTCTGGTGTTTTTGTATTTTTTTTTGTAGATTAAAGGGCTGTGTTGGCAAGTGCCGAACCTTATCGCAGTGTTTCCGAAGAGGATTCGGACAACAGTCTGTCGCCATCACACTGTCTTTCAAAATATAAATGTCGTCTTTCGTAAGACAATTGGCAATTATGGCGTCGTCTTTCAACTCACCACTGTCAGAAATCTAACTGCGCGTCAATCTTGTGATAGGCCTTGGAGTATTCGAGAGAAACGCTATCCGGAAGGTTTTCGGCCCCTCCCGTTAAGCCATCGAGATCTATGTACTGTCTTCCAGGCTGATAATATTCAGACTATTGCCAGCATTTCTCCATTTTCTCATGGTTTTTAAGATGCCAATTGCCTTTCGAAATTATTCTTTGTTGACTTTGTCGGTTCGAAGAGGCAGTGAAATGACTGACAAAATGTGAATGTGCTTACTCTTTGTTTTACGACAAAAGATACTGCGTCTTGGGACTTTCCTAACAATACAATGCACAAATAAATTTTTCAATTAATAAATTACTTGTCTATTTAAGCAATCTTAATGCATTAAGCTGAAATTGCTTGTTAGGGGAAATTATTTTCTATTTAATTTAGTCATTAAAAGATGCTAATAATGTTGAAGAAAATTGAAAATCAACAAGAAATGTGATGACTTTTATTGCATACTTGCAGCTCAACTTGCATTGAATCATTTCATTAGCAGAGGTGGGCAATATTCAATACAAATTCAGGTTTCGTAGAGTTAAATGAAAACACCTACGAGGCATAATCGTTCTATCGTTTGGAAGGCCTTAATGTTTTTTGTTTTTTTTTTTTTAAGTTAATATTTAAAAGCGATCACCGAACACATTGTGAATTCATACAAGTGAAAAATCTTTCTAATCCTCCATTGCCATACTCTACCTGTCAAATATTACCGGGTCCAGGCTGTTTACTGCTGTGAAAGTTTTTTTCCAAACATTCGCCACTCGTATGAATTCCCAATGGCTTTCGCACATAAAACTCGCATTGAGTTTTGACAATTTTTTTTTCGAAGGGAAGTGTGGAATATTTATAAAAAATAAATGCGAGTAAGAGGCAAAAATCAATGCCAGTTTTGAGAGACATATAGTTTCAGCAAAAAGGATAAATATAATAAGAGCCATCAGTCTGGTAATTTTTGGAAAGAGAATTAATAAATTTTTCAAATACAGTCGGAAAAATAAACGCAAATATCCCATGAAAATGTATAGAAGACATTTTATGCACATCTCTAAAAAAAAAAAAAAAACCAGCGACTACCTCTTAGAAAACATCGAGCAAATGGTTGCGAGTAACGAGTGACGTCTCTTATCATAATTTATCCTCTTGGTTTCAGATGCAAAATTCATAGAAGTTTACTCTTAAATTATTGAAAATAAAGAACGAAGAATTTTGACCAAAAAATTGATAAATATTTGATAAAAATTGTCACTGATGTTTTCGTGTTCGCCATTGTCTTACTTATATTATATACATATGTAGCTATTTATATTACAGAGATGTCGGATTTAAAATTCTAAAATTCTATAGTTATACTAGCAGACCCGGCATACGTTGTTCTGACTTAATTTGGCCTATATGCAGACATTTTAAAAAGCTTTTTCCGTCTAACTCTACCCTCCCTCCCTCTTCACTTTTTCCTAATCCTTTTATTCACTCCTCCCTCCGTCTTTTTCGCTTCATCTATCTCCATCTTCGTCTCTTTCTATCTCTTTCTCAGTCTCCTTCTCTCTGTTCTCTTCTCTCAAGTTCTTCTTATTCTTCTTCATCCCTTATTGCCTGTCCCAGAGGGTGGTATGTATTTTGTTCTAGTCCCAGTCCCATTCCGATTCTCAGTCCCAGTCCCACTCCGAGTCTCAGTCCCAGTCCGTTTCCGGTCTACTTCCCGGAAAAAACGGTCGTAAATACTAATATATGCAAATTTATATACCAAATTGCAGGCAACTCGCATAGGACGTAGGTAAATAGGTATGTTGGTATTATTAATTCGTGCCCTTATTTCGGCTTCGCATGCATATTTAGCAGTTTTGTCAGGTTGATGCGACTAAATCGAATATCACAATGAAAATTACTTTAGAGCTTTCAGCAACGGCTTTCATTAGATATCCATATTACCCACACATTCTAGGGGTACCGGGTCCATTTTTCGGCCTATATCTCTAGACCATGTACGTCGATCGTAACCAAAGCTATGTAAACCACCGCGTGAGGTATACGCAACTTGTGTGAAAGCTTGAACAAAATCGACTGACGCATCTCTTCAAACACCGGCGACCAACTAACACACATTTTAACCTTTCTTTTTATAAATATAGATTTTTATTTTTCACACTTCACTATAATATTAAAACGAAATGCAGATATTCGTTGCTTTTGAAATTCGGCTTAAAAATTGCACATGGAACAACTAAAGACTTTCTTGAGTTAAAAAAAATGTTTTAGTACCTCTAAGCCGCGGGCCCCCTCAGAAACCCCGCGCCCGGGGTATTCCACCGAGTGTAGTTAAGTACGAAATTGAAAAAATGTAGTTATGTTTTGCTCCACTTTTAGCAGAGGATATTAATTTGAAAAATGTAATATACAAACCAAAGCTCATTCTATTATTCATTTTAGGTATGGGGCTTCACATGTACTCTATAATAACCAGATCTGTAAAAATCAATAAGTATTTTACACAGTAATACTTAGTCTATTATACATATATACTTAAGTTTCCTATAGTAAGCGATGTATGAAAGAAAGAATCGGCGATTTCATACCTTGGCAGGCACGTCACTATTCACGGATATAAATTCGATACTGATTCCCTAGATCTATCTGGGAACCAGCATTAACAGCGAAAACAGTACCAGCTTAGAAATCAAACGCGGAATAACTCTTGCTAACAAGTTCTTATTTGGACTGAGTAAGCAATTGAAACGTAACATCCTGTCTTAACGAACAAAATTCACGCTCTACAGGTCGCTCTCCATAACTGTCCGGATATATTGCATGTCCAGTGTCTAGAGAAGGCAAGATGACTTTTGGAGTTTTCTAGATAAAAGTTCTTCGGAAGATTTAGGGTTCTGTCCGTGATGCCGACGGCGAATATCGCAGGAGGTATAATGATGAGCTGTATGAGCTTTACGAAGATATGACGATAGTACAGCGAATAAACACACACAAAGGCTTCGCAGGCTATGTAATAATATGCGAATGGACGAAGACGATCCGGTCAAGAAAGTATTTCAGTCGGCACCGCAGTTTGAAAGCAGAGGAAACTTCCACTGAGTTGGGAGAAGAGGAAGACTTTACCTCCCTTGCTGCTCCCAATTATCGTCGGTTACTTCGAAACAATGATAGATGGCGGGAATTGTTACAAAATGGCCAAAATCGCGGTTAAGCGCCAATTAATGATGATGAAGCGCTGCATGAACGAAGGAGTTATATCGGACTCTATGGTTTCTCTCTATGGAACATCAAGTTTTTCTCCATCTGTTTCTCTGAACAAATTGACTTGTCGGTGTTTTTTTTTGCTTCCAAATACGGTAGTTGAAACAAAGACTTTCTGGGCCGCAAAGTTCTTATCCATTTCCAAAAAATGATCTAGCCAGCGTTGCACTATGTTCATATTTGCGTAAAGCTCACACTGCCCGCAATACTTTTTCTCGACTATTCCAAGCCTCATCCGATTTTCGCTAGTCGAGGGAGAACTTTATTTCTACGCAAGCTCATTATTTTTGCCTCTTTATCAGGTCCAGAGAAGGCTGACTTAAGAAGTTCTTCCCTTTCCTTATCCTTACGGAGCAGTTGGTGTTGCTCAACGTCATCTGCCAAAGCCTTATTAGCTTTGCAGAGAACTTAAAATCAGACATAACAGCATACAATCACCCACTTCTCGCGCTGTCAGAGGCTGCTTTGAAGTCGACAAAAGTATTTTTAGCGTCTATTCTCTCATCGTGAGTTTTCTCCATAATTTGGCGTGCGGTGAAATTTTGGTCGGTGATAGATTGTTGATGTCATGTAGAGACACATTTCGTCCAAGACATATATTGCGTATATTGTGGTTGCCTCCAGATAAATATGAGTTTAATTTATTACAGGATGTAGATCGAAGTTGTGCCAAAGTGACACGCGTCTGCCTGGAAAGTCTATGTGGTTCGCCAGACACTTATCGGCATACGACTTTGCCAAATCTTTGTGGATGACTTTAAGGGCCTTTTAATGCTCTTTTGTTTCATGGTGGATGCCCAGGCTTTGTGTATTTAATAGAAACCAGTCGTTCAGCTTATTGCCGGCTTACTGTGTAATTGATGTTCTGGCAATATAAAAATACATCCCCTGGCACTTCTGAGCGCGGTGTTTTGACAGGCCTGCAGTTTCTCTGGTAAGTTTTTTTAAGCTCGGCGAAGTCCATAGGGTCATAGCGCTTTGCTATTTTTTTTATATAGCCAGGATATCGTCGTTCTCACTTCGCTTAAGTGGGTAGCGAAACATAGATCCGTTGTCACGGACTTCGGTATTTTTCGTCATTTATCTCGCTATCTACATAGCAACGACCAGAAGTATTCTCTCGCATTTTCTGCTGAGGTTCACGGGCATAATTTATATCAGCCTCATACTCACGTCGTTCAATCTCACTTTTCTTACTCTACGGTTGCACTGCCTCCTCCTCTCTCCGTCACGATAAGGCTCAAATCACTATACCCCGCTAAGTCCATACGCGGCGTGACCAAGCAGCCTGCAGCGGTATGTAATGGCTGACGAATATGATCGCACTGCTTGGTTAAATTTTTTGATCGAAGATTTATTTCAGTGAGCAGGTGGAGTAATTATAAGCGCTATGCTTCAACAACAGCTTTCCGGCGGCAGCTCTTTCGCATTGCATGTATATTTTTCTATACACAGAGGCAAGTGCGTATCTTAGCTGCTTCAAGGTAATAGTCCTAGTCAATATTTAGACCTTATCGAGTGCGCATATGCAGAAGGCTGGTATTATATCTGCTGTCGATCACGACGTACTCAATTTGGCGTCGTGTACTTTGATCCGGAGACATCGAAGCCTAAATTTTATGTAATTGATTCGTTTCGACCAACTTTGCCTTATAAATTTTTTATCACCACCTATTCTATCCCAACTATCAGATTAATGCCAATACCCCAAACCAAATCTACACCAGAACGAAATGCAATTAAAATTAAATACACGCGGTTGAGAAATAAAAATGAAAAAGTACAAATAAATCTGTCAATGCAATGATTTAATTTCCCAAATATTTGCCCATCATAAATTTTCAATTTGTAACCGTTAACAGAACGCCACAATACAATGCAACATAAATGAGCAGCGCTTATTAGTTATTATTGGTTTATGAAAAATGTGAAACTATGAAATTCGGCATTAAAAAGAAAGTCATAAAAGAAAGGTGAAAATTGGAAAACACTTAAGATTGCACGCTTAGAAATCGAATGACTTAAACTAGTTGCCTGCACCTTTAAGGATGCTCCATAGGAAATTTATGAAACGCCTCAATATTTCAAAAGCGACCTTCGAGACCTACCGCCGTCGCCACCACCATTGCAGACGACACTCTGTGTTATCTTACCGCACTGCAGTCGTAACAACAATGCAACACCTTCCAACTGCCCAACCGCTTTATCTTTCGTAAACCACAAATAGTAATATGTTTGTTGTAACAGCATGTATTTGCACCCGCCTTTGTCTTTTCATGTCATGTTGATATTAGTCAGGCATTGTTTTTTAGATTTTCAAATTTTCTACTGATCTCATTGGCATTATCGGATATTACACAACAAACCGTACAACCACTGACCAGTTCAAGGCATTTGTGACATCGTCTTTGCATGTGTCTTTCTTTGTTATTCATTCTGTCGCCGAGTTTGTTGTTGTATTTTTTGTATGTAGTACCTCTTACATTAGGGATTTTCAAAGGCCAGCTTTCTGTGGAAAAGCGAACAGTAAGAGGATTATGTACTTTGCAAATCTTCATTGCGCCAACAAAAGTAGTTTTATGTTTTGTAGTAAATTTTTTTTTATTTCATATTATTTTATTACTAGCGAATATCGCGGCTCAGCCCGCATGGAGGAAAAAAGCTAAAAAAATTCATAGAAATTTATTTTAGTTTTTTATTTGGTTCAACAATATTAGTTTTTAATGCAACACCTCTCTGTAAACTATGTTAGTTAAGTTGTCCCAAAAGACCGTAATTTCGTACGGAAAAACTTTTTTCAGCAGCATCCAAATCGGTTCAACCGTTCCCGAGATAGAAATGCATTTTTATAAACGAATATAAATAAGTGGCAACCCCATTTAACAATGTTCCTATTGGTGGCGACCCCTAGGCAGAAAGCCTAGAATGTAATACCTTATGTTGTTGCTGTTGATGTAGCAGTGCTTCGCCCATCCAATAGGTGCGACCAATCACAAATTGTCATCAATATCCTCTAACAGGAGGCCAAGGAAACTTGATGTTTCAACAGGGGTGGACCATAATGAGAGGGGTATTAAGGGCTCATTATTGATACTTAGCATAGACTTGACTTGACTTCGCGTAAACTTGGCAACTTAGCCACGATTATACTCCACTTAGCGCATACAATCTGGCATCATAATCAATAAATGTCAATTTGTATGACAAAATGTCAAAATGAAATGGAAACAAACAAATGGCATCTCAAAATGTAAACGTCACTTAGAACTTACATAGAAAATCGAAATTCAACAGACTTCTAAAGGGCCCATACTTAGCATAGACTTGACTTGACTTGAGAACTGTCACTTACAGTTCTGTTAAATGAACATTGCATTTTACTGATTACTCAAAACTTAGCACAACTTGACTTAGAAGTCTATTGAATTTGATTTTCTATGTAAGTTCTAAGTGACGTTTACATTTTGAGATGCCATTTGTTTGTTTCCATTTCGTTTTGACATTTTGTCATACAAACTGACATTTATTTAAAAATAAATTTCAAAGCTGATTATGATGCCAGATTGTATGCGCTAAGTGGAGTATAATCGTGGCTAAGTTGCCAAGTTTACGCCAAGTCAAGTCAAGTCTATGCTAAGTATCAGTAACTGGCCCTTTAGAGGCGTTGGTTCCACAATACAGTTGAAGTCTGTCCTTCCGCTCGGTCGTTAACACGATAACTTGAGCAAAAATCGATAGATCTTTACTAATCTCAGATCACGTACTTATCTGAACTCATTTGCATTGGTATAAAAAATGGACGAAATCCGACTTTGACCACGCCCACTTTTTCGATATCGAAAATTACGAAAAATTAAAAAAATGCCATAATTCTATACCAAATACGAAAAAAGGATGAAACATGGTAATTGGATTGGTTTATTGACGCAAAATATAACTTTAGAAAAAATATTTGTAAATTGGTGTGACACCTACCATATTAAGTAGACGAAAATGAAAAAGTTCTGCAGGGCGAAATAAAAAACCCTTGAAATATTGGCAGGAATACTGGTCGTGGTATTACATATATAAATAAATTAGCGGTATCCAACAGATGATGTTCTGGCTCACCCTGGTCCACATTTTGGTCGATATCTGGAAAACGCCTTCACATATACAACTACCA
Organism: Eurosta solidaginis; assembly: GCF_040869045.1. NCBI lineage: Eukaryota > Metazoa > Arthropoda > Insecta > Diptera > Tephritidae > Eurosta > Eurosta solidaginis. The sequence goes on from NC_090321.1 coordinate 191,936,418, forward strand.
CCACTCCCTTTTAAAACCCTCATTAATACCTTTAATTTGATACCCATATCGTAAAAAACAAATTCTAGAGTCAACCCTGATCCACCTTTATGGCGATATCCCTAAATGGCGTTCGCCTATAGAACTATGGCCCACTCCCTCATAAAATACTCTTTCATACCTTTCATTTGATACACATGTCACACAAACACATTCCAGGGTTACCCTCGGTTCATTTTCCTACATGGTTATTTTCCCTTATGTTGTCACCATAGCTCCCAACTGAGTATGTAATGTTCGGTTGGTTACACCCGAACTTAACCTTCCTTTCTTGTAAGCCATTAAGTTTGCAATAGTATTTTTGGAAACTGTAACTAATTTCGAAAATATTGAGATTTTACTTGGCAAAAAAATAGGTTTGCTACAATGTTCTTTGTATTGGACGCATTTACAGAGTATGTTTAATAATGAAACGCTGGAAGAGTGTGTATGTTATTTAAGTTACAAAAAGGTATAATACTATGTATAAACGGAATTTTATTATATTTTTTTATAATCCAAATTTTTCCGCTTATGAAATACTTGAGATTTTAATAAAGGATAATAAAACTTTCATGTTTTGTGAAAAATTTAGTATTCTAACATATAATGCACATTTTTGATCGTACGAGGTTGGTGGGAAATCGTCAGAATTTAAGCTTTTTAACGCAGATAACTTAAAAAATCCACCAATTCATCTTTATACAGTTCAAAATCGAATGTTTTTGAGACCAAAGCAGTTCTTTTAATATCGATATATATTTGCAAATTAATTTTTATTTCTGTTATTATTACTATGTATAATATTAATTATGGATGTAAATGGATTGTTTGGGCTGTCCGTTATATCCAAGGCAATTTAAATAATGATTTCATCTGGAAACCGTTTTTTGTAAATTGCACCCGGACATGCTTATATACACACATATGATTAGTACATGAATAAAATTGAAATATACCATATGTTTCTAGTTATGTAATTTTTACTGTCTTTTTTAATTTCTGCAATAAAAATAATAAAACTAATTAAAGAAAACCCGAGAAAATATTTTGTTTTTTAATGTACCCCAGATTTAAAGAAATATTTTCGCCAAAGGCTAGAAAAATTGAACCAATTTTTTGGATTTTTTTTCTCGAAAGTAAGAAATTTTTGCTACTTTCAAGTAAAGTATTACTCATTTTGAAAAATATTTTCTCCAAATACCGGATAAATGGAACTGATTCTTAGGATTTTTTCCCGAAACTGAGCAATTTTTAGTATTTTTGAGGATAAACCCTATTCCTTTTGAATAAATGCTTTTCATTAAAACAAATACTTTTTTCCTATTTTTAACTAATTTATTATTAATTTTATGGAAAATACTTTCATAAATTCTATACAGTTATTTCCTTATTTTATTAACACATTTTTTCTTTCCTTAGATAATTTTCCTAAAACCGTGGAAAAAAATATCTTCATTTTTAAGAAAATTACTTGCCTTGATTGAGGAGAACTTTTCAGTGGCGCAAAATCAAAGCTTTTTTTTCTCAGTTTGATAGCTATTTTCCTCAGTTTTAGGAATTTTTTTTTTAGTGTAGCCTTCTTAAATGTCCGTACCTTTGCTCAGAACATGTTGACAAAATATACACGTTTGTCAATTGATTGCCCAAAGGAGGTGCTTATAAACCGACACCGCAATTTCTAAAAAATTTCGCATACTTAAACGCAATTTTTATGAAATTGAATGGCGATAAATTCACTCAGAAAAAAGCTCTTCCCTAAAATGAGGAAATCACTTCCTAAAAAAAATTTCTATAGATTGAAGAAATATTCTATGAATTGAGTAAAATTTTTCTATTTCTGTATAAAACCTGCCATTGATTTGAGGAGAGATTTATTTTTGTTTCTGAAAACCGAAATATAATGCTGCCACCCTTTCTAAATATGTTAACGAACTTTGGTCATGTTTTTTACGCATATGCGTTTGCGCTTAATTTTCGCATGGAGAGATTTGAGCGCTTATATCTTCATACAAAATTTAGGCGCAAACGCATATGCGCGTAATAAAAGCACGACCGCATTTCGCCCACTTGCGTGGATTTTTCTTCAAAAATATCATTTATGATACATGTTGCGTTTAATTACCAGCATTTATCTTAGCTGTCAAATATTAAATGTCATGCAACGCGCCACAAAAGTTTTATTAGACATCCCCTTAACCGTCTCCAATGTGATCGATTAATGGTACCATAACCTTAAACAGCTTAAACGACGCCTCATTTCGCGTTTTTTGCAAATATCTCTTGAGAGACATTTATATTTTATTTTCAGCTTTTTCACGAAAAATATAATTTTAATTTCGAAAAACCAAATACAAGCAAACACAAAAATGTTCAATAACACAAAAATGGTAATCAGGTGTTTATGGATATGGAAGAAAACCAAAAACAAATTCTTTAGATATGGTATAGTTAAGGCGTTAGCGTTATGGTATGTCACCATTAATCGATTTCATTGATTTTCATAAAGTTTGTTCGATCAGCTTGGTGATTAAGGTTAAGTCACCATTAATAAGCCCTTTAGCAGTACATCTGATGCATCAAGCAATAAGAGCCAAATACATTTTTGAGGCGTTTTCCAGTTTGGCTATTTTTTCCAAAATGTTTGATTCAGATAAATCATTATAGGTAACAAAACCAAAAAATTATTTTGTTGCAAATGAACAACTTTAGCTATTTTGAGCAAAAGTCATGAAAACTTGTATGATAGCAGGTGCAAGTACCAGGAACGAAATGTTATTGCTTGTTGCCACGTGCATACTGCTACGTAGTTGAGCTGGAGCAACGCATACAGTACGAATGAGCCGTTTTCCGGTCGTAGGTAAATAACCAAAAATAATAATTTTTGATTTTTGATGGCCTTGTTTATTTAAAAAATGTAGGGTTTTGTGAGCTCGAGGCCTTGCTTTAAATAAAACACTGTGTTAGTATTCACACATTTATTTGGTCGATATTTCGACTTCAATCTGAAGTCATTTTCAAGACTTTTTATTTTTAAAAACACAACATGAAAAGAAAATAAACAGAAATATATAATTTATATCACATACATATATACATTTATAACACTAGATCGACTTACTTGCATGTAAATGCCTGATCGACTAATCAGGTGTTCTAACAAAATAATAGGAAGAAGGTGGAAAAAGGAAAGTAAATAATTGGAGTACCGCAAGTATAAACAAATTTTAAGGAACCGTATAAGTAAACAAAATTACACAACAACAATCATACACAAAGAATTTTTAAGAAAAACAAGACAAAATGCAACAAAGCAAAATGTGCATAATATCCGCCCCCCCTTTCATTAGGTGTTGTCCCCAATCTCGTTCGCAGCGGGATATTTGCTGGGCTGTGGCGCTCTCGATGAACATTTTGTGATTTGCCCTGTGTATTGTTGCTGCTTTGAAACTAAGTTCCGATATGCGTAGGCACATTGGTCTACGTCCGACTTGTAGTTCATTCTATTAGGGGTGTTCATAATATGGAGCATCTCCAAAATATATCGTTTATTGTAGTGTTTTTCTTTATCGAGAATTCTAACATTTTCGAAATCGGGGTAATGTCCAGTGTCAGCACAATGAGATGACAAGGCAGTCTTGTTGTCCGACGAATTGTTTCTAAGCTTGATATTGGACCTGTGACCGGAAACCCTTGTCTTCAGTTTTTGTTTTGTTGTCCCCACATATACCTTTCCGCATACGTGGGACCCGTCGCCGTTACATGGAATTTCATATATTAAATTAGATTTCTCTAACTTTGGAATTGGGTCCTTCATATTGTTAAATACTTGTCGGAGTGAATTGTTGTATGTGAATGCTATTGTGTATTTTTCCCTGTCAAATAGGTTCGAACTTTTCATTCTTTCTGCCAATCCGGGAATATACGATACTGGCTTATATAATTTATTGCCTTTTTCACATAAGTTTCCATTTTTGGCTCCTGCGTAAAAGTTGTGAATAAGTTTATTAATCAATTCTCTGGGGAATTCGTTCTGTTCTAACGTCTTCTTTATTATGGCAATATTCTTTTTGTGAAATATTTTCTCACTAATCGTGAGAACTCTACTTATAAAATTCTTCGCGGTGTTTCTAATAATTTTGGTTTCATGTTTAGAATTGTAGTTAATTAATCTACCCGATGAGGTTGGTTTCATATACCAATCAATCCACAATCTGTTGTTTTTATTTATTACCAAAGTGTCAAGATAGGGTAGCTCTCCATCTTTCTCCACCTCTACTGTAAATTTGATAGTGTTGTGGTATCCATTTAGCAATTTTAACATGCTTTCTATTTCTTTAGTTTTTACAACCGCAAAAATATCGTCAACATATTTTGTCAACAATCGGGGTTTGTTCTTCGCGTCTGTTTCAAACTTCATAAGCAACTCTTCCATAACGATGTCAGCTAGTACTGGGGAAGCTGGAGAAAGAAAAGAATTTCCTTACATGCAAAAACGCAAACCCTCCTAGAATATATGGGCTGCCGAAAATACATAAAGATGGCATACCGCTCCGACCCATTTGTTCGTCCATTGACGCTCCGTCTTACAACTTATGCAAATATGTAGTCCAAATCCTCAAAAATTTAAATACATCGTCCAAATATAATGTCCAAGATTCTTCCGCATTCAAAGATAAGATTAAAGGCACATATATTTATGATGATGAAAGTGTAGTGTCGTTTGATGTGGTCTCCTTGTTCCCTAGCATCCCTGTGGATGTGGCCATTGAAATCATATCTTCAAGATGGAATGACATAAAAGAACACACATCACTGACAAAGGAAATATTTCTTAACATGGTTAAATTCTGCATCAAGGATAACCGTTACTTCAAATACAACAACAAGATTTACGAGCAACGTACAGGAATGCCCATGGGTTCTCCAGCTTCCCCAGTACTAGCTGACATCGTTATGGAAGAGTTGCTTATGAAGTTTGAAACAGACGCGAAGAACAAACCCCGATTGTTGACAAAATATGTTGACGATATTTTTGCGGTTGTAAAAACTAAAGAAATAGAAAGCATGTTAAAATTGCTAAATGGATACCACAACACTATCAAATTTACAGTAGAGGTGGAGAAAGATGGAGAGCTACCCTATCTTGACACTTTGGTAATAAATAAAAACAACAGATTGTGGATTGATTGGTATATGAAACCAACCTCATCGGGTAGATTAATTAACTACAATTCTAAACATGAAACCAAAATTATTAGAAACACCGCGAAGAATTTTATAAGTAGAGTTCTCGCGATTAGTGAGAAAATATTTCACAAAAAGAATATTGCCATAATAAAGAAGACGTTAGAACAGAACGAATTCCCCAGAGAATTGATTAATAAACTTATTCACAACTTTTACGCAGGAGCCAAAAATGGAAACTTATGTGAAAAAGGCAATAAATTATATAAGCCAGTATCGTATATTCCCGGATTGGCAGAAAGAATGAAAAGTTCGAACCTATTTGACAGGGAAAAATACACAATAGCATTCACATACAACAATTCACTCCGACAAGTATTTAACAATATGAAGGACCCAATTCCAAAGTTAGAGAAATCTAATTTAATATATGAAATTCCATGTAACGGCGACGGGTCCCACGTATGCGGAAAGGTATATGTGGGGACAACAAAACAAAAACTGAAGACAAGGGTTTCCGGTCACAGGTCCAATATCAAGCTTAGAAACAATTCGTCGGACAACAAGACTGCCTTGTCATCTCATTGTGCTGACACTGGACATTACCCCGATTTCGAAAATGTTAGAATTCTCGATAAAGAAAAACACTACAATAAACGATATATTTTGGAGATGCTCCATATTATGAACACCCCTAATAGAATGAACTACAAGTCGGACGTAGACCAATGTGCCTACGCATATCGGAACTTAGTTTCAAAGCAGCAACAATACACAGGGCAAATCACAAAATGTTCATCGAGAGCGCCACAGCCCAGCAAATATCCCGCTGCGAACGAGATTGGGGACAACACCTAATGAAAGGGGGGGAGGATATTATGCACATTTTGCTTTGTTGCATTTTGTCTTGTTTTTCTTAAAAATTCTTTGTGTATGATTGTTGTTGTGTAATTTTGTTTACTTATACGGTTCCTTAAAATTTGTTTATACTTGCGGTACTCCAATTATTTACTTTCCTTTTTCCACCTTCTTCCTATTATTTTGTTAGAACACCTGATTAGTCGATCAGGCATTTACATGCAAGTAAGTCGATCTAGTGTTATAAATGTATATATGTATGTGATATAAATTATATATTTCTGTTTATTTTCTTTTCATGTTGTGTTTTTAAAAATAAAAAGTCTTGAAAATGACTTCAGATTGAAGTCGAAATATCGACCAAATAAATGTGTGAATACTAACACAGTGTTTTATTTAAAGCAAGGCCTCGAGCTCACAAAACCCTACATTTTCCAAAAATAATAAAAAAAAATATCTTAATTTAAATTTGTAACAATGTGGCATCTGCTGCAAACTTGCAGGGGTAAGTATTGGCGTCAATCTTCATGCGCTGATATCGTGAGGCCAACATTATGTTGGTATCAGCGCAATGTCTTAATGCAATCGCATGAAAAGATTTTTTTAATAGTGTCTTTGCATAGAATACTTCCTGATGCAATTTTTTGTATCGACGTTTTATGAGACTACACTGAAATTTGAAACATTTATATATATCTATCTCGATTTCTTTATACCATTCGTTATCCAATCAAAGTTATAATACCCTGTGTACAAGTACAGCTGTGTATAAAAAATACACGTAAAAAGTGTTATTGGCATCACTGGCGCCATTGCGACATGTTCCGAATTTATGTATCAGCGCCACTCTCAGTATGAGCGCAATAACGCAACGCCAAGCAGTGTGAATGTGCGAATTTTCACCGATCAGCTGTTAGTTGCGCTTCTTGGTAAGATTTAAAAAGGTTCTGTTTCTTTGCCAATAAAATAGCGCAAAAATTGCGATCCACGGTCAAATCGTCGCAAATAAAGCAATTGTAAGTAAATAAAGCATATATTAATCCTTTGCTAAACTTTTACATATTGATGCATCGTTTAATTTCTTCATTAGGGTGTTTACAAATACATTTATCCGATTGTGTGCGCAATGGCAGAAGAATTAAAAAATCTAATAGAGAAACTGCAAAGAGGAGTATTTTTTGAACTTCTCAAAGGTAAGTTATTGCTTTATATTTTATAGTTGTTATGCTTATTTAAGACTTTAAAAATAAAGATAATGGCTTTACAATTGAAAGCTTGCGTCATTTGAAACCAAATCATTTGGATACCATAATTGACAAATCTATGTTTGGACAGCGCGTAATATTTGAGAGAAATCTTTTAAAATGGAAAGCGGAAGAAGTAATAAAACATAACATTTTTAATCATAAAATATTTAAAATAATTTTTGTTCACAGGATGAAGGAGGTACTACAGAGACACATTGCTTATCGGAACCCATGCCACCAGCCTCAAGTTTCTACAGTGGTGTCAGAAGTTTTTAGGATGTAAGTGTACTTGCTGCTAGGAAATGAAAATCAGTGCCAAGTTCGTCTTGACTTTGCGGGAGGGGGAGTGGGAGTAGGAATGGGATTGGAGTAGTAGTAGTAAGAAAGGGATGGGAGAAGGTGCAGGCGCAGGAATGGAAGTGGAAGTGGGAGTAAGAACAAGATAGGAGTTGTTGTATGGATAGGAATGGAATTGGAATAGTAGTAGGACTAGGATTTGGAGTAGAACTAGGAATGGAATTGGGTGGTAGGGCTGGGAGTATCACTATTATTTTATTATTTTAATTAAATTAAATCAAAAAATTCGTTATCTTTTTATTAATTTTATTGTATAAAAAAAATAAAGCCTTCGGGCGTTATTTGACTGCACCAGTGGTGATCACCTAAACAGCGCACTTAATTTGTATACAGTATTTACAACTGTTTTGTATAGCATTTTTAAAACTTGTAACAGAAATCTGTAGAAGATATTTCAATGAAACAGCCAGTGGAAAACAAATCCTAAAGTTCTACGAAAACAAACAAAATCTTACATCGAAATACCGTAAATTATTATCTACAACTGTGATCAGTTATCAATTTTTCCTTGCTTGGGTTTAGTAGCAGGAGACAACTTAGCATTAAATAATATTCTCGGTTTTTCTAGATCATTTTCCTCAAACTATTTTTGCAGATTTTGTAAAGCTAATAAAATAGACACAAAGTAAGCATTTACAGAAGAATTTGACAAGTTGCGAAATAAACTTAGTTATGAGCAGGATATTGTACAAAATGATTTCGGAAACACAGGGATTACTGAAAATTTTATTTTTAATAAAATACATAATTTTAATTTTACTGAAAACTATTATGTTGATATATTACATGATATCCTAGAGGGCGTATTGAAATATGGTTTTTGTAATATTATCCTGCATTATATCAATACGAAAACTCTTGATTTGGAATTTCTTAATCTTCGGAAACAAAATTTTGACTATGGTGAAACTGAAAATGGGAACAAATCACCTTATCTGCAGTTGCATCATATAAAATCATTTAACTTGAATCTTTCTGGTCGAGAAATGCTAATATTTGCTCATTTTTTTACTTTGATTGTTGGAGACGTTGTAGAAAGAGATGATGTTTAGGCAGGATGCCTAACTTTTCCGCATCTGATTGCGACCCCCCCAATGCAACTCTGCAAATCGATACTCGATACTCGAATTAATTTATAACACAGTGGACACAGTGACCAGATGCACCAGTTCCTACAACTGCAATACGTGCCACTCTCGTCACCATACGCTCCTGCATGCGGATACCCTGCAGAAAAACACCACCTACAACCCGCCCCAAAACTCCTACGATAATAGGCCCTCTACTTCTAGACAGGCATTAGCGAGACAGGAAACAGAAAAACCAGGTTCAAACGGGAACAAAAATGTGACATCCTGTCATACGAATTCCAGCACAGGTGTGCTATTAGGAACTGCTCGCGTACACATTCACCATAATGGTACCGACTTCTCCGCGCGGGCATTAATTGATTCAGGGTCTGAATGTTCCTTTATAACTGAAAGACTGAAACGCAGAATCAATTTGCCAGCGAGGAAAATGCATGCCCAAGTTTCAGGGATCACAAATGCGGTGTCAGCTCAGGTGAAAGAGCCAGGTTTGTAACCAGGCGTTTTGTAGGGTAACAATATAATACACAACTGACGAAATACATGCGCTGCGGCGAAAACGCGCATCACCCAACCAACCTCACGGCCACTCGCCCTGGCACATCCATAAAATGCCACAGTCGCCCTGAGAGCGACACGACACGTTATACGCTGGAACGGAGACCTCGGCCTCTTCGTCCAGCCCAGAAAAAACCTCAAAACCCTCGAGTCTGGAACGGAGACCTCTGCCTCTTCGTCCAACCAACAAAAAAACCGCAAATCTGGAATGGAGACCTCGGCCTCTCCATCCGGACCGACAAAAAAAACCAAAGAATAACAAACAATGGTGCCACTCTGGAACGGAGACCTCGGCCTCTTCGTCCAGCCTTACTGGCCATCGACAGTACACATATTACATTCTGAATTTCTATAGTTAAGAATTATGTATAATTCAATGGCAAGAAATATTCACTTCACTGTTCATAACCGCTAATTCTTTCATCTTAGCACTGGTGGCATGCTACGCAAGTCGAAAGGGATTCCCGGCCATTTTGCGTCGCAGACGAACTCTTTATTTAGATTAAGTTTAGTGTGTAAGTCTTATAATAATTTTTCTCGTTTCAGCGGAGGTCATTGGCGAAAAACGATGTTGCGTATCGCAAGGGGGGCCGGCATGTTTAGGCAGGATGCCTAACTTTTCCGCATCTGATTGCGACCCCCCCAATGCAACTCTGCAAATCGATACTCGATACTCGAATTAATTTATAACCACCCACACCATCGCCCTCATGCATGTGCATGCATGTACATGCGCGTGTATGTGTGCTTTTTGTCAGCACTCATGCATATGCATGTCGGGGTTGATGTGTGGGTGCCTTTCCCCTCCAAAACGGAGGATTTTGCGGGTCAACGGTTGTAGCTTGCTATACAACCGGCCTCTTTGATTTCAACAGCCAACCAGTTAACATCTGCCGCCAGCGATCTCTGCCGTATTTCTGCGTTTATTCAGGTAATATTGTAACTATTGCTAGTTTTACATTTACCCAATAAATCACATATATTATAACGAGAAATCTCGTCTATTTGCTTATTTTCATTTCCAACCCGCTTATTCCCACTGAGATCGACCCCGGTGCGCCCACCTACCTCCAGGAGCACACGCACCCCGGACGAACATTTGCCTGGGAGTAGAATATCATTTAAGCTATTACCGTTGGCCGTAGGGCTCGAGGCATTGAATACGACGCGTACCTTTGTAGTGGTACTTTCCGATTTAATAACGGCGTGGTGGGGCAGGAAGTAATTATCCGAATCGTCGGATGGGATATTCTTTTTTAATTTTCTCATATGTCCAAGCGTTTCATATTCTGACAACACTCGAAAATATTCTTTTCCTAAATCTGGGGTTTTTATTAGCCGCCCCTCATTCCGGAAGAATTGAGAGCATGCACGCTTCAGGGATGGTCCTAAGTTAATATTGTTAGGGTAATCCTGCCGGAATGGTAGTGACACGGTGTACCTTCCATTCTCACTTCGCTGCGTTGCTTCTTTAAATAGTTGTTCGCAGTACCTTTCATCCTCATTTAATATTTTATTTTTGGGTACATTTTCTACCTCCCAGAAAGCTTTGAGTTGATTGTCTAACGCAACCTCGTTGTAAAAAGACATAATGCTCTTCGTTGGATTCGGTGATTCGATACGACCGGTTAGTATCCAACCGAACACTGTCTCTTGGGCTAAGAGTGTGTTTAGTACATTCTTTTTCAGACCGCTCAGTATAATTTGGGGATATATGTCTCCTCCAAGTATGAGGTCTACGTCTTCGTTGATGTAGAACCTCTTGTCTGGCAACACCAAGTCTGGGAATGCCTGCATAGTCATGGCGTTGATATGGCAGGATGGAAGATTCCCAGTGAGTTTGGCTAGGACTAGAACGGGTGTAGTCAGGCTGAAGCAAGCATCCACTGGTGAACGTAATTCAATTTTGGATGCCTCTTTCACCTGAGCTGACACCGCATTTGTGATGCCTGAAACTTGGGCATGCATTTTCCTCGCTGGCAAATTGATTCTGCGTTTCAGTCTTTCAGTTATAAAGGAACATTCAGACCCTGAATCAATTAATGCCCGCGCGGAGAAGTCGGTACCATTATGGTGAATGTGTACGCGAGCAGTTCCTAATAGCACACCTGTGCTGGAATTCGTATGACAGGATGTCACATTTTTGTTCCCGTTTGAACCTGGTTTTTCTGTTTCCTGTCTCGCTAATGCCTGTCTAGAAGTAGAGGGCCTATTATCGTAGGAGTTTTGGGGCGGGTTGTAGGTGGTGTTTTTCTGCAGGGTATCCGCATGCAGGAGCGTATGGTGACGAGAGTGGCACGTATTGCAGTTGTAGGAACTGGTGCATCTGGTCACTGTGTGTCCTGGGGATAGACAATTCAGACAACCACTTGTAGATTTTATGAATTTAATCCTTTCTACCGGGTTTAAATCGCAAAAACGTGAACAGTTGCGTAATCTGTGCTCCGTAGATTTGCACATTTTACACATTGATTTTGTTGTTTGCTTGGTTACTTTGGTTTGAAAAGCACCAAGTCTTTTTGTAGGGTTTTCCGTCGACTGGCGCGACGTGTTTGATTTTTGCACCTTAGAAGTGGCATTCCCTGTAAAACCAGACACGGTTTCAAGTGTCTGGAAACGATTTGACAAGAATTTGTCTATATCCTCCCACTTGGATATGTCCGTCTTGTGGTCAATGCTCTGCTCCCATAGAGCCAACGTATTTTCAGGTAATTTCGTCGAACATAAATAGGTAATAATCGCATCCCAATTTGAAACATCGATCTGATGTGTTTTTAAAGATGCCAAGCGATTATTTATGTCGCGCTGTAAGGTTTTGATAGAGCTGCCGCACTCGCTATCTATCTTTTTTAGATTAAACAAAATTTGTAGTTGTGAGTTTACGAGAATCCGCTTATTCTCGTATCTCTCACATAGGTTTTTCCAGGCTGTTTCGAAGCCTTCATTTGTCAAGGGACATTTCTTGACGATGTCCTTTGCCTCACCTTGAGTTTTTTGATTGAGGTGGAACAACTTTTCTACCGGGCTTAGGCGACTGTTGTTTTTGTATATGGCCGTGAACAGGTCACGAAACGTTGGCCAAGATAGGTAGTCGCCCTTGAACACCTCAGTATCACAAGCTGGCAGGCGGATACTATGTTCGCGCGCACGTTCTCCCTCAGGTTTGACTGCCGTATCTTTTTCCTCCTTCAATTTGGCTTGAAGTTCAGCCATGTTCGACATGCATCTTAGGAATACGGCATATGCCGCTTTATGCTTGAACTTGACCGCTGCAATTTTCTTTGCGTCGAGCGTGTCAGAGCCAAGCAACTCCTCTAGGGCGTTCTCTGCTTTTTCCCACTTAGCTTGCAACTCTTTTTGCTGTATTGCAAGAGTGTGCACAGTGTGCAGAGCCGCATTGATGTCATTAAAATCGGCCTCGAATTCGATTATTCGATCGGCCAATCTAATATATGATTCCATGTTCATGGATTAAAATTTGTGATCAAATTAAAAAGGGGTTGTAAAACTGAAAAAACCTGTGCGAATCACCCAACCAACAATGATTAAAATATAGAAAAACTCTTTATTTAACGCTTTCAATTTGTTTATTTTTTCACTGACTTTGCAGCTTATTTGTGCCGTAAAACAGGGAGCAGGGGGAAGCAACACCAATGTGTTTTGTGTAAATAAAGGGGGCCACTCGCCACTTCCAAGTTAAATTGTATTGTATACTAAGTGCGCGCGTTGATATAAACTCGACGAAAAGTGTGAAACCGTGAAATAGATCTTATGCAACAGAGAACAAAAAACTGTGTAACAAGATTGATTAAGGAAATTAGTGAAAATAATAGTGACGCAAAAGAAATTAAATTTTGCCGCAGTCAAATGGCGTGAAATTTTTGTGAAAGTGAGGTTATGTGCACCTCTTCCCTGTGCTGTGTCTGGAGAGCCTTACCGCTGGTGGGGGGACAGACCAGATAGTCACAAGGAATCTTAACCGAAGTTAATGCAACGCGTTTGCACTTATTTTCTTTTTTGGCACTACACAGTTTTTTCACACTTTTCGCGGTTAACTACAATCACGTATGGCACTTTAAATGATTTTTCGCACTTTTTATTTATTGTTTTTAACCAACCAAAAAAAATGTGGCGATTTGTATAGTGGTGCTTATGTGGTAAGATGGCTTGATGTCTTGCAGTGGCTTCCGCTCGCTGTCGATTGCTCAGTGATTGACGCTGATGTGAAAATAATACCTTTTTCCCGGATAAATTTTTTATGAGGAATTTTTAAGTGTGTGCGATCAGCTATGATTTTAATGTCACCAAAAGAATTTTACCACCAAAGTGTACCACCAAACGTGTATTTCAGCTTCTTAAAAGAATTTTACCATCAAAGTGTATATAGAAGATTTTGTGTGGATGTGGACTGTATATAGGCGCTCTGTTCTAATTCCTGGTGAGAAGGACCAAATGTTCGGCCTGAGTGCGTCGTAAACCGGCAGTGGGTAGGCGCACAAGGGTCGATCTCGCTCAATGGATGATTCACTCAATAGAAAAGAAAGAAGAACACGGGAGGATTTTCCTCGTTATAATGGGTGAACTTTATTATGTGAATAGATATATATAACCTGGTTACAATATTACCTGAATATATTCTGGAAAACAGTGGAGATCGTTGGCGGCAGATGCGTGCTGGTTGGCGGTTGAAATCAAAGAGGCCGGTTGTATAGCAAGCTACAACCGTTGACCCGCAAAATCCTCCGTTTTGGAGGGGAAAGGCACCCACACATCAACCCCGACATGCATATGCATGAGTGCTGACAAAAGCACACATACACGTGCATGTACATGCATGCACATGCATGAGGGTGATGGTGTGGGTGGTTATAAATTAATTCGAGTATCGAGTATCGATTTGCAGAGTTGCATTGGGGGGGTCGCAATCAGATGCGGAAAAGTTAGGCATCCTGCCTAAACAGATGATATCGTATGGAAATTTGTTTTGAATCTTAAAGAGCTATTGGACTTGTTGTTATTGTCTGAGTACACGAGCTTAGATATGATAAATTTAAAATCTCATATACAAACTCATAACAGGCATTACCCAATCATTTTTTATGATACTTTGAAACCAAAGCATCATCTTCTCATCCACTACTGTAGAGTGCTTGAACATTCGGGTCCCTTGAAATTGCATGGACACTACCTTTTGAATCAAAGCATATACAGTTGAAAGAATATGCTAAAAATATTACATCAAGAAAAAACTTAACATGGTCTTTAGCCATTCAGTTTGCAATAGTATTTTCGGAAACTGTAAATAATTTCGAAAATATTCTTGGTAAAAAAATAGGTTTGCTACAATGTTCTTTGTATTAGACGCATTTACAGAGTATGTTTAATAATGAAACACTGGAAGAATGTGTATGTTATTTAAGTTTCAAAAGGTATAATACATTTTATAAACGGAATTTTATTATATTTTTTTATGATCCCAATTTTTCCGCTTATCAAATACTTGAGATTTTCATAAAGGATAATAAAACTTTCATGTTTTGTGAAAAAATTAGTATTCTAACATATAATGCACAGTTTTTATCGTACGAGGTTGGTGGGAAATCGTCAGAATTTAAGCTTTTTAACGCAGATAACTTAAAAAATTCACCAATTCATCTTTATACAGTTAAAAATCGAATGTTTTTGAGACCAAAGCAGTTCTTTTAATTTCGATATATATTTGCAAATAAATTTTTATTTTTGTTATTATTACTATGTATATTATTATGTATAATATTAATTATGGATGTAAATGGATTGTTTGGGCTGTCCGTTATATCCAAGGCAATTTAAACAATGATTTCACCTGGAAACCGTTTTTTGTAAATTGCACCCTAGTATTACATTAAAAAAGCATTAAGTGCAAAAGATATTAAACAGTTTCCGTTTAAATGTAAAAAGGCGTTAAAGAAAAAGTGAGCTTGGTATTTATATAACGGACATGCTTATATACACACATATGATTAGTACATGAATAAAACTGAAATATACCATATGTTTCATAGTTATGTAATTTTTACTGTCTTGTTTAATTCCTGAAATAAATATAATAATAAAACTAATTAAAGAAAATCCGAGGAAATATTTTGTTTTTAATGTACCCCAGATTTAAAGAAGTATTTTCTCCAAAGGCTGGAAAAATTTAACTAATTTTTAGGATTTTTTTTCTCGAAAGCAAGAAATTTTTGCTACTTTCAAGTAAAGTATTACTCATTTTGAAAAATATTTTCTCCAAATGCCGGAAAAATAGAACTCATTCTAAGGATTTTTTTTCTCGAAACTGAGCAATTTTTAGTATTTTTTAGTAAAATATTAGTCATTTCAAAGAAAAAACTTCTAAAAATTCAATACAAATATTTTCATATTATAAGAAAGCCTCTTCTCTTTCTTACGATAATCCCTATTCCTTTTGAAGAAATGCTTTTCAATGAAACAAATACTTTTTTCCTATTTTTAACTAATTTATTATTAATTTTAAGGAAAATACTTTCATAAATTCTATACAGTTATTTCCTTATTTTATTAACACATTTTTTCTTTCCTTAGATAATTTTCCTAAAACCGTGGAAAAAAAACATCTTCATTTTTAAGAAAATTACTTATCTTGATTGAGGAGAACTTTTCAATGGCGCAAAATCATACCTTTTTTTTCTCAGTTTGATAGCTATTTTCCTCAGTTTTAGGAAAGTTTTTTTTGAGTGTTGGCTACAAGTCCAAATTTTTTATTTATTGTATAATTCCAGCGTAGCTCTTGAGGAGGGAATTGTTAAACCATTTTATATGGAGAATATTGCCCTGTAGCTCTGCAGGTTAGCCACTAGTTGTGAGAGTTCTTTCGCCCGTTGTACAAGGGGTCACTTTGGGGCAAGCCCCTCCTATACACATTCTGTACACTTTTAGCATTGACAGGGATGTGACGTCCCACAAACGTAAAAAATTTAACCACTACCACTCACTGCACACTTTGGAGGTACACTTTTTCTCAACATGCCTTGATAAATATCCACTGCAGAGGCATGATAATAGGACGATGCCCGCACCACAGGCTACCATAAAGATATGCGTCATTAACCAATGTATGAGTCATTATCCACTGTTTGTCAATAAAATTTGCATGTTTTACTGTATTCTCAATCGATATTTATGCACATAAATCGTGCTAAAGTATATTATTATTGTCTCAGATGACCATTGAGTTTTCATCCTGAAGGAAATTTCCATCCCCAAAAACCACAATTTCGCCTTAAACAGTAACGATATGGCAACGCTTCTAGCAAAAGATCAAGGAAGGAAATTTCCATCCCCAAAAACCACAATTTCGCCTTAAACAGTAACGATTGGTAACGCTTCTAGCAAAAGAACAAACAAACTCTGTTTACGCACAAATATTTTTTATGCTACTTTATTTGATATTTCTAATACTTCATAGCAAGGTATAAAAAGGAAAGTAGTTCCACTCAAATTTTTTTTGTCGTATTTGTGGATTTTCACATTGTTGCTGCATTTGCATGTTAAATCTCTATCCGTATCTGGTCCACGTTTCATTGGAACACGAGGATTATGAAACTTCAAAAATCCACAAATACGTCAAAAAATTTTTGGTGGAACTACCTTCTTTTTTATACCATGCTATGAAGTATTAGAAATATCAAATAAAGCAGCATAAAAAAATATTTTTGCGTAAACAGAGTCTAAGCAAGCAGAAAAATAATAAATATAGTTTAAAAATACTAAACACGCTTTTAAATATTTAGTTTTAGTATCTACAATCCTCTCAGTGGGTTCCGCCCTGCCAATTTGTACGAAAAAAAAAAAACTTTTTAAAATTGAAAAATAACCTTTTTCTATAACTGAAAAAGTTGGTTCTAAGTGTTTTATTTTGATTTGCCCGGTGCGTGAACCCTGGATCTTCGGCGTGATAGGCAGAGCACGCTACCACCACACCACAGCGGCCGCCGTAGGTTGAAATAGCAACCCTTTATTTATATATTTGAAATTTGTTAAAAAGGGGAGTGGCACCACCCATTTCTGACAGCCATGTAAAGTCATTGCTATAGAAGCCGCTTAAAACCCATTTGGTTTTTTTCGAGAGATGAACATACATTTAAATTCATAACAAACTAACGTCTCCCTAACACTCCACACAAGATTTTGATTTTGACAGCCCACTTAACTTTGGAGCAGAGTTGTTGCTCAAAATTTAGTGCACTGCTTCCAACTCTGGGATTATGGCAGTACCTATACGATAGAACATATGTATTATCAGTTTGGCAACAGATAGAACTAAATATTTTTTATTTAACAATTACAAATATTTTCACGGTCTTAATAGCGCAGTTCAACTGTGCAAATATGTAAATAAACAAAAAATTAACAATTTTGTTTGGAAAATAATATAAGCATTTTTTGTCGCATTCGCGCTAATTCTTTTCGATGGAATTATCTCGAATCTGTTATTATGGTAAAGAAAAAACTGTTAGCCACATGATCATAGAGGCATTTTTACCTAAAAAGTTTCTCTAGCGATAGTTTATATAAATAGCGCCAAAAATAGTTTTTTTTGCATTACTCAATACTTAAGAACCGGTGGGAAGAGACATAGCATACAATGAACTTGCGCAATAACTTCGCGGTCTTGCTTGTCGGGCTTAGTTGCCTTTTTATCAATACAAATTCGAAATTTCGCATCGTTAAAGGCAGATCTTCGAATATAGCAGATAGCCCATATATAGTATCCTTACATATTGGAGGCAAACATAAATGCGGTGGTTCATTAGTCACTATGCGAATAGTGATTACAGCGGCGCATTGCCTAAAATATTATAAGGCGAAGGAAGTCATCGTTGTAGCTGGTGTAACCTATTTAAGCCAACCTGGACAATCTCGGATTGCGCGTCGTCTATATATTCCATTTGGTTATAGTCGCACAACAAATAATATGGATGTAGGTGCTATTAAAGTGCGCACACCTTTTATCCCGGGTCCTTTAGTACAAGCAATACAACTTTGTAATACTGAATTGAAACTGGGCACAAAAATGCAAATTAGTGGATGGGGTGCTACAAATCCAAAAATTATCGAAGCTACGAATACACTCCAAACTGCTAACGTGCCTATAGTATCCACGCGTGATTGTGCATCTCGTTATGGGGTGATAGGGAGAATTTTAACAAAAACAATGATTTGTGCTGGAAGCGGTGGAACTGATACGTGTGGAGGAGATTCAGGAGGTCCGGGAGTCGTGAAGGGACGACTTTGTGCAGTAGTATCATGGGGGGCAAAATGTGGGGACCCCTACTTCGCGGGTGTGTATACAAATGTAAATAACGCAAAAGTTCTTAAATTTATAAAAAAAGCAATGAAAAAGTAATTGGAGGGTGTTGTTATAAATCGACTGCTGAGTGGAATATCACGCCATCTCGGTTGAACATCCCACTTCAGAATGTTTCCCATAAACACCACAGCTCACGTCAAAACATATTGACTTTATGCTGAGATATTGCGTTGTTCAAACAAGTTCTGAAATAGAGCGTTTATTGAAAGTTTTCTGAGAAAATGCGTTTTCGAAACGGCAGCTGAGAGAGGGTGATATTAACATTCAACAGTCGAAATGGTGATATTTTATTTGCATTATCTACAAATTAAAATTTATGATTAAGATTTAAGAAAAATGTTTAGTTACATGCAATGAAAGTGTGACTCATGCAAATGCCGCAGATTGTGGGACCAAACTTTAAAGTTTTTACGTATGTATATGAATAAAGCATAAGGAAAAAAGAAAATTGTGGAGAAAGTACTTTTTTCGCCATATTCATAACCTATAAATTTCAAATAAATTTAAATTTATTCACTTTTCGGAGATGTTGTAATAATGGTGAGTTTATCTCATTTTTGATAAAAATTTTGTTTACAGGGTTTTGTACTTTCACCGACGATATAACTTTTAAGACGCTAAATATACACACACACAAATTTTGTTGTTATTACCGCACTGTGTGATGTTGATCTAGATAAAAAGCAAAGCAGTGTGAATTTCATCCCCGAGAAGTGTTGAAAAAAAACTGTTCTAACAAGTAAGGAATGCTAAGTTCGGGTGTATCCGAACATTACATACTCAGCTGAGAGCTTTGGAGACAAAATAAGGGAAAATCACCATTTAGCAAAATGGACCTAGGGTAACCCTGGAATGTGTTTGTATGACATGTGTATCAAATGTAAGGTGTTAATGATTATTTAAAACGTAGTGGGCTTTAGTTATATAGATGGACGCCTTTTCGAGATATCGCAATAAGGGTGGACCAGGGGTGACTCTAGAATGTGTTTGTACGATGTGGGTATCAAATTGAAAGTATTAATGAGGGTTTTAAAAGGGAGTAGCCCTTAGTTATATATGTGAAGGCGTTTTCGATATATCGACTAAAATGTGGACCAGGGTGACCCAGAACATCTTCTTTCGGGTACCGCTAATTTATTTATATATGTCATACCACGAACATTGCAAGGGCTTTTGATTTCGCCCTGAAGACCTTTTTCATTTTCTTCTACTTAATATGGTAGGTGTCACACCCATTTTACAAAGTTTTTTCTAAAGTTACATTTTGCGTCAAAAAACCAATCCAATTACCATGTTTCATCTCTTTTTTCATATTTGGTGCAGAATTATGGCATGTTTTTCATTTTTCGTAATTTTCGATATCAGAAAAGTGGGCGTGGTCATAGTCGGATTTAGGCCATATTTTACACCAAGATAAAGTGACTTCAGATAAGTACGTGAACTAAGTTCAGTTAAGATATATCATTTTTTGCGCAAGTTATCGTGTTAACGGCCGAGCGGAAGGACAGACGGTCGACTGTGTATAAAAAATGGGCGTGGCTTCAACCGATTTCGCCCATTATCACAGAAAACAGTTATCATCACAGAATCTATGTCTTTACCAAATTTCACAAGGATTGGTAAATTTTTGTTCGACTTATGGCATTAAAAGTATTCTAGACAAATTAAATGAAAAAGGGTGGAGTTACGCGCATTTTTAAATTTTCTTTTATCTTTGTATTTTGTTGCACCATATCATTACTGGAGTCGAATGTTGACATAATTTACTTTTATACTGTAACGATATTAAATTTTTTGTTAAAATTTTACTTTAAAAAAAATTTTTTTTTAAAAGTGGACGTGTTCGTCATCCGATTTCGCTAATTTTTATTTAGCACACATGTAGTAATAGGAGTAAAGTGCCTACCAAATTGCATCATGATATCTTCAACGACTGCCAAATTACAGCTAGCAAAACTTTTAAATTACCTTCTTTTAAAAGTGGGTGGCGCCACGCCCATTGTCCAAATTATTTCTAATTTTATATTTTGCGTCATAAGGTTACCGCACCTACCAAGTTTCATCGCTTTATCCGTCTTTGGTAATGAATTATCGCACTTTTTCGGTTTCTCGAAATTTTCGATATCGAAAAACTGGGCGTGGTTGTAGTCCGATTTCGTTCATTTTAAATAGCGACCTGGAACCTACAGACCAAATTTCATCAATATACCTCAAAATTTACTCAAGTTATCGTGTTTACAGATGGACGGACAGACGGACGGACGGATGAACGGACATGGCTAAATGAATTTCTTTTTTCACCCAGATCATTTTGATATATAGAAGTCTATATCTATCTCGATTAGTTTATGCCGTTACGGATTACAGTTATGCGAACAAAGTTAATATACTCTGTGAGCTCTGCTCAGCTGAGTATAAAAATAGAATTTAAATTATACTTAATAATAACAAGTAAGGAAGGTTAAGTTCGGGTGTAACCGAACATTACATACTCAGCTGAGAGCTTTGGAGACAAAATAAGGGAAAATAACCATTTAGCAAAATGAACCTAGGGTAATCCTGGAATGTGTGTGTAGGACATGTGTATCAAATGAAAGGCATTAAAGAGTATTTTATGAGGGAGTGGGCCATAGTTCTATAGGTGGACGCCATTTAGGGATATAGCCATAAAGGTGGATCAGGGTTGACTCTAGAATGCGTTTGTACGATACGGGTATCAAATGAAAGTGTTAATGAGTATTTTAAAAGGGAGTAATCTTTAGTTCCATAGGTGGACGCCGTTTCGAGATATCGCCAAAAAGGTGGACCAGGGGTGACCCTAGAATTTGTTTGTACAATATGGGCATCAAACGAATGGCGTTAATGAGTATTTTAAAAGGGAGTGGGCCTTAGTTCTATAGGTGGATGCCGTTTCGAAATATCGCCATAAAGGTGGACCAGGGGTGACTCTAGAATGTGTTTGTACGATATGGGTATCAAATTAAATGTATTAATGAGGGTTTTAAAAGGGAGTGGTGGTTGTTGTATAGGTGGTCGCCGTTTCGAGATATCGCCATAAAGGTGGACCAGAGGTGAGAATTTGTTTGTACAATATGGGTATCAAAAGAAAGGTATTAATGAGAGTTTTAAAAGGGAGTGGTGGTAGTTGTATATGTGAAGGCGTTTTCCAGATATCGACCAAAATGTGGACCAGGGTGACCCAGAACATCATCTGTTGGATACCGCTAATTTATTTATATATGTAATACCTGCCAAGATTTTAAGGGTTTTTTATTTCGCCCTGCAGAACTTTTTAATTTTCTTCTACTTTTCTAAACTTATATTTCGCGTCAATAAAACAATCCAATTACCTTAGCATGTTTCATCCCTTTTTTCGTATTTGGTATAAAATTATGGCATTTTTTTCATTTTTCGTAATTTTCGATATCGAAAAAGTGGGCGTGGTCATAGTGGGATTTCGTTCATTTTTCATACCAAGATAAAGTGAGTTCAAGTAAGCACGTGAACTAAGTTCATTAAAGATATGTCGATTTTTGCTCAAGTTATCGTGTTAAAGGCCATGCGGAAGGACAGACGGACGACTGTGTATAAAAAATGGGCGTGGCATCAACCGATTTCGCCCATTTTCACAGAAAACAGTTAACGTCATAAAATCTATAACCCTATCAAAAAAAAGGATTGGTTAATTTTTGTTCGACTTATGGCGTTAAAAGTATCCTAGACAAATTAAATGAAAAAGGGCGGAGCCACGCCCATTTTGAAATTTTCTTTTATTTTTGTATTTTGTTGCACTATATCATTACTGGAGTTGAATGTTGACATAATTTACTTATATACTGTAAAGATATTAAATTTTTTGTTAAAATTTGACTTAAAATTTTTTTTTTTTTTTAAAGTGGGCGTGGTCCTTCTCGGATTTTGCTAATTTGTATTAACCGTACATATAGTAATAGGAGTAACGTTCCTGCCAAACTTCATCATGATATCTTCAACGACTGCCAAATTACAGCTTGCAAAATTTTAAATTACCTTCTTTTAAAAGTGGGCGGTGCCACGCCCATTGTCCAAAATTTTACTAATTTTCTATTCTGCGTCATAAGTTCAACTCATCTACCAAGTTTCGTCGCTTTATCTGTCTTTTGTAATGAATTATCGCACTTTTTCGGTTTTTCGAAATTTTCGATATCGAAAAAGTGGGCGTGGTTATAGTCCGATATCTTTCATTTTAAATAGCGATCTGATATGAGTGCTCGGGAATCCGCGTACCAAATTTCATCAAGATACCTCAAAATTTACTCAAGTTATCGTGTTAACGGGCGGACGGACGGACGGACGGGCATGGCTCAATCAAATTTTTTTTCGATCCTGATTATTTTGATATATGGAAGTCTATATCTATCTCGATTCCTTTATATATGTACAACCAACCGTTATCCATTCAAACTTAATATACTCTGTGAGCTCTGCTCAACTGAGTATAAAAAACTGGATGTTGCCTCGGCCGGGAGCATGAATCCAGGACGTTTGGTGTAAAGACGGATCACGCTACCGCCAGACCACATTGATATGCTGTTCACATTTTCCATTACGCAACACAACAAGGAAGGGCGTTGACATCAAAATTAGTTTTGATATCACTCCGAAAATTGTAATACTGTAAAATCACACTAAAGTTTCCCAAATTGTTCTGTGTGGTGCTTGATTTGAAAGTACACCAAAATTAAGTTTGATATTACTCCGAAAAGTGTTAACATTGCACTAAATTTTTGTATGTGTATGCATTAAGGCATTGAGATTCAGGATCGGGACTCCCGAGCCATTTTGGCATCACGAAATTCCGGAATTATATTTGATAAAATCTCAGAATCTCGAGATCTCATATTGAAAATTTAAATATCTTTAATTAGCTTATTTTTCAAGGATCAATTTCGAAACAAAACAAGTAGGGACGGGACTGTCTTCGGCACATATCTTTCATGAATGGGGCTGAACACACAATTTCGGCGGTATAAGATATGAAATATGTATATAGTGAACATATGTACATACCTAAGTGATTTTTAGGATAAATATAAAATAAATAAAATAATAAAAAAAAAATTTTAAGTTAAACGGTTTTATTGAAAACAATACTTACATGAAATAATAATAATACGAAAAGCTAGAAAATAATTAGGTAGGTCCTAGGTACTAGTCATCACGCTCCTTATCAATCTAGGGCGTTGATCAGACAATTAAATAAAAGCGTTGGGCGCGTGAAATTTTTAAAAATGTGAGACGCAGCATAACCTGATTAAGGTTCAGTTGGTTTTACTTATGACTATCAATAGAAATATGGCGCGTCCAACACTTTTATTTAATTGTCGGATCAACGCCCTAGATTGATAAGGAGCGTGATGACTAGTACCTAGGACCTACCTAATTATTTTCTGGCTTTTCGTATTATTATTATTACATGTAAGTATTGTTTTCAATAAAACCGTTTAACTTAAAAATTTTTTTTAAATTATTTTATTTTCAAGTTTTTAGTCTTTATTTAATTGCCTATTATTTCTCATTCTATTTAGTTCATTTAGTGACTCATTATTACAAGGACTCTTTCCTGACAATTTGTTACAACCTAAGTCCTCAATACATAATCCTTCCAAAGGCTTTACTCGACTCTGCGCCACGTATGCTTGTCCCTCCTCCAACTCCAAAATATTTTGATGTCACTTCTACTGGACTGTATGCAATATTTGTTCCAAATATGAGCCAAATCGGGCATCATAGGTCGCTTCCTATTCATGTACGTATTATGTGTTCCAAATATGGACCAAATCAAATCGGACCACAAATACGATTTTTGTGAATATCTCGATCCTTGCGCCACCTAGCGGCGATTTTTTTGATAGGTCGCTTTCTATTCTTGTATGTATTATGTGTTCCAAGCATGAGCCAAGTCGGACCACAAATACGATTTTTGTGAATATCTCGATCTTTGCGCCACCTAGCAGCGATTTTTTTCATAAGTCGCTTTTTATTCTTGCAAGTATTATGTGTTCCAAATATGAGCCAAATCGGACCACAAATACGATTTTTGTGAATATCTCCATCCATGCGCCACCTAGCGGCGATTTTTTTCACAGTTGATTTCTATTCTTGCATGTATTATGTGTTCCAAATACGAGCCAAATCGGACCACAAATGCGAATTTTGCGAATATCTCGATCCTTGCGCCACCTAGCGGCGATTTTTTTCCACAGGTATATTTCTATTCTTGCATGTATTATGTGTTCCAAATATGAGCCAAATCGGACCACAAATGCGAATTTTTCGAATATCTCGATCCTTGCGCCACCTAGCGGCGATTTTTTTCACAGGTAGATTTCTATTCTTGCATGTATTATGTGTTCCAAATATGAGCCAAATCGGACCAAAAATGCGAATTTTGCGAATATCTCGATCCTTGCGCCACCTAGCGGCGATTTTTTTCTTATCATTGCATTGTCATTGGGTTCTGAACTATATTCCAAGTTTCAAGCTTGTAGCTTATCGGGAAGTTACTTAAATTTCAATTACAAGATTCATTCACAACGGCCGTGCGGCCGTGCATGCGGCCTGCCTGTCAACTCAAGCTAAATAAAGCCGTTTAAAAACAAATAGGTAGTTTGTGTGAGGATGCAAAGTTTCAAGTTTTGTGGTCTGCATGAAATAGCTATGACAATGAATCACTTATCTCAAATTTTAAGCTTTTAGCCTTTAAAAAGTGGGCAGAAATGACAGTTTATATGGGGTATATACTATATATACCACCGATTTATATATTTTTTTTTTCAGACAACAATGAATGCTCTATACGTAAGCATTCGGTGAAATTTGAAGCTTCTAGTTGTTAAAATGCAGCAGAAATTACGAAAAGTTTCTTATCTGAACAGTCGGTTGTGGGGCATATTCATATGTATGCTATATATACAACCGATCTCATCCATTTTTTCAGATGATAATATGTGCAATATGCGAAAGCATATGGTGAGGTTTGAAGCTGCCATCTGATAAATTGAGGAAGATATGACAAAAATCCACTTTTCTGAAAAGTCGGTTGTATGGGAGATATGTGCTATAGTGGTCCGATCCGGCCTGTTCCGACAAATGTCTAATCGAACCCCTAAATATACCCGATCACCAAATTTTATCAAGATATCTCAAAAATTGAGGGAGTAGCTTGCATACAGAGAGACGGAGAGACGGGCATGGCTAAATCAACTCAGCTTTTCATTCTGATCATTTCGGTATACTCATGAATCATGATTCAATTACTAGAGGTTTGTTCTCCAATAATGAGAGATTTGGCACTCCCAAATTTCAAAATCTGGATGGGTTGCTTTTACGAAGTAAAGAAAAAAAAAATACAACCCCTTACTGCGAAAAGTGTAGTAGAAAAGTACCTTTAGTAGTTTTTTAGTAGTGATAATAATGCCAACAGGTTTAGGGGGAGATAACTCATTTTCTACTAAATATTTCGTGAATTGATAAAGAGCTATGTTGGTTTGGTTATGCTTTCAGAATTTTTTTGAAGAATGCGTCACAATTTTATTCAAAAACTCCCTATCTGAGCCTAAAGGGCCAATTAAACTTACTTAACCCTAACGACATAGTCATAACTATATTCTTACTTATCCATATCAAATTGGCATCAGTTATTGGTGCCTTAACCTAAAAATCGTGAAAATTTCATAAAAATTAAGAAAACGTAAAAAATTACAAACATATACCACAAAATATAAGTCTCTTAGTCAAAACGTATTCAAAACAATAAATAATATAAAAAAAAAGTTAGTAAATTATCCAACTCAAAGATTTTTAGGTTATGGATATGGCGAAAAACCAAAAACGAACTGGTTAGCTATGGTATGGTTATGGCTTTAGCGTTATGGTATGGCACCATTAATCGATTACATAGATTTCCATAAGGTTGGTTCGATCAGCTGTTTTATCTGGTTATGGATAAGTCACCATTAATTGGCCCTTAAGTTCAATGCATTTTGACATAGGAGGGAGTTAATGAAAAGCAATCTGAGATAAGGCGTTCTTCAACCTAACTCTGATATAGGGAGTTTTTGTGACAAATCCAGAAATGGAGAATGTTTGCAATATATTTTGAGAGGGGACGATTTCGAACTGGCAGCGGCCATGGGGCAGTGGCTTAGATAAGGGGGGATTAATCCCCCCATGGAAAATTGAAAATATAATTTTTGAAAAATTTTACCTATACATATTCATGTATGCATTCAGTATTAAATCATTTAAATCACTCAAAAATTAGAAAGAAAAAAAATCTTTTCATGATAGTTATGAATTGCTTGCATACACCTGAAAGAAAAGCCATTTTGGATTAAAGAATCTGACGAAACTGCACGAACGAAATCTTTAAAAATATTGAACCTGACTCGATGGGTTTCGAAATATGAGACTTTCAACGATTTTTGTGAGTAATTTCCGCTCGTTTACGAAACTCTAAATGAAATGAGAACCTCGGAAAAAGACACAAAAAATTTAAAAAAACGCCATGGATTTTGAATTTTTGATATGTTTATATATTATCAATGTAATTTTTCAACTTTCGTTGCCTTTGCGTCGCGAATTCCAAAAGGTTAATTTACATTTGGTTCAAGCCATGGATATAGCCAAAGATTTGCGCGAGGAAGTAAAAAAGATTTGTGCAAAAGAAGACGCTTTTTCTGAAATTTACGAAGTTTCGAAAAAAATTGCTGAAACTTTGAGACTAAACACAATAGAATAGCGCGTAGACAAAAAAAAAAAGGGCAAATCCCGAAGTTCAAAGTACAAAAAATTATTTTCGTGTAGTAGCGTTCAATCCTTTCCTAGATTCATGGATCTTATGAAAAGATTCCAGATCCAGAAGAAAATTTTCCGAATATCAACGTATTGCTGAAGATATTAGCTACTTTACCGGTATCGAAACCAACCGCGGAACGCAATTTGTCACGTTTGAAACGGATAAAGGCGATTCTGAGAAACACGACAAAAGAAGTAAGTAATTATAGTTACTATAAGAGCTATGAATTTTATTCTAAAATTAAAAATTAATGTTGCCTCATTTGGTATTGTAGAACCGCTTGACTGAACGGGCTGATCTAGCTATTCATTATGACATTTCACAACTGATGAAGTCATAGATAACTTAACGAAAAAATCTCGAAAACTTGATTTCCTTCTTTAATTATTTAAAACTTTTTCGCATATTTTGGGCACCCAAGTAGAAAACGTATCCCTATTTTTTTGTTTTTATACAATATAATAAATGATTCTCGTGATTATAAAAAAGAACCAATAAAAATAACTTAAGAGTAAAAAAAATTGTCATTTAGAATATTCGGAACCTCACGAGGTCCGAATACTCCAAATAAGTATATAAATAATATTCCCAATATAAAACGATTCGACAAATTATTTAATGGATACGGAATGAACAAGTTAACATGCTTGAATGAATCATTTTAAATTGGTTTTGGTTTCGTGTGTTCTTAGGATTATGGAAGTGCACGATTCCTTGGTGTCGGTACTTTTCATAAAATTACCTTTGTCCAGCCACACAAAAATATCAGAGCATAGTTAATAAGTTCAACATAAAATTAAAAAAAAATGTTCTAAGGAATTATGTAGTTCAGTACTTATCGGGTATTTGTTAACTGATTGCTTCCTTTTTCTACTACTAATATTTTTCGAAAAATCGCAAAGAAATAACACAGTTAATGGGTGTCAATTCGATTTGGGAGCAAAATGGCTGCAATTGTCAAAAAATTAATCAGCCGAGTAAACCTCTTGTGATTGAATCATTGGCAGGGCCTTACTAAGGGAAGCAGTACACCGAAGATTCACAATTGATGAATCTCTGCATATAAAACCAGTAAGGATCCATCAATATTCACCGAATAGTTTAGGTGAAAAAGGTACTAAAGTGGCATAACTTACTCATGAAAAATGCAAAAAAAACAACACTTTTTCAAGGGCGTCATTTTTAGGGACGCTGAGTTTAGAGCAATACAATTAACGGCTTAAATTCATCTGATTATTCCACCATGTATTATGGGCTACAGTTATATTTCTGCCGGCTTAATTTGTTTTTAATTTTTTGTTTTAAAGACGCTAAGTCGCCAATTTCACTTGTGGATTTACGTATCATATTAACACACTGCAACTCTTTCTATGCAACAAATTGACATAATATTTCAATTCTTTCTAAAAGTTTTTTTTTTCTATTGAAAATTAGAGAAATTATTATGAAATATTAGAATATCAACTTTTTAACGTTTTGACAGGGTATTCAATATGGCGGAGCATAGGGCCGGCTATCTTCAGCAGGTGATAGAAAGAGATACAGAATGAGACAGCGATAGTCAATTACAAATCAGGTGATCCAATCTCTTTGGAATTTTGACGTCTATGCAGAAGATATCCACACTTAGTTTGATTCACAATGATTAACAAAACTTTCCACAATTTTAAAAAAAATGTATAAAAAAATAGTATATGACAGTTGGAGAACAAACAACACAAAGCAGCATAAAAAAATTTGTGTGCGTAAACAGAGTCTAAGCAAGCAGAAAAATAATAAATATAGTTTAAAACAAGTAAGGAAGGCTAAGTTCGGTGTAACCGAACATTACATACCCTACAAGAAACGCTGATAGTTTTACTAATACACTACACTCACACTTGTAATTGACAATGCAGATCCTGCGATGACGTAAACATTGATACTCAAATTTACATATGTTCCTTTGTTCGCTCACGCATGTCAGCATGTTCCCAACGACAGCCTAGAATCATGAAAAAGGACTCAAACTGGGAAAGCTTCGGACACCTGGTACAGACCAAAAGAACATACAGCAGATACCATTATGCATGTGAGACAGATACATAATTCTCAACGGAATTTTATGTATGCGAGAACAGTTTATCCGATTTAATCATGTTGTCACTACTGACTGTCATATGACAATCAAATGATTATCACGGTTGTTTTGTTATTTTTTAAATTCCGCCATTTTCAACCGACGAAAACCATATAAAAAACAAGTAAGGAAGGCTAAGTTCGGGTGTAACCGAACATAACATACTCAGTTGAGAGCTATGGAGACAAAATAAGGAAAGGGGTAACCCTGGAATGTGGTTGTATAACATGTGTATCAAATGAAAGGTATTAAAGAGTATTTTAAGAGAGAGTAGGCCATAGTTCTATGGATGAACGCCATTTAGGGATATCGCCATAAAGGTGGACCAGGGCTGACTCTAGAATTTGTTTGTACGATATGGGTATCAAATGAAAGGTGTTACTGAGCATTTTAAGAGGGAGTGGGCCTTAGGTCTATCGGTGGACGCCTTTTCGAGATGTCCCCATTAAGGTGGGCCAGGGGTGATTCTATAATTTGTTTGTACGATATGGGTATCAAATGAAAGGTGGTAATGAGTATTTTAAAAGGGAATGGGCTTTAGTTCTATAGGTGAACGCCTTTTCGAGAAATCGCCATAAAGGTGGACCAAGGGTGACTCTAGAATATGTTTGTACGATATGGGTATCAAATGAAAGCTGTTAATGAGTATTTTGAAAAGGAGTGATCCTTAGTTCCATAGGTGGACGCCGTTTCGAGATATCGCCATAAAGGAGGACCAGGGGTGTCTCTAGAATGTGTTTGTACGATATGGGAATCAAATGAAAGGTGTTACTGAGCATTTTAAGAGGGAGTGGGCATTAGGTCTATAGGTAGACGCCTTTTAGAGATATCGCCATTAGGGTGGGCCAGGGGTGACTCTAGAATGTTTGTACGGTATGGGTATCAAACGAAAGGTGTTACTGAGCATTTTAAGAGGGAGTGGGCATGAGGTCTATAGGTGGACGCCTTTTCGAGATATCGTCATTAGGGTGGGCCAGGGGTGACTCTAGAATGTGTTTGTACGATATGTGCATCAAACGAAAGGTGTTACTGAGCATTTTAAGAGGGAGTGGGCATTAGGTCTATAGGTGGACGCCCTTTCGAGATATCGCCATTAGGGTGGGCAAGGGGTGACTCTAGAATGTTTGTACGATATGGGTATCAAACGAAAGGTGTTACTGAGCATTTTAAGAGGGAGTGGGCATTAGGTCTATAGGTGGACGCCTTTTCGAGATATCGCCATTAGGGTGGGCCAGGGGTGACTCTAGAATGTTTGTACGATATGGGTATCAAACGAAAGGTGTTACTGAGCATTTTAAGAGGGAGTGGACACTAGGTCTATAGGTGGACGCCTTTTCGAGATATCGCCATTAGGGTGGGCCAGGGTGACTCTAGAATGTGTTTGTACGATATGGGTATCAAATGAAAGGTGGTAATGAGTATTTTAAAAGGGAGTAATCCTTAGTTCTATAGGTGGACGCCTTTTCGAAATATCGCCATTAGGGTGGGCCAGGTGTGACTCTAGAATGTTTGTACGATATGGGTATCAAACGAAAGGTGTTACTGAGCATTTTAAGAGGGAGTGGGCATTAGGTCTATAGGTGGACGCCTTTTCGAGATATCGCCATTAGGGTGGGCCAGGGGTGACTCTAGAATGTTTGTACGGTGTGGGTATCAAACGAAAGGTGTTACTGAGCATTTTAAGAGGGAGTGGGCATGAGGTCTATAGGTGGACGCCTTTTCGAGATATCGTCATTAGGGTGGGCCAGGGGTGACTCTAGAATGTGTTTGTACGATATGTGCATCAAACGAAAGGTGTTACTGAGCATTTTAAGAGGGAGTGGGCATTAGGTCTATAGGTGGACGACTTTTCGAGATATCGCCATTAGGGTGGGACTGAGCATTTTAAGAGGGAGTGGGCATTAGGACTATAGGTGGACGCCTTTTCGAGATATCGCCATTAGGGTGGGACAGGGGTGACTCTGGTATGTGTTTGTACGATATGGATATCAAATTAAAGGTATTAATGAGGGTTTTAAAAGCGAGTGGCCCTTAGATGTATATGTGAAGGCGTTCTCGCGATATCGACCAAAATGTGGACCAGGTGATCCAGAAAATCATCTGTCGGGTACTGCTAATTTATTTATATATGCAATACCACTAATAGTATTCCTGCCAAGATTCCAAGGGCTGTTGATTTCGCCTTGTAGAACTTTTTCATTTTCTTCTACTTAATATGGTAGGTGTCACACCCATTTTACAAAGTTTTTTCCAAAGTTATATTTTGCGTCAATAAACCAATCCAGTTACCATGTTTCATCCCTTTTTTCGTATTTGGTATAGAATTATGGCATTTTTTTCATTTTTCGTAATTTTCGATATCGATAAAGTGGGCGTGGTTATGGTCAGATTTCGCCCATTTTTTATACCAAGAAAAAGAGAGTTCAGGTAAGTACGTGGGCTAAGTTTAGTAAAGATATATCGGATTTTGCTCAAGTTATTGTGTTAACGGCCGAGCGGAAGGACAGACGGTGGACTGTGTATAAAAACTGGGCGTGGCTTCCACCGATTTCGCCCATTTTCACAGAGAACAGTTACCGTCATAGAAGCTATGCTCCTACCAAATTTGAGAAGGATTGGTAAATTTTTGTTCGACTTATGGCAATAAAAGTATTCTAGACAAACTAAATGAAAATGGGCGGAGCCACGCCCATTTTGAAATTTTCTTTTATTTTTGTATTTTGTTGCATCATATCATTACTGGAGTTGAATTTTGACTTAATTTACTTATATACAGTAAAGATATTAAATTTTTTGTTAAAATTTGAATTTAAAAAAATTTTTTTTTAAAAAGTGGGCGTGTTCTTCATCCAATTTTGCTAATTTTTATTTAGCACATATAGAGTAATAGTAGTAACGTTCCAGCCAAATTTCATCATGATATCTTCAACGACTGCCAAATTACAGCTTGCAAAACTTTTAAATTACCTTCTTGTAAAAGTGGGCGGTGCCACGCCCATTGTCCAAAATCTTACTAATTTTCTATTCTGTGTCATAACGTCAACCCATCTACCAAGTTTCGTCGCTTTATCTGTCTTTTGTAATGAATTATCGCACTTTTTCGGTTTTTCGAAATTTTCGATATCGCAAAAGTGGGCGTGGTTATAGTCCGATATCGTTCATTTTAAATAGCGATCTGAGATGAGTGCTCAGGAACCTACGTACCAAATTTCATCAAGATACCTCAAAATTTACTCAAGTTATCGTGTTAACGGACGGACGGACGGACGGACGGACGGACATGGCTCAATCAAATTTTTTTTCGATCCTGATTATTTTGATATATGGAAGTCTATATCTATCTCGATTCCTTTATATATGTACAACCAACCGTTATCCAATCAAACTTAATATACTCTGTGAGCTCTGCTCAACTGAGTATAATAAGTTTAGAAAATGAAAAAGAGAGCATTTCAAAGCTCCATGCTAAAAGAAAAAAAATCTAAAATAATATTAAAAAATACCAAAAGCTGTCGGAATGTATGGGGCGCACTCAAAAAATTGATACGCGAAAAATAATAGTGGTGATTCATTTTTAAATGTGTTTCCGCATGAGGAAAGCGCTCTTCTGTTGTTTTGTTATTTTCTGAATTTAAATTGAACATTCTGAACTCGAATTCTTATAAAACTATTTATTTTAAATAAATAACTAACAAAAACTATGCTTTTATCACGTACAAAATTAAAAACGTAATGAAATAAAGTAAATAAAAAGCAAAAAGCATTGTTTCATTTCTGGTGGAATATGACAATGGTCATTTATGATAGTATAACAGTCAAACCTGATATCTACAGTAAACTATCATTTATGACACTTTTTGATAGTTAGAGTGTCAGCACTGGTCCAGGAAAAGGAATGAGAGTGAGCAGTACGGCTATATACTTAATCAGTAGGCCATGTTGGTGTATAAGAAGGAGACAAAAACTCACACGTACACAGTTGTTTACATCACATTTGCGCAAGTCCCCTTAAGTATGTGATAGAAAGTTTGTATGAGGCGCTGATCGTTAGGTTGACATTGCTGACAATCAGATGATAGTCATATGATAGTCATTATTCTTGTAGGGTATATAGGACTGCTAGTCGCTCTAATTCGAACAAGCTAACAGAAGCGTGTACTACGCACCGCCACGGTTATACCACACACCCGGACTTGGCATGGCGTAGCCCACGGTTATTTTTTATAAGCGCGGCCGAAGGCCGCCTATGCAGAAAGTTGGTATGGATTATTAGCCTTTTTTGGTCGCGGCGATTTTAAACCTAATTTGAATTTATTTCATACATAAAATGGGAATTTTGTGTTGGGGATTATGAGTTTGGGGATTTTGATTTTGGGGATTTTGATTTTGGGGATTTTGATTTTGGGGATTTTGATTTGGGGATTTTGTTTTGGGGATTTTAATTTTGGTGATAACGTGGTAGACCCGGAAAATGAACCTAGGGTAACCATTGAATGTGTTTGTATGACATGTGTATCAAATGGAAAGTATTAAAGAGTATTTTAAGAGGGAGTGAGCCATAGTTCTATAGGTGGACGCCATTTAGGGATATCGCCATAAAGGTGGGCCAGGGCTGAATCTGGAATTTGTTTGTACGATATGGGTATCAAATGAAAGGTGTTAATGAGTATTTTAAAAGGGCGTGGGCCTTAGTTCTATAGGTGGACGCCTTTTCGAGATATCGCCATAAAGGTGGACCAAGGGTGACTCTAGAATTTGTTTGTACGATATGGGTATCAAATGAAAGGTATTAATGAGCGTTTTAAAAGGGAGTGGGCCTTAGTTCTATAGGTGGACGCCTTTTCGAGATATCATTATAAAGGTGGAACAGGGTTGAACCTAGAATTTGTTTGTACGATATGGGTATCAAATGGAAGGTGTTAATGAGTATTTTAAAAGTGCGTGGGCCTTAGCTCTATAGGTGGACGCCTTTTCGAGATATCGCCATAAAGGTGGACCAGCGGTGACTCTAGAATTTGTTTGTACAATATGGGTATCAAACGAAAGGTGTTAATGAGTATTTTAAAAGTGAGTGGGCCTTAGTTCTATGGGTGGACGCCTTTTCGAGATATCGCCACAAAGGTGGATCAGGGGTGACTCTAGAATTTGTTTGCACGATATGGGTATCAAATGAAAGGTGTTAATGAGTATTTTAAAAGTGAGTGGGACTTAGTTCTACAGGTGGACGCCTTTTCGAGATATCGCAATAAAGGTGGACCAGGGGTGACTCTAGAATTTGTTTGTACGATATGGGTATCAAATGAAAGGTGTTAATGAGTATTTTAAAACTGAGTGGGCCTTAGTTCTATGGGTGGACGCCTTTTCGAGATATCGCAATAAAGGTGGACCAGGGGTGACTCTAGAATTTGTTTGTACGATATGGGTATCAAATGAAAGGTGTTAATGAGTATTTTAAAAGTAAGTGGGCCTTAGTTCTACAGGTGGAAGCCTTTTCGAGATATCGCCATAAAGGTGGACCAGGGGTGACTCTAGAATGTGTTTGTACGATATCGGTATCAAATTAAAGGTATTAATGAGGGTTTTAAAAGGGAGTGGTGGTAGTTGTATAGGTGGTCGCCTTTTCGAGATATCGGCATAAAGGTGGACCAGGTGTGACTCTAGAATGCGTTTGTACAATATGGGTATCAAACGAAAGGTATTAATGAGTATTTTAAAAGGGAGTGGGCCTTAGTTCTATAGGTGGACGCCTTATCGAGATATAGCCATAAAGGTGGACCAGGGGTGACTCTAGAATATGTTTGTACGATATGGGTATCAAATGAAAGGTGTTAATGAGTATTTTAAAAGGGCGTGGGGCTTAGTTCTATAGGTGAACGCCTTTTCGAGATATCGGTATAAAGGTGGACCAGGGGTGACTCTAGAATGTGTTTGTATGATATGGGTATCAAATTAAAAGTATGATGCTTTTAAAAGGGAGTGGTGGTAGTTGTATATGTGAAGGCGTTTTCCAGATATCGACCAAAATGTGGACCAGGGTGACCCAGAACATCATCTGTTGGATACCGCTCATTTATTTATATATAATACCACGAACAGTATTCCTGCCAAGATTTCAATGGTTTTTTTATTTCGCCCTGCAGAACTTTTTCATTTTCTTGTACTTAATATGGTAGGTGTCACACCCATTTTATAAAGTTTTTTTTCTAAATTTATATTTTGCGTCAATTAACCAATCCAATTACTATGTTTCATCCCTTTTTTCGTATTTGGTATAGAATTATGGCATTTTTTTCATTTTTCGTAATTTTCGATATCGAAAAAGTGGGCGTGGTCATAGTCGGATTTCGAATATTTTTCATACCATTACAAAGCGAGTTCAGATAAGTACGTGAACTGAGTTTAGTAAAGATATATGGATTTTTGCTAAAGTTATCGTGTTAAAGGCCGAGCGGAAGGACAGACCGTGGACTGTGTATAAAAACTGGGCGTGGCTTCAACCGATTTCGCCCTTTTTCAAAGAAAACAGTTATCGTCCTAGAATCTAAGCCCCTACCAAATTTCACAAGGGCAAGCCACATCCATTTTGAAATTTTCTTTTATTTTTGTGTTTTGTTGCACCATATCATTACTGGAGTTGAATGTTGACATAATTTACTAATATACTGTAAAGATATTAAATTTTTTGTTAAAATTTGACTTAAAAATTTTTTTAAAGTGGGCGTGGTCGTTCTCCGATTTTGCTAATTTTTATTAAGCATACATATATTAATAGGAGTAACGTTCCTGCCAAATTTCATCTGATACCTTCAACGACTGCCAAACTACAGCTTGCAAAACTTTTAAATTACATTCTTTTAAAAGTGGGTGGTGACACGCCCATTGTCCAAAATTTTACTTATTTTCTATTCTGCGTCATAAGTTCAACTCATCTGCCAAGTTCCGTCGCTTTATCCGTCTTTGGTAATGAATTATCGCACTTTTTCGGTTTTTCGAAATTTTCGATATCGAAAAAGAAAGGTTATAGTCCGATATCGTTCATTTTAAATAGCGATCTGAGATGTGTACATACCAAATTTCATCAAGATACCTCAAAATTTACTCAAGTTATCGTGTTAACGGGCGGACGGACGGACGGACGGACATGGCTCAATCAAATTTTTTTTCGGTACTGATGATTTTGATATATGGAAGCCTATATCTATCTCGATTCCTTTATACCTGTACAACAAACCGTTATCCAATCAAAATTAATATACTCTGTGAGCTCTGCTCAACTGAGTATAAAAATTAAACACGCTTTTAAATATTTAGTTTTAGTATCTACAATCCACTTATTGGGTTCCGCCCTGCCAATTTGTACGAAAAAAAACTTTTTTAAATTGAAAAATAACCTTTTTCTGTAACTGGAAAAGTTGGTTCTATGTGTTTTATTTTGATTTGCCCGGTGCGTGAACCCTGGATCTTCGGCGTGGTAGGCAGAGCACGCTACCACCACACCACAGCGGCCTCCATATGTTGAAATAGCAACCCTTTATTTATATATTTGAAATTTGTTAAAAAGGGGAGTGGCACCACCCATTTCTGACAGCCATGTAAAGTCATTGCTATAGAAGCCGCTTAAAACCCATTTGGTTTTTTTCGAGAGATGAACAGACGTTTAAATTCATAACAAACTAACGTCTCCCTAAGCAAGCATTTATCCTGGCGTCCTTTTACATGGCCCATGCTGCGGAGGTTCCACCGATGGAATGCAAAAGGCTAGTACAGAAGGAAGGGCACAAAGGGCGGTTGGTCATAGGCGCAGATGCAAATGCGCACCACAATGCGTGGGGAGAAGCAGATACGAACGAGAGAGGCGAATCTCTATTTTGTTATATCCTGAAAATCAATTTGCAAATAGCCAACAGTGAAATGTCCCTACATACATTGGTCCAACATCCAGCAATGTTCTGTATATTACATTGAGCTCCGAGCGTGATATGTCAAGGTATGATTGGATGGTTCTTGATAGACCATCCTTCTCCGACCATGCGTATATAATTTCGGCATCCCCCTAAAGAGGGTAGAGAAGGGAGGAACCTTTAGAAACCATAGGTCAACGAACTGGACTAAATGCAAAAAACAGGTAGAAGCGAAACTGGGACAACCCAAAGAGGTTGCCAATGTGGAGGAACTGGAGGAGTCAAATGAATTCCTAACAAGGACGCTTATGACTGCGTATAACAAAGCTTGCCCTCTAAGAAGATTCAGAGGAAAAGCAAAGCCGCCATGGTGGAGCAATGAGCTGAGTCTTCTAAGAAGACAGGTAAAAGAAATGTTAAACTCGGGATGAGTACAGGGATTTACTGAGGATCTACAAGCGTTAAATTTCCAAGGCGAAGAGAATCTCATGGAAAAGTTTCTGTACGGACATAGAGTGCTCCAGCGAAACAGCACGGTTGAAAAAAGTCCTAGCAAGGGGAAATATAGTCCAGGGACTAATAAAGAAAGAGAACGGGGAATGGTCACGTAATAGTGAGGAATCCCTTGAGGTGCTTCTCGACACACATTTCCCATCGGGAGACGGTTTAGAAGAGCCAGCAGACATCACTCACACTTCGATCACGGAGCTACTAGTGCCGGGCTTGGTGACCGATACCAAGATAGAATGGGCAGTGAAAACGTTTTCTAAGTTTAAATCGCCGGTCCCAGATGGTATATTCCCGGCCATGCTACAAGTTTCAAGTATGGCGGTCGTGGAATGGCTTAAAATAATATTCGATGGGTGCATAAGGCTGAATCATGTACCGCACTCTTGGAGAACTGCTCGTGTAGCTTTCGTACCAAAGGCGGGTAAGATCGGTCACGTGTATCCCAAAGACTATAGACCCATTAGTTTAACATCATTTCTGCTCAAAACCTTTGCGAGGCTGATAGATGTGTACATAAAGTCCAACGTGGATGAAAAGCTGCTCTCCATAACACAGCATGCGTACACCAAAGGCAAGTCGGTAGACACCGCATTGCATAGGGTGGTAATAAGCATAGAGAAATCCCTGGAATATTAGGAGTATGCTCTAGGAATCTTCTTGGACATTTCCGGGGCTTTCAATAATGTTTCAAAGTGGGCGATTTTGGATGGTCTTAATTACATTAAAGTGCATCCTGCCTTAATCAGATGGATCGGCTGCATGTTAAATTGCAGAAAGATTACATCACAATGGGGATTGTACGAGGCCACGAAATCAGTGGACAGGGGCACGCCGCAGGGAGGACGCTGGTCATCAAACAACTGCTCAGGCGATTCGATGAGGGACCCTTAAAACTTACGGCTTACGCAGATGACGTTGCAATTGTCATAAGTGGAAAGTGCCTTCCAACGATTAGTTCTTTGATGGATCGGGCGCTTCGGGATATTCATGCCTGGACATCTAAAGCCGGGTTGAAAGTCAATGCGGAGCAGACGGATATGGTCTTGTTTACAAAGAGGTACAAAGTCCCAAATTGGACCAGGCCTAAGCTAGGAGGGGTGACCTTACAGGAGAAACCTTGCAAAAAATATCTAGGAATCATCCTAGACAGTCAGCTGTCATGGAAGCTCAACGTGGAGGAGAAACGGCCTCAACGGCACTCTATGCATGTAAAAGAATGCTGGGGTGTACGTGGAGCTTATCGCCCTCTCTTTATCATTGGGTTTTTACAGCGATTGTAAGCCCTATTCTATACTATGGATTTCTTGTTTGGTGGAAAGCCACACAAAAAACAACATACCTCAAAAAATTAGAGGGGGTATGCAGACTATCGATGCTTAGCATTACGGGAGCCCTGAAAACAACCCCGACGGCTGCATTGTATGCCATTCTGCACATTCCACCTGTAGACCTGGTAGCAAAGAACATAGCATTAACAACCGCAACCAGGCTCGGTGCCTCGGGGCAGCTTGAGCGCCGACCATATGGTCATAGTAGTATAGCGTCATCAATCACAAGACGAACAGACTACCTGTTTCCCTATCTGCGCTTCGAGGGAGATCTTAACGCCACAATAGAGGTGGACAGTTGGCGCAAGGGTGCGCAAATTGCGGATTACTGTAGCGTTTTCCAAGCGGAAATATTAGCCGTAACCCAAGCAGCAGAATCCCTGGAAGAGAATAGCTTAAGCTGCAACCCTGTTAACTTTTATATTGACAGTCAAGCAGCAATTAAGGCAATAATCTCGAATAGCGCAGCATCCAAATTCGTGTTAGAGTGTAAGCAGTCTCTGGAGAGAATCGGGACTGGGAGAAGCATACATCTATATTGGGTCACAGGGCATATGGGAATAGATGGGAATGAAATAGCGGACGAACTAGCTAAAAAGGGCGCATCTCTTGAAGCTTGCTCCGTAGGCGTCCCAATTAGATTGGG
The DNA here is from genome assembly GCF_040869045.1 of Eurosta solidaginis. Taxonomy (NCBI): domain Eukaryota; kingdom Metazoa; phylum Arthropoda; class Insecta; order Diptera; family Tephritidae; genus Eurosta; species Eurosta solidaginis. Next base: position 191,976,447 of record NC_090321.1, read on the forward strand.
CGAGATTAAGCGAAGGCGAGAGGTACACATGATCGACCAAGCAGGAAAGGCGTGGGTTTAAGGCGGGGCTATAAAGTGTCGAAGATTATGTGTAGGTCATACAACCTTAGACTAACAAAGTTGCTTCTATCATTAAAAAGAGAGGACTGTAGATTTATGACGGGTATTCTCACTGGACACTGCTTTCTGGCGTCACATGCCTTTAAATTAGGCTTGGTCAGTGATAGCAGATGTAGGAAGTGCGGGTTGGAGGAGGAAACGATCGAGCACGTTCTGTGCTCGTGCCCTGCACTTGCCAGGCTTAGACTCCAGCTATTAGTAGTGATACAGCTGTTAGATCTAGAAACAGCAAGTGGCCTAGGTCCTAGGAAGCTTCTAGTATTTGCCAAGAGGACGGAGTTGTTTTATAACATAGGTCCTGGTTTTTGATAGGGTTATTCAGTTTGGTTGTTAAAACAAACTTCTGGTAACACTACGGACTCAATCAGTCTATGTGAGGTCCTCATGGACCGGCCAGTTCAACCTAACCTAACGTCTCCCTAACACTCCACGCAAGATTTTGGTTTTGACAGCCCACTTAATTTTGGAGCAGAGTTGTTGCTTAAAATTTAGTGCACTGCTTCCAACTCTGGGATTATGGCAGTACCTATACGATAGAACATATGTATTATCAGTTTGAAAACAGATAGAACTAAATATTTTTTATTTAACAATTAAAAATACTTTCACGGTTTTAATAGCGCAGTTCAACTGTGCAAATATGTAAATAAACAAACAATTAGTTAAAAGAAAATTTTTGTTTGAAGAAGTAAAGGTGTCTAAGTTCGGGTGTATAACCGAACATTATATACTCAGCGCGAGCTTCAATTGCACATTTCATTTCAGATAAATTACTTTTCTACATAACACATGGACCCGTTTAAAAAAAATGTCTCCCCATTTCCTCTTACAATAAAACTTGATAAGTGAAATATCATTGATTCAAAACTATTTTTTGCGAAGTTATAGCTTATTATTCTAGTCTAAGACCCTTTTAAAAATGTGGCGTGGTCCTTAACCGATTTCGTTAATTTTTCTCCAAAGCATTCCTTATAGTAAAGGCAACCTCTCTGCCAAATTTTGTTACGATAGGTTTAACGATTTTCGATTTATGATTAATAATATTTTTAAAATTGATTTTATCACAAGTGGGCGGTGGCACGCCCATTTAACATTTTTTTTTTTAATTTTTATCAAGAGTCTCAATATCAGTCCACATTTCAATTTTCAACATTCTAGGTGTATTATTTACTAAATAATCAGGTTTTTTGCGTTTTCCAAAATGTTAAATATATAAAAAGTGGGCGTGGTTATCATCGATTTCGCTCATTTTCAATACCAATCTATTCTGGGTCCAGATAAGCTCGTGTACAAAAATTTGGTGAAGATATCTCAATATTTTCTCAAGTTATCGTGTTAACGGACAGACGGACGGACCGAGGGACGTACATGGCTCAATCAAATTTTTTTCGATACTGATGATTTTGATATATGGAAGTCTATATCTACCTAGATTCCTTTATACCTGTACAACCAACCGTTATCCAATCAAAGTTAATATACTCTGTGTGCAAATCACGCTGAGTATAAAAAGAATATAAGCATATTTTGTCACATGCGCGCTAATTTCATTTCGCTGGAATTATCTCGAATATGTTATATTGGTAGAGAAAAGGCTGTTAGTCACATGATCTTAGCAGACATTTTTACCTAAAAACTTTCCCAACAATAATTTCCCGATAATTTATATAAATAGAGCCAAAAATGGTTTTTTCGCATTACTTAATACTTAAGAACCGGTGGGAAGAGACATAAAATACAATGAATTTACGCAATAACTACGCGGTCTTGCTTGTCGGGCTTAGTTGCCTTTTTATACTCAGTTGAGCAGAGCTCACAGAGTATATTAAGTTTGATTGGATAACGGTTGGTTGTACATATATAAAGGAATCGAGATAGATATAGACTTCCATATATCAAAATAATCAGGATCGAAAAAAAATTTGATTGAGCCATGTCCGTCCGTCCGTCCGTCCGTCCGTCCGTCCGTCCGTCCGTCCGTCCGTCCGTTAACACGATAACTTGAGTAAATTTTGAGGTATCTTGATGAAATTTGGTATGTAGGTTCCTGAGCACTCATCTCAGATCGCTATTTAAAATGAACGATATCGGACTATAACCACGCCCACTTTTGAGATATCGAAAATTTCGAAAAACCGAAAAAGTGCGATAATTCATTACAAAAGACAGATAAAGCGACGAAACTTGGTAGATGGGTTGACGTTATGACACAGAATAGAAAATTAGTAAGATTTTGGACAATGGGCGTGGCACCGCCCACTTTTACAAGAAGGTAATTTAAAAGTTTTGCAAGCTGTAATTTGGCAGTCGTTGAAGATATCATGATGAAATTTGGCAGGAACGTTACTACTATTACTCTATATGAGCTAAATAAAAATTAGCAAAATTGGATGAAGAACACGCCCACTTTTTAAAAAAAAATTTTTTTAAATTCAAATTTTAACAAAAAATTTAATATCTTTACTGTATATAAGTAAATTAAGTCAAAATTCAACTCCAGTAATGATACGATGCAACAAAATACAAAAATAAAAGAAAATTTCAAAATGGGCGTGGCTCCGCCCATTTTCATTTAGTTTGTCTAGAATACTTTTATTGCCATAAGTCGAACAAAAATTTACCAATCCTTCTCAAATTTGGTAGGAGCATAGATTCTATGACGGTAACTGTTCTCTATGAAAATGGGCGAAATCGGTGGAAGCCACGCCCAGTTTTTATACACAGTCCACCGTCTGTCCTTCCGCTCGGCCGTTAACACAATAACTTGAGCAAAATCCGATATATCTTTACTAAACTTAGCCCACGTACTTACCTGAACTCTCTTTTTCTTGGTATAAAAAATGGGCGAAATCTGACCATAACCACGCCCACTTTATCGATATCGAAAATTACGAAAAATGAAAAAAATGCCATAATTCTATACCAAATACGAAAAAAGGGATGAAACATGGTAACTGGATTGGTTTATTGACGCAAAATATAACTTTGGAAAAAACTTTGCAAAATGGGTGTGACACCTACCATATTAAGTAGCAGAAAATGAAAAAGTTCTACAAGGCGAAATCAACAGCCCTTGGAATCTTGGCAGGAATACTATTAGTGGTATTGCATATATAAATAAATTAGCAGTACCCGACAGATGATTTTCTGGATCACCTGGTCCACATTTTGGTCGATATCGCGAGAACGCCTTCACATATACATCTAAGGGCCACTCGCTTTTAAAACCCTCATTAATACCTTTAATTTGATATCCATATCGTACAAACACATACCAGAGTCACCCCTGTCCCACCCTTATGGCGATATCTCGAAAAGGCGTCCACCTATAGTCCTAATGCCCACTCCCTCTTAAAATGCTCAGTAACACCTTTCGTTTGATACCCATATCGTACAAACATTCTAGAGTCACCCCTGGCCCACCCTAATGGCGATATCTCGAGAGGGCGTCCACCTATAGACCTAATGCCCACTCCCTCTTAAAATGCTCAGTAACACCTTTCGTTTGATGCACATATCGTACAAACACATTCTAGAGTCACCCCTGGCCCACCCTAATGACGATATCTCGAAAAGGCGTCCACCTATAGACCTCATGCCCACTCCCTCTTAAAATGCTCAGTAACACCTTTCGTTTGATACCCATATCGTACAAACACATTCTAGAGTCACCCTGGCCCACCCTAATGGCGATATCTCGAAAAGTCGTCCACCTATAGACCTAATGCCCACTCCCTCTTAAAATGCTCAGTAACACCTTTCGTTTGATGCACATATCGTACAAACACATTCTAGAGTCACCCCTGGCCCACCCTAATGACGATATCTCGAAAAGGCGTCCACCTATAGACCTCATGCCCACTCCCTCTTAAAATGCTCAGTAACACCTTTCGTTTGATACCCACACCGTACAAACATTCTAGAGTCACCCCTGGCCCACCCTAATGGCGATATTTCGAAAAGGCGTCCACCTATAGAACTAAGGATTACTCCCTTTTAAAATACTCATTACCACCTTTCATTTGATACCCATATCGTACAAACACATTCTAGAGTCACCCTGGCCCACCCTAATGGCGATATCTCGAAAGGGCGTCCACCTATAGACCTAATGCCCACTCCCTCTTAAAATGCTCAGTAACACCTTTCGTTTGATACCCATATCGTACAAACATTCTAGAGTCACACCTGGCCCACCCTAATGGCGATATTTCGAAAAGGCGTCCACCTATAGAACTAAGGATTACTCCCTTTTAAAATACTCATTACCACCTTTCATTTGATACCCATATCGTACAAACACATTCTAGAGTCACCCTGGCCCACCCTAATGGCGATATCTCGAAAAGGCGTCCACCTATAGACCTAGTGTGCACTCCCTCTTAAAATGCTCAGTAACACCTTTCGTTTGATACCCATATCGTACAAACATTCTAGAGTCACCCCTGGCCCACCCTAATGGCGATATCTCGAAAAGGCGTCCACCTATAGACCTAATGCCCACTCCCTCTTAAAATGCTCAGTAACACCTTTCGTTTGATACCCATATCGTACAAACATTCTAGAGTCACCCCTTGCCCACCCTAATGGCGATATCTCGAAAGGGCGTCCACCTATAGACCTAATGCCCACTCCCTCTTAAAATGCTCAGTAACACCTTTCGTTTGATGCACATATCGTACAAACACATTCTAGAGTCACCCCTGGCCCACCCTAATGACGATATCTCGAAAAGGCGTCCACCTATAGACCTCATGCCCACTCCCTCTTAAAATGCTCAGTAACACCTTTCGTTTGATACCCATACCGTACAAACATTCTAGAGTCACCCCTGGCCCACCCTAATGGCGATATCTCTAAAAGGCGTCTACCTATAGACCTAATGCCCACTCCCTCTTAAAATGCTCAGTAACACCTTTCATTTGATTCCCATATCGTACAAACACATTCTAGAGACACCCCTGGTCCTCCTTTATGGCGATATCTCGAAACGGCGTCCACCTATGGAACTAAGGATCACTCCTTTTCAAAATACTCATTAACAGCTTTCATTTGATACCCATATCGTACAAACATATTCTAGAGTCACCCCTGGTCCACCTTTATGGCGATTTCTCGAAAAGGCGTTCACCTATAGAACTAAAGCCCATTCCCTTTTAAAATACTCATTACCACCTTTCATTTGATACCCATATCGTACAAACAAATTATAGAATCACCCCTGGTCCACCTTAATGGGGACATCTCGAAAAGGCGTCCACCGATAGACCTAAGGCCCACTCCCTCTTAAAATGCTCAGTAACACCTTTCATTTGATACCCATATCGTACAAACAAATTCTAGAGTCAGCCCTGGTCCACCTTTATGGCGATATCCCTAAATGGCGTTCATCCATAGAACTATGGCCTACTCTCTCTTAAAATACTCTTTAATACCTTTCATTTGATACACATGTTATACAACCACATTCCAGGGTTACCCCTTTCCTTATTTTGTCTCCATAGCTCTCAACTGAGTATGTTATGTTCGGTTACACCCGAACTTAGCCTTCCTTACTTGTTATCAATACAAATTCGAAATTTCGTATCGTTAAAAGCAGATCTTCGAATATAGCAGATAGCCCATATATAGTATCCTTACATATTGGAGGCAAACATAAATGCGATGGTTCATTAGTCACTATGCGAATAGTGATTACAGCGGCGCATTGCCTAAAATATTATAAGGCGAAGGAAGTCATCGTTGTAGCTGGTGTAACCCATTTAAGCCAACCAGGACAATCTCGGATTGCGCGTCGTCTATATATTCTATTTGGTTATAGTCACACAACAAAAAATTTGGATGTAGGTGCCATTAAAGTGCGCACACCTTTTATCCACAGTCCTTTAGTACAAAAAATACAACTTTGTAATACCGAATTGACACTGGGCACAAAAATGCAAATTAGTGGATGGGGTACTACATATCCAGAAATTATCGAACCTGCGAATACCCTCCAAACTACTAACGTGCCCGTAGTATCAACGCGTGATTGTGAGTGTCGTTATGGGCTGGAAGGGAGAATTGTAACAAAAACAATGATTTGTGCTGGAAGCGGTGAAACTGATGCGTGTGTAGGAGATTCAGGAGGCCCGGGAGTTGTGAAGGGACGACTATGTGCGGTGGTATCATGGGGGGCAAATTGTGGGGACCCCTACTTCGCGGGTGTATATACAAATGTAAATAACGCAAAAGTTCTTAAATTTATGAAAAACGCGATGAACAAGTAATTGGAGGGTGTTGTTATAAATCGACTGCTGAGTGGAATATCACGCCGCACAGTGTTTCGTGTAGAACAAGCTAGCTGGACAAAATTATTTTATGAGATTTTCCGTTTCATATGCAGTCATTTATTACAACTACGCCATTTTTTTCAGCCATATGTTCTTTTTTTATTTTTTTCCAAAATTTTACTTCATATGCATACATTTGCTTATTTCATATACAGTAACTCATGTGAATAAGTGACATAGATCCAAAAAAAATTTAAAGGACTTAAGAATATTACTTTATTGTACTTAAATTGAATGGAATACAAATCTCAATACTCTAAAAAATTCTAAAAATTCGGAACAAAAAAATTTAAATTTTTTATGAAAATTCGTCGATTTTTTAAATATAATTTAGTTTTTGCGAAAGCGAAAATTGTAAGAATTATCCAAAAAGGGGTGTCTACTTATTTATGTGAGTGACTGTACATTTGTACATACATATTTTGTATTTATTTGAGTATTTATCCTGGCACTACAATTTTTACAAAATTATTTTATAGTACCAGTCAGGAATGTAAAAGTGAATTACAATAATAATAATAACAATGTAAATAATTAAATTAATTATGTGAAAATTACTTATTACAAAAACTTAAAAGTAAAGTATCATAAAAAGTAAAAAAGACAATAGATTTAAATTGAATAAAACCTGATCCAACAAAAAGTTATAGGGTAGGTTATCTTTTATAATTATGTTATTATTCGCTATCATCACTTTCATTCGATGAGTCACTTGTGGAATAGTCATGAACATCAGCAACACTACTGTGAAAGCTTGAAACAACTGGGGTATTTATTGACTCCTCAACATTATCGGGGGACAGTAAAATTAAAACTTCTGAAGTCAGACTTTTAAATTTTTTCTTAGTTATCACCATAAAACTGTTAACTAAAGAATCCGATGTTGTAGGCAACATATTGATAAGATCTCTATTCGTGGCTTCACGCGAGTTATATTATGATTAATTTTAATTGTAATTTTTAAGTTAATTATTACTATAAACTTTAAATAACTTTGTATGAGAAATGTTTTCTTATATTCATAGAAAAAATGATTTTAGATTTTCATTTTATCTATCAAAAATTTTCATTGTAAGAAATATTCTTGAAAAGAATAGTTTTAATAAACAAACATATAAAAATATATCTAAATATTTATTTGGCGCAGTCTACGGGTCAACCTAAACTCAAGGTGAACAAAAGCCGTTTTTTAAAAAACGATGATACAAGCGATATAAAAACGCCTAAAAGCAGATTATAAATTTTAAAGCTACAATCAAAAAGAACATTTTATAGCAAATTGTACCTACAATCAAAAAGAAAATTTTATAGCATAATTTGAAAACCTAAACGCAGATTAGGAGAACCGAAAATAAAAGAAATTCAATATACCACACCGATCAAACAAAAGCCATTGCAAAAGAAATCGATCTACAATCAAATCATAGTCAAAAATTTAAAAATGGCCTTACAATTAACTTTTCAAGATATCCTCAAGGATGCCCAGCACATTAAAGAATTCAGAGGTGACGGTAATTATGCATTAACTTCATTTATTAGGGAAGTTGAATCAGTGCTATCTATATGTAATACGGAACAGCAAATGAAAGATTATATTTATTATAGAGTAATTCTAAATAAAATTCAAGGCTTAGCTCTCAATACAATTAGGATTTTAGGGCCTAACCCAATTTGGGAAGCCACTAAAAAGGTGTTAATTAAAAACTTCGGAATTAAAGAGTCTTATCATACTCTTTATCAAGAAGCATTTTCTATTAAAAATTGCGGAATACAAAATTATTTTAATAACATGTGTGGAATTTTGTGTAAAATTAATGAGAAATACGAATTTGACGAGAAAAAACCGGTTGAATTTAGTCCTCAGAACGTAGAAAAATTATATTAAAAACATTTTTAAATAATATAGATTTAAGCTTAGCATCTATAATTATAAACAATAAGTTTGATAATTTAAGAGATGCCTTTAACTTTCTTGAAACCGAGGGTTTAATTAGAAATTATAAAAATAAAATGAGTTATACATTTAAAAATAATCCCGTATCCTTTAATAAAAGATCAAATTATAATTTTAATAATTCTAATCATTATCCAACTGCAATTTTAAGTGACGTAAATAATTCGAATAAACCATTCCAGGGATATTTAAGACAAAATCCTCCCAATTATTTAGAAAATAGAAATAGACAAAATTATAATAATAGAAATAATTTTAGAAATAATAATTCCAATTATAATTTGCATAATAATAATTATCCTAATTATAATTCAAATAATAATTCTAATTTTAATAAATATCAAAATGCTAACCAATTTAGAAACAAATATAATAATACTAATTTGAATAATGATAATAATAACGATATGGAAATAGATCATCTGCAAATTAATCATTCAAAACAAATATTATCAAAACATTCAGATGAAAATTTTTTTTCTAACAGCCTCAGAAAATCATTACCAATAATAGAATTAACAATAAACAATAATAAATTAAGAGTATTAATAGATACAGGTTCAACAACATCACTTTTAAATAAAGAAAGATTACCTGAATACAAGAGAGTTCTACTTAATAAAAGTATTTGTTTTTCTTCTATTAATAGTTCAACTATTATTAGATATGAAATTATTACTGAGTTACCAAATGAGTTTAATGAAAAAGGAACAATGTCGTGGAAATTAACCGATTTTAAAGAAAAAAAATTTGATGCAATAATAGGACAAAATATTTTAAAACCAATGAAAGCAATAATAGATATGAACAAGTAAGGAAGGCTAAGTTCGGGTGTAACCGAACATAACATACTCAGTTGAGAGCTATGGAGACAAAATAAGGAAAGGGGTAACCCTGGAATGTGGTTGTATAACATGTGTATCAAATGAAAGGTATTAAAGAGTATTTTAAGAGAGAGTAGGCCATAGTTCTATGGATGAACGCCATTTAGGGATATCGCCATAAAGGTGGACCAGGGCTGACTCTAGAATTTGTTTGTACGATATGGGTATCAAATGAAAGGTGTTACTGAGCATTTTAAGAGGGAGTGGGCCTTAGGTCTATCGGTGGACGCCTTTTCGAGATGTCCCCATTAAGGTGGACCAGGGGTGATTCTATAATTTGTTTGTACGATATGGGTATCAAATGAAAGGTGGTAATGAGTATTTTAAAAGGGAATGGGCTTTAGTTCTATAGGTGAACGCCTTTTCGAGAAATCGCCATAAAGGTGGACCAGGGGTGACTCTAGAATATATTTGTACGATATGGGTATCAAATGAAAGCTGTTAATGAGTATTTTGAAAAGGAGTGATCCTTAGTTCCATAGGTGGACGCCGTTTCGAGATATCGCCATAAAGGAGGACCAGGGGTGTCTCTAGAATGTGTTTGTACGATATGGGAATCAAATGAAAGGTGTTACTGAGCATTTTAAGAGGGAGTGGGCATTAGGTCTATAGGTAGACGCCTTTTAGAGATATCGCCATTAGGGTGGGCCAGGGGTGACTCTAGAATGTTTGTACGGTATGGGTATCAAACGAAAGGTGTTACTGAGCATTTTAAGAGGGAGTGGGCATGAGGTCTATAGGTGGACGCCTTTTCGAGATATCGTCATTAGGGTGGGCCAGGGGTGACTCTAGAATGTGTTTGTACGATATGTGCATCAAACGAAAGGTGTTACTGAGCATTTTAAGAGGGAGTGGGCATTAGGTCTATAGGTAGACGCCTTTTAGAGATATCGCCATTAGGGTGGGCCAGGGGTGACTCTAGAATGTTTGTACGGTATGGGTATCAAACGAAAGGTGTTACTGAGCATTTTAAGAGGGAGTGGGCATGAGGTCTATAGGTGGACGCCTTTTCGAGATATCGTCATTAGGGTGGGCCAGGGGTGACTCTAGAATGTGTTTGTACGACATGTGCATCAAACGAAAGGTGTTACTGAGCATTTTAAGAGGGAGTGGGCATTAGGTCTATAGGTGGACGCCCTTTCGAGATATCGCCATTAGGGTGGGCAAGGGGTGACTCTAGAATGTTTGTACGATATGGGTATCAAACGAAAGGTGTTACTGAGCATTTTAAGAGGGAGTGGGCATTAGGTCTATAGGTGGACGCCTTTTCGAGATATCGCCATTAGGGTGGGCCAGGGGTGACTCTAGAATGTTTGTACGATATGGGTATCAAACGAAAGGTGTTACTGAGCATTTTAAGAGGGAGTGCACACTAGGTCTATAGGTGGACGCCTTTTCGAGATATCGCCATTAGGGTGGGCCAGGGTGACTCTAGAATGTGTTTGTACGATATGGGTATCAAATGAAAGGTGGTAATGAGTATTTTAAAAGGGAGTAATCCTTAGTTCTATAGGTGGACGCCTTTTCGAAATATCGCCATTAGGGTGGGCCAGGTGTGACTCTAGAATGTTTGTACGATATGGGTATCAAACGAAAGGTGTTACTGAGCATTTTAAGAGGGAGTGGGCATTAGGTCTATAGGTGGACGCCTTTTCGAGATATCGCCATTAGGGTGGGCCAGGGGTGACTCTAGAATGTTTGTACGGTGTGGGTATCAAACGAAAGGTGTTACTGAGCATTTTAAGAGGGAGTGGGCATGAGGTCTATAGGTGGACGCCTTTTCGAGATATCGTCATTAGGGTGGGCCAGGGGTGACTCTAGAATGTGTTTGTACGATATGTGCATCAAACGAAAGGTGTTACTGAGCATTTTAAGAGGGAGTGGGCATTAGGTCTATAGGTGGACGACTTTTCGAGATATCGCCATTAGGGTGGGCCAGGGTGACTCTAGAATGTGTTTGTACGATATGGGTATCAAACGAAAGGTGTTACTGAGCATTTTAAGAGGGAGTGGGCATTAGGTCTATAGGTGGACGCCCTTTCGAGATATCGCCATTAGGGTGGGCCAGGGGTGACTCTAGAATGTTTGTACGATATGGGTATCAAACGAAAGGTGTTACTGACCATTTTAAGAGGGAGTGGGCATTAGGTCTATAGGTGGACGCCTTTTCGAGATATCGCCATTAGGGTGGGCCAGGGGTGACTCTAGAATGTTTGTACGGTATGGGTATCAAACGAAAGGTGTTACTGAACATTTTAAGAGGGAGTGGGCATGAGGTCTATAGGTGGACGCCTTTTCGAGATATCGTCATTAGGGTGGGCCAGGGGTGACTCTAGAATGTGTTTGTACGATATGTGCATCAAACGAAAGGTGTTACTGAGCATTTTAAGAGGGAGTGGGCATTAGGTCTATAGGTGGACGCCCTCTCGAGATATCGCCATTAGGGTGGGCCAGGGGTGACTCTAGAATGTTTGTACGATATGGGTATCAAACGAAAGGTGTTACTGAGCATTTTAAGAGGGAGTGGGCATTAGGTCTATAGGTGGACGCCTTTTCGAGATATCGCCATTAGGGTGGGCCAGGGTGACTCTAGAATGTGTTTGTACGATATGGGTATCAAATGAAAGGTGGTAATGAGTATTTTAAAAGGGAGTAATCCTTAGTTCTATAGGTGGACGCCTTTTCGAAATATCGCCATTAAGGTGAGCCAGGTGTAACTCTAGAATGTTTGTACGATATGGGTATCAAACGAAAGGTGTTACTGAGCATTTTAAGAGGGAGTGGGCGTTAGGTCTATAGGTGGACGCCTTTTCGAGATATCGCCATTAGGGTGGGCCAGGGGTGACTCTAGAATGTTTGTACGATATGGGTATCAAACGAAAGGTGTTACTGAGCATTTTAAGAGGGAGTGGACACTAGGTCTATAGGTGGACGCCTTTTCGAGATATCGCCATTAGGGTGGGCCAGGGGTGACTCTAGAATGTTTGTACGATATGGGTATCAAACGAAAGGTGTTACTGAGCATTTTAAGAGGGAGTGGGCGTTAGGACTATAGGTGGACGCCTTTTCGAGATATCGCCATTAGGGTGGGACAGGGGTGACTCTGGTATGTGTTTGTACGATATGGATATCAAATTAAAGGTATTAATGAGGGTTTTAAAAGCGAGTGGCCCTTAGATGTATATGTGAAGGCGTTCTCGCGATATCGACCAAAATGTGGACCAGGTGATCCAGAAAATCATCTGTCGGGTACTGCTAATTTATTTATATATGCAATACCACTAATAGTATTCCTGCCAAGATTCCAAGGGCTGTTGATTTCGCCTTGTAGAACTTTTTCATTTTCTTCTACTTAATATGGTAGGTGTCACACCCATTTTACAAAGTTTTTTCCAAAGTTATATTTTGCGTCAATAAACCAATCCAGTTACCATGTTTCATCCCTTTTTTCGTATTTGGTATAGAATTATGGCATTTTTTTCATTTTTCGTAATTTTCGATATCGATAAAGTGGGCGTGGTTATGGTCAGATTTCGCCCATTTTTTATACCAAGAAAAAGAGAGTTCAGGTAAGTACGTGGGCTAAGTTTAGTAAAGATATATCGGATTTTGCTCAAGTTATTGTGTTAACGGCCGAGCGGAAGGACAGACGGTGGACTGTGTATAAAAACTGGGCGTGGCTTCCACCGATTTCGCCCATTTTCATAGAGAACAGTTACCGTCATAGAATCTATGCTCCTACCAAATTTGAGAAGGATTGGTAAATTTTTGTTCGACTTATGGCAATAAAAGTATTCTAGACAAACTAAATGAAAATGGGCGGAGCCACGCCCATTTTGAAATTTTCTTTTATTTTTGTATTTTGTTGCATCATATCATTACTGGAGTTGAATTTTGACTTAATTTACTTATATACAGTAAAGATATTAAATTTTTTGTTAAAATTTGAATTTAAAAAAATTTTTTTTTAAAAAGTGGGCGTGTTCTTCATCCAATTTTGCTAATTTTTATTTAGCACATATAGAGTAATAGTAGTAACGTTCCTGCCAAATTTCATCATGATATCTTCAACGACTGCCAAATTACAGCTTGCAAAACTTTTAAATTACCTTCTTGTAAAAGTGGGCGGTGCCACGCCCATTGTCCAAAATCTTACTAATTTTCTATTCTGTGTCATAACGTCAACCCATCTACCAAGTTTCGTCGCTTTATCTGTCTTTTGTAATGAATTATCGCACTTTTTCGGTTTTTCGAAATTTTCGATATCGCAAAAGTGGGCGTGGTTATAGTCCGATATCGTTCATTTTAAATAGCGATCTGAGATGAGTGCTCAGGAACCTACATACCAAATTTCATCAAGATACCTCAAAATTTACTCAAGTTATCGTGTTAACGGACGGACGGACGGACGGACGGACGGACGGACGGACATGGCTCAATCAAATTTTTTTTCGATCCTGATTATTTTGATATATGGAAGTCTATATCTATCTCGATTCCTTTATATATGTACAACCAACCGTTATCCAATCAAACTTAATATACTCTGTGAGCTCTGCTCAACTGAGTATAAAAATGAGACGGTTATTATAAATGGTAACATAATAAATTTTTTACAATCCTGTCCATATTTGTATAATGAAATTCACCAATTAGAAGTTTGTAATGTAGATAAAAAAGTTCTTGATTGTATATTTAAAGACTTAAATAATGAAGAACAAAAAGCTGTAAAAAATATTTTGACATTATTTAAAGAATTAATTTATATAGAAGGACAACCTTTAACTAATACAAATTTAATTGAACATGAAATTCGAACAACAGTAGATAAACCTATAAATTCAAAATTATACAGATATCCACAAGTACATGAGAAGGAAATTTGCAAACAAATTGATTGGATGATGAGTCAAGGAATAATAAAAGAGAGTAACTCTCCTTACAATAGTCCTTTATGGATTGTACCTAAAAAAATAGATAATAGTGGGGAACAACAGTGGCGAATTGTTATAGATTATAGGGCTTTAAATAATATAACAATAGATGATAAATTTCCAATCCCAAATATCGAAAATCTTTTAGACAAATTAGGACGTTCACAATATTTTACAACTATTGATTTAGCAAAAGGGTTTCACCAAATTTTAGTTAAAAAAAAAGATCGATTAAAAACAGCTTTTTCTACTCCATATGGACATTATGAATTTGTCCGTATGCCATTCGGTTTAAAGAATGCTCCTGCAACATTTCAAAGGCTTATTAATTTTGTTCTGAAGGATTTGATAAATAAAATTTGTGTTGTATATTTAGATGATATACTTATTTTTTCAACTAGTTTCCTAGAGCATGTAAATGATATAAAAAAGGTTTTCCAAAAATTAAAGGAAGCAAATCTTCGAATTCAAATCAATAAATGTAAATTCTTTGCAAAAGAAACATTGTATTTAGGACATGTCTTAACATCAGAAGGAGTTAAGCCAAATCCCGCTAAAATAGATCAAATTTTAAAACTTGAATTGCCGAAATCAGTTAAACAAATTAAATCATTTTTAAGTATAACAGGATATTATCGAAAATTTATTAAAGATTATTCAAAGGTAGCTTATCCGCTAATAAAGTATTTAAAAAAGGACATGAAGTTAGATTTGAACGATTCGAATTATATTAATGCTTTTGAAAAGTTGAAAAAATTACTAACGGAAGAACCAGTACTTAAGTATCCAAATTTTAATAAACCTTTTCAACTTATTACTGATGCAAGTGCTAACGCAATAGGTGCTGTTTTACAACAAGATCAACATCCTATATGTTATGCCAGTAGAACATTAAATGATCATGAAAAAAATTATTCAGTTACAGAAAAAGAACTTTTAGCAATTGTTTGGGCAACGACTTATTTTAGACCATATCTTTATAGTACAAAATTTGAAATTTTATCAGATCATCAACTTTTACGATGGCTTTTCTTAAAATATCAAGGCAAAGCTATGAATCCAAGACTTTTTAGATGGCTAATAAAGTTAAGTGAATTTAATATAACACTTAATTATATTCAAGGTAAAGAAAATCAAGTAGCTGATTTTCTTAGTAGAATAGATGCAAATACAAATGAAATCAATGTGTTATCGATTTCTAGAGAGTCATTATTTAATAATGTAAATGACGATTTAGAAACAATTAATTCTAAACAAGATAATAGTAACATTTTTATAAAAATATTAGATACTGTAGTAAATAGATTTCAAGTACAAATAATATTGACAGATGATAAACGAAAAGAAAAAGAAATGAAACATAATAAAACAAAGATTTTTCTAAATTCTTTGGACTTAGAAAATAATTTTGAAAATATATTACGAAGAAATATTGATAAAGGTAAAATTGGAATATTTTGTGAATTAGATAATAGTAAATATAATGTTTTGAAAAATAAGATTATTGAAATGTACAAACATAATAAAAATATAAAATTTTTCCGATGTTCATATCATGCTAAAGACATTGAAACAGAAAAGGATGCTTACAAATATATACATAATTATCATAAAAATGAGACAGGACATACAGGAGTAGCTGAAAATTATGAGGGACTTAAAAGACTAATTTATATACCGAATTTGAAAGTTTTAGTCCATAAATATATTAATAACTGTTCTGTTTGTAGTAGGACGAAATACGATCGAAATCCAATTAAGAACAAATTTAAATTAACGGAAACACCAACTGATATTAAACAAATTGTACATATGGATATTTATACAAATTCTAAATCAAATTTTTTAACTTTTATTGATAGATTTTCTAAATTTGCAACAGCTTATTATTTAGAAGATAGGAATAATCAAACTATAATTGAAAAATTAAGACTTTATAAATCTCAACGTGGACATTTTCAGAAATTAATTTGTGATAATGAATTCAAAAGTATAAATATAAAAAATTATTTGATGAATGAAAATATTGAGTTACATTTAGTTACATCAAATAACCATACAGGTAATGCCGATATAGAGAGGTTACATAATACGATTTCGGAGAAAATAAGAATGATGTCCATTGAACATAATGCTCTTAATATTAAAGATAAAATAAGTAAATCAATTGAATTTTATAACAATAGTTTTCATTCTATAATAAAAGAAAAGCCAATAAATGTTGAAATTGGAAAATGTAATAAAATAACAATACATGAAAATATATTTAAAACAAAAAAAAATTATATTGAAAAAATAAATAAAAAAAGAGAAAATTATGTTGAAAGTAGGAAACAAGGATTTATTAAAAATTATAAATCAATTAGACATAAACAAGAACCCAAATATAAATTTCACAAATTAGACAAAATTCACCCTTCGAATATAAAAAGGAAATTGAAATTTGAAGGCATTCTTAATACCAAAGAAATAGATAAAGGTTAATTAATTTTTAAATTTATGAATTTCAAATTTATTATTATTAATTGTTGTATTATAAACATATTTAAAAGTTAATAAAATACAGGCGTATTTTAATTTAAATGAGGGAGAAGTTATATTATGATTAATTTTAATTGTAATTTTTAAGTTAATTATTACTATAAACTTTAAATAACTTTGTATGAGAAATGTTTTCTTATATTCATAGAAAAAATGATTTTAGATTTTCATTTTATCTATCAAAAATTTTCATTGTAAGAAATATTCTTGAAAAGAATAGTTTTAATAAACAAACATATAAAAATATATCTAAATATTTATTTCGCGACTGCTTTTGTGTGTTATAATCCCTGAATCGTCTCAAATCTTTTTTACGGGCTTCCTGTGCTTCCTCGGAAAGTTGACCAATAGGTAAAATTGCTGATTTTATAATATCAGTACTATGCACTAAGAATTAATGAACTGTAACAGGCATATTAAACCATGGATAGAGATCTATGTATAGATTTTTAGTCTCGACCGCAAATTTTTCAAATCTTTGGATATTTATATCGTACCCAGATGCTAATGTGCGAAGGAGAGTGTCGAATCTTTTGATGAGCGTTACATCCAATCCCGTAATCTCAGCACTAGCCTCAGAATTTTCGAAAAACCTACGAGCAGTGTTGCCGTCATTGGTATTGCCGAAACCTGGTTTTGGTTTATCTTCATCAATCCATTGTATGTACCTGTTTTTATGCCTTGGTGACTGGTGCGGTAGGTTGTGGCAGGTTGAAGTCAATCTTCGCCTTTTTGCTTTTGGTATGCTCTTGTTGACCTTGCGCGTTTATTTTTGTATGTTTTATGGCTACGTGTTTGTTCCCTGTACCAGGGAATTGGTTTTGCCGTTTGTAGATCAGCTTTAAAGGTTCAAATATCTCGTCGGAGCTGGTACGTACATACATCCTATTTGATATGTGGAGATAACTAAATCTACAAAAAAACAAAAATTAAAAATAGATGTGTAAAGAACTCGCAATGTTTTTTTCTTTCGACTATTAGAGAATACTTGCGACTATAACATATGTAAAACTAAGCCCGGATGTCCCCGGATGTATGTAACTTTTTTGTCCCTAAAGTTAAAAATATAGGGAAAAAATTACCTTTTCTTCTTAATAACGGAATGTTAAATATATTCAAAATACTCTAATTGTGAAAGAATTACTATAAAAAATTTTACTTACCTTCGAGCTTAGAATCCATCAAAAAAATTATGTAAAAGTGTTCACTTAAAAGAAATATAAATCTTAATATTCAACAATAATTTTGCAAATTAATCAATGCATTTTACGGCCACTCCTGCCTTCTTACTTCAATTACTCAATATATATGAGCAAAAATATCAAAAAAAAGCAAAAATCCCGTTATTTTGTTTGTTTTCTTTCATTTCTCATTACACTTTTCTTGGAATAAGAACTTTGTTTTTGTTCAGCTAGCTTGTTCTACACGAAACACTGTGCGCCGTCTAGGTTGAACATCCCCCTTCAGAATGTTTTTCATAAACACCCCAGCTCACTCCAAAACAAAGACAGGGCATCTTTGAAATCAGTTCTGATTTCGATTTGAATAAAATACTGAAGTATGGCGTTGTTCAAACAAGTTCTGAAATAGAGCGTTTATTGAACGTTTACTGAGAAAATGCGTTTTCCAAACGGCAGCTGAGAGAAGGTGATATTAAAATTCAACAGTCGAAATGGTAATATTTTTTTTTGCATTATCTACAAATAAAAATGAATGATTAAGATTTAAGAAAAATGTTTAGTTACATGCAATGAAAGTGTGACGTATGCAAATGCCTTAGATTGTGAGACCAAACTTTAACCTTAAAGTTTCCGCGTATTTATATGAATAGAGCATAAGGAAAAAAGAAATTTGTGGAAAAAGTACTTTTTTTTCGCCATATTCATAACCTATAAATTTTAAATAAATTTAAATTTATTCACTTTTTGGAGATGTTGTAATAATGGTGAGCGTATCTTATTTTTGATAAAAAATTTGTTTACAGGGTTTTGCACTTTCACCGACGATATAGCTTTTATGACTCTAAATATACACACACACAAATTTTGTTGTAATTACCGCGCTGTGTATGTTGTTCTAGATAAAAACCAAATCAGTGTGAATTTCATCCCGGAGAAGTGTTGAAAAAAACTATTCTAAAAATAGAATTTAAATTATACTTAATAAAAAAAAAACCTGGATGTTGCCCCGGCCGGGACATGAATCCAGGACGTTTAGTGTAAAGGCGGATCACGCTACCGCCAGACCACAGTGACTTGTGTTCACATTTGCCATTACGCAACACAACGAGGAAGGGCGTTGACATCAAAATTAGTTTTGATATCACTCCGAAAATTGTAATACTCTAAAATTACACCAAACTTTTCCACATTATTCTGTTTGGTGCTTGACCTTTCATGAATGGGGCTGAACAATAATCTATATAAAATATAAGGGCCGTTCCATTGGTTTATCGAGCTCTGGCTCTGGCTCAAATCTCATTGGAACGATCTGGATCAACTTTATGAGAGCTGGCAGCACTAATAAAAAACATCTGTTTTGTTGAAAATAAGTAGAAACGTACACAAAATTTTAAGATACTGATAGAATTATTAACATTTAAATAGTTTTGCACGTAAGCAAACTATTTATTTTCCTTACATCATCTTCAAGTTGTTTACTCCGTCATTGTTTTTGCTTTTAAATATGGCGAAATCTTGTATGTATACACAAATGTACACATATTTAGTTCAGGCTACAGTGGCTCAACTATATGGTTCGCTCATCTCACCAGCTGATTTTATTTTTTTCATTTCACTGGAGTAGGGATTGTCAGAAGGAGATGGCAAACTTAAAATGAAACCAACGAATTTTCAACATTTTCTTACTACATACAAATGCTGCTAAGTTTTATGTTTTCACTCCATTCCATTCGTCTAACACCTACATGCTGATTTTGGCAATGTGAACAAAGGTGTGTTGTTGCTGTAGAGATGAGCCAACCATATAGTTGAGCCATGAGTGCTACCAACTCAAAAGTGGTTAGCTGTCAAAAAATCTACTACAAAAAACGAAACGAACAGAACTGCTATACGGATCAGAAATTGAACCAGATAAATATGAGGATCACAACGTTGTTGTTGCATTTGCATGTTAAATTTCTATCCGTATCTCGCTCAATTCTCAATGGAACGTAACTATAGTGAACATATGTACATATGTACCTAAGCGATTTTTAAGATAAATATAAAATAAAAAACAGGAGGTAGATTGTGTGAGTATGCAAAGTTTCACGTTTTTTGTGATCTGCATGAAATAGCTATGACAATGAATCACTTATCTCAACAATGTATAACGTAAACGTACTTATTTGATAAAATTTGAAGCTTTTAGCCTTTAAAAAGGGGGAAGAAATTACAGTTTATATGGGTCACATAATATATTGTTACGAATATTAGCAAAACTAAGGGGTGCTGCTATCTCTAAGCCCATGCTAAGCAGTGACGTGAATTCACATCCATAGATCAATCATTATGTATCTACATCAGGCATGCTTAACGAACGAAACGATATCATTTCGTTACGATAATCAACGTTAATAAACGAAACGAAGTGACGTTAATTTGACGTTCTTAACGTTAATAAACGAAACGAAATGACTTCGTTTCGTTTATTAGCGTTGATTATCGTAACGAAATGATATCGTTTCGTTCGTTAAGCATGCCTGATCTACATAAACGAAACAATAATTGCGTCTGCACATATGTACCATGTACGTATACGATCAGCGGAGAGTCAATGCACAAACACATGCATATATCTGAGATACTCCTATAAGTATGCAATGAGAAAAACTATAAAATTGTGCAATTGTAGTTACAGCTGAGAAGTTTGAGAGCTACTGGACTGGTAGATTCTGGAAGCGCCTAGAAGATGCGAAGGTTGAAATCAAAGAGTATAAAAGGCGGCAATTGTAGAGGCGCTGGAATTCAGTTTGATTTGAGTTGTCAATCAGTTTCGACTAAGACGCTATCTAGCGAGCAAGAGCAGTATTATTTTGAATAGTAGAGTTTCATTTGAGCTATCAATCAGTTTGGTTATTAAGCAAGCTATTCGTTGCACAGTTTGATTGTTATTGTGAAGTACTTTAATATAGGCCATTTTGCATTATTACATATTGGAGTTATTTATTCAACAGTTTAGTGATTCGAACTTAGCAGAAAGGCAAATAAGAGGATTTGCAAGTAAATTCGTTACAATTGCTGTCAGAAGAGGAATTGTTGAATAAATTCCGAAGATTGGGAAATACAACTTGGTCATGGCAAAGTTGAGTGAATTGACGATCCAGCAACTGAAGGAGGAGTTGGAAGTCCGTGGATTGGCTACTTCTGGCGATAAATCCCAGCTACAAAAACGACTAAGTGTAGCTATGGTATTTGAAGGAATCTACAATGCTGAGGAGTATGTCTTTCATTATGATAGCGACAAAACAACAACAAAAATGGAAGAAAAATACAAAACACCGCAGACAGTGACGAGCATAATATCTGTACAAACATCGACAATGGCATCTCAGCTGGAGTCGCAGGAGGCACGCATTTAAGAAATGGCGTCGCAAATGTCATCTCAATTGGAAGAACAGAAGACATATATGTCATCTCAACTGAAAGCGCAAGAGGCACGTATATCTGGAATGTCGACAAAAATTTCGGAACAGGTATCATCGCAGCTCTTTGCGAACTGGAAAAGAAGAATGCAAAAATTTTACAACTCGAGGACAAAATTGATGCCGAGATAGAAGCATTGAAAGGTCTTATGCAACAGTTACAACTAAATCGCCCAGCTGTTCCAGCGAGCAATCTGAAGGTAAAAACTCCATCTTTTGACGGCTCTGTTCCTTTCGAGATATTCAAGCTTCAATTTGAAAAGACGTCAGCAGTGAACAACTGGAATGCTGAAAATAAAGTTGCTGCTCTATTCGTAGCATTGAAGGGGCCAGCAGCCGAAATCCTACAGACGATTCCCGAGGGAGAGCGGAACAACTATGAAGCATTGAGGGCCGCTGTCGAGAGGCGTTATGGAAGCGAGCATAGAAAACAGATATACCAAATTGAGTTGCAAAACCGTTATCAAAAAGCAAATGAGACATTACAGGAGTTTGCTTCGGATGTTGAAAGATTGGCTCATCTTGCAAATGCGGACGCACCCGTGGAATACACTGAAAGGGTAAAGATTCAGAGCTTTATTAACGGCATACGGGACGTCGAAACGAAGCGAGCCACATACGCGAACCCAAAGCCAACATTTGCTGAAACGGTATCCCATGCACTGACCCAGGAAACAGCGTCACTTTTGAGTAAGCCCGCATACAAAGCTCATCGCGTGGAAGTGGAAAGGCCAGATTGGGTAGACACAATTCTGGAAGCACTGAAGGGATTACAACAAAACAATGCCGGAGTTATGAAGTGTTTCAAGTGTGGTAACCCAAGTTACATTGCACGTCATTGCAGCACCGGTCATGGAAGTTCCAACTTTTAATTGGAAGGTCATGGTTTTACACAAATTCGTTGTGGCGGAGGTTGTTGATGAAGTTATTTTGGGAGTGGATTTCTTGGTTGACCATGACATCAAGATCGATATGCAGAGAAGGGTGATGCGTTATGAGAACCAAGATTTGCCACTTAACTTCAGTTTGGAAAAAGGGTTCAGCAGTAAGCGAGTGCTGGTGGAGGAGATTCAACAGAGACAACGAAAGTCAAGGAAAGTAGATCGAGCAAAGGTTGATGGACCGATTGGGCCAAATAAAGCGAAATCAAAGGTACCTGCGAGAAAAACACTGGCATTGACAAACCCTAAT
Source organism: Eurosta solidaginis (assembly GCF_040869045.1). Taxonomy (NCBI): domain Eukaryota; kingdom Metazoa; phylum Arthropoda; class Insecta; order Diptera; family Tephritidae; genus Eurosta; species Eurosta solidaginis. The sequence goes on from NC_090321.1 coordinate 191,999,048, forward strand.
GGACGCACTAAAACTACTGAAAGAATTTTCCAGAAAGAATGCAAGGGTGGTTTCAAGCCAGCGCGCACTACTGTTGTAAAACGTCAATACGATACTGATGATGCAAAGTAAATCCGTCAAGATCAAGCTCTGCGAAGTAGTTCTTCATTGGCCAAGCAACAGAGTGCGAGGGAACGATCCAGGATAATGAGTAGTAAGATGAAACACAGGTACGACAAGGAAAATAATTCGGAAGGTTTCCGGGAGGGAGATTTGGTACTGCTATACAACCCTCACCGGCGGAAAGGTGTTCCATCCAAATATCGGTGCAGTTGGGAAGGCCCGTACAGAGTTGTGAAGACGATCAGTGATGTCATCTACCGCATACAAGCAATTGGGAAATCACGAAATAGAAGAGTGGTACATTTGGCGATGCTAGCAGCGTTTAGATCGACAGATTTGTCTGATCGGGACGATCAGACTTAGGTGGAGGGCAGTGTTACGAATATTAGCAAAACTAAGGGATGCTGCTGTCTCTAAGTCCATGCTAAGCAGTGAGGTGAATTCACATCCATAGATCAATCATTATGTATCTACATAAACGAAACAATAATTGCGTCTGCACATATGTACCATGTACGTATACGAGCAGCGGAGAGTCAATGCACAAACACATGCATATATCTGAGATACTCCTATAAGTATGCAATGAGAAAAACTATAAAATTGTGCAATTGTAGTTACAGCTGAGAAGTTTGAGAGCTACTGGACTAGTAGATCAGGTATCGGCAAATTGGAAATGCAGATGTGTTAGTGAGAGCGCGATAATCGCGCACATCACTTGATACACCGGTTTGCTTGGTCAATTCGCTTATTAGCAAGCAACAAGACAAAATCGTTTGTTATTATGTTTTTAATGCGCACAATGGGAAGCAAAAGATGTATATAATTAAATACATTGTATTTGCGCAAAAGGGTTGGTCAACATTAAATATTTTTCGCCTGTGTGCATTGAAAAAATTAACAAACGATCTTTGCTTGCTAATAACATTCGTCAACATTGCGAGCGACGCACACAATCGATGTTGCTGCGCCAAATGCTCAGTGACTACTAAACTAAAGAGAATAAGAATACGTGCGAATTGAGTGTGCACAATTGTGCCACTAAATGCCGAAGCCTGTAGTAGATTCTGGAAGCGCCTAGAAGATGCGAAGGTTGAAATCAAAGAGTATAAAAGGCGGCAATTGTAGAGGCGCTGGAATTCAGTTTGATTTGAGTTGTCAATCAGTTTGGTTATTAAGCAAGCTATTCGTTGCACAGTTTGAGTGTTATTGTGAAGTACTTTAATAAAGGCCATTTTGCATTATTACATATTGGAGTTATTTATTCAACAGTTTAGTGATTCGAACTTAGCAAAAAGGCAAATAAGAGGATTTGCAAGTAAATTCGTTACAATATATAACACCGATCTCTATGATTTTTTCAGACAACAATATATGTTATATACGTAAGCATTAGGTGAAATTTTAAGCTTCTAGCTGTTCAAATGGTGTAAAATTGCGAAAAGTTTCTTATCTGAACAATTAATTGTACGGGACATATGCTATATATACGACCGATCTCATCGCTTTTTTCAGGCAATAATATGTGCAATATCCGAAAGCATAAGGTTAATTTGGAAGATTCAATCTGAAAAATTGAGGAAGATATTTTAACGAATTTACTGCAAATCCTCTTATTCGCAACGCTCTACTAACGTTCGTATCGCTAAACTGTTGAATAAATAACTCCAATATTTAATAATGCAAAATGGTCTTTATTAAAGTACTTCACAACAACACTGATACTTCACAACCAATAGCTTGCTTAAATGAAACTGATTGTCGCGCCTCTATTGTTGCGGCCTTTTATACTCTGTGATTTCTCGTTTGCATACTTCTGGGCTCTTCCACAATTTACTTAGTTACTGCTATATAATTATAACTACAGATGCACGTGTATAGCTTCTCATATGCGCTTGTATTTGTGAGCGACACTTCCACAATTATAATTGCATACTTTTGGGAGAATCTCAGATAAGATATCTGCATGTGTTTGTGCGTCTCTTCTCCGCTGCGTGTACGTACATATGTGTTGACATAATGATTGATCTATTGATGTGCATACAAGTCACTGCTTAGCATCGCTTAGAGATGGGAGTACCCCTTAGTGTTGCTAATGTTCGTAACCATATGACAAAAATCCTCTCTTCTGAAAAATTGGTTGTATGCGAGATATATGCTATGGTGGTCCGATTTTGCCGTTTCCGACAAATGTCTAATCGGATACCTAAATATACCCGCTTACAACGTTTTATCAAAATATCTAAAAAATTGAGGGACTCGTTTGCATACAAACAGACGAACATGGCTAAATCAACTCAGCTCTTCATCCTAATCTTTTCAGAATACTTATTGGTGGGTCTATCTATTTTCCTTTAAGGAATTACAATTTTGAGACTCGTAACGATGTTAATATATCACTTAATTTTCATGAAAGGTATACAAAATCCTGAAAACGTACAGACGTTAAAAAATTCAATGATCCGATTTCAAAAGAAGCAAACATTTTTCTATCCTATCTAGTGGTGTACATTTAGAAATATAGTATAATTACATTTTCTACTACTAGTATGTTTATCAGCTGTAGCATGTTAAAACCTTTAAGATGTTTCTTAGATAAACTCATAGTTCAAGGATATTTTTTAAAAAAGAAGTATTTTGAATTGGCTGAACACAATTATTTATTTTTGTATGGAACGAAACTAATTTTTTTTATTTGTTTATAAAGTTCAGAACAAATTTTCATTTTAAAACAGAAATGTTTTTTGGTCAACTACTTATGTATATATGTATACGTTAGATAATTATTAACAAAAAAAATAAAATTGAAAGGTAACAGTCTGTGGATTATCTCGAAAAGTTCCGGGATTCCGAGACTGTAATTTTAAAATCTCGAAATCTCGGGATTGCAAAGATCTTCGGGATTTGATGCCTCAGTATGAATTTGCTGCTTATTTCTGGAGTATAATTTATTGTATCGTATTTTGCTCTTATATATGGCTTATGCAATTTTTTGCTGGGCTCTTGCACTTGCCCTAAGGAAATAGCCAAAGCCAGTAAACAAAATTTCCAACATTCCAATGTAATTAGCAAGCATTCCTATACTGGTGCTGACAATGGGTAATCGTGTGACTGCTGATCTTTAGCAATAGAAAGTGCCAAAGAGGAGTAGTTGCCCCCTTTTATTGTTGTTGGCGTAAATAGTATTAACGTTTGCTATACTGTTGTAACGAATATTAGCCGCACTAAGGGATACTATCATCTCTAAGCCGATGCTAAGCAGTGACTTGCATGCACATCAATAATTGAATCATTATGTCTACACCATATATGTAATACTTCTATATCACTACTACTGAACTGTGCAGCCTGTCAAACATTACAGTACAGATATACAACGAGAGAAGGAGACAAAATCTCAAGGCTGTCGTTAAATTTTTGTAAAAAAGGGGCTTAAATATATGTATATTTCAACAAGCCGTCTTGCTTCTATCAATATTGTACATTAGGCTATTTCGTTCTCCAAATGAAAAAGTAAGATTTTGTTTTCCATTAGTATTATAAAATTTTTGATTGTTTTAAGAACTCCGCAGATTAGCATTACCGATTTGTGCTGAGTGCGCAGATATACGTATGTAAATGAGCCCTTAGTGACCAAAAAGCGACAAAAAAGCAAATAATGCCAACTGACAACTACGAATTTATCATGCACAGAATTAACAGTTACAAAATATGCGTAGGCGCAACAAATGGCATAAACTGAAAACAAATCTAGTTAGCGGTCGTAAGATGTTCAGATGGTATAAGTAAAATTTACAAAATTGATATTATTTCAACACCAATAGCAGCCAGACCAGTACTCATATTTTGTTTACTTCATCAAAAATTTATTTCATTAAAAAACTCAAAATAAGTAAAATTTTTAAAACTATTATATATCGTATGTTCAAGCAAATTCATTTTAAATTATTTTTTAAAACGTTTAAAGAAATACTTGTTGGGATGTATGTATATGTGTATTTTCATACATGTATATTTGTATTTTTTTCATTTCAAAAAGAAGAATTCTTCGTCTTGTTTTCTTTTTTTTTTGTATTATTTATGTAAATAATGTACTTTGTATGGCTGCAGCCCATGCTTAAATAATAAAAACATCAAGCTTTGTATTGTATTTGTTGGCGTTTTAATTTTTTAATCGACTAAACTGAGATTTTATAACAATTAGTATGCAAAAGTTGGGTAAAGGGGATAGTGACCCATTGGTACCCTTTTAATACTTTTTTTACACACGCTACTACAATTCACTAACACTAACAAAGCCCGCGCATGCGCAGAACATACATTTGTACAGTTTCAGTAAATAATGATTGACAGAAAATTTGCACATTAGGAAGATAGGAAGGTATTGATATAGAAGTATTATATGTATATATGGTCTACACATATGTACATACACGCAGCGGAGAAGCAACGCACAACCACATGCATATATCTGAGATACTCCCGAAAGTATGCAATGGTTGTGCAAGTGTCGCTCACAAATACAAACACATGCAGATATCTTATCTGAGATGCTCCCAAAAGTATGCAATTATAATTGTGTTCACACATACACGCGCATACACTATGGAATCATTGTAGTGCTGTCAAAATGTGCTGGCGTGCAGTGTCATGTTAATTCCAATTTTATCACATCATGACCACATTCATTTATCATTTCCCTACAGATCTACGCTGCATTCGCAACATTTTTCCTTCAATACAGCTCTCTTAGTAGTATCCCTGTACAAAATCGTGCGATTAATCCTTAAGGAGAGTGGTTTGCGATTGATATCTTTTGTCTACATTGAGATATAAATGATCCCCTCTAGTCCGTTTTGGGTACAGTTGCGAATAATCAGTTCGAAATGTATGTAGCCAAATTTAAGAAATAATAAAACAAATAAGGAAGGCTAAGTTCGGGTGTAACCGAACATTACATACTCAGCTGAGAGCTTTGGAGACAAAATAAGGGAAAATAACCATTTAGCAAAATGAACCTAGGGTAATCCTGGAATGTGTGTGTAGGACATGTGTATCAAATGGAAGGTATTAAAGAGTATTTTAAAAGGGAGTGCGCCATAGTTCTATAGGTGGACGCAATTTCAGGATATCGCCATAAAGGTGGACCAGGGGTGACTCTAGAATGTGTGTTGTACGATATGGGTATAAAATGAAAGGTGTTAATGATTATATAAAACGTAGTGGGCCTTAGTTCTATAGGTAGACGCCTTTGCGAGATATCGCAATAAGGGTGGACCAGAGGTGACTTTATAATGTGTTTGTACGATATGGGTACCAAATTGAAGGTATTAATGAGGGTTTTAAAAGGGAGTGGCCCTTAGTTGTATATGTGAAGGCGTTTTCGAGATATCGACCGAAATGTGGATCAGGGTGACCCCGAACATCATCTGTCGGGTATCGCTAATTTATTTATATATGTAATATCACGAACAGTATTCCTGCCAAGATTCCAAGGGCTTTTGATTTCGCCCTGCAGAACTTTTCATTTTCTTCTACTTGATATGGTAGGTGTCACACCCATTTTACAAAGTTTTTTCTAAAGTAACATTTTGCGTCAATAAACTAATCCAATTACCATGTTTCATCTTTATTTTCATATTTGGTGCAGAATTATGGCATTTTTTTCATTTTTCGTAATTTTCGATATCGCAAAAGTGGGCGTGTCATAGTCGGATTTCGGCCATATTTTATACCAAGAATAAGTGAGTTCAGATAAGTACGTGAACTAAGGTTAGTTAAGATATATCTATTTTTGCTCAAGTTATCGTGTTAACGGGCGAGCGGAAGGACATACGGTCGACTGTGTATAAAAACTGGCCGTGGCTTCAACCGATTTCGCCCATTTTCACAGAAAACAGTTATCGTAATATAATCTATGCACACCCCAAATTTCACAAGGATTGGTAAATTTTAGTTCGACTTATGGCCTTAAAAGTATTCTAGACGAATTAAATGAAAAAGGGCGGAGCCACGCCCATTTTGAAATTTTGTTTTATTTTTGTATTTGGTTGCACCATATCAATATTGGAGTTGAATGTTGGCATAATTTACTTATATACTGTAAAGATTTTAAATTTTTTGTTAAAATTTGACTTTAAAAAAATATTTTTTAAAAGTGGGCGTGTTCGTCATCCGATTTTGCCAATTTTTTTTTTTGGCGCACATATAGTTATAGGAGCAACGTGCCTGCCAAATTTCATCATGATATCTTCAACGACGGCGAAATTACAGCTTGGAAAACTTTTAAATTGCCTTCTTTTAAAAGTGGGCGGTGCCACGCCTATTGTCCAAAAATTTACTAATTTTCAGTTTTTCGTCATAAGCTCAACGCAGCTACCAAGTTTCATCGCTTTACCCGTCTTTGGTAATGAATTATCGCACTTTTTCGGTTATTCGAAATTTTCGTTATCGAAAAAGTGGGCGTGGTTGTAGTCCGATTTCGTTCATTTTAAATAGCGATCTGAGATGAGTGCCCAGGAACCTACACACCAAATTTCATCAAGATACCTCAAAATTTACTCAAGTTATCGTGTTTAAAGACGGACGGACGGTCATGGCTAAATGAATTTTTTTTCACCCAGATCATTTTGATATATAGAAGTCTATATCTATCTCGATTAGTTTATGCCGTTACGGATTACCGTTATGCGAACAAAGTTAATATACTCTGTGAGCTCTGCTCAGCTGAGTATAAAAAGGCAAATAAACATACATACATACATATAAAAGAAAAAAAAAAATTAGTAGAGTCAAAAGAAATTGTTTATGATAAATACCGAGCCTAAAATAGAACATGGCTAAATATGTTCCATTGTCGTAGTATTTCTTGTGTTTTTATTTTTTTACAATATCAATACAAACTTGCCCGTCAATACCCGAAAGGGTAAAAAGTATACCTATCGAACAATACCTGTGAGGTTATAAAAGAAAGTAGAAATAAGAATTGGTCCGATAGTACTCGCAGGGCTATAAAGAGGAACAGTACGACACCACCCATTCAGGCAGAAACTGGTACAAGTGGCTTCTCCATAGAACATGCTTTAACAAAAGGGATCACTCCAACCCACATAAAAATATCAAAACTTGGCATAGTCGCATACTCCTTTGCGACTCATCCGTGATTCATCCTAGACTAAGCGCATTATTGCCAGCGAAGCTTAATAAAGTATAGATAAATAGTATAGACCCACCGAAAAGTATACCGATATGATCAGGATGACGAAGTTAGTCATTTGTCGGAACGACCGGATCGTTTCGTTTCCCAAGGCAGTGTTAACCCATTTCACTGATACAAAAACAAAAACAACAACATCCGGGTTGGACCACTATAACATTTATCTCCCATACAACCGATTTTTGGGATAAGAGAATTTTCGTAATTTCTTCCCCATTTTAACAGCTAGAAGCTTGCAATTTACCAGATGCCTACATATACGGTTATCAAGTTCAGTCGTATATGTATATATATCTCATACAACAGATTGCTCATATTTTATGAATTTTTCAAATTTCATCAGATTATCGTTCAGCTTCATACATGAAAGTTATGAGAACATCGGCCCAGTGGAACACAGTCTCGTTCTTACTTTTTTTTATGTTGTGTACTTTATTTATTGAATAAAGTTCCTCGAAGCACTTTGCGAATTATGACCACGGTAGCCACGCCATGTTTTCCTTTGGAACCAAAATTTATTAAAAGGAGGGTTCTCCAAAAAAAAACAGACCAATTTTTTATTTTTTGTTGTTTACAAATAATGTAATCAACAGTAGCAAACATACAAAACGTAAACGACTACATCGAAAACAATAATTTTAAAATTAGTTTTACATTGTTTAAGGTATTACATTATTAAGACTTTCATCGGCCCTATCAGGCCTGAGATTAAAGTTCAATGGTCTTATAATTTTCAACTTTTTTGAATATTGTTACTATACATTTATTACTTAAAATTTGATGGAAATGCTCCTTACTTAAATGTTAAAAAACATCAGACGAACTTTTTCTGATTGGAACTCTTTATTTATAGTACCACTACCTAACAGGCACGAGAATAGAAAATATAACTGAATCGCCTCCCATCGTATTGGCTCCATCAATTGCAAGCCCTATAAAATTACTAAGAGGCACATGTGCTGTTGAAATAAATTCTTAAGTCAGTGTTTTATTGAATCGGCATCACATATTTAGCTCAACTAGTTAAAAAACGAAAAGTGTTTGTTACCCGAATTAAATGCCGAACACACAAAACAAGCTATTTTGTTTTGCCAAGTCCGCTTTTTCATCAAACATAAATATGTTTTCTGCAAAATCCGACGTTATGATTTTTGGTGGTTCTTTGCCCAACTTGCTACGGGAGTTGCCTTTGTTCTGACACAATTTAATAATATAACAATTGTAGGAAGAAATGCATTTAAGTAAATGGAAGACTATGAGTGGGTTGATGAAAATCAAATGCAATGAACAGCCGGCTCAATCAAATTTTGGGGTAGCATTCTGCATTTTTAATTCAGTGAAAAAACAAGAAAAATATCGGATCATGGCTACTTGCCTAAAAAGGACAGATATTGCCAAAAAGGGAAAAGCGGACCAAACGGGATTGAAATGGACCATTTTTGGTCAAAATTTAACAAAGTGGCAGTCGTGATTATGACCTTGAAGTCGGAAATTTCACGCGCAATTAGCACAGGTGTGTTTTGTTATTTGTTTTTTATTTATCTGTGAATTATATACGCGAAAGCGATTAAATATCAACAAAATTAATTGTGGCGTAGATTCATGCATTGTGGATGCGACAAGTGTGATAATTTCTGCATAGACGTCAAAATTACAAATAGAATGGACCACATGATTTTCAAAGTGATCTCATACTATATCTCATTCTATCACCCGCTGAAGATAGGCGACCGTATGCGCCGCCATATTGAACATCCTGTCAAAACGCTGCCAAAACGCTAAAAAGTAGCCATCTTGAACATCCTCTCAGGCAGTTGACAAATAAGATATCACACTTGTTTAATCCACAATGGATTCATGATTCAATCACAAGAGGTTTGTTCGGTTGACAACATTTTTGGCATTGTGAACTTATACAAGTGGAGAATGTGTAAAAAAAAACATTCACAATAGCAAACAGCCTGGATCAGCTGCTAAATCGCTGTTCGATTACTTAAGTCATTAGCTCAATGGTGTTGTTCAAACATTTTTGTAGACGACTGGTATATTGCATCGTTTACATATTTTAAAATGTTTACTTAACTGGCTGCTACTATTTGCTCTATTAACTAGATTTTAAAAATTAATATCAATTTGTGGTCTCATTATCTGTAGACACTAGTGAGCTGCAATTATTCATGTTTTAAGGTTATTAGTGGACTAACAAAGAATATCAAGCACTTATATCCATGTCATGCTTCGTAAAATGAATAACCGCTCATAAGTCACGAAGCAGTTCAGTACTCAATTGTCTTATTGAGCAAGAACGTCAACTGTGTTATACGAAGACACTAATTAGAATCAGTATGACTAACATTACAATAAAATGAATATAGTCATATCAGTCTTCTGACGCTAGAAACACAACGATGTACACGAAACTAAACTGAATACAGCGCTAAAAAAACCGATAATAAACGAAGTATACAGTGTATTATACACGAAACTAACATGCTACTGAGTTAAGTGACTATGATTTCAGTTTATACTCAACAATGTCATATATGTATGGGACATATGTGTTGCGGGGCACTCGTACGTATTTTCTATTTTATGTGCTAGTCACTCATATTATTTGTCTGTACTTGACTAAGTACACATTTAGACACAATTTTTTGGCTCATGACTAAGTGCACTAATTTTATAAGTACTCAAAGCAGACCTCTGGTAGACACATTTAAAAACAAAGTTTGTTTCAAACACAAATAAGCAATTCATTGCACTTCACTTCAATTTATCACCCTCGAGTAAAAATCAAACCCATTCTTCGATTCTCTAGCCATTCGCGACAGCCGTTCTTCCTTTCAGCAATTATTTGACAGATAGGTATGGCGGCAATGGAGGAATAGAAAGATTTTTCACTTGTATGGATTCGCGATGATTTTTGGCAACTGCAGCCATTGTGAATTTATACAAGTGGAGAAATAAATGATAAAAATTTTCACAATAGCTGTGTTGTTTTTTTACATCTATAGACGTTTACGCTTAAACTTTATATGGACTGTTAAGGGTCAAACTTTAAATACACCTCTGAAATTGCTGCGCATAAAATTTGTACTACTAAATTTCAGTTCGCATTATACTCAAATGTAACTGAAATTTGTGTCTACATTTCACCTCTACACTTATTCCATGTATCACCTCTTAAAATGGTGCGTGTCCACAACTCATCGCAACTGATTCAGCTATTTGTTATACACTATGGCCATCAGAGGGTTGTGTCTCCGCATTTCGGTACACCCTGTGCTGTAGCTAGTTATTTAACCACTGCCGCTAGATGGGTCTTCTAAGCATTATCTAAGCGAGGATAAGCGTTTTTTTACGCGCAAACGTAAACGCTTGTAATAAAAAACACGGCTAATAGTAAACAGCCTCGATCACCTGTTCAATCGCTGTTCGATTACTTAAATCATTTGCTCAATAGTGTTTTTCAAACATTTTTGTAGACGACTGGTATTTGCATTACTTACATATTTTAAAATGTTTGCATAACTGGCTGCTCAAATTTAATCTATTAACTTGATTTTAGAAATGAATATTAATATGTAGTCTGATTTTCTGTATACACATTTAAAAGAAAAGCTGATTTGAAACACAAATGTGCAATTAATGGCACTTCAATTTAATAACCGCGAGCAAAAAACAAACCTTTCTTCCATTCTCTGGCCATTCGCGACAGCCGTTCTCCATGTCAGATATTATTTGACAGGTACGTATGGCAGTGGAGGAATAGAAAGAAATGATGTAATAACGACAAGGTGGTATATGTAGTGACAGCTCATTTTGAAAACTCCCATATTAAACGAAGGATGAGAGAAAGGGGAAGAAAAGAAGGCCCTTTTGTGAAATAGTATTAAATCTAGTACTTTTTTTTAGCAAAGCACGAAACTAATATTTTGTAATTTGTTTATTAAAGAAGTGAATATAGGTCAAAGCGACTGCCGCGGTAAATAGGTAATGTGTCTTTTTACTATAACGAAATTTTTGGTATCCAGTTCAAAGTACTTTAGAAAGAAATATTCAGTATTTTTACTTAACCGCGTCGTCCTTCGACAATGGTTTGATAAGCGATTCGAGCGTATTTCTGCCAAAAAAAACATTCCCAAAAAAATTATAGTATAGTTCCCGCCAACTTTTGATTATGCCAAATTTTGTTTCGAGAAGGGGTATCAAAATACTTGTCCTCCAACCAATATGCTTATAGCCCAACTGTGAGCAGAGGTCCAAAGCCAAAGAGATATTCGGGTCTCCCTTGGTGGTATGCTTTCTTCTTCTGCAAGGATAAGATAGTGTATATTGATAACGTGGTTCACCGTCCGCGACCCAACAAAAGCGTTTACTGATTCTGTATGGATTTTGCTTAGGGCTCCTTGGTAAGTAGGTGCCTGATCTCATCTTATGTAGATGTTTCCTTAACCCTCTTGGAGGCGGGGCTAGATAAAGCAGTTGTTTTCTAGAGTTTCCTGGTTTGTGACTAAGCAAAAACTGTCCGTTCAGCATTTCGTTATGCTCTTTAATTTTGAGATCTTTTGCCTTACTATATAATGCTGTCAGGGGTCATAAGAAAAGTGCAGCATTTTAGCAGGCCTGCAGCCTTTTCCAGTGTGTGTTTTTAAGACTAGGAAACCAAAATGATGTCGGCCAATTGCTTTGCAAATGGCTAGCAACGTTCCTTTACCTTTCCCCATGTACTGCCGGAAAGCAACTTCGGAATTTTGTTGCGGCGTTGTACTTTGGATACAATTTCGGGTAACATGTGACTCGAAGGTGATTTTGTTATCGAACGTTACCCCTAAGATCTTTAGGTGACTGACATTCGATAACGTAACAATATCGACGTGAAGTCCAATATTTGCGTCATCTGTTCCTTCCACGTCCTAAACAGAGTAGCCCTGGATATGGTTGGTGATAGTGCCAGGTCGCGCGTGGTGAAGAAACCAGAAATACAGGGGAGATAGCGATTTATTCTATAAACTAACTCGTTTTTTGGAGGGCCAGGAAATAATGGTAACTCCTTCTGGTGTGGAAGGGAGCTTTGATATGTAGAAATCAGTAAAACAGAATCGTGGATGGAAACCACCCAGTGGCACCCCCTGTTTAATTATACTAGACTTTGAAGTTTCTTTCCTAATTTGAACCGATACTTGCTGACCATTCAGATAATTTGAGGTCCATCTTTTTATACAAGGAGGAAGGGGTGCACCTTCTATGTCTTGGAGTAGCGGGCTGTAGTTGACTGTGTCAAAAACTTTCGGCAGGTCGAGTGCTACGCACACCGTCCTATGATGGGGTTTTTCCTGGTTCAGTCCGCAATTTATGTTCCCCTACTAGCGAAAGGGGTGATTTCGGTCGATACAACTCACCTTCGTTACCTGGTTTCCAAGGCTTTAAAAGTGGAAGTAGCCTTGCCGCTTTCCATTGTTCGGGAATGACGATGGACTTCAACGATAAATTGAAAATGTGAATCGGATAGCTTACCCTCTCACCAGCAAGGTGTGTCAGCATTGGCATGGCTATATAGTCTGTTAATGCGCCACACGTCGTGTTTGCGTTTATGTGCCCGTCGGTTTACAAATAGTATAATTAGTTTTAATTAACTTTGGAACAAAAACAACATAGCTCATTTGCAAGTGGTTAGCAACGTTTCCAAATATATAAAGAAAGTGCATATGCATTGCACAACGCAAAAATAAAAATCCATGGTTATTATATAAGAATTTTATTTCTCAGGATACACCATTTATATGCGGAGCAGGAACAAGACTGTCCTGCGATTCACGTCTTCGTCGTTCTGTCGTTGACGATGAAGTAATGGATGGGGTGCTAGAGACTGTAACTATTTTCGCTTTAATTCCACCATCAAGATGACTATAAGTTGTTCCAAACTCACAGGGCGTGCTTGCTTTTCTGGCTCATCCTTACTTAGGTAATCCCACAGCTCTTTACCTCTTTGGAAAGCCAGTTTTGGATCGGTGGCAATCAAATCAGCTGCATTCAGCTTTGCGTCTGGTTTCTTGCATCGCCGCCAACAAAACCTATAAATAAAGTTATAAGAACTTATTTAAAGTAATATCTTTCAGTATTATATAAATTATAAAACATATTACTATCATTTAAATCCGAAAATTTGGCAAATTTTAATAATTTTGTATGGTTTTTACTACAATTTTTCCTCTGAATGAAAAGTAGTTTCGCAAAGAGGCAAATCGAGTTTCAGAGTGGGAGTTCAAGATGGCGGATTGGAAAGAAAAGCTGCCAACGTCAGTCACCTTGTAATTGCATCATGAGAAAGATTTTTCATTTGTATAAATTCATAATGACTGCAGCTGTCTTCCACCCAAATCGAATTGATGACATCCATTTACTGTGTTGTTTCTTTGCAAATTTGTGGAAAATATTACAATTTACAATTGCCAGATAAGTACTGAACTGCATAATATCTTAGTATAATTTTTCTGGTTTTGTGGTAAATTTATTAAAACTACAGAATCGTGCACTTTCGCAAACCTACAAACATGAGAAACCTAAATAAAAGTTTCAATTTTAAAAAGAACAAGAGAAAGGTGGAGATGGGAGTGTAAAAGTAAAAATAGGGGTAATATTTGAGACAAAGTAGTAAAAAGGGGTTAACAGGAAGATTAAGAATAAGGATAAGATTAGGGGAAAATGTGAGAGATAGACTTGGAAAGGAGCAAGATCGGGATGAGTAAGAGGAAAAGTGGGAAGATTTACTAAAGAATGAAAGAGATGGGGAATGTGAATAAGCCGAATAAGGCAAACTAGAAAATACAGAGGGGAAAGGAAATAAGATAGAAACGCGGTTGGAGAGAGGAGAGGCAGGTGGATGGGTAGAATAATTCAGCACAATGCCTGTCGTGTTTGATCACACGGCTGGGAGTATTTCATGTTTGTCTAAATGTATCCAGAGATAACCAGAGCTGTTTAAAATAAAATTCTGATAAACCAATTTCTTTTTTTTTTTTGCAATCAGGTAAATCTATAAGCTCTTATTTGTTGAAGCATCGTTTCTGTAAAACCCCTGCCACTTTATATTTTTACACTAACCACCTTTTTCTGCTCAATGAGCCTTCTTCAGCGCTTGGCTTACTTACTAACTTAATTGGCGCTTAACCGTTAAAACGGTTATGTCAGCCCAACAAGGCGCGCCAGTTGCTTCTTATCTCTGCCAATCGGCGCCAATTGGTCACACCAAGGAGTTTAAATCGTTTTCCACCTGCTCTTTACAGCGGAGTGGGGGCCGCCCTTTACCTCTGCTTCCATAGGCGGGTCCCGATACAAACATTTTCTTGGCAGGAGCGTCATCTTTCATTCGCACAACATGGCCTAGCCAGCGCAGCCGCTGCGTTTTAATTCTCTGGACTATGTTGATGTCTGCGTAGAGCTCGTACAGCTCATCGTTAAATCTTCTTCGGTACTCGCCATCGCCAACGCGTAGAGATCCATAAATCTTTCGAAGAACTTTTCTCTCGAACACTCCCAGAGCCGCTTCATCTGATGTTGTCATGGTCCATGCTTCTGCACCATATTGCAGGATGGGTACGCTTAGTGACTTGTATAGCATGATTTTTGTTTGTCAAGAGAGGACTTTACTTTTCAATTGCTAACCTAGTCCAAAGTACCATTTATTGGCAGGAGTGATCTTTCGCTGGATTTCAAAGTTGATGTTGTTGTTCGCGTTAATGCTGGTTCCCAAATAAACGAAGTCTTTTACTAATTCGAAATTATGGCTGCCAACAGTAGCGTGGTTGCCAAGGGCATACTTCGTTTTGTCCTCATTCACCATCAAACTCATCTTTACCGCTTCTTTTTCCAGTTTGGAGTAAGCAGCACTAACGGCGCTGGTGATTAGGCCGATGATATCAATGTCGTTTGCATACTCAACGCTTGGCTTACATAGATAAATATTGGGTATTGGGACCGTATTTCAGAGTTTTCATATAACAAGTCTTCTAGATATTCATCCGCAACATCCAGGTCGTCAATCATCTCATTGACGTCAGCAGTAAGTTCCCGTATTCCTTAGCTGTGAACAATGTGGTACTCTGAAGATGCAGTCAATCAGTTCCATTGGCTAAAATTGTTCCAGTTCCTCAGGAAAAGGAAATAAAACTTCCCATAAAAGTAAATACAGATGGTGAGTAATATTGACTTCACCTGGCTGGTTGTGCCCCTGTGGCCTGGATTAACTTTTTCAGATCTTCAACTTAAACTTTTTCCCACAAAAAAGAAACGCAGTTTCAAAGCTTTTTCATTCATATCATCTCATATTTTACGTGTTTGTTTTTATTTCTTTTAAGAACTAATAATAATTTACACCAGAGTCTATAGTTTAAGCTAACACCAGATGCACTATATTTTGGCAATAGAAGAATTTAAAAGAATTCAACAAACATTCAATTATGTCCTGGGCAATGTTACGAGGAATTTGAGGGCGCCGAAGACGTTATCTATTAAGGAAGCGGAAGACCCTTGACATTTTAAAAAAGATTGAGATTGGAAAATTGTAAGTTACGTGCATGACAAACTTTGACAGCATCAAAATCTAAGAGTATTTTATTGCAATGCAATAGAAAATAATATACAACATGGTAAGTCCGTCCTAGTTTGTATATATATGTGACTTAGGACCATTTTCACCAATTACAGATAAGTTAGATATAAGCTGGAGGATAGCAACCTATCAGATAGCTTCATTTGGCAAGTTCATTTTCACCACACATTTTGTTATACATATTATACACTGTAATATATTAAATAAAAAGTCCAATAAAAAATGATGGTATTTTAGTGAACTGGTGAGTTAAAGAAGCGGTTATTAGGGAAATGTCCATAGAAAAGGTGTATCCAACAACTGGGAGGATCCATTCTTTCCCCGAAACAACAAATATTTTTTCAGAACATATCGTTAAATACAATACATATCGTTAGTGAATATTAGTTTAATTCACAAAGGCCCTAACCAACAGATTTTCACCCCCAGTGGGTTAGGGGGCTTAGAATATACTCGCGGCAAGTATGCCTGCCGTAAGAGGCGACCAAGAGGCGATACCAAATTGATTCAAGGGGCTGTGTAGCGCAACCCTTTCAAGGGGTTGCTAGCGCAATATATATCTTCTCCAATCCAATTGTCAACCTCACCTACCCGTGGCGAATTCTGTTTCGTTAACAGCCGAGGATCTGGAGACCCCAAGTTCCTCATGGATCTAGGGGGTCGGAGGGTGGGACGGCCTAGAAGGTTTCATGTGGTCGTACCAAATCGTTCCCGAGATGGTCGGACTAGTACATCCGGCAAAGCACCATCAACGTCGATAACACTCCATAAGGCCTTCGGGGAGTGTCCTTACCGCTACACCAACAACATATTTTTCGAAACTGTATACATATATTAAAGTACATGATCGGAAAAGTTTTAAAATGTTAGAATTGTTAACTACGGAGTTATACCAATTTGTAAATGTCATATTTGCTTGTAGTGAATGTAAACAAAAAAGGTTTTTAGCTTCTGCAAACATTTTAAATTTGTTGGGAGCGCCTTTCTGAACTAAGCTAACGATATACAACTACTAGCTGTTACCCCTATCAAACCTTCACCTTCTACCTCTGTCCCGTTCCCTCTCTTCGTGCCTGTCCATGTGCTCCCCTTATTCATATACATAGTCCTTTCCATTTACCTATCCGTCCTACTTCTCCGACCTCCAGTTCCCCTTATCGAACTATGAATAAAATTTATTCAAAAATTATTATTATTATTATAAGTCCTCGAGGCACTCCGACATTTAATTATATCTATTGCCTTTTAATGTATGTGGAGGCATTTACTTTACATTCCATATATTTATTTGTGGCGGAGACCAGCCTTTGTTAATCCATAGAAGGCCACTGAACAATTGAATGCTGCTATAGTACCCTGCTTGGCTTGCCACGTAGTCTGCCTGTTTACATGCACATCCCTGATGCTCTGAAACCCATCCTAGCAAAACCTAGTTTTTGGCTCTCAGATAATTTGGGAGTAAAATGCATTCACCCACTAGCTTAGATGTAATTGTGTAAGACTGCAAACCAGGTAAGGCTGCCTGGTTGTCTGACATAATGAGGATATTGCTCTAGCATAAGCCTCTTTGTTGACATTCTCTACAGTAAGCTTCTATTGCATCGGTTTCTGCCTGATGTCAGTTCCCGTTTTTCCATCATGCCTTTGAATCAGGGTTAGTTTATGAATTCCCTGTTTTCCAAAGAGTTCTGTCAGCAATGGTCATCTCTAAATTCCGTGAGATTCTGAACATAGTTGCAGTACTCAAAAATACCCGCCAATTTGCAAAAAAAGTGTCGCAAATACCAACCTAGGCAAAAAGTTACTTAATAAATAAATATCAAGCACACCGCATAACATATACATTTTTTACAGTAGTTCGGCCTTTGTTGCACTTCGCGGTAAGAAAAGAATCTCAAATATTAACCTGATCGACGAGGTACCCCTGTACCAAATTTCATGCTAATCGCACACAAATGAGATTTTCGCGGAAGGACAAGTTTCTCAAATATATAGTGAAAGAAGAGACGTCGTACCAAATTTCAAGTAAACCGTATAAAAATGAGATTCATTAGAACAGCTCAGCCCCTGATCCACTCCGTGGAAAACAAGTTTCTCAAATATTAATTTGGTCAACGGTTTTGCCACACTCTTAACATTCCACTTCCTTGGCTAACGACTTTTATGTGCTCTGTTTTTTGCTTCCCATCGGCTGCTTTATTCCAGAGCTAAAATATCGATTACGGTTTTCCGGTTATTGCAAATGCCGCTCTTCCTGATACTGCGTGATAAACGGAGGCTACTCTCAGAGCTGCAGACTGATGTACTCCTTTTATTCTTATCGAACCCGGTACCTAGAAAATATTGTTCAGTCGCACTGCACACTATGCCTTTTACTTAAATAATTCAGAAGGAAATTTGTGCAGACACAATCTATGCACTCTAAAAAAAACCTGAAAATTCATGAAAACGAAGAAAAATTGGTTGGTTTTAGCGTTTCTGAAAAATCAGATGCTTTTTCCTTGGTTATAGGAATATTTTTCTTAATAAATCTTCAAACAAGTATTCTTTATTTCATTTCATTTCATGAACAAATTTAAGAAACATGTTCCCTCAAATTAGTGAACATTTTATAAAATAAGAAGCTATTGCTCATCAAATTGAAATTTTCCGCAATTTAAAGAACATTTTTTTGGAAATGTTTTCCTCATTTCAGATATGTGTTTTTTCTGAGTGTACCCGGATGATTTATATCATATACTCCTAAGGTGTCTAATAGATGTCGCTGTACCCTGATAAGATTCCTCAACGCTTATACTATGTTCAAAAGGAAAAATAAATTGAGGCAACTTTGATTTAAATTGAGTGGTGTTCAATTTATTACGCTATTTTTTTTTTTAAATTGGCAATTTATTATTACAATTTATTATATGATAAATTGCGTAATAAATTACCCAAATGGTATAAATTGCCAATTTGGTGTGTGTTTGTACATAGTATTAGTTTGATAGTTTTCATTTAAAATATTGTTACGAATGTTGGCGGCACTAAGGGGTACTGCCATCTCTAGGCCGATGCTAAGCAGTGACGTGAATTCACATCAATAATTCAATCATTATGTCTACACATATGCGTGCACGCGGCGGAGAAGCAATACACAAGCAAGAATAAATCATTATGTCTACACATATGTAGCTGAGAGCAACGCACACGCATATGCAGATATCTTATCTGAAATGCTCCTAAAGGTATGCCATTGTGATTGCGGAAGTGTCGTTCACACATACAAGCGCATGGGGTATGAGGAAGCTATAAAAATTATACATCTGCAGTTGTAGCTGAGAAATTTATAACTAACTAGTAAGTTCTGGAATTAGAAAAGTCTAGAAATATACGACGAGGAGGTCGGACAGTATAAAAGGGCGACAACAGTGAAGGCGAGAAATCAGTTTAATTTGAGCTATCAATCAGTTTGGTTATTAAGCAAGCTATTCGTTGCAAAGTATAAGTGTTAGAGGGAATTAACGTGGAAGAGTATGTCTTTCATCTTGATGGCGAGGAGACAACAAAAATTGAAGAGAAAAACGAAACATCGCAAACAGTTACCAGCACAGACTTGAACATGATATTGGCTGCAATATCTGCACAAACATCGACAGTAATATCAATGTCGTCGCAATTGGCATCCCAAGAGGCACATATAACATAAATGTCATCACATATATCCACAAATATGTCATCACAACTGGAAGAGCAGAAGACATATATGGCATCCCAGCTGGAATCACATGAGACACATATTTCAGAAATGTCGACACAGATTACATCAAAGATGGAAACACAACTGAAAGAGCAAGAGGCGAGTATATCATCAAAACTCGAAGCGCGTATGGACGAGAAAATAACGCAGTTTGAAGAAAAATTCGAGGCAGAGGTGGATGATTTGAGAGGTTGTATACAGGAATTGCAACTTAATGGGCCTGCTGCTTCAGCGAGTTATACGAAGGTAAAAACTCCATCTTTTGACGGTTCTGTTCCTTTCCAGGTCTTCAAGCTACAGTTTGAGAAGGCCGCAGCAGTGAACAACTGTAATGCGGAAGATAAAGTTGCTGAACTGTTCGTGGCATTGAAGGGGTCAGCAGCCGAAATCCTACAGACGATTCCCGAAGGAGAGCGGAACAATTATGAAGCACTGATGGCTGCTGTAGAACGTCGTTAAGATTGGCTCATCTTGCAAATGGGGACGCACCCGTGGAATACACTGAAAGGGTAAAAATCCAGAGCATCATAAATGGCATACGAGATGTGGAAACGAAGCGGGCTACATATGCGAATCCAAAACTAACATTTGCAGAAACGGTATCGCATGCACTGACTCAGGAAACAGCCGCACTTTTGAGCAAGCCAGCGTACAAAGCTCATCGCGTGGATGGGGGAAGGCCACACTGGGTAGACGCTATTTTGGAAGCATTGAAGAGTACGCAGCAGAAGAATAATGATGCAGTCAAATGCTTTAAGTGTGGAAAGCCAGGGTATATTGCGCGTTATGGCAACACCAACCCTAACAGTTCCAACAATGTGGGTGGTCGTAAACGGAGAGCAGAAGGAGATGAGCAAATCTCCAAGACTACTCAATCGTTAAACTAAAGAGAGTCAGCCGCAAGGGGCGACAGCTGGCTCCCGCAATTGAATGCCCCATAATCTCTATCTCGAAGATTGGAAGAAGATCGAGCAATCTTACTGTTGGAGGACACTTGGATGGAAAGGAAGGTTTACTGACTGTAGATACGGGTGCATCTCATTCCATCATTCGCGCGGATTTAGGCAACAAAAAGATAAGAACTTTGCTTGGAGCAAGATTACGTACAGCCACGGGAGAGGACACCCAGGTAATTGGAGAAGTAGAATGTGAAGTAGCAATTCGGAACGTCACGGTACTACACAATTTTATAGTGGCAGATATTGTTGATGAAATCATAATTGGAGTAGACTTCTTAATCGACCAAAGCATCAAGATCGATATGCAAAGCAAGACGATGCGATATAAGAACATGGATGTGCCACTTAATTTCGGCTACGAGAGAGGCTACAGCAGTAAACGAGTGCTGGTGGAAGAGAGTCAGCAAATACAACCAAAATCCGAAGCAGTCATCTGGGCAAAGGTTGATGGAGATTGTGGGACAAACAAATTGTGGGTTGTCGAAGCAGCAAACAAATCAGCACTGAACATACTTGTAGGAAAAACCCTGGCTATGACAAAACAAGATGGACGTATTCCGGTAAGAGTACTCAATGAGTTCAATTCACCATTCAATTTGACCAAAGGAGCTATTTTGGGAAGATGCCAAGAGACTGAAGTAGTTATTAACTGTAAACAACCCCAGGAACACGTTTCATCACTAGTAACAGTGATCTTTCAAACGACATTACGGCATGGGCGCAGGGGCTAGAGAAATCCTATCAGAGTAAGGCAAAACAACTGCTCCCGAAGTACGCGAACATATTTGACCAGGATGGTTCCAAACCAGGCCGCACCAATGTTGTGAAACATCAAATTGACACTGGAGACGCGAGGCCGATACGTCACGCTCCTCGTAGTGTTCCACTGGCGAAACGGGAAGTTGTGAGTCAAATCGTACAAGAAATGAGCGACAGCGGCGTCATCGAACCATCAGCTAGTCCTTGGAGCTCACCGGTAGTACTTGTAAAGAAGAAGGATGGAAAAATGAGGTTTTGCGAGGACTACCGGAAGTTGAATGACGTTACGAAAAAGGTCAGCTACCCATTGCCAAGAATTGATAACACTCTGGACTCGCTATCTGGAACGAAAAGGTTTTCCACACTGGACTTGAAAAGCGGCTACTGGCAAGTTGAGGTGAAGGAGGAAGATAAAGAGAAAACAGCCTTCAGTGTCGGTGATGTCTTTGTCAATTTACAGTGATGCCTTTTGGACTTTGTAATGCACCAGCTACTTTTGAGAGACTCATGGGCCAGGTACTGAAAGGTCTACATTGGAAAATATGCTTGGTGTATCTGGACGACATCATCGTATTGGGCAAGAACTTTGATGAACATCTTAAGAACTTGGAGGAAGTTTTCCAGAGAATAGCTGGCGCTGGTCTGAAGTTAAGTCCCAAAAAGTGTGCGCTGTTTAAAAAGGAAGTAAATTATTTGGGTCACAAGGCAAAGACAGAGGGCATCTGCACTGCAAACGAAAAGATAGAGGCTGTAAAGGATTGGGCAATCCCACAGAACCTACATGAATTGAGAAGTTTCCTTTTGCTGTGCACATATTACCGCCGATTTGCACCAAATTTTTCCAGCGTAGCCCATAGCCTCCATGAGCTTACAAGAAAAAATAAAGCTTTTGAATGGAAGAAGGAGCAAGAAGTGGCTTTCCAAACATTGAAGGAGCGTTTGTGCACTGCCGCAATGTTGGCATATCCGATTACAGGAGCAACATTTATTCTAGATACAGATGCGAGTGCATATGCTATAGGAGGTCTTTTATCACAACTGGTCGATAGACAGGAGAAGGTAGTTGCATATTACAGCCGTTCGATTGGAAAACCAGAGAGGAACTACTGCGTTACGCGGAGAGAGCTGTTGGCATTGGTAGAGTGCATTAAACATTTTCACAAATACCTCTACGGCCAGCGATTCCGTGTCAGGACAGATCACGCAGCGTTAAAATGGCTTCTGCAGTTCCGTAATCCGGAAGACAATTGGCACGGTGGATCGGACGACTACAAAGCTATGACATTTCCATTGAGCATCGAAAAGGTAGTACCCATAGAAATGCCGATGCAATGTCACGAAGACCATGTAGTTTGGAATGCAAGCACTGCTCAAAGGCCGAGGCTAAAGAAGACATTATATATGTCCGGCTAATGACTATAACGTGTACGGATGAATGGGACAAGGAACAACTAAGAAAGTGTCAGCTAGAAGATACAGATCTATCACATGTTATGCAACGGCTCGAACGAAACGAAAGACCAAGCAGAGAGGAGATGTCAGCAGAGAGTCCCATTGCGAAGTCATATTGGGCACAGTGGAACAGTTTAGAACTGATATCCGGTTGCTTGCATCGAGTATGGGAGAGTGAGGATGGTCAAAGAAAAAAGAAACTGATAATTGTTCCCAGAAAGAGGATTCCTGACGTGCTCCGCGAGCTGCATAATGGTCCAAGCTGAGGTCATCTTGGAATCGTGAAGACCCTCGAGAAGATTAAACAGAGATTCTATTAGGTTGGTTGCCGTCAGTCGGTCACTGAGTGGATTGCGAACTGCGAGGTTTGCAGCAGAGCGAAAGGGCCCAAAACCCGAAGTCATGGCCAGATGAAGCAATATAACTCAGGTGCGCCATTTGAAATGATCGCTATGGATGTCGCCGGTCCATTTCCTACTAGCAACGGCGGAAACAAATATATACTGATAGTTATGGATTATTTCAGCAAATGGCCAGAGGTATACCCAATCCCAAAGCAAGAAGCGGAAACAGTAGCAGAAGTGTTTATAAACAATTGGGTTGCAAGGTATGGTGTACCAATGGAGTTACATTCTGACTAAGGCAGGAATTTCGAATCAGCTGTGTTCCAGGAAATGTGTAAATCATTGGGCATTCGAAAAACACGGACAACTGCATTGCATCCTCAATCCGATGGTATGGTAGAACGATTCAATAGAACATTGGAGGAGCACTTAAGGAAAGTAGTAGACAAGTACCATAAAGAGTGGGATACCCGCATACCATTATTCTTGACGGCTTACCGATCAGCAGTATATGAAACAACGGGCCAAACCCCTGCAAAAGTAATTTTGGGCAATGACCTTAGACTGCCAGCTGATTTGAAGTTTGGGATAGATGCCAATGCGGAGAGAAATGTCAAGAAATCCACTGGTGATTTGGAAGAAGAGCTAAGAGAAATACATGATCTGATAAGGCAACGAACAAAGATTATGAGTGACAAGATGAAAGCCAGATACGATAAAGCAATTAACTCGGAAGGTTTTCAGGAAAGAGATTAGGTGCTGTTATACAACCCACAACGTAAAAAAGGTTTGTCCCCGAAATTGCAGAGTAATTGGGAAGGCCCATACAAAGTTGTAAAACGGATCAGCGTTGTAGTGTACCGCACACAAACCATCGGTAAACCACGAACCAAAATGAAAGTGGTCCATTTGGAAAGGCTGGAAACGCTTATATCGAGAGATTTGTCTGATCGGGACAATCAGACTTAGGTGGAGGGTAGTGTGACGAATGTTGGCGGCACTAAGGGGTACTGCGATCTCTAGGCCGATGCTAAGCAGTGACGTGAATTCACATCAATAATTCAATCATTATGTCTACACATACGCGTGAACGCGGCGGAGAAGCAACGCACAAGCAAGAATGAATCATTATGTCTACACATATGTAGCTGAGAGCAACGCACAAGCACATGCAGATATCTTATCTGAAATGCTCCTAAAGGTATGCAATTGTGATTGTGGAAGTGTCGCTTCCACATACAAGCGCATGGGGTATGAGAGAAGCTATAAAAATTATACATATGTAGTTGTAGCTGAGAAATTTATAACTAACTAGTAAGTTCTGTTATTGTGAAGTACTTTAATAAAGGCCATTTTTCCATTATTCAATATTGGAGTTATTTATTCAACAATTTAGCGATACGAACGTTGGCAGAAAAGTGCAAATAGGGGGAATTGCAGTAAATTCGTTACAATATTGAACAGATTCAGATTCAGAGCTACGAATATGTTTGGAAAAAATTAACGAAGTTTAGGTATCTGTGTCTTATGCCCGGTTTTCAGTGCGCGTTTAAACTTATTTTAACTTTAAACTTTACTAGATTTTACCTAGCCTTCTTTTGTCTATTAATATTGCTGAAATTTTGCTGCTTAATTTAGTTTAAGGGGAAAAAGTGCTAAAAAAGGGCAGGGGGAGAAGGAGGCTTTGCCCCCAATGCCAACCTTCGCTAGCGCTAAAACTCCATCACCAGAAATCTCTAAAATAGTATCAAGTGCGCAAAAGAGCATGCAAAATTTACTACCATATAGGATGAGTGCCTAAATCCTCTGTAAAAGTATGGGAGTTGGGCTGTTATTCATTTGGACCAATTGAAATGACAGCCTAACTCCCATACTTTTACATAGGATTTAGGCAGTTATTCCTTATGACCATATGGTTCATACTTTTCTGCGTACTTGAAACTGTCTTAGATATTTTTGGCGATGGAGTTTTAGCGTTAGCGAAGGTTGGAGTTTGGGGACTGGTCACATATTTTGAAAGCGAGTACTGCATTATATAGATAACTTCTAGGGATTGCATAATTTTAGGCGCATCTGCCTTATGTTGATCTCCCGCAGAACTTGAAAATATGTACCTTAAAGCGTAGCACGATATATAGAATAAAAAAATGCCCCCGGCATCCTGTTAAAGCAGCGAAATAAAGATTTTCTCAATTTTTGTATACTTCTCTGTATGCATTATTTCCGATTTTCACTTTTGCATGTGGTTAATACTAAAAAGGTAGAAACTTATTTACACAGATAATGGCCTGTGATTGATGTCAGTATCTATTCTTGCTTTATTCCAATATTTTTTTTTAATATACATATCCTATGTGGCAGCCGTCGTGGGATAGCGGCAGCGTGTTCTGCCTACTAAACCGAGGGCTCTGGGTTCAACTCCCAGGCAAGTAACATTACTTACTTATTTAATTGGCGCTTAACCGTCTAAACGGTTATGGCCGTCCAACAAGGTGCGCCAGTCGCTCCTTCGCTCCGACAACCGGCGCGAATTGGTCACACCAAGGGAGTTTAAATCGTTTTCCACCTGGTCCTTCCAACGGAGTGGGGCCGCCCTCTACCTCTGCTTCCATAGGCGGGTTCCGATAGAAACACTTTCTTGGCCGGAGCATCATCTTTCATTCGCATAACATGGCCTAGCCAGCGCAGCGGCTGCGTTTTAATTCGCTGGACTATGTTGATGTCTGCGTACAGCTCATCATTAAATCTTCTTCGGTACTCGCCATCGCTAACGCGTAGAGGTCCATAAATCTTTCGAAGAACTTTTCTCTCGGACACTCCCAAAGCCGCTTCATCTGCTGATGTCATGGTCCATGCTTCTGCCCCATATAGCAGGACGGGTACGTGACTTGTAGAGTATGATTTTCGTTCGCCGAGAGAGGACTTTACTTTTCAATTGCCTACCTAATCCAACGTAGCATTTATTGGCAAGATTGATTCTTCGCTGGATTTCAGTGCTGATGTTGTTGCTAGTGTTGATACTGGTTCCCAAATAAACGAAGTCTTTTACTATTTCGAAATTATGGCTGCCAACAGTAGCGTGGTTGCCAAGGCGCGTATGCGCTGACTCTTTGCTCGATGACAGCAGGTACTTCGTTTTGTCCTCATTCACCATCAAACCCATCTTTACCGCTTCTTTTTCCAGTTTGGAGTACGCAGAACTAACAGCGCGGGTGTTTAGGCCGATGATATCAATGTCATCAGCATATGCCAGTAATTGCAAAGTAACATTAAAAATTTGAAAAAAGTTCTTCAGTGCGGGGCCACCCCTCGGCATTGCTTTGGCAAACACTCAGAGCTTATTTCCGCCATGAAAAGCTTCTGAGTGAAAACTATCTGCCTTGCAGATGCCGTTCGGAGTCGGCATAAATCACGTAGGTCCCGTCCCGCCAATTGGTAGGAAAAATTAAAGGGAACACGACGCTTGACCTAAAATATCTTTGGCGGTTATTGCGCCTTACATTTATTTATTTATCCGATATAGCTCGAATAAGGGGTGCCGGTTTTAGGGAAACGACGATAAAAGCTGTACGTGCTCAAATAGGTAAATAACTTCTTCGGAAAGATTCCGCCTTCAGTAAATACCTTTTAAATAATATATCACCCATCAAAATCAATGATCAAATATATACATAAGTTATAAAGTGTAGTAATTAAAGCAACTGTTCACTCCGTTAGTTCAATACCAATTGAATTCTTTATTCAGTTAGTCACAATAACATACCGACGCTGTTCATTGTCCTGTTCACAATAGTTTGAGTATTTACAATGGCTAACATTTTCTGCATTAAAGAGAGTTCATATCAAACAAACTGAATATATTAGATACTAAGATTAGCTCGGCCAATCTGACTTAAATGACCGCCCTCGGTCATGCAATGTTAAATGATATTAATTACAAGATTTTAATAGTCTTAAATGCTAGAATTTAAATGATCTTAATTATTAAAACATATGTTATAGGGAAATCGTTAAGTGCTGCTTTCACTTTCAGAACTGGTCTTCCACATTTTAATGTTACAAGCTTCTACGACCCAATCATAAGGTATTTGAGTGATCTGGCAATTCTCAATATCTCGGATAACGTATCGGTCATTCGGAAGTATTTTATGAATTGTATGTGGTCCCCGAAATTTGGGCAAAAGCTTTTTTTTTTGTTTCTATCGTTGTGTCTATATTCTTAATTACTACGAAATCACCGACATAAAATTTTTCAACTCACTACGCATTAAGTTATAGGTTTGTGAATTTTCTATGTTTTGCAACATCGCGTAATTTCTCCATATCTTCCCTCCCCCCTTGTGAAAAACAATCCTCTAATTACTCTGTTAGGTTGTCGACTAAAGGCCTCTCTGATTTACTCCGAATAGAGCTTGGCTGGGTGTCATACCAATAGCTCTGCTTATGGTATTATTAAGAGCGAACTTAATTTTTGTTTTCTGCTTTACCCAATCCGCGTGCTGAATAGACTCAATTCGCCAACATACCCACCGGGGTACGATTTACCCTCTCGATCTGGCCATTTGCTTGAGGCGAATGAACCGCGACCTTAATGTGCTGTATGTTGTTACTCTCCATGAATTCAGAAAATTTTTTAGAAGTGAAGCAACTACCTCTATCTGTAACACATCTAACTGGGCGACTATAGTATTCAAAATACTTTCTTAATGATGCATTCACTTCCTTTATACTTGTTGTGAGCACTGGGTATAATTTCACGTATTTTGTGAAGCTATCCATAATGACTAAAATATGCTTACGTTTTGATTGTAAGGATGATGAAGGTCCTAGGTGGTCTAAATGGATTGTGTGGAATGGGGTAGGCTCTTTGGGTAGGTTGTGTAACTGCCTTTGGTTCGATTTGAGTTGAGGGAATACATAATACATCGAATACAATTTCTTGTGAACTCGTTAATTTTATGTTTCATGTCTGGGAACAAATAAGTCGAAATTATCTTTTTATAACACTTATCCACCCCTAAGTGACCAATATGTTCATGGGTCGTTCTGATTATTTCCTTTTCCATTCTTGAGGCACATAGAATAAAGGAGTGCCGTTATTCTTTTTGTACACTACCCCATTAAGCATTTCGAACTTATCATTCTCTTCTTTTTCTAACTGGCTCCTCAAATTAGAAATTTTGTTATCGCGTATTTGTGCTGCGTGCAACCGAAAATCTATATCCTCACTATCGACCATTGCAACAACTTGTTCAAAATTTGTTTGACATCTGCTTAGAGCATCCACATGAGCCATTTTTGCTCCAGCTCTATGTTGTATTGTATAATCGAAAATTTCCAGCTCTAAAGCCCACCTAGCTATTCGGCTATTTACCGTTTTTTGTTCATGGTCAATGCCAACGAATTACAATCTGTAACAATTTCAAACTTAATACCCTCTAAATACATCCTAAAACGGCGTAAGGCATTTATTATTAAAAGAGTTTCTAACTCAAAACTGTGATAACGCGATTCGGCTTCGTTATTTCGCTTTGAAAAGTAGGCAACAGGATCAATCTTGTTGTCTTCTTGTTTCTGCAGCAAAATGGCGTCATACGCGATAGCACTCGCATCGCAATGAAGTTCAGTTTCTCTTTTCGGGCAAAATATTGATAATATTGGACATGACGTCAATTTAGACTTAAGTTCTTCAAATGATATCCTGCACTCTTAATTAAATTCAAATTTGGCATTTTTTTATTAATTTGTATAACGGATTAGCAATCACGGAGAATTATTTTACAAACTTCCTGAAGTATGAACACAATTCAAGGAATGATTGAACATCTCTTTGGTTTCTCGGGTACGGATATTCTGATATAGCTTTAATGTGACTATCTGACGGCTTTATTCCATCGCTTGATACTCGATACCCCAAATATTCTATTTGGTAATATGCAAATTTACATTTCTCTAGTTTTAATTCAAGATTATACTTTTTTAAATGAGTTAACACCCTTTTAACTAGCTTAATATGTTCCTCTAATTTTGAATTTGCGATTAAAATATCGTCCATATATACTATTATTTCGTTTTTTACTATCAATTCTTTCAAAACCTGGTTTATGAAACATTGAAATATAGCTGGCCCGTTTTTTAGGCCAAATGGCTTTCGCAAAAATTCGTATTGTCCGTTTGGGACAATAAATGATGTATACTTAACTGATTGCTCGTCCATTTTAATTTGGTAGAATCCAGACTTCAAATCTAGTAAACTAAACACTTTTTCCCTTCTAAATACTCAAGGCAATCTTCGATTACTGGAAGTGGATAATTATCTTTCACTATTATTTTATTCAAATTACTGTAATCTATACACATTCTTATTTCTACCGATTTCTTCTTTGCTAGCGCAATCGGGGGGGAATATGGAGAATTACTGTGTCTAATAACTTTTTTTTCAGAAGTTCGGTTATAATATTTTCCACCTTAGCCTTTTCTGAAAACGAAAGGCGCCTTGGAGAACACGATATAGGAGTGTCGGAAGTTAAATGAATATTTGCCTTATATTCGCACTGTATTGGTTTGATCAAGCTACTTTGTCAGTATGTTTGTTTAATCGCTTGCTCGAAATTGTTTTTCCAACATAGAGGCAAAGTTGGGTTAATATCTGCCTCGTTTTCAAAACTTTCGATTCTGCAAATTTCCCGAATACTATTACCTACCAAAGCGTTATCCGTGCCCTCATCATTCACTTTAGTAACCACCAGATTTTTTACGTTTTTATCAGATTTTAATTCAATTTCATTTTTAAGAGGTTTTACACAAAGAAATATTTTATATAAACTTAAAAAATCTCTTCCCAAGATAATTGGGAATGGCATAGCATCGTCTGTCAATACGTAAAAACTTAAATATTTTATTTCATTATTTAATTTTGTTTGTAATCTTATGTTTCCGTAACACTTCAATTTTGTATTGCCGCATATGAAACAAGATCCTCTTTGGCGCTTCGGCTTCTTACAGTCGGCTGAAAAATGTCCGTATGCTGAACATTAGTAGCACCTATTTTGCTGGTTACGTTCTGGTTTCGCTGCTTGTCCACTCATGTTGTTGATTAATTTTTCATATTTTGGCAATGTTTTCTTTAATTCTTCAAGTGTGCTTGTGTTATATAGCACTAAAACACAAGCGGGCTTGTCTTCTAGTCCCTCAATGACGAATTCTACCAAGTCATTGTCTTTTATTGAGCTGTTACTGGCAACCTTTTGCATGGACAACAGATAGTGCAACAGACTTTCTTTGCCCTTATTCCAACGTCGGGCCTCTAGCTTTTTCATTGTTTCTCTATAGCATATGAATTCAGCCAATAAACGTGTTTTTAGTTCACCCCATGTTCGAGCAGCGACGATCTCAGCCAACATTTTTGAGCTTCCAGTAAGCAATTGAGAGCCAAAACAATTTTTCGACTGTCGTTGCACCCATATGTATCTGCTGCGTATTCAAAATTGTCTACCCATTTGCCGATATTGCCGTCATCATCACCGCTATATTTCGGAACAAGCACTTCTATGTCTTTCAGCGCGTACATGTATGTCGTTGTTGACTCATTAATTTGTTTTTTCAACTTTAACATTTGCAACTGCATTTCTAAATTGCTTGCAGCCGCCGTATCATAGTTATTTTTTGCTTCGCAGATTTTGAGGTTACCTTCGGGTACACTTTCACGAGTGTCGCCATTTTCATTTTCGCCTATACCAACATCATTTTCTGGCGACTGCTTGGTTTGGGCTTCTGATTTATCAGCACCAGCTTCTACGTGCTTACCGATATTTGGTTTTTTCGGTGGTGCACCAACTATATCCTGAAGCAGACTCCTAATTTCTCCTTTTGAGGCCGACGTGCGTAATTGTATTTCCGCGTCGGCAAGTATCGATGCGATACGTTCATTGTCAATTTTTTCCATGTTAAAATGTATTTATTCGGAAGATATTAATTTTTGTTGTGCGCGGAAGAGCTTTGTCGGAAGTTATTAATGATGTAATTTGCAAAAATTAGTAGGTATTTCTTTACCACACCTGACGCTGTAGTAATTAAAGCAACTGTTCACTCCGTTAGTTCAATACCAATTGAATTCTTTATTCAGTTAGTCACAATAACATACCGACACTTTTCATTGTTCTGTTCACAATAGTTTGAGTATTTACAATGGCTAACATTTTCTGCATTAAAGAGAGTTCACATCAAACAAACTATATTTCTTTACCGGCCACATAAAAAAGGAAAATGGTTGTACTCTTTATAAGCAATAGTACTCGCATGTGTCTTAATAAAAAAGTATAAAAAATGGAAGATCGCGTTTCAGATTTGTTTCCCAGCTCCAATGGCGCCCACAAATCTATATACACGCACACAAATGCGCCTCTGCACATAAATATCTCAAAAAAACTCACGGTATGCACATCCGCAAGAGCTCAAGACGCCATGTCACAAAATAATCAAGCGACTCTTGTTGCAGTGTTTTTTGTATATTCTTTGGCGCTTCGTTTTGTCAAAGACATCACCGAAAGTTTCTCATATTTTTTTATCACAATATTCCAAGATCGTCAACTTTACAACTGTTTAATATTTTGTTATGTTTAAAATACATATGTACATTAGACAGGGTCGAAAAAAGCTTGTAAAACTACGTCGCCATTTTAACAAGCACCTCATAATACCGACATTCAGAATCCTTACACGACGCAATCCATACAGGCCAAAATACAGACATAACGAAATCTCAACAAAGCAAAACTCTGACAAGAGACAATCCAGACAAATTTTCGATTAAAATAGAACATATCGTACCCTGAATCAAAAAGAGTAAATCATCAAAAATTTTTCAGTAAGCCACTCTAATGCACATTTTGTATGTACATATGTATTTGTTGTTGCTGCAGCCTCTATTACCTAGCATGTCAGCGTTGTTGCAACGTCGGCAATGTCGGCAATGTAGCCTCTGTTATTATAGCTGTCGTCTGAACGGAAAATGGGCAGCACTGATGCGCTTGCATGTTTCATTCATAATCGTCGCAGCTCCATTGTTGGCCGTTTCTAGTTTTGTCCATATTTTTATTCCTTTTTTAGTAAATCTTATTTGTAGTAGTAACAAATATTGAAATAGAAAACAATATATAAAAAAACAAAAAAGGTAGCCATAAAAAAACGCAGTACACAGTTGGGCAGGAAAAAAAAAACTGATTTACGACTTCCGGCCCAAAACATTCAGAAATATTTTTTTTAATAATTCAAACGTTTTTAATTTTTCCCCTTTTTTATTTATATACTCTTCTTCTCTCATTTCTTCAATCACTTGTTTGTGGTTAGTCTTTTTTATGGCTCTTAAATTTATTGACCATTTGTTTTAACGCATTGTTAAATATCGGCATTTATTTGGTAATTTAAAACTGTTACTTGCTAATTTTAATCAACTGATGTAATTTTTATTAAAAAATGTATTAATTTATCTAATAAAAAGCTATTTGTTGAACCGCAAGTTCAACATACAATGTACATACATACATATATGTATACGAAATTATTAAAATTGTAATTACTTTTGCGGTTTTGATAAAATAGATTGAATAGGGCACTGGAGCTGAAAGTTTTCCAATGCGCTCTAAGAATTTGAAGCAGGACATTAAATAGAAGTTTACATTATCGTAGATAAAGCAACTGTGATATCTGAAAAATAAAAAAAAGGCGTGAGTACAAAATACTCACGAAATTCGATGTCTAAACATACAGGTGTACGTCAAGAAAACTAGCATTTTTAAGTTTACGGTAGTTTGCCCAGGGGTTGGAATAAGCCACAGCAGAGGTAATTTTGCAAGTAACAAATATTTTCGGGCTTTTTTGAGAACAGCTTCGTCTGCTTCTTATCGGTACCAGCTGATTCCGAAAATTTTTCCGATAGCTTTTTGATAACAAATAGATAAATAGCCAATAACTTTTCGAAAATAAATCGATACATTTTCAAGAGCAAACCGATAGCACGTTGGTTATCGATAGCAAACTTATAACACAAATTGATGGCACACCATCCAGTTTTGGTTCCGGTTTTGCTTTACCTTCTAATCTTACTTGTTTATACTCAGCGTGCTTTGCACACAGAGTATATTAACTTTGATTTGTAAACGGGTGATTGTACAGGTATAAAGGAATCGAGATAGATATAGACTTCCATATATAAAAATCATCAGTATCGAAAAAAATTTGATTGAGCCATGTCCGTCCGTCCGCCCGTCCGTTAACACGATAACTTGAGTAAATATTGAGATATCTTCACCAAATTTGATGCACGAGCTTATCTGGACCCAGAATAGATTGGTATTGAAAATGAGCGAAATTTGATCATAACCACGCCCACTTTTTATATATAAAACTTTTCGGAAACACACAAAAACATGATTATTTAGTAAATAATACACTAGAATGTTAAATTTTGACATGTGGACTGATATTGAGACTCTTGATAAAAATTTGAGAAAAAATTTTAAAATGGGCGTGGCACCGCCCACTTATGATTAAATAAATTTTACAAATATTATTAATCATAAATCAAAAGCCCTTAAACCTATCGTAACAAAATTCGGCAGAGAGGTTGCCTTTACTATAAGGAATGCTTTGAAGAAAAATTAGCGAAATCGGTTAAGGACCGCGCCCACTTTTTATACTCAGCTGAGCAAAGCTCACAGAGTATATTCATTTTGTTCGCACAACGGTAATCCGTAACGTAGACTTCTATATATCAAAATGATCTGGGTGAAAAAGGAAATTCATTTAGCCATGTCCGTCCGTCCGTCCGTCTGTTAACACGATAACTTGAGTAAATTAAATTTTGAGGTATCTTGATGAAATTTGGTACGTAGGTTCCTGGGCACTCATGTCAGATAGCTATTTAAAATGAACGAAATCGGACCATAACCGCGCCCACTTTTTCGATATCGAAAATCAAAAGCCCTTGGAATCTTGGCAGGAATACTGTCGTGGTATTACATATATAAATAAATTGGCGGTACCCGACAGATGGTGTTCTGGGTCACCCTGGTACAAATTTTGGTCGATATCTCGAAAACGCCTTCACATATACTCCCTTTTAAAGCCCTTTAATTTGATACCCATATCGTACAAACAAATTCTAGAGTCACCCCTGGTCCAACTTAATGGCGATATATCGAAATGGCGTCCACCTATAGAACTATGGTCCCACTCCCTTTTAAAAAAATCTTTAATACCTTCCATGTTATACCCATGTCATACAAACACATTCCAGGGTTACCATATGTTCATTTTCCGACATGGTAATTTTCCCTTATTTTGTCTCCAAAGCTCTCAGCTGAGTATGTAATAGTTCGGTTTCACCCAGGAGCCATAACTCGAAGAAAAATTTACGGATCGTAATAAAATTTGGTACAACAAATTTTTCCTATAGCAGGAAATATTTCTTACGAGATAGGTTAAAGACCACGCCCACTTTTATATAAACGGTTTTTAAAAGGGTCGTACACGAAAAAAATAAGCTATATCAAAGCGAAAAAGAGCATTGTATCAATAGAATTTTACTTTCTAAATTGAATTATAACATTGAATTGGAAAACACTAACATTTTTGAAAATGGGTGTTGCACCGCCCCTTTAATGACTAAGCATTTTTCTACGTTTCGGGAGCCATAACTCGAAGAAAAATTAACGGATCGCAATGAAGTTGTGTACACATATTTTCCTTAAGCAGAAAATATTTCTAGTAAAAATGGACGGGATCCGTTAAAGACCACGGCAACATAGATATAAAGCAACTTTAAAG